>NC_080680.1:27542960-28185102 GCF_030445035.2 Dasypus novemcinctus | reverse complement strand
ACACTTTAAATGGTCTCATTAGTAGACTTTACAAAGCTGAAGAAAGAAGTGGTGAATGTGAAGGCAGCACAATAGAAATTACTCAAACTGCACACAAACTGAAAAAAAATGAAAAAGAAAAAAAGAATTTCTAAGAGTTATGAAACATTACAAAGCGTTCTACTGCATGCACAATTAGTATCCCAGAAGACAAAGACAACATGGTACAGGAGAAAAAGTAGAGTAAATAACAACCACGAATTTCCAAAACAAAGGACAGACCACAAACTACAGATCCAAAACCCTCAGAGAGCACCAATCATGGTAAAAATTAAATAAATAAATAAATAAATAAGCAAAACTACTTAGGCATATTACATATAAACTGCTAAAAATAAAAGAGAAAATTTTGATGGTATCCTGAGAAAAGAGATGTTAAATACAAAGGAAAAAGGTAAGAATTACAGCACATTGCTTGCCAGAAATGACACATGGGCTAGAAAACAATAGAGTGATATCTTTAAGTGTTGAAAAAAAACATTGCCGATCCAATATTGCCAAAATAATATTGTCAGGCTAAAATTTTATCTATACAAAGAATGAATATTGGAAATGGAATAAACAAAGTGATCATTAAACTCCTGTTTTTAAAAATTATTTTAATTGTTTTAAAAGAACTAAACAAAAATGAAAGGTAATGTGTTATGTGTTTACAGCACATGAAAAAGTAAGAGATAAGACAAAATAGCATGAAACACAAAAGACTGGAGGCAGAAAATAGGAAATATACTGCTCTAAGGAAATTACATTACATGTGATATAGTATAATATTACTTGAAGATGAATGCTGATAAATTAAATATGTATATTTTAAACCAGAAGATATGAATGATAAATCGATAGAGGAGATAAATTAAATCATAAAAAGGGGAGAAGAAAAGAAAAAAATGATGCAACAAATATAAAACTGATAAGATGGTAGATTTTACTCTAATTATATCAATAATTATGTTAAATATGAATAGTTTAAACACACCAATTAAAAGACAGAGATTGTGGCTGAAGTCTATTCTTCAGACCCCCTCTGTTGGGAGAGCTTCTCAATAAACTTTTTGCCTGCAAAAAAAAAAAAAAAAAGACAGAGATTGCCAGATCAGATGAAAAAGCAAATTTCCACTATAAGCTTTCTACAGGAAACCAACTTTAAATGTAAAGACAGACAAGTTAAAAGTAGAAGTATAGAGAAAGATATATGCTGGAAACACTAACAAAAGAAAGCTAAAGCAGCTACATTAAACTCAGACAAAATAGACTTCAAAACAAGGAATATTATCAGAGCTAAAGAGAGTCATTACATAATGAAAAGAGAACAATTTTCCAAAAACTCTATAATCCCATAAAGAGTTTCAAAATACATGAGATAAAAACTGATGGAACCCTGTGAGGTGGACTATATGGGAACATTGTACTTTCCACATTTTTGTGTAAACCAACAACTTCTCTAATTAAAAAAACTAATTTGTCATATATGTTCAATTGCTTTTTTCTCAGTGTCCTCCACCTCCTTCCCATATCCACATTCCTACTTTCTCTACCTTGGTCCATGCCAGAAATCACTGACATATACAGACAGCATTTTCCCAGGTACCTTGACAGCTGGCTTCTCATTCACTTCAGCCAACTAGAGGCACTAGCAGGACATCAAAGGGTGGGAAAAGATAGAGGTCAAACTATACCTCTGTATTCTCTCCCTACTTTTGATGTATCTCTAGATGAGCTTCTCTGCCCAGTCCATGACTGTACTATTTTTTACATGGTCTCTTCTGCAGAATTCCAGCTCTCACTAGGCTGCTGAAACTCTGTTTCTTCCCTTTGTTCTTTCAGCTACAGGGGTGAAAATGCTTTACTGCTGTGCTAGTCACTGGGTACTTTGTCATAATTTGTTTGTTCACATAACTCTGAACCTTTATCTGTAAGTAGTCTCTCCATTTAAATCTGTTCATTTGAAGAATCTTGGGTGAATTTTGCTTCCTGCAGAATATTGACTGACACATATGGATGTAATGAAAAACTGCAAATCATATTTTTATGTTTTTAAGTCATAACATAAGTTAACTTATCTTTCTAAAAATTGATTTATTTTTCTGTACTACTTTTTTATTGATTTGTAATTTTAGACTGTGCGCTTATCTTTAATAGATATTTTCAGAAGGCATCACATATGTATTTTGTAGATGACTCTTCATCAGTCCTTGACCTAAGGCAGGTGTCCAGGTTAGGTTGCTGGCTACTTGTCAAGGCATGGGGTAATGTTTTTTAAGTTTATGGCCTTGGCTTCCCTCACTCACAGCTTAAATTCTAAATTTGGCTCTCACATCACTGTGAGATTTTTGGTTTCAGCTTCTTCTCCCTGCTCTGATTTTGAGTTACCTTTATGTTTTCTAGTGTGGAGAGTAGCAATGATCTACATTTTGATAAAATTTATCAAGCTTTTTAATGTGTCTAGTAGTTGAAGAATCACTGTGAATCACTGCACTTTCCATACTACTTGAAAGTCCCTAATTTCTTCACATATAAGCTGGGCACTATATTAGAATTATATAATTAATTATCCAGCATCCAGACACTAAGCATTCAATATATGCAGAGCACAATATTATTGCCAGTCAATGAGAATAAAAATGATCTTTTAAAAGATAAAATATTCCTAATCACAGAAAATATATAACTTAGTTTCACATTCCTTATACACAAATTAAATTCCTGGAATTTAAAATCTAGATTTAAATTTTAAAATAAAAATTGTATATATACAGAAGGCAAGATATTTATTAATCTACTAGAGTAGGCTATGCATGTTTAATAAAAAGGGATTCAGAATAATTAGGCTTTAAAAAAACAAAAATCTTATTGATACTATTATTGCTGTATTGTCACAATTGTTTAGAAGAGTTGCAAAAAGATACAAAAACAAGAACACACATGAATACAAGACAAATTAATATATAAAACAAACGCATCCCGAATAAAATTATTTTTTGATTTCCATGCCAGAATAAGACAATGTTTACCTGAACTGAGAAAAGAACAGAGAATAAATGTAGGAAGAGGAAAATACCATAATAACTTAGAAGTAAACATGGCATAAAAGTAAATATGAAATAAGTTGCATCCAATATCACTTATGTGATATAATTTTATACTAACTAAATTTTTATTATTGAGTTTCAGAAAATTTCCAAAATATTGTTAAAATAAAAAATGTTTTGATGTAATATTTATGTAATCTTAAGCGATTTAAAAATAAAAATTAAAGAAAAGGAAAAAGAAACTACTTTACAACTACAGCTAATACATTTTTTCCATTGTTTCCAGGCAGCTCCAAACCCATTGTGTAAAAAGCCCATTTTCCATTAATCTAAATGATAGATACAGGTTATGAAGTTCATCTTTTTTCTTTTTTTTACAACAGAGAAACTCTTTTTTTAAAAAAAATTTTTTACCATTTGCCACCTCTATAACCTATTTTTTAATTTTTTAATTTTTAAAGAAGCTGTAGAGTACATAAATGTTACATAAAAAATATACGGAATTCCCATATATCCCAACCTCCCCCTCCTTTCCCATATTTTCCCTATTAACATAAGCTTTCATTAGTGTGGTACATTTGTTACAATTGATGAGCACATAATAAAGCATTGCTACTAACCATGGTCTAAAGTGTACATCATGGTTTACACTCTGCAGTGTAAACCTATAAAACCAATTTTACAGGTTTTGAAAAATATATAGTGACGTGTATCCATCATTGCAATGTCATACAGAACAATTCCAATGCCCCCAAAATGCCCCGTGTTCCACCTATTTTTCCCTCTTCCTCACCTCAGAACCTTAAGTTCTTCCATTACTAGAATAAAAATAAGTCTACTTTAGTCCATATTTGCATTCCACCCTTATGTTTGCTCATTCCTCATTCTTAAGGATTTGAGAATGGTGATGCCCACTCTTCTTCCAATTGAGAGGGAGGTTAGATCACAGGGGGCAGATGAATGGAACTTTCTTGCTTGCAGTTGTAAATACTCTGTTTTTTGGGATGGGTGTTGTCCATCATCATCTTTCTGTTAGTTGTCCTAGGCAAGTCTGATGAACTAAAGAGTAAGTGATGTCACTCTTGCTGAGAGGTAGGCTCAAATGGCATAAAAACAGCCAGAAGATTTAAGGCTCTGGGACACATATTTAATGGGTATAGTGCTAATTATAGATTCAAATAAAAGGGGCAGAAGAACCATGTGTAGGAAAATTAATGAGTCTAACTCTGCTGTGAAATTCTTTTTTCTATTTGTAGCAGCTTATACAGGTGCAGACAAACTAAAGCTTCAGGACAAATTGGACACAAACCTAACAGTGTGGGATCTGAATTTAAAATATGAAATTTAAAACCTACACAAAACTGACAAAAATCCACCATATATATTAGAACTGAAACTTATAACGCATATGTGAAATGGAGTTTTGTTTCCTTTCAAGTGCTTTAATTCCACTACAGAATAGAAGAAGGGAAGATGTAAAGCTTTGTGGTTATAATACACACTCTGTAGATACCATACCAATTTCAAAAGTTACACATAGGCAAACATGTTCATTCTATATTTGAAAAAGTTTTAAAAAAGCAATACTTATTGCTTTTTTATAACATGGATTCTTTTAAAAATGGATTTTTATTAATTTGTGAGCTCATCCATACTGACTCTTCTTGATACTGAAAACACAAATGTATGTAATGGAATGATATTAAGCATGATACATCTTTCATTGCATTAAAATGTCTGATTTGGACTCAAAGAAAGGTTATTAAATAGTATACAGGTGAGTATATAATTGATTCCTGATACAAGGGTGGGGAGAAATCTTAAAATTTTAAGAGAGATCTACAAATTCTGATGAACACAGAAATGCACCTCAAATAAACATCTGTGGCAGAAATTATGCATATACAGCAATGCTAATGGGGCTAACCATGGGAAATGGATGCATTAGCTAACTTTGCCTCAAAGAGAAATCTTCCATCCTAAGACAAGAAATTAGATATAACATTTTTTGAAAATGAGCACATTGCTTTCTATATGATTTTCCATGCAAAAAATACCCAGATGGATTTAGAGTTGGAATTACAGATAATGCCACATAAGTATTTCTAATGTTGTCTGCTCCACTGGGATGAAACGTTTCACCTCAACACCTCAGATGGTCCATTATGACTTAAATCCTCTTGAAAGCTCCCTTAAGATCCCATTGTTACCTTATGTCAATTGCTTAATTACAAATCAGGTTTCAAATAACTCCAAATTCTGCACATAGAAGAGGCAAATGGAAAAAACTGAGAGATGGAGAAGGACCAGATCAATTTGGACTTTCATTAAACTGTACATAATTAACACAGAACAGGTGTTTCCCAATTAATTGGCCTGGCTTCAGACTGAGACAAATCTTTACTGTTTCTCTTGGATAGAACTTAGTGAGGGGACGCTAGTAGAACCAAGATATATTCTATAGTAATAAATAATATTATTACCATCAACTTGAAACACTTATTATATGACTTTCTCTGTATGACATAGAATCAAGTACTACATAAATTGATTTGAACAGAAGCAGACACTTCCACTGACGAGCTCAGGATTTAAAACAGACAATGTTGTCCATGGACATTTGGAAAAAGAATAAGTATAAAATATAGAGGGAAATTTATCTATCTAAAGAAAAAATGCTATATATGAATGTGTATATGTATGCGTGCATTTGCAAAAAACCTCAGAGCATTAAAAACACTAGCATGGTATTTTAAAACATAAGCCTTAAAACTTTAATAATACACAAAATATTATATATATGTACATCATGCACATACATGGTGTAGTATAGAAAAGAATCCCATATAGACCCATGAAAGAACATACCATCTATTAGAAAAAGAGACCAAATTCCATCTAAATAAGAATTCCAAAGGGATAAGATGTTTTCAAAAAGTGATAAAATTGCTAGCATATGGTTATTACAATGCTGAATATATTAGTTTCTCATTTAAAAAAATTAAAATGATTCATTCTTTCTATCTTTTTACAAATTAGGATTTTTAAAAATTTTATACATCTACATATTTGTAAATATCTAAGTGATATTAATTACTTTTGTAATAAGAATACAAATACATTGTTTTTAAAAATAATTATAGATTCTTATCTTCGGTTAGCTTGTGGTCACTGAAAATGATGCAAATATTTTCCATATGAAGAAAACGGAAAAATGCTAACAAAGCAAATTAAATTGGAAAAGAGGATTAAAAAATGTACAATCTATACATATACACACACATGTCTAATGTATACCAAAATAATAAACAGAGCCTACCTCAAGATTTTAAGAACTAAGGCTTTTACTGAACCTGTGGTTGGTGCTGAGGTTGGTGTGTACTCAGGAGACTTGAATCAATAGACTGGCCATGTGCCACCTGGGCCTGAGCTTCAGCAGAGTTGCATCTCCTACTCTCTGGTTCATTGGATGAATGCAGTATAGAACTCAGGCAGAGTCTGGGCTCCTTTGCAGTCAGCATCACTGAATACCCATACTTAGGAGAATTCTGGGATGGAGAGCTTTGATTTGGTGCAGTTCTTAGCCACTGAACCTGAAATGAAGGAACTTGGATCTGACTGAAGGGGTCTCAGCATTTTTTTTTTCCCACACATTAACTCATTCTGATTCAGATGCTCAAGGATGTTGACAAATATCTAACACTAGAGGCCCACAACACTAGTAACAAAGAATTTTAACAGTCATTGGGTGGAAAATTCCTTAAGTGATGACAATGAATCCTTCCCTGAAGCCAAGGCCTCCTCTACCGAGGAGGGTAAGTCTCTTACTACCTCCCTCCACTCCCAACAATTCCCAGCTCTCATCACACCCTCAGGAGGTAGTTAAGACCTCAGTGCCCTGCACCCACAGCTAGCATGTGGGCTGAGGGCTCCCTTGAACAGAGCCTGGGTGGGGAGGGGAACTGAAGTATGACTTTTTAATTGGTAAAGACTTTCCTTTTTGGGGTGATAAAAATATTTTGGGACTAGAGATAGGTGATGGTTGCAAAGCATTGGGGATGAACTAAATGCCACTGAATTGTATACTTTAATCTTGTTAATTTTATCTTATGTGAATTTTACTTCAATAAAAAATTCTTCTCAAAACTTAGATCACAAAGTAATTTGTGTACATGAGCTTCTACTCTTTATAATTTTACCTTTCTTATTAAGGCCTTTAATACATCAAAAGCTTACATTTGTATATCCTGCTACATAAGGAATCCATTTTACTTTCCCATTTATTTTTTGCCACTTTTCTAATATATCAAGTTTTGAAATAAATGGGTCTATCTTTAATCTCTGTTTAAAGATTAACATTTATATCGCCAAGCATTACCTTGAGTAAATCTTAGCATAAAGAATTATTCAGAGAGATTCTAATAAATTGATTTCATATATAGTATAGTGCTATTATGAATTTTTACTAAATTATTTTTCACGTTTATACTTCTAAAATTTAAAATTTAGGGAGACTTAAAAAAAAAGTCTTTAGTTGATTTGAGGACATATCTCTGGTCTGCCACTGATGAGAAAATTGTGTTACTCAATATCCTAAAATGGATGATACCTAAAATTCCTGACCACTCCATTACTCTGTTTCTGTCATGGAAGACAACAGGTTTTGAATGACTAAAATGGCATGTGGGTGTAGTGAAGGTTGAAAGTGTCCTACCCATGTTCTAATGTGAAATTCCATTTTCATTAGTATATATTGTTATTCTAGATTCTCACAAAATTATCCTATCATCTGCAATGTTTCCTACATTCTGATTAGAAGCTAGATTTCTTGCCTGATTTCTGAGACTGCCAGTATCGTATCAGTGAGGTAATATTAGGTACCGGTGAATTGTATTGATCTTCTGATTTTTAACACCAGAAACCCATTTATCAGTTAGTTTTCACTAGAAGAGGACTTTGTTATTTATTGGTAGCCGTTTCATTATACCAAACTGTACTGCAATAGGGCTAAATGAGCAGGAGCCATTTGGTAGGTGTGGGGCTGCGTATCTATTTATATTTCAAACCCACTTTGAAATACCCTGGAGATATTCTGGAAAGGAATAACATGTATATAGTCATGCTCTTAATTTGGACAACCCAATTTGTCTGTGTTCACCTTGCCATCGTAATGTATGAGTTCTACCTTAACTAAAAATATCTACAATAGTCCTATTCACAGTGAGTTCACACCCACAGGAATGTGGATTAAGATTATGTCTAAATAGGGGTACATAATTATACTGTTTGATAGAAGTAAGGAAGTTGAAGCACAAGGAGTTTAGTGTTACATTAAGAATTTAAGTCTAATTCCTTGGTGAGCGTTCCATCATGTGAAATGTTACCTTGAATGTTAATGCTCAAGAATAGATGCTAGCACAGTGTAATTCTAGGTCAAATAGAAAAGATCTTCATATTACCTGTATTTTGAAATTATTGCTGCTCTACTTTTCTGCTCTATTAGTAGGGATAATTGCTATATAGCTGTATTGAGTTATTTTCAAACTATTAGATTCAATTGAATGCTAAATGCATTTTGCTAGAAATAATAGATTTGCTTGACACTGAAATGAGTTATCAACAGGAAGTTCTGGGATCTTCTAAATCAGGAAACCAAATATGTATCCTCTTTAGATGACTGGGAAAGTTTCAGAAAAGTGTAACTGAAAAGCTGGCATCTGACTGGATGGCCTCATAGGAGCAAATGAGATTAAGATTTTAGTTATTTTTTAGGTCCAATTAGCTAGAGAACATCTGATTTGTACAGGGGCATTCCTGTTTTCCTCACACATTGCTCTCATCCCCTTCCATTTAATTGAAAGGGAAATCTACAGGAAAAGAATATCTAGGCTGATATAATACTGTGATCTGTGATAATTTATGTGAATTTGAAACTTGCAGACAACATTTAAAGCTAGTTCTAAAATAGGATAACTCCACTAACATTTGAAAACTTGGTGACACACTCTTCTTCAGGTTTTATTTATTAATTTTTTTAAAGATCTATTTATCTCCCCCCGCCCCCCCACTGTTTTGCCCTTGCTGTCTGCTCTCTGTGTCCATTTGCTGTGTGTTCTTCTGGGTCTGCTTGACTTCTCTTTAGGCCTTACTCTTTAGGCAGCACCGGGAACCAATCCAGGAACCTTCTGGAGTGGGAGAGAGGAGCTCAATCTCTTGTCCACCTCAGTTCTCTGGTCTGCTGTATCTCTTATTGTCTCTCCTCTATGTCTCTTTTTGTTGCATCATCTTGCTGCACCATTTCTCCTCACGGGCTAGCACTCTGTGCAGGCCAGCACTCCTCTGTGGGTGCACTTCTGCTTGGGCCAACACTCTGCATGGGCCAGCTCTCTGCTCAGACCAGCTTGTTACGTGGACCAGCTCACCACATGGGCCAACTTGCCTTTACCAGGAGGCCCCAGGAAATGAACCCTGGACCTCGCATGTGGTAGACAGGAGCCAAATCGCTTGAGCCACATCCTCTTCCCTTCAGGTTTTATCAATTCTCTATTTATGGGCAAGTCTATGGAATTGATTCATTCTTCATCTGGAAATATAACTATACTTTGATGATAGGCCAGGTGAAAGGAGCTCTGGTGTCTTTAAGTGACTATTACTTTTCTCTTTCCTTGGGTTATCATTGTTCTACCCTTGCTCTTTGGTCTAACTCTAACTTTTAAATCTTGGTCTCAAAGTCATTTTCACATTACTCTCTAGGTGGGAACTGAGACCCTGTCAATCTTGCCCAAGGGGTGGAAAGTCTTTATTTAGTTCAGTCAAAAAGAGTGAATTTAAATTGAAGGTAAGATATAAAAATACCTGCAAAAGCAGGGAGATGGAATAGTTCATAAGGTATAGGACTCTGATTCTATTTAAACCTACATCTGGCCTGATTGTCAATTTTTAGGCACAGTTTAAGGGACACCTGACTATCTATTTCTTTCCCTTTGGAAACATGTTCTTCTTACTGGCTATGGGGTCAAAAGGTCTTCATGATGGATCAGATAACATTGGCTTTCTTAAGACACTTTTCTTTTCCTGAAAGTTGTCTAATTATGGTTTTATAAATAGGTTATCTTTGTTGGTTCTTAAGATAATCAAACCCTCTTTATAGTATAGCTATCATTATAAGTTAATTATGTCTTCATTGTGTTCAGCATTAATCATCATTATCATCATCATCATCCTTAATATTATCACCACCACCACAGCTGACATATGTGTGCTTCACATAAAATATGAGTCCTTCAATTTGTTATTTTACAAAATTGCTTTTATGTATTCTGGGATCCTTGCAATTCCATATTAATTTTAAGACTGGCTTCTCCATTTCTACATAAAAAGCTTTTGGGATTTTGATAGACTACGTTGAATCTGCAGATCTTTTGAGGTAATAATGCCATATAAACAATATCAACTCTTCTGACCATAAAGAGGGGATGTTTCTAGTCTTCTTAAAATTTCTTTCAACAATATTTTGTAGTGTTCAGTGTACCAGATTTGTGTCTCCTTGGTTAAATTTAATAGTAAGTCTTTTATTATTTTTATGGTATTGTAAATGGAAATTTTTCTGAATTTCACCTTTGGATTACTGGAAAAGGACTTCTTAAACAAAGCCCCAAAGTGAAAAAAAGAAAAAGGTAAAAATTTTTGTTTGTTTTTATCAAAACCAAGGATTGTTATTCAATAAGGAACCATCACTGACAAAGTTAGCAGACAGATGACATATGGGAATAAAACATTTACAATACCTCAAACAAAAAAGGAATTAGTATCTGGAATATATAGCAGAATACTGAAAATCAATAAGTAAAAGACAGGAACAAAACAGAGAAATGGTCAAGGATTACAATGTGCTTATTATTGGAAGAAGAAATCTATACTGTAAATAAGCACATGAAAATATTGTTCAAACTCATTAATACATAGAGAAATGCAAACAAAAGAGAAAGAGAAATTTTCCCTCATTTAATTAACAAAAAATACAAAGCTGGGTGATGCCAAGTGTTAGTAGGAATGTAGAAAAATGGAAACACTTGGGCCTGTCTGGATGGAGAGCTTGTTGTCAGATTAAGTTATGGATATGCTGTAGCACAGAACTCTCACTCCAGAGCATTTGTTTCCAGAAAAATCTGCCCTACCCTCTACAGGGAAATGTGTGAGAATGTTCAATGCATCATTTGATTATGGCAGTGAGAAATAGATTGAAATTTATGTATTTATAACTGGAGATTGTATACTATGGAATATTCTTTAGGGGTTGGAAGCAATGGCCTAGATATTACACATCTGTAACTCTTAAAAATAGTTACATGACATTACAAGAGCTTTTATGTATTTTTGCAACACCTGCACAAACACACTACCACACATAAAATACATATATGAATAAAAAGAAAGATCTCAGACAACTGGAATATTGCCGATGGGGCTGGGCGATGGGAGGAGATAGGGATAAAATAAAAGGAATTTTAAAACTAAAACAAGTTTAATTGCCATGCATAGTCGAGTGTTGTTATGCCAAGAAGAAAGAAACATGAAAGAAAAATGATTTAACTCTACCAATACCCTCATGGCGTTCTTAGATTTTTTTTAATGAACATCACAGTACAAATGAAGAACTGGAAACTCAAACCAACCAACCAAACGAACGAAACAATTTAAAAATAATAAATTATTTTATATTTTGAAGAGGATATATGATTTACTTGAACTGTAGAAATAAAACTCTAATAGTGGAAATTCACGACTAATCTAATAGCAAAGCATAAACAAAAAAATGGAGTTTTTAAAGTATTACTTAATGATTTCAGGTATTTGTTAAAAACTTTAAAAGGCCAGAGACTCCTGTGTAAGGTACGAATCATAGGATAGAAGTCTACCATGTAGCAGACTAAAAATGGACTCTGTAGGAACAGAAAATGGTCAATAAGACCTGGAAATGTCATCAGCTCTCTTTTACTCTACCTATTTTTAAAATATCATGAAAAATATATAGGGCTACTATTTCTGATACTTTATTGTTTGGCCATGGAAGTGCAGATTCTGATCCTTGTTTAAGGTTTTAAAGAGAAATACTAATTGACCTGCTTTTGCTTTTATTTTTCCCTCTAACCTGGACTCACTGAAGAGTCAAATTAGGTCTTCATCTTTTACCTTTATTATTTTTTTCTTGATTGTATTTGGTTGTTCATATATATAAATTTGAAATACATTGTCTTAAATACTCCCAAGACATTTGCAATATAGGTGATATTATTTATGTTTTAAAAATGAAGAAATTAAGCTGGCATTAAAATAATCTTCCTTAGATTACATAAATAGAAAGAACCAGAGTCTGAATTTAAAAACAGGGATATCTGAATCCAAAACCTGTGCTCTGATCATTATTCTCCATTATTTCTCACACATCCCATATGATTGGACCTTCCTGGAGTTTGATTCTTTCCCAATCTTGATATAATCTTAAATAAACAAACTCTAGCATTGGACGTAATCCTTCATATTTTACTATGGCTGCGTGTATCACTTATGCTGCAATTTGTTTTTCTGCTTTATTATTGGCATTATGCATACTGAATCATAATTTCCTACAATAAACCTTGTATTCCAGATTATTGTGATTTATCATTGAGTTTTTTTGCTGTTTTGTGTGTGTGTGTGTGTAAGATCCCAGGTGCAGGCAGAAAAGAGTAGGTACTATTCAAGGATATCAAATGAGAACTGATGTGTTTTACAATATTCCCTTAAGCTTCACCCCACCCTGCCATGTGTGAGTGTGTGTGTATGTGGTGTGTGTGTATATATATAGCATACACATATGTATACATGTATGTATATAAATATAATGTTTTGATAGCAAAATAGAGTAATGTTAAAATCTAAGTCAATTTATAGAACAAAAGAACAATATATCATAGTCTTTCGCTTTGTTTTAAAAATAAGTCTTGTTGGAATGTTCCATTTAATTACAGCATTAAAAATTCTAACTGGTCAATATAAGTCATATGGACAGATACATTTTTAAAAAATTTCTTCAAGAGATAGATAACTCACAGCTTAGACCTAAAATCCTTTTTAAGCCAAAAACTGTCTCATCGAAACTATTATATGGGAATCCCCTATAGTTTCTGTGTAATTTTTCTGTAAACCTTAAACGTCCCTAAAAATAAAGTTTATTATTACAAAAGTATTTTAAATAAATCTAATATGCAAATTAACATTCCCTTTTGATAGACAATAATTGCCATGCAACACTATATATACTTATATTATTTCATATTACTTGTGATGATTAAGTTTGTGTGTCAAATTGGCTAAGATATGGTGTCCAGTTGTTTGGTTCAGCAAGAGCTGGCCTGATTATTACTGTGCTGATGTTTTGTGGATTTAAATCATCAGTAAGTTGTATGCATCTTTGGCTGATTACATGTACAATCAACAACAGAGTTTACCTTCAGCAATGAGAGAACACTTGTCCAATCAGTTGTAGGCCTTAAAGGGAACTGATAATTTCAGCAGTAAGAAAGAAGAATTTTCACCTCTAGTTCACCCATCCAGCTTCTCCTAGGGAATTGATCAGAAACTTTCATTGGAGATCCCAGCTTGATTACAATAAATATTTCCCAGTTTTTGTTCAGTTCTGTTACCAAATATGGTTGACACATTTCTAACCCTAATATGTGGTATGCGTCATCAGTGACCAAATTAATTCTAATAGTCTTATAGGTTGTATATTCCTAGGCATGGAAAATTAAACATAGCATAGTGAACTTATTGCTCTGCTCTTCCTTGAAAACCTAGTTTAAGTTATTTTGCCTTGTTAGAAACCTTTATGACTTCTTTGGGAAGATCTAGTTGTTTCAAATTCTGTACAGTCATTGCCATTTAAATAACATTTACCATACTGTATTTAATTGATCTGGTGATAGATAGATAGATAGGTAGATAGATAGATATACATATGTCCAATGAAAAACCTAAGCGTCAGAATATTTATTAAAGAGTAAGACATTTAATAGAATATTCCTTTTTTTTTTTTTTACAGCAGCTGATATCATCTGCTTGCCCCTTTTCACGACATTTCCATATCAAATGAACTTTCAGTGTTTCAGCTCAAAGCTCCCTTTCCTCCTAAACTTCTCGTGAGTTATTTGAATTCATGGCTTCTCTCTTTTCTCTCATTCTTAGAGACACTATGGCCAGCATCACTCATCTAGACATTATTCCTTACTGTAAGTCCAAGCAAAGAAATTTCTTGGGAAGAAAACCTGGAAAGCCAAATACTGCCATTAAAATGATACTGACCGTCCAAAGTTTCAATATATCACATATAACATCACAAAGGAAAACAAAAATTTATTTCATTATCCAAAAGTCAGATTAATGTGCATTCATACATATTCCAATTATTTTTTTTCTTGAATAACTTTCTAGGCAGAATTCTAATGACTCTTGATGATCCTCACCTTTGTATAATCACCTCCCCTTTGATTATGAGTGGAACCTGTGAATATGATGCTGTACCACTCGCAATTTTTTATATTCCATGGTACGGTGGCCCTTAAAATAGGAAGATCATGTTGATGATAATCTAATTGAATGAGCCCTTTATAAAGAGTTTTCTCATGCTTATGGCAGAAGTGGAAGTCAGAATCCAAGTTTGAGAAGGACTCCTTGCACTGTCGATGGTTTGAACATAAAGGGGCATGTGGACAGCCTTCAAAAATAGAATAGGGTGACAGCACGAAAACAGGAAATTCAATAGAAGGGACTGGATTCTGCCAACAATCTGAATGAAATTGGAAGCAAATTCTTCACTAGAGCCGTCAGATAAAAGCCCAGCCTGGCTTCTGCCTTGATTTTGGCCTTGCAGGACTGAACTGAGATCCCAGACTTCTGACGTATAAAATTGTGAGGTAATAGATGTTGTTTCAAGCCATTAAGTTTAAAGTAGTTTGCTACCACAACAGCAGAAAACTAATACAGTTAAGCAATTCTCAAACCTACCTAGAAACATTTACTTGCAGGTATATAGGGGAACAAATATTTTAATTTCTTTTGAGTAAATACCTAGAAATGGGATGGTTGGGTCATAGGGTAAGCATAAGTTTAACTTCATATGAAAGTGCCAAACACTTTTACAAAATGACTGTACCATTTTACATTCCTGTCTGCAATATATCTAACTTGTAGTTCCTCCATATTCTTTCCAGCATTTTTTATTGTATTATTATAATTGTTGTTATTTTTATCATTCCAGTAGATGTGTTGAGAAATGTTATTGTGGACCTAATTTGCACTTCCTAATGATTAAGGATGATGAGTATCTTTTCAAGTACTTATTTGATATCCTTAGCTCTTCTCTGGTAAGTATTTTCTCAAATTTCATAATGGGTTGTCTTCTCACAAACGAGTTGTAAGAGTTGTATATATATTTTAGATACAAGTTTTTAAATCAGTTATTTGTATTAAAAATACTTTATCCCAATATATGGCTTCTATTTCTACTTTCTTAACAGGATATTTCAAATAGCAGACATTTGTAATTTTGATGATGAAGTTGAATACATAAATTTTTCTTTATGAATTCTGCTTTGAGTCCTATACAAAATTGTTACTATCTCAAGAAATAAGAAATTTTCTCTTTTTTTTCCTTACCAGAGGTTTTATTTTAGATCATTTTGATACAGAATTCATTTCATGATTTCTGCATTTGGTATGGTATAGATTGAAGCTCATATTTTTATATATTTAAGTCTAATTTTTCCTGTATCATTACTTAAAAACTCTATCTTTTCTGCATTGAATTACACTGGAAACTCTGTTGAAAACTAATTGATCATATGTGTGTAGGTATATTTCTGGACTCTATCTTCTGCTCCAAGTAACTATCTATGCACACGCATGCACACATACACGTACACTCTTAGACCAATATCACACTATTCTATTGCTATAGTTTTTTTACTAAACCTTGAAAGCAGATTGTGAGAGTTCTCTTCCTTTGCTCTTTTTGCTCTTCCTTTTCAAAATTGTTTTGATTCTCCTAATCTTTTTGCATTTCAATATTCATTTTAGAAAGAGACTATCAATTTCTACAAAAAGCTTTCAGGGTTTTTATTGGAATTGTGTTGAGTCTATAGATTAATTAGGGGAGAAGTGGCATCTTAACAGTATTTAGGCTTCCAATCTATGAAATTCCACATTTATTTAGGTCTTCTTCAATTTCTCTTTGCAGTGTATATGATGAACATATTTTATTAGTTCTATCCCTAAGTATTTCATGTGTTTGGGATGATATCATCAGTAGTATTTACGTTTTAATTTCAATTCCATTCTTTCATTACAAGTATGTAGAAATTCAGGTATTATATTGACTTGCGTCCTGAGAACTAACTAAATACATTTTTAAAATCTAAGGATTTTTTTTTTGTAGTTCCTTTGGCATGTTCAATATAGACAGAATTGCTATCTGTGAATAAAGATAGTTTTATTACTTCCTTTCCAAGCTGTTTGACTTATTTATTTGCCTATCCTTACTGTACTGTACAATGTTAAATAGAAAAAATGAGATCTTATTTTGTTCTCCTCTAATGGGGAAAGCACTCAGTCTTTCACCATTAAATATAATGGTAGCTATATTTTTTATAGATGCTCCTTATCAGGTTTAGGAAGTTCTTTTTTATTTAAAATTAGCTGTTGATTGTTATTGTGAAAGGAGATTAGATTTTGTCAAAAGCATTCTCTGTACCTATTGAAAAGCACATAAAAATTTTTTCAAACATCTTTTCTGCATCTATTGAAAAGACTAAGGTTTTTCATTTTTATTCTGTTGCTATGGTGACTTAATTGATTGATCTTGAATGTTTAATCAAACTTGTATGCTTGGGATGGATCCTTCTAATAGTCAAAGTGTATTATACTTTTCACAGATGGTGATTACAAATTGTGAGTATTTTGGTGAAGATTTTTGTGCTTATGTACATGTTGGATATTGCTTTGCACATTTTCTTTCTTGCAGAATTTTTTTGGAGAGGTTGGGGAGAGGTGGTAGTTCATATGGCAATGCTGACAATATAGAATGAGTTTCAAAAGGTTAAATTTTTTTTTTTAATTTTGTGAAAGAGTTTGTTTAGACTTGGCATCAATTCTTTCAATATTATATAGGATTCACCAGTGAAGTTACTTGAAAAGATTTTCCCTACGGAAAGATTAACTATGAATTCAATTACATTTATAAATATAAAACTATCTAAGCTACCTAATTTTTTGTGTGTGAGCTTTGGTAAATTGACTGTCAGGGTATTTGTACATTCTTTTTGTTATTAGATTGGCATAAAGTTGTTCTTACTCATTAAAATATATTCTTGTCTTACTTTTTAAACTTTTTATATTGAAATACTTTCAATCTTAGAGGATGGTTGCAAAAATAATACAAGCCCCATTCAGAGAACTTCAAAATACCCCTGGCCCCCACCAGATACCTAGAAATGCCACATTTGATATTTATCTTTTTTTATTTCCTTCTTTCCTTCCTTCCTCCCTCCTTTCCCTCCTCCTTCTTACCATCATTCCCTCCCTTTTAGCCTCCCTCTCACCCCTCTCTCCTTCCCTCCTTCTCTCCTTCCTTCTAACCATTATTCTGAACAATTTAGCATATGTTGTATATATATTATTGTCCTTTAACACTTAATACTGCCTATACATTTCCTAAGAACAAGGAAATTCACTTATGTAGCCACCTCAAATGCAGTTAAGTTCAGGAAATCTAATATTGATATAAAGTTTACAGTGTATTCCAATTTTTTCATCTATCCCAATAATGTCCCTTTGACCCTTTCCTCCTCCTTAGCTAGATCCTATCAAGTATAATATATTGCACTGATCTGCCATTGTTCTTTAGTTGCTCTTCCTTTTTCTTTTTTTTTAAATCATGGGCATATATAAACAGCATAAACTTTCCCATCTCAACCATTCCCAAGCACATTCAATATTAATCACATTCACAATACTTCAGTATCCTCACCAATTTCCATTACTAAAACTTTTCCATCTCCCCAAACAGAAACACTATACTCATCATGCATTAAACAATTAATCATTAATCATTGCCCCCACCACCTGCCCATGGCAACTTCTACTCTAATTTCTGTCTCCATGAGTTTGCATATTCTCTGATATTTTCTTTGTAAATATCATGGTCTTAAGTTTAACATCCTAAATCTATACATAATCTCTTTTGCGTTGATATCAACTTGACTTCAATAGTATACATAAACTATGTTCTTATACCCCTCCATTCCCCACCTTTGTGTAGTTCTTTTTTCAAATTACATGTTTATGTATTCCGAGTCCAAAATCATTGACATACATCACATTTTATACATTTGCCTTTTAGATACTGCAAGAAATAAAAAGTAGAGTTATAAACCAAAAAAACAATGGTACTGCCATCTATATTTACCCATGTCATTACCTTCACTGAAGATCTTTATTTCTTCATGTGGTTGTGAATATTGTTGGTTGTCCTTTGCTTTCAATCTGTGGAATTCTTTTTAGCATCTTTTAGGGCTGGTCTGGTGGTGATGAACTTCCTAAACTTTTGGTTATCTGGCAATGTCTTAATCTCTCCCTCACTATGACAGCCAATTTTGCTATATATAGAATTCTTGGTTGGCAAATTTTTGCTTTTAGCACTTAAAATATGTCTTCCTACTTCCTTCTTGCCTCCATGGTATGGTGAGAGATCACAACTTAAACTTATTGAGGCTCTCTTTTACATGACATATTGCTTCTCTCTTGCAGCTTTCAGAGTTCTCTTTTTATCTTTGGCATGCAATAGTTTGATTATAATATGCTGTGTTTCAGTCTATTTGGGTATATCCTGGTGGGAGTTCGCTGAGCATCTTGGATGTTTGTTCATGTCTTTCATTAAATTTGGGAAATTTTTAGTCATTATTTACCTGCCCCTTTCTATCTTTTTTTTTCTTCTGTGGAATACACAAAATATGTATATTGGTGTATTAGTCAGCCAAAGGGGTGCTGATACAAAATACCAGAAATCAGTTGGTTTTTATAAAGGGTATGTATTTGGGGTAGGAGCTTACAGATACCAGGCCATAGAGCATAAGTTACTTCCCTCACCAAAGTCTATTTTCATGTGTTGGAGTAAGATGGCTGTCAACATCTACAAGAGTTCAGACTTCTTGGGTTCCTCTCTTTTCAGGACTTGCTTCTTTCCAGGCTTAGGGTTCCTCTCTTCCCGTGGCTCCAGGTTAAGGCTTCAGCATCAAACTCCAACACTGAAAGCCCTTCAACTCTGTCCTTTGCCATGCTTTTTATCTGTGAGTCCTCACCCTTTGGTGCAAGAGATTTATATTATTACTTAATCAAGGAAAGCTATGAATCCAATATAATCTAATATGCCCAGAGGAAAAGATCAGTTTACAAACATAATCCAGTATTTCTTTTTGGAATTCATCAATAATATCAAACTGCTACAATTCGTATGCTTGAAGTTTAACAGGCCTCAGACTCTGTTCACTTCTCTTCATTTTTTTCTTTTTTCTGCTCCCAGACTGAAGATTCCAATGGCCTTATCTTCAAGTTCATGAATTCTTTATTCTGCCAGCTCTAATATGCTATTGAACCTTTCCAAGGAATTTTAATTTCTTTTACTGTGTTCTTCAGTTCTTTTGACTATTATCATAATTTCCATATTCTATCAAGAGTCCTCGTGTTGATCCATCATTTTCCTGATTTCTTTTAAGTTTTTTCTTTTAATTTTAAAATTTTTCTCCTTTAATTTTTTTATCCTTGTTTTCCTATAGTTCTTTGAGCATATTTAGGACTTTTTTTTTTAAAGTTTTTGTCTAGTATGTCCCAGGTGTGTTCCTACTCACTGATGGTTTCTAATGCTTTAATCTTCTCTGTTGCCTGATTCATTGATTCCTGTTTCTGTGAATGTTTTAGAAATTTTTGCTGAAACCTGGACATTTTGATATTTTAATTTGTGCAGCTGGAATTTAGATGCTGAGGTATCTGTTATTAAACAGCTAGTGTTATGGCAGAGTTTTCTTTAATGCCAGGAAGTAACCAAAAAAAGGGGGGCCAGGCAGAAGAAAACACTGATTGACCCACACAAAACCTGCACAAGAACGTACCTTAAAAGTTTATCCATACTATCAGTTTGAAGAATAACTCCTGGCCAAGCATAGGGACTACCCTGATCTTTTCTGCACTTACATCTTTTCTTGGGCATATGTGCATATTACCCAAGGAATTACCACATTTACACATACACATACACAATTGTCCCCTCTTTTCTGGAAAACAGTTTCTTTACAGTCTCAGGCACTGCACTCTACATCCTACAGTCAGCAATCCCTTGTCCCAGAAAGCACAACTTGACCCATCTCCACAGTCTTCTGGAGGAGAGCTCTATGAACTACACATAGGGTAAATTCTGGTAGGATGAACCTGTCAGGCCACCACCAAATAAAATATGTAAGACGTTCATTCTATGAGGGTTACTCTGCCCATTCTGTAATCAGGACCTGAGATTCATGCCAAACATATGAGTGGTAGGGGAGGGGCCAGTCAGGACACCACAAGATCCTGCCATCTTTTTTTTTTTTTTGCATTTTTTCCCCTTTTTCTTAGTTCTTTACTAGAAAAGTTGTGGGTTTACAGAACAATCATGCATAAAATACAGGATTCCTATATACCACCCTATTATATAAACACCCTGCATTTGTGTGGAACATTTTTAAAATTGATGATCACACTTTTTAAAATTTAGTAAACTTTATTTCAAATTCAAAAAATAATATAACATACAAAGGACAGTTTAATAAATTATAGGAGGATTCTTCTAAAAAATTCTGTCCAGGCACATTTATCTTAATCTTAAAAATAAATTCTTTTGTTTCTCCATTATTCAGAAAGATAAGTAAATGAGCACAGATTGCTTAAATAACATGGCCAAGATCTCCTTTTTAATGAACAGCAAACAAAATGCTTGATCATATTAATATCACAAAAAACTAAATCCCATATTCCTTTTTTTTTACTTTTAGCATCGATAATTAAACTTTGTTACCTTTCTTCCAAAAATAGTACAATATTACTATTAATATATTATGAATAATATTCCATTGAAAGGATATAACACATTTTATTTATCCATTCATTGATTGATGAACATTTGTGTTGCTTCCATCATTTGGTAATTGGTGGTGAATTGCACACATTGATGTGCAAATATCAGTTTGAGTCCTTTCCTTCCCTTCTTTTGGGTATATACTTGGTAATGCAATTACCAGGTCATATATACTTCTATATTCAGCTCTCTGAGGAACCATCAAACTGTCTTCCATAATGGCTGTACCATTTTACATTATCCTCAGCATTGTTCCTATTTCTCCACATCCTCTGAACACTTATTTTCCTTTTTATTCATACCAGCCATTCTAATTGGTATGAAATGGTATCTCATTGTGGTTTTGGTTTGCATTTCCCTGAAGGTTAATTATGTTGAGCATCTTTTCTTATGCTTTCAGGCCATTTGTCTATGTTCTTTAGAAAGATGCTTGTTCAAATCTTTTGCCCATTTTTGAGATGGGTTGTCATTTTGTTGATAGGTTGAAGGATTTCTTTATATACTTAAGATCTTAATCCTTTATTGGCTATGGTGGGTATCAAATATTTTCTCCCATTGTGTATGTTATCATTTCACTTTAATAATAAAGTACAACTTTTGGGGTACAAAAGTTTTAAAATTTGATGAGGTCCCATTTATCTACTTTTTCTTTTCTTACAGGTGTTTTGGGTGTAAGTCTAAGAAACTATTTCCTAATACAAGGTCCTGAAGATGCTTCCCTGTATTTTCTTCTAGGAGTTTGATAGTTATGACTCATATATTCAGGTCTTTGATCCATTTGGCATTTACTTTTGTATAGGTGTGAGAGTTTGAAGTCTGTGAATCCTAGAAAAGATTATGTTCTTTGAACTAATCCATTCTTATATGGGGGGGCACTTTGATTGCAATTAGATTCTGTTATCCTATATCTGCCCCTCCTTTGTATATTGGAAGAGGATAACTTGTTTTCTATGCTTAGCAGGTCTACAGCCAGAAGGTAATTGTTGCCCCAAGACAAACTACATGACTATAACTGATTTTTATGAGATGTGTTCTTAGGATTGCTACAAAATGATTTAAGGCTTTCTGAAATACTGTGTTGGAATGTATATATTTTTGATATGGAAAGAACATGACTTTTTTGGATCCAGATGGTGGAGTTTGACAGTTTGAAGTTTTGTGAATCCCAGAAAAGATCATTTTCTTTGAAATAATCCTTTTTTGTGCGTATGGGACCCTTTGACTGCATTAGGTACATTGAAGGAATCTTTGGATTAGATCACATTTTTATTAGATTGCTTTAAGGCCTTTGATTGGACTACATTAGTGAGGTATGACCCAATTTAGGTCTCCGCCCTCTTCTGGAGTTTATATAAATTGAGACCAGAAAATAGAAACATACAGAGAAAGAGAGCTGCCATTTTTACCCTGCAATGTGAGAAAGTACTCCAAATCAGCTACAGTCTCAGAAACACAAAGCCCTGAGAGGGTGAGAGAGGGTAATTAGCAGAGCACAGAGGCACAGAAAGATGCCCTTGGGAGGCTAAGCCTATGGAGCAGCTCAAAGTTAACAGTGAAAGTGGCTTGAGAAGGGAGAGACCAGAGTGAAAGCTGCCATTTTACCTTGCCACATGGCAGGAGTCCAAGATCTGACAGCAGCTGATCTTGGTGAGAAAGCATCTTGGATGATTCCTAGATTTGGACATTTTCCAGCCTCAGAAAAGCATTTATCCTAATATTAATAAATTCCCTTTATTAAAGCCAACAATTTCTGGTATTTTGCTCCCAGTAACTTGAACTAAAATAAGATGTGAGATAGGAGATTTTCCATCTTTTTTTTTTTTTTTTTGCAAATACAGATCCAGTTTTCTCAGCATAATTTGTTTTTGTTGACAAAACTATTCTTTTCCAATTCAGCTGTCTTTGTTCTCTTGTCAAATATCAGTTGACCATAAATAAGAGGGTTGATTTCTGAGCTCTCAATTCCAGTCCATTGGTCTTCTATGTGGGTACATGTGCCATTCCCATGCTGTTTTGATTACTGCCACATTGCAATAAATCGTAAGATCAGGAAGTATGAATTTTCCAATTTTTCTTCTTTTTCAATATGGCATTAACTTTTCAGTCCCTCACCCTACCATATAAATTAAAATACTTGCTCTTCTATTTCTGTAAAGAAGCTTGTTGTAATTTTGTTTAAGAATGCACTGGATCTATAAATTTCTCTGGGTAGTATTTTGATATCTTTATTTAATCTTCTAATCCATAAATGTTTATTTAGGTCTTCTTTGATTTCCTTTAGCAGCATTTTATAGTTTTCCATGTACAAGTCCTTTACATTCTTACTTAGATTTATTCCTAGATATTTGATTATTTTAGTTGATATTGTGAATGAATTTTTTTCTTGATTTCTTCTTCCAATTGTTCATTGCTTGTGTATAGAAACACCACTGATTTCTGGCTGTTAATTTTGTACCCCATCCCCTTGCTGAATTCATTTGTTAGATCTAGGAGCTTTGTTGTGGCTTTTTCTAGATTTTTTTAATATATGGGCAAATTCTTAAAAACATACCAACTACCTACATTGACTCAAGAAGTAATAATTACTATTAAAGGAATGAATAAGAAATTAAAACCCCCCCAACTAAGAAAAGCCCAGGACTGATGGCTTCACAGGGGAATTCTATCAAACATTCCAAGAAAACTTATTTCCAATTCTGCTCAAACTCTTCAAAAAAACCGAAGAGGAAGTAATACTCCCTAACATATGCTATATAGCCAACATTACTGTCACACCAAAGCTGGTAAAAGATACCACAAGAAAAGAAAACTACAGACCAATATTTCTTATAGAAGTAGATGCAAGATTCCTCAACAAAATACTAGCAAACTGAATCCAACATCACATTAAAGAATTAATCACCATGATCAAGTGGGATTTATCCCTGGTATGCAAGGTTGGCTCAACATTAAAAAAAGAATTAATTTAATATACCACATTAACAATGAAAATTTAAAAATGAAACAAAAAAATCACAGGATCATTTCAATTGATACAGAAAAATGCATTTGATAAAATTCTGCACCCCTCTTTTTTTTAGAATATGAAATTAATTTTTATTATAAGACCTACTTTTCACAGTATGTACAGTCTTTTAAAATCAGAATATCATATACAATAATATAATTTATGTGTTGAAAATTTTAAGTCATCAATTCTTTTTTTTAATTTACTTTATTTTTAAAGGATACATAGATCACACAAAATGTTACATTAAAAGATATAGGAGCTTCCCATATGCTCCACTCCCCACACCCCCCACTTTTCCCACATTAACAATTTCATTCATTAGTGTGATATATTCATTGCATTACCCCTTCTTGATAAAAGCACTTTGAACACTAGGAATGGAAGGAAACTTCCTTAGCATGACAAGGGGCATATATGAAAAACCCACAGCTAACATCCTAATTGTTAAAGACTGAAAGCTTTTCCTCTAAGATCAGGAACAATATAAGGATCTGTCATTACTGTTATTCAACACTGCACTATAAGTTCTTGCCAGAGCAATTAGGCAGAAAAAGAAATAAAAAACATCTAAACTGGAAAAAAAAGAAGTAAAATTTTCCTGATTTCATCTGACACAATCTCATATACAGAATATCCTGAGATAGTCTACCACGTTTAAGTAGACTTTTTCATGATTCATACTCACCTGGTTACTTACTGCAGTTCTGGAGCTTTGAGAAAGATGTTCCTGCCAGTTCTTGTTGGTTGTTCAAAGATTCTGTGGGGGGATGGAGCCCTGAAGAATCTCACTCCTCTTCTTATGCTTTTAATGACAACCGGATTTTTTAGTAAAGCCCCTTCTTTTACTCTTGACATTGCAATTTCACATCGTCTTCCTTTTTTTTTGCAGAGCTGTCCCTCAGCAGGCCTGTGCCTAGCCTGCTTAGGGTAGGGGGGACCCATGGGAGTCTCCTGGAAAGCAGAGGGAACTTAGCCCAAATACTTTTTTCCCTCTTCTTTTCCTATTTCCTTTTTTCTTCTTCTTCTTCTGGGTACTGGTTTAGTGGCTGTCCGTGGAGTGACTCATTGGCAGGTAAAAGTAGCTGGAGAAGAGTAGACAAGTGAGTTACTAGTGACCTTAGAGGGAAGCCTGTTTGTGTGTGTGTGGGGGGGTGGTTGGTGATCATTGGTCAAAACAAGCTGACTGAGCGAAGGAGCCTAGCCAGTCCTAGTGTTTTGAAAGGGAGACCCAGACTTTTGTTTCCTTTTGTTTGATTTTCTTCTACTCTTCCTTATTTTTATTCCTTTTTCTCTTGTTTTTCTTCTTTTTTCCCCTTCTCTTCTCATTTCTCTGGACTTTCCCCCCCCCCCCCCCTTTTATTCTTTTTCCTTTTTCCTTCCTTTTAATTTTTTATTTATTAATATTGTTTTACCCTCATTCATTTTCTCTGTTCTCTTTTTATTTTTTCTTTCTTCCATTCTGCTTTCCTTATTTTCTCTTTCTTTCTTCTCTTCTCATTTTTTAGTTTATTTTTCCCACCTTTTAAAATTCTCATTCCTGTTTACTACTTTTCCCTCTTGTTTTTCTTTTTTCACGTTCCTTTTCCTTCATTCTTTTTTATCTTTTCTCCTCTTTTTCTTCTTTCTTTCTTTCTTTTTTTGTGGATCTAATGTTTTTTTCAATTGGCCATAGGCAACTACAAGGATAGAGCATTTTCAACTGGAACCAAGTGATAAAGAGGACTCCTAACACAAAACCAAACAAAAATAAAACCCTAGACAAGAACAGACTAGAATAAGAAACTAATCAACAGGATAAGCCCATCAAGATAAACAGATACCTAAATATCAGCAAAAAAATTTACAAGCCATACTAAGAAACAGTATATCATGGCCCAGTCTAAAGAACAAAGTAAAAAACTCGAGTACATAAGCAGCACCTAATAAAAGAAAACTGACCAGTATGGTAAACCCTCAATATTAATGCATGTAACTATGAACTTTATTCCTCAAAAATAGAATTAGTGGGTGTCACAATTTCTGAGGTGAAGGGGAAGGAGGAATGGGTAGAACATGGTGCATTTTTAGGACATTGGAGTTGTCTGTGTGATCTTGCAATGATGGATATAGGCCATTACACATTTTGTCACAACCTACTATTATAAAAGTATACAATGCAAAAGGTAAACCATAATGTGAACCACTGAACATGGTTACTAGCAATGCTTTGATATCTGTTCATTGGCTGTAACAAATGTATCATACTCATGTAAGATGTTATTGGTAGGGGAGGAAATGCAGGGGGAGTGGAGTGTATGGGAATCCTTATATTTTCAGTTGGAATTTTTTATACCCTAAAGTTTCTGGGAAAATGAAGTAAAAAAAGAAATAAGACACTAAGGGAGCATACAGAAGAAATTGCCAATATACATAAAAGATAACAAATTTTACAGTGATGAAAGGAAAAATGCAAAAAAATTATTTATTTTAAATTTTTATTAAAATTTATTTTAAATAATTTTATTATTGTTGGCTTTGTTTTGGGGGAGGTTTTGCATTACAGAGAGGTTGCAGCTGTGGTCTGGGGTATCAGTGGTAGAAGGATGTGTGTGTAGGAGTATGCCTGAGGCATGCCTCTGTGAAGTGTGAGTGTGTTCATGTGGTCCGGTATTGTCTCAGTGAATATTGAATTCTCATCCTAGGGGGTCCCACCACATTCTCTCACAGAGTGGCAAGAATTTCTGGAGTGCTTGGTTAGTGCCTAGAAAATGAGGGTGGACCAATGTGCCAGGCCCTTGATATTAATGATTACACTTACGAATTTTGTTCTTGTGAAATGGAAACTTAGCCTAATAATTTATATTGCCTAAGCATTACCTCCTCAGGGCCTCCTTGTTGCTCAGAACTCTCTGTAAACCAAACTCAGCATGTAAATTCACTGCCTCCCCCTGATGAGGGACATGACTCCTGGGGATGAGTCTCCCTGGCACCAAGGGATCAATACCAAGCCCAATTAACAATGCATTTGGAGAAAGACCTAGACCAAAAGAGGGAAATGTTAAATGTAAATGAATTATTATTGCTAAAAAATTTCAAAGTGAGTTGGGAGATCATTCAAGAGATTATTCTTATTCACCTCTCAGGAAGATCTCACTAACTGCCACCGTAAACAAAGCTTCCAACAGGGATGCTCCCAAGGGCTCTAAAGACATCTGGACACTATAGGCAAGGCATACAAACCCATGAAATCAGCACTCTGTCAGTGGCCTTACCATGGAATATATGTCAAACTATTTCCCCAGTGTAACAGACTCACTTATAATTTCCCTATACATTTTACGTGATTATTCTACCCCGTTTTTTGAACTTATAATTAGCACTATACCCATTAAATATATGTCTCAGATACTTAAAAATCTTTAGTCTGTTCATATGCCAGTTAATCCCTGAATCTCAGCAGAGTTGCAGTCAGCATCCACTCTCCAATTCATTGGACTCACCCAGGACAAAAGAAAAAATGATGATGGACAACTCCCATCTGAAAAAGCAGAGTATCTACAACTACAAGTAAAACAGTTCCTTCCATCTGCCCCATAAGATCTAAGCCCCTTCTCAATCTGAAGCAGAGTGGGCATCAGCATCCCCAAATCATCAAGACTGAGGAATGAACAAACATAAGGGGGGAATGTAACCATGGACTAAAGTTGACTTATTATAATTGTAATAATGGAATAAGTTGTAACGGTGATAGTGGTTAGAAGAGGTTCTGAGGGGAGGGGGGATGGAAAAATAAGTGGAACACAGTTTTATTTTTGGGGCATTGGAATTGTTCTGCATGATATTGCAATGATGTATACAGGCCATTATACATTTTTTCAAAACCTATAATGTTCTTTGCAAAGTGTAAACCATAGTGTAAACTATAGACCATGATTAGTAATGACACCTCAATATTTGTTCATGAATTGTAGCAAATGCACCATATTAATACAAGATGTTATTAATAGGGGAAAATGTGAGGGGGAATGGGTAGAATATATGGGAATCCCCTATATTTTCTATGTAACTTTTCCACAATTTAAAACTTCTTTAAAAATAAAGTTTATGTGGGAGGGGCAAGATGGTGGCAGAGTAAAGGGCTCCAAGAGTCAGCTCATGCTACAGGGCAGTTAGTAACCACTAAGAGCTATCTATAGCAGCTATTTTGGTGGGTGAGGTCAGGAGATCAGAAGACCATCCTGCAACATCCTTGAAACAATGGAAGAAGGAGACTGCCCATCTGCAGTGAAGATTTGAGAACAGAGCTCTTCAAGCTGCAGAGGCTGGTGCCCGTCCTCCACTGGTGGTTCAAGTCACCTCAGGAGCAATTCTGTGGCTGGAGTTGGAAGCTCTATTTCCAAAAAATGGGGAAAGAAGAGACAGGCAGGCACCAACTTCAGTTACTGATTAGTAAATTTGGCTGGCTAAAATATAATCCTAAGAACAGCTAAAGTTTGAACCTGTCCAAATTGGAAAGAGGAGGGTAGCTGCCATTTTAACTTTGTCCCTAGCTTGAGGGAAAGCGGGGCTGATTGAAAATCACAATTACTGTAGACACAGGCTTTTATTCACCCAGATCAGAATGCAACCCTAGTTAAGACCCCAGCTCCACTTTTGGCAGGGAGAAAAAAGGCAAGACCTGCACCACCTCTCTGGACAAATGCAGGTGCTTTCAACTGACAGAGTGGATAATCAGATACCTATAATTCCATCTATGTCCCCCAGCAGGATAGGAGGGGAACTGTGTTTCTTCAGCCTCTTTGGGCAATTGCACGCACTTTTGGTCCACATGGATTGGTTTGTTGACTGACTGTGATTCCACTCCCACCCCCTCCACAGGAGAAGAGGGGCTGGTGTTTCCTCAGTCTCTCTGGGCAACTGCAGGCACTTTTTGCCTACATGAATTGGACTGTTGGGTGCCCATGGATCCACATCCATACCCAAAGGACAAGAGGGGGGTGGTGTTTCTCCAGCCTCTCTGGGCAACTGCAGGTGCTTTCAGGCTGTAAAGACTGCATACTTGGACATCTGTAGCTCCATTCTAGTGTCCTAATAGAGTAAGACCATGGCTGTGTTTCCTCAGCTTCTCTGGGTAATTGCAGGTGCTTTTGGCTTGCATGGACTAGTTCATTGGGTACCTGTGATTCTATCCTCATGCCCTAAAGGGCAGAAGGGACAGTACTCCCTCAGCTTCTCAGGGAAATTATAGGCACTTTTGGCCCACATGGAGTAGATTGTTGGGCACTCCGGAAGGCCCATTCCCATCCCTGGCATGGGATGAGGGGGGCTGAATCTATGCTAGTCTACCTGGTCAACTGTTGTTCATCTTGAACTGCATGGCTTAGTATGCTGCCCACACCTGCAGTTCTGTCCCTGCCCAGGCAGGGTAGGAAGGGGCATGAAGCTTCATCAGACACTCTGGGCAACTACAGAAGGCCCTGGCCTTCATGGCTTGGATAACTACACAAGGCTGTGGATCTGTCCCTACCCTGGCAGAGGAGATTAGTCGGAAAAGTTTCACTGGTTCCTGGGGCATCATGGGAAGCTTCAGCCTCCACAGCTTACAGTACTAACTGATCCTCAGGTCTGACTATACAACCAGCAAGAGAGAAAGTGAAGAAAGCCTTAAACTTAAAAAGAGAAACTGAGCCAAGAACAAATGTATCTAGTAAGACAGATGTTAAGAAACCAACAAAAAATTACAATCCATACCAAGAAATAGGAAGATATTCCCAAAGTAACAAGATAAGCCTCCAGAAGACATGAAGTAAAAGAGACAACTCATCATAGATGTTCAAACAAATCTCCTTAATAAATTCAGTAAAATGCAAAAGAGATTAAGGTATTAAGAAGACACTGTGTGAGACAAAGAAGAATTTGAAAAGTACACATAGAACAATAGCAGATCTTATGGGAATAAAAGTCACAATAAATGAAATTAAAAATACATTGGAGGTAAATAACAGCAGATTTGAGGGGGCAAAAGACAGGACTGGTGAGCTGGAAGACATGTCCTTGGAAAGCAAAATTACAAAAGAATAGATAAAGAAAAGAATGGAGAAAACTGAACAGAGTCTCAGGGAACTAGAGGATGGCAAGAGATTTGCAAATATAAGTATCATGCGTATCCCAGAAGAAGAGAAGGGAAAAGAGAGAAAAGGAATATTTGAAGAAATAATGATAGAAAATTTCCTCACCCTATTGAAGGACATAGATATCTGTGTCCAAGAAGCACAGTATATTTCCATCTGAATAAATCTGAATAGACCTACTCTAAGACAAATACTAATTAGAATATCAAATGCTATAGACAGAGAATTCTATGAGCAGCAAGAGAAAAACAATGCATCACATACCAGGGCACACAATAAGATTAAGTGCTGATTTCTTATCAGAAACCATGGAGGCAAAGAAGGCAGATGTGATATATTTAAGATACCGCAAAAGAAAATCTGCCAACCAAGGATCTTATATCTGGCAAGGATATCTTTCAAAAATAAGGGCAAGTTTAGAATATTCAGAGATAAAAAGAAACTGAGAGAGTTTCCAACCAAGAGATCAGTTTTTCAGAAAATACTACAGGGAGTACTGCAGCCTGAAAAGAAAAAACAGTAGAGAGAGGTTTGGAAAAATTCTAACAAATGAAGATTATATCAGTAAAATAACTAAAAGTGAAAAAAGAGTGGTGAGAATATACTATGACAAATAAAACCCAAAGGTCAGAATGCATGAAGTAAAAACTGCCCCTAAAGTTATAACATTGAATATTAATGGATTAACTCCCCAATCAGAAGATGCAGACTTGCTGAATGGACTAGAAAATATGAGCCATCTATATGCTGTCTACAAGGAAATCACCTTAGACCCAAGGATACCAATAGACTGAAAGTGAAAGACTGGGAAAAAAAGCTGGAGAAGCTATACTTATATCAGATTAAAGAGGCTTTAAAAGTAAAACTGTTATTAGAGACAAGGAAGGACATTATATATTAAAAAGGGGCAATTCACCAGGAAGAAATAATCATAAATGTATATACACCTAGCCAGGACACCCCAAATTACATGAGGCAAACACTGGTAAAACTGAAGGGAGAAATAGATGTCTCTACAATAATGGTTGGAGACTTCAATACAACATTCTCAGCATTGGTTTGAAAATCTGGCCAGAGGATCAATGAAGACAGAGAGAACTTGAATTATATGATAAATGGAGTAAACTTAATAGACGTATACAGAACGTTGCACCGTAAAACGGCAGGAAATACATTCTTCTCAAGTGCTCATGGATCTCTCTCCAGGATAGACCATATGTTGGGTCACAAAACAGATCTCAATAAATTCAACAAGATCAAAATTATACAAAGCACTTTCTTTGATCATAAGGAAATAAAGTTGGAAGTCAACAACGGGGGGGGGGTGAGTGAAAATTCACAAATATATGGAAATTTAACAACACATTCTTAAATAATCAGGGATCAAAGAAGAGATTAGGCAAGAAATCAATAAATATTTCAAGACAAATGAAAATGAGAACACAGTATATCAGAACCTATGGGATGCAGAGAAGGCAGTGCCAAGAAGGAAATTTATAGCCCTCAATCCTTACATTAAAAAAGAAGAAAGAACTAAACTCAATGTTCTAAGTACACAGCTGCTGGAACTAGAAAAAGAACCACAATCTATTGCCAAAACAAGAAGAAAGAATGAAACAACAAATACCAGAGCAGAAATAAATGAGATTGAGAATAAAAAAAAAAAAAAAAAAAAAGAGAGAGAATTAATATAACCAAAAGTAGGTTCTTTGAGACTATCAACAAAATCAACAAACCCTTAGCTAGACTGAAAATGAAAGAGAAGATGCAAATAAATAAAATCAGTAATAAAAATGTATATTACTGAGATATTTATTTCAATAAATAAAAGAGATCATAAGAGGATACTATGAAAAATTGTAAGCCAATGGATTAGACAATGTAGATGAAATAGCAAAATTCCTAGGAATATACGAACAACCTACTCTGACCCTAGAAGAAACAGAAGACCTCAATAAACCAATCTCAAGTAAAGAGATTAAAACCATCATCAAAAAGTCCCCAAAATGAAAAGCCCAGGACCAGATGGTTTCACTGGTGAGTTCTTCCAATCATTCAAAGAAGAGTAAAACCAATCTTACTCAAAATCTTCCAAAAAAAACTGAAAAAGAAGGAACACTACCAAATTCATTCTGTGAAGCCAATATCATCCTAGTACTAAAGCCAGAAAAAGATATTACAAATAAAATTATAGATCCATTTCCGTAATGAATATTGATGCAAATGTCCTCAACAAAGCACTTGCTAATCTATGCAAGGGTGGTTCAACACAATAAAATCAATCAGTATAATACATCACATTAATAAATCAAAGAAGAAAAATCACATGATCCTATCAAATGATGCAGAAAAGGCATTTGAAAAAATACATCCATGATATATAAGGAGATCATACAACTTAACAATAAAAAGACAATGGATCTGATTTAAAAATTGGCAAAAGACTTGAAAAGACAACTGTCCAAAGAAGAAATACAAATGGCAAAGAAACACATGAAAAAATATTCAACATCACTAGTGATTAGGGAAATTAAAATCAAAACTACAATGAGATATCATTTCACACCTATTAGAATGGCTGCTATTAAAAAGTCAGAAAACTGTAAAGGTTGGAGAGGACATGGAGAGATAGAAACTCTTATTCACTGTTGGTGGGAATGTAGAATGGTATAGCCACTGTGGAGGACTGTTTGGCAGTTCTGAAGGAAGTTGAATATAGACTTGCCTTGCCATGGGACCTGGCAATACCAATACTAGGTATATACCCTAAAGAACTGAGAGCAGTGACACAAATAGATACCAGCACACCAGTGTTCACAGCAGCATTATTCATGATAGTCAAAAGTTGGAAACAACCCAGGAATCCATCAACTAATGAATGGATAAACAAATTGTGGTATATACACATGATAGAATATTACGTAGTGGTAAGAAGAAATGAAGTTGTAAAACATATGAAAACATGGATGAACCTGGAGGACATTATGTTGAGTGAAGCAAGCCAGACACAAAAGGAAAAATACTATATGATTGCCCTATTATAAACTAAATATATTATGTGAAATATAAATATTTTATGTGAAATATGAATATGAGTAGAATTGCATATATAGGACCATTTTTACCTAAAGCTGAACAAATGTAAGTTAATACTACACAGTATTAATATCAGACAAAAACAAAACAAAACATTATACTAAGTAAAGGATACCAGACACAGAGTACTACATATTTTATGATTCCATTTATATAAAATGTAAATATAAATCAATTCATAAAGATGAAAGGAGATTAGTTGTTATATAAGTATGAGGAAGGGATGCTAAGAGTTTGGAGTCTTTCTTTTTGGAGTAATGAAATTGTTCTAAAATTTTTAAGTTGATGAATGTACAACATTGTGATTATACTAAAAAGCCATTGAATATATATTTTGGATAGAATAGCCAGAAACAGCAGCTATGTACAGTGGGGAAACATAGAGAGATTGAGAGGTGAAGAATTTTCTTGTTCGTCTGTTTTTTTATTATTGAAATAATGAAAATGCTCTAATAATGATTGAAATGATGAATGTACAAATATGTGATTATACCAGATATCATTAATTGTACACCTTGGATGATTTGTATGCTTTATTAATATGTAAATAACATTGATTAAAAAATACAGCATCCTTTCTTGATAAAAACACTACAAAAAATAGGAATTGAAGGAACCTTTCTCAACATGATAAAGGCGATGTATGAAAAACACAGCTAAAATTGTACTCATTTTGAAAAATTGACAGGTTTATTGTCTGACTGAAAAAAGGATGAGGATGCCCATTGTCACCACTGTTGCTCAGTGTAGTGCTAGAGGTTCTAGAGAGAACAATCAAGGAAGAAAAAGAAATAAAAGGCATCCAAATCTGAAAGGAAAAAGTAAAACTTCCGCCAATCACAGATGATATGATTCTAAACCTAGAAAATCCTGAAAAATCTACAACAAAGTTGCTAAAGCTAATAAATTATTTCAGCAGAGTGTCAGGATACAAGATTAATATGCAAAAATTAGTATAAAACTATACTCTAGTGATACTCAATCTGTGGAGGAATCCAGAAAAAAAATCCAATTTATGATAGTGACTAAAAGAATCAAATATTTAGGAATAAACCTAACCAAGCATATAAAGCAATGTATTTAGAAAAAAAGAACTATACATTGCTAAAGGAATCAAAAAAGACCTACATAAATGGAAGAACATTCCATGCTCATGAATTGGAAGACTAAATATTATTAAGATGGCAACTTTTATCTCATTGAATGCCACAGTAAATAGTGCCTCAAGCAAGGTGACTCTGAAGGCTCTAGAGACATCTTAGACACTTTTGGCAGGCCAGACAATCTTAGGAATTCGGCACCCTGTCAGTGGGCCTTACCTGTGATTATATGTTTCCCAATGTAACAGAGTTAGACTCAATTATAATTTCCCTACACATGGCTCTTCTGCCCCTTTTATTTGAACCTATAATTAGTACTATACCCTTTAAATATATGTACCAGACACTTAAATCTTATGGCTGCCCATATGCCAGTTGAGGCCTGAATCTCTGCTAAGTTGGAGCTAATACCTGCTCTCCAGTTCATCAGACTCTCCCAGGACAACTAACAAAATGATAATGGACAATGCCCATCCCCCCAAAACAAAGAGTAACTACAACAGCAAGCAAGACAATTCCATCCATCTGCCCTATGGCATCTAAGCACCCTCTCTATCAGAAACAAATGGACATCATCATCCTAAATCATCAAGATTGAGGAATGAACAAATATAAGGTAGGAATGCAACCATAGACTAAAGTAGTCTTGGTATATTCTAACAATGTAAGAACTTGTAACACTGATTTAAAGGCAGTGGTCACCAGAGGTTGTGAGGGAAGGAGAAGGAAGAATAGGTGTAACGTGGGGCATCTTTGGAACATTGGAATTGTTCTGAATGGCATTGTAGTGATGGATATATGCTATTTTACATTTTGTCAAAACCTCTAAAATTATGCAGGGCAAACGGTAAACTATAATGCAAACTATTTACCATGATTAGTAGCAATGCTTCGATATGTGCTCATCAGTTGTAACAAATGTACCACACTAATTAAAGGTATTGTTAATGGGGAAAAGTATGGGAGGGGGAGGGGTGGAGCACATGGGAAACACCTACATTTTTTATATAACATTTATGTAATCTAAAGCTTCTTATAAAATAAAAATAAAAAACTAAAATATAAAAAAGTAACTTAAAAAAACAAATGTCAGGTAAGCAGATGTGGCTCAACCTATTGGGCGGCCGTCTACCATATGCGAGGCCCTAGTTTCACTTCCCAGGGCCTCCTTGTGAAAGCAAGCTGGCCCGTGCCCATGGAGAGCTGATGGCCTGTGCCCACAGAGAGTTGGCACAGCAAGATAGCACAACAAAGGGAGACAAGCAGACTCAGAAGAACGAGCAGTGAATGGACACAGAGAGCAGACAGCAAGCAAGTGGCAAGGGGGGTGATAAATAAATGAAATAAATCTTTAAAAAAATACTAACATCAATTTTATCCAAATTTATATACAGATTCAATGCAATCCCAATAAAAATTCACCACCATTTTTTAAAGAAATCGAAAACACAATTATTATACCTAGCTATAATAGTAAAAACAGCATGGTACTGGCATAAAGATAGACACTTGGACCAATGGAACCAAATCGATGGTTCAAAAATGGACCCTCCCATCTACAGTCAAGTGATTTTTGACAAGGCTGTCAAAACCACCCAGCTGGGGCAGAACAGTCTATTCAACAAATGGTGCTGGGAGAACTGGATGTCCACACCCAACAGAAAGAGAGAGAACCCCTGTCTCACCCCTTTCATAAAAATTAATTCAAAATGTATCAGGCCTAAATATAAAAGCTGCAACCATAAAGCTCCTAGAAGAAAATGTAGGGAAACCTCTTGAAGACCTGGTAGTAGGTGTTGGATTCTTAAACCTTACACTGAAAGCATAAATATAAATGGGACCTCCTCAAACTTAAACACTTTTGTGATTGAAAGAACTTTATCAAGAAGGTGAAAACGTAGCCCAGTCAATGGAAGAAAATATTTGGAAATCACATACCCAAAAAGGATTTGATTTTCATTCTATATAAACAGATCATACACTTCAACAATAAAAAAAGCAAGCAATCCAATTTAAAAAATGGGCAAAAGACCTAAATAGACATTTCTCCAAAGAGGAAATACAAATGGCCAAAAGACACATGAAAAAATGTTCAATATCACTAGCTATTAGGGCAATGCAAATCAAAATGACAATGAGAAATCATCTCACAGTGCATAGAATGGCCATTATTAAAAAGAAAGAAAGAAAGAAAACATTAAGTGCTGGTGAAGATGTGGAGAAATAGGAATACTCCTTCACTGTTGGTGGGAATATAAAATAGTACAGCCTCTGTGGAAGACAGTTTGGAGTTCCTCAGGTAGCTAAATATAGAACTGCCATATGATCCAGTAATTCCTTTTTTAGGAATATATCCTGAAGAACTGAAAACTGACATGAACAGACACTTACACACCAATGTTCAGACTGGCATTATACACAATTGCCAAAAGATGGACTATCCAAGTGTCCATCAACTGAAGAAAGGATAACTAAAATGTGGTATGCAAATATGATGTAATACTATGCTGCTATAAGAGGAAATGAAATTGGAACATACAGGATGAAGCTGGAAGTCATTATGCTTAGTGAAATAAGCCAGACAGAAAAAGACAAATATTGCATGGCCTCACTCATATGAATTAAATATTAAGAACAAATGTATGGAGTTAAAACCTAGAGTACAGCTTACTAGGAGATAAGAGGAGAGCTGAGAAGGGGAACTGATACTCAATGCATGTAGAAGTTTTAGTTAACTTTACTGTAAAGTGTGGAAATGAATAGAGTTGATGGTAACACATTATAGTCAGTAGAACTAATACAGCTGGTTTATAAATGGGATTGTAGCTGAAAAGAGTTGTCTGTAAATGTCAATAGAAAAAAAGCTAGAGTATAATCTAGGGATTGAATACATAGTCAACCAAAGTTAGATGAGAATTGTATCTAATAGTACAAATACAGGAATGTCCTTTTATAAACTATAACAAATGTACATCACTAGTGCAAGGTAGTTAGAATGTGGAGAAGTATGGAGAAAATACAATTAATGTCACCTATGGACTGTGGTCAACAGCAATATTGTAATATTCTTACATTAATGTGAAAGATGTACTGTGTTAAAAATTGGGGCGTATGGAAAAAAAAATACCAAATATATGTTATAGACCATAGTTAGTGGTAATTTTTTGATGATACTATTTCATAATGTATAACAAATATTCTACAATAATGTAGTATGTTGGTGGAAGGGTGTTGTATGAGAATTCCACACATGTGCATGATTGTTTTGTAAGTTCACAACTTTTCTGTTAAAAATATGATAAAAAATTAAAAAATAAAATGTCAGGAATATAGATCTCAATCCAATATGAAATTGTATTGCCTCAGTAGAACTAGCCCATGAACAAATCTGTAAAAAAAAAAAAAAAGCGAAGATTACTACCAATGCCTCTAGGTTTTTACATATCTGATCTTTCCTCTTATTGATAGTACCCTCTTCTTTCAGCACTGCCCTTTTCATTCTTGCCAAAATAAAATTCTGAACCCTTCTTTCACAGAATAAATGATTAAAACAAAATAAATTATTTTCATCCTAGGGGAAGTTATATTTTTAAAAGTAACAACAGTTTCATATAAAGGGATATGCTTTTAACACATGGAATTTCAGCTTCCAGACAATGCCAGGGATAGGCTGATCTGCAGAGTATGGTTCTCAGGTTCTCAGGAGTCTCCCAAGTAAGTTTCCCAAACTCTGACTCACATGCCACACACATATTCAATCTTCCTTCTCCAGTAGGGGCAGAGTCCAGGTCTCAGACACATCAAAGTCAGTATAATTTTACTAAATATATGTCAAAGACTAAAGTTTGTTAAAGTATCTCAGGATTTAACCTTCAATGAAAGGGTGAGGAAAGTCTTTCATTTTCTTACTTCTCTCTCTCTCTCTTTTTTTTCCCCCAATTTCCCCTTCCTTTTCCCTTCCCTTCTCTTTCTATCTTTCTTCTTTTCTCTCTTAAATGGACTCCCTGGGAAATGTTTCACACATATTGAAAAAGCAGCTTGGCTCTCTTTTCTGTTTTTATTTATGAAGGCAGCTGAGCCAGAGAGCCTCCAGGTATATTTCATAAGGCACCTATCTACGATCTAAGATCTACTAGCTTTCACATTCAAAACCAGTGTGGTAGCAATACAGTCACAAATGACATCCTACTGCGGTTATCTACAAAGTCCTACCAGACTCTTTTTTTCTTTCTCCTGATAAAATCTATAGATTAAGTATAATCAAGAGAGAGAGATTGAGAGATCCTGAATTAATATCAACTGAATTAAACTGTTTCCAGTTTGCAAATAGAAAAACAATCTTGACCAATGTAACACACAAACAGATTATTAGCTTTTTGAAGTGTGTCAGTATGACTAATTACTTCAACATTCCTTTTCAGGACTTGCTATTACATATTTTCTGTATTTTTTTGCATGTTATAATCTTTTAATCTCCCTTACACCATTAATTTTCTCCCCCACTTATAATGCAAGCTTAAATATGCACACAAGGGTGATAAAGGAGCATTTATTAAAATTATATAGCTGTTTATTTTACAGTTTGAAGGAGGGGATTGCCATGGAAAAAATTATAGAGTGAAGAAAATTGTATACATTGTTCTGAAATGAAGCAATATATTTTAATCATCCATTTTATGTTTTCCATTGCTTCTGATTATTTTTTCATATAAAAGATTTCATTTTTTGTTTTCTGCATTGAATATGTACTTATTAAGAATTATGTAAGCACTTGGAGTCTGCTAAAATTTTTTAGCTTAAAAAATCCAAATTTCTGATCACATAAGAACAAAACTTCAAATACTTGGCACCTATACAACTGGTACCTCTGAACAAACCGAATTCTGAAGAAAACAAAAATTGCAGGCAAAAGTTAGGAAGAACTATTGAGAAAAGCCAAATAACACTGAGTTCAAAGAAATGTCATGACTGGTCAGGTCTCTGTAAGATCAAAGAGTTCTGGGATTGGCTGGAAAGACAAGCATGCACCTAAACACAATCCAGCCTGTAAGGTCACAGAGCAAACGACTACTGAAGCTAAGCCAAAGAGACAAAAGAGAGCAGAGATGATCAGGCAAGAGAAAGGGCAGTAGGATGCAGAAGAAATATGATGATAAAGGAAGGAAAGAATAATAAAGACAAGACTGGTACAAGCTAAAGCAGCATGAAAAATGAGAAATGAAGCATCAACAATGGGAGACTGAAAGCATCTAGAGAAATGGTGTGGGAAAGAGGAAATAAAGATGAAGACAACAGAAACCAAGAAAGAACTGGGGGAGTGGACATGGCTCCAGCAGTTGAGCATCTACTTCCCACATGGGAGGGCCTGGGTTCAGTTTCTGGTGCCTCCTAAAAACAAAACAAAACAAAACCCAAACAAAACAAACTTAAAAACCAACTCAGGAGAGCAATTGTGGCTCAGTGGTTGAGTGCCGGCTTCCCACATATGAGGCCCTGGGTTCAATCCTCTGTCATGGTACCTCAAAAACAAAACAAAACAAAAAACCTGGACAATCTTAATCAGAATATCCTATAGTAATAAAGCCTGAAAATTAGAGTAACTCTAATTTTAATTAGCTCAAAGTAGCAAATAGAAGTATTTATATTGAAAGGAAAGAAACTAAATATTAGTGTCTATTCAATTGCAAAGCACTGGTTTCTCCTTATGGGGGCATTGTTAGACAATATCTCATGGCTATGTTTACAGATTAGAAACCTGAGTCATAAACATTTTTTTAAAAGATTTATTTTTTATTTATTTTTCCCCGTCCCCCCCCCAACTCCCCAGTTGTCTGTTCTCTGTGTCTATTCGTTGTGTGATCCTCTGTGACTGCTTATATCCTTATCAGCAGCACCGGGAATCTGTGTTTCTTTTTGTTGCGTCATCTTGCTGTGTCAACTATCCACGCGTGCGGTGCCATTCTTGGGCAGGCTGCACTTTCTTTCACACTGGGTGGCTCTCTTTATGGGGCGCACTCCTTGTGCGTGGGGCTCCCTTACGCAAGGGGCACCCCTGCATGGCACGGCACTCCTTGCTCGCATCAGCATTGCGCATGAGTCAGTTCCACACGAGGCCTGGGGTTTGAACTGTGGACCTCCCATACGGTAGGTGCGGCTGGGGCGGCTTGCACCCCGACGCTGACGGGGGGGTTTGGAGGGGTCAGCTGGCCGCAAAGGCGTCTGAGGCTGCGGCAGACAGCCTCAGAGGGGCTCTCAGGCGTGGAGGACGCGCGGCGAGGGGAGAAAGAATGCCGCGGAGACCAGGTCTGGTACGCAAGTCCCGTTTATTGCAGAAGGGGACACAGCTTTATAGGGTTAGGGACTGCGTGGAGGGATTTGATAGGTGCGGGCGGGTACTGCTTCCTGATAGGTGATTGTAAGTGGTTGCTAGGCAGAGGGCTGGCTGAGAGGTTTGGAATAGGGGAGGGGAAAGGGGGAGTGAGAGCTGGCCGGATGTTGGGCTAGGCGGGAGATAAAAAGGGGGAGGGCAGCGCCGGCCAGCCGTTAGCAGCAAAGGCCTAGTCAGGCGTGGTCACCTTATCTAGGCCCAGTGGGCAGAGGCGGTATCACTTCTTGCCGCACCGTTTGCTACTGTGGCAAGCCGGGCGCCCTTCCTCCCACAGGTAGGCAGTTGCCCTAGCCATTGGGCCAAGTCCGCTTCCCATAAAGATTTTAAATAACTGGCCAAGGATGGTAGCTTGGTATGTGAGAAACTGCACTAATACATTTAGTTGTCCCTAAAGATCATGGTTCAATTATAACATTTTATCCCTAAACCAAATTTATATTTTGTTATAGATGGCATTAATATAACCAATCTTCCTTCCCAATAATCCCTTCAAATTGTATATATAGTGAAAACAGCCATATTTACCCTTCTGTGATACCTCTCTTCTTGCCTAACAGTTCTCCAGTAATCAATAAGTTAATAAGTTCCTTGTTTACATTCAGCCTTGGCATTGGTTCTAAGTTATCTTGCTGATACAGAAAGGCCTACTGATTTTTGACCAAAAAGTGAAAAATGAAGTTCTCTCTTCATTAACCCAGTCCTTTTGGTTTCTAAAATTATGGTCGAACCTTAAAATTCCCTATCACACCTAAACACATTCATTTTATCCTCATGATAAATGCCATGCAACTATTTATACCTACCATAGAAATAACTTTGCTTTTAATACCCAAGTCATAGTACACTAGGCATTTTAGCTCATTTTTGTCTTCTATCACTGTTTTCTTCAAATTCTGTGATGCCAAAATTTCTAACTGAAAATTTTAAAAGGTTTACTAGAACTCTCATTAGGTTGATCCTGATGTGATTTTAGGGGCCTTGGTATATAAGACTCATACTTGTCTTTAAGGTGATATGCATAAATAAAAATCTTTTTTTTTTCTGACAATAAATATATTGTATTTTCACATTTTCTTTTCTTTCTTAATTAAAATCCTTAATCCAGACTGTATAGCACAGTGAACCCTGTGGTGAATGATGGATCATAGTTAACAGTACAAATATGAGAATGTTCTCTTATGAACTATAACATATATACTAATACATGGTCTTATAATAGGATGGCTTGTGGGAAAAATACACCCAATATAAGCTATGGATTATAGATAGCAGTAATATTGTGATGTTCTTTGATCATTGCTAACAAATGTGTCACAATTATGTAAGGTATTGATGGTGGAGTGATGTATGGGAATCTTGTATGGTATGTATGATTGTTCTACAATATTTTGAAATTAAAAAAAATCTTTGACCCACCCCCCAAAATAAAAGAAAATCCTTAATCCAGATCTCCCTCAAATAGCTACCTGCATGAAAGCAATGATTGGTGGAAGTAGAAAGGGAAAACTGGGCATTAGATTAAACTTATTTAAAATAAAACAAATATTTAGAAATGTTTATATTTAGCTCCAGGCTCTCAGAGAAAGCTATCAAAACTAAGATTTCCCCAATCCACAGGAAATACTGTGAGATAACAGAGGTAGTAAGCCTGTCAAACCAATTACAATTCTTGGTCAGTGTGTAATGTAATTAATATAATCAACCAAACATAATAACCAAAAGAATGCACCATATTGTGATGTTAATAATACGAAGATATTTGTTTTACTTCATTTAATCCTCTTTTCCTCTTAGTTTTTCACAGAAATTATCAATGCTAGAAGTAGATCCAAGATCCCAAACTAGGTCTTTTCATTCTTAGTCGAATTCTTTTCATTGTTCCTTAATGAGTCGTATATAAACAGGAGCAAAATAATGTACATACTATTGATTGGAAAAATGTTTTCAAAGCAATGATAGTAAAGCCCAGGTTTTATTGCTTATTCATATTTGACATTTAAATTTCAACATTGGATTATATTAATTTAATACTGCTGCTCCCATGGTAAGAGTAGCTGTATACTCAAGATGTCTTGGTGAACTGAAAAATATCTATGGAGTTTATACTGATGCCAACAGACTCTTTTTAAAGATATGAATGATGTAGCTACACCAAACTTGAGCTTCCTATAAAGGGCTCAATGGAAGAAGGAAAAATTAATGGAAACTGGGGAAACAAGCCATGGTCATGTATATAATCAATAGTTAATGGAATAATAAAGTTTCTTTTTCCTCTAGTCTCACCACTGATATTTACCTTGTAAATGAATCAGACTGACAACTGAAAATCCCTGTCTTTAGGCATCATTTACCAAGGGTCTTCACCTGAATGATGTTCAGGGATCTGTAAATTTGTATGGGAAAAATAACATCTTTATTTTCACACACCTCTAACCAAAACTTAGCAGTTTCTTCAATTATGAGTATAGCACCAACCAGGTAATATTAGCTAATATTGATCATCTTTTGTCATCAATAGAAATCGCATTACAGTTTTTGAAGATATTTCAGAATACAGAATTCACCAGGTCTTGTTATTTAATGTATTCATGTCATGTTTTTAAAAATATTTTGATAATTGCATTTCAATATACTAGATTTCCCTTGTAATTATCTGCATTTTATTTTATACATTTAAAAACAATAGTTTAAGAGGTATCCTCAGATGGTCAAAATCATCCAATGCACAAGAAAAACTGGGAATTTCTGATCTAGTTTAACTGTACTAATCCCAACCACCATATCTTACTATGGTGACTATTTCTTCCTAATGGATCTCTGTCCCTCTATTCTTCTACTGACATCCATTCTTCATTCAAACACCAGAAGTACCTTTAGAAGATGTAAATCGTATCTCACTCTCTTGCTCAAAATCTTCCAATGCTTTCCCAACAGATTAATTCAAATTCCACATGATAGTTCTAAATGCCATTATCTAGTTTCTTCCTATTTCTCTTACTTGATCACTGCTCACTCTTTGCTCACTCTTCTCTATCATGTTGGCTTTCTCTGTTCTTCCATTACTTGATGGGCCCTTGCATGGGCTCTTAGTGCTAGCTGGAATTCTTGCTCCAACCCCGCCTCTACCCATCAGGACTCAGCTCAAATAACACCTCCTAAGGTTATCCCTTGAATAGCCAAACAGAGGTGGTTGCTCCCTTTCCAAGCTATCATCACATCATCTTGTATTATTTTGCTTCAGAGTTGTTATCCGAAATTATCTTATTTATTTATTAATTTACATGTTTATCATTTGTTGTTCCATTACCAGAGTATAAATTCCAAGAAGGTAAATACCTTGTCTGTCTGCCTCACCACATTAAAGCTTTTCACACATAGAACCCAATGAATTTTTTTTTACTGAGTGGATGAACCTATTCATTTTATTGGTGAAATGTTTAATAAAGTGTCTTTAAGGCATTCCACATGGTGATACAGATGAAAATATCTAAAGTTAAATTTTAATGGCCTATTGGTATTTTATTTTTGAATATAGTTAGCAAATTAATCCAGTATTGAAAATGCAACTTTCCCTCTACTGAAAGAGTTTTTAGTGATTTTTCTTGCTACCTGCTAAAAAGATTAGCCATTTAACCACAGACCCCAAATTCTTTTTACATGCATTGGTTAACTTTCTCTAAAGTTACCTTGAAGTCTCACTTTTTAAAAGTGTACCTTCTTAGGTCTATCCTGGTCCTTGGATGTATGTTTTTAGATTAATAATGCCCTCTATGTTCAGCAAACATTAGAGAGTATCAAACACCTCTTATAAGTTTGTTTTTTTTAAAACAATGACTCATTGTTAATTTAGCCTAATTCAGTTGTGTATTTATTCACTTAACAATGGCTTAAACATTAGTAGCTTGATTCCAAGGTTTTTGATTCATTTATTTTCTAGGTGTTTGGTAATATATTAATATGGGTTAAATATTACATTTCATCACCTGCAGTTCATTTAGACTTGAAAAAATTAGAATTCCCTCTTCATAGAAAGAATCTACTCTAATAGATCTAATTAACTTATTTTCTTGAAATAGCTGAGCGTCCACTATTACAAATAAACAATCCAGTTGAAAACGGGACCTTGGCTGTTCTTAAACACCAGCTGAACTAATAAACCAACTTTCAGTGCCATTCTTTCCACAGCATTTCTCCCTTGATGCTGTTAACCTGTGAGGGCTCTCATTTTATTATATGATTTTCATTTGTGATACTAGTCACATCATCTGAAAACGTAGATGTTTTGGACAAAGCAATAAACAGATGACCTAAGTGGGATTAAACCATTACAAATGTGCTTTCTCTGCTTTAGTTCCAGAATCTGTCGGGTTCCAGCCTGGCGGTGTGATCAAAGTCAGATATGCTTGGATCAGAGCAAAGACAAATTATGACTGCCACAAAGAAAAAGCAATAAGCAAGTCAGGCATGTATGCAGAATTCTCATGGATGCAGCGATGTTTATGTTTCATGCTATGAAAATAGTGAGAGTGGATCTGGATGGTAAAAAAAAAAAAAGAAGTCATGCCAATGCACTTGAGTCAGCTATGTGTATTCGTGCTAGGGAGTTTTACTTTGTTCTTTTTAGAGGCACTTGGCTTATTTTTAATGGTTTTTCCTTGCATGGCATAATCACTAGCTATGTGATTAACCATGTCTAGTTAAGTTATTTCATCACATCAAAAGTAGTGTAAAATAGCTTTTCTGTTGACTGGAAAGCTGAGTTTGGTGGTTATGAATGTACCAGACATCAAAGAGCTCCATTATCCACAGATGACATGGAAGCAGGCCAGCAGCACTGAAAGTTCCCCTCTATTGCTCCTTCCCTTAAGTGGAGTCATCACCCACTAGACTGGAGGGAAGGAGGTGATTTCCATAATAATGTATTCTTGCACTCTTTATCCAAATAGGAAGGATGGTGGCCAACTGTTCTGTCTCTCCTCTGAATGCAGATAAAGGGGAAAATATGTGTTTATATTGTAGCAGGAAGATACCACTATGTGTTGCCTAGAATGAGTACTAATCAAGCTTCTAGTTCCAGTTTGTACCACTAGCCAGTTGTACAATTATGGAAAAGTTGTTTAGTTTTCCTTGAAGCATTTATAAAGGGTTAGGGAGAGCTTACATGGTCTGGAAAGCTTTTTTTTAAAAACACATTAATTTTATTGATGCCTATCAATAAAGCATACATCCATTCAAAGTGCAGAATCAATGGTATTTGGTATAATCACATAGTCGTGCATTCATTAATTATTTTAGAGCAATTTCATTATTCTAATAATAAAAACAAAAACCAAACAACAAACAAAACTCAACTCTCAATCTCTGTTTCCCCTGCTGTTCTTAGCTGCTATTGGGTTTCCTTCTCTCTAGTTTATTTGTATTTATATTTTGTAAATAGAGTGTTATATATCAATGCCACCGATATTCATATTTTATGTGAGGTTTCACTATGTTACTCAGTTCCATGAACATTTTTAGCTTTCCTTCTAGTAGCATACATAACCCTAGACTTATTTTTCAACCACTGTCATACCATATATTAGCTTGGCTATTAATAGTTGCAAACACTATGTATTTGTAATCATTTCCAAAGATATCCAAAAAAAAGTTTTTACCAATTCTGCACAGATTAACCCTCAGTTTTCATTCTCTACCCTCATTCTCTTTTCTGGTGACCTATATTCTAATTATTAGCTCCATGAATTTACACAATATATTTAGTTCATAATAGTGCAGTCATACAGTCTTTGTCCTATTGTGTCTGGCTTGCTTCACTCAACATAATGTCTTCCAGGTTAATCCCAGGTTGTCATATGTTTCATAACTTCATTTCTTCTTTCAGCTGTATAATATTCCATTGTGAATATACATAACAATTTGTTTATCCATTCATCAGTTGATGGACACCTGGGTTGTTTCTAACTTTGAGCAATCGTGAATAATGCTGCTATGAACATCAGTGTGCAGTTGTCTGTTGGTATCAATGCTCTCAGTTCTTCAGGGTATATGCCTAGTAATGATATTGCCAGGTCACAAGGCACTCTATATTCAACTTCCTTAGGAACTGCCAAACAGTCCTCCACTATGGCTACACCATTCTACATTCACACAAACAGTGAATCAGCATTCCTTTCTCTCCATATCTACTACAATATTTACAATTTTCCAACATTTTAATAGTGGCCAGGCTAATACATGTGAAATGATATCTCATTGTAGTTTTGATTTGCATTTCCCTACTTGCTAGTGACATTGAACTTTTTTTTTCATGTGTTTCTTCCATTTATATTTCTTCTTTGGACAATTGTCTTTTCAAGTCTTTTGTCCATTTTTTAATAAGGTAATTTGTTATAGTGTTGAATTGTATGATCTCTTTATATATCATGGATACATGATTTCCAAATATTTTTCTCCCATTGATTCAACTGTCTTTTCAACCATTTGACAAAGTCCTTTGAGGTGCAAAAGTGTTTAATTTTGAGGAGGTCCCATTTATCTATTTTTTTTTTCTTTTGTTGCTTGTGCTTTGGATGTAAGGTGTTAAGAAACAACTGCATACAACAAGATCTTGAAAGTATTTTCCTACATTTTCTTTTAGGAGTTCTATTGTTCTAGCTTTTATATTTAGGTCCTTGATCCATTTTGAGTTAATTTTTGTATAAGCTGTGAGGTAGGGGTCCTTTTTCTTTCTTTTGGATATTGCTTTTCAGTTCTCCCAGCACTATTTGTTGAATAGAGTGTTCTGGCTCAGCTGGGAAGTCTAATGGCTTTGTCAAAATCACTTGACTGTACATGTGAGGGTCTGAGTTCTTGATTCAGTTCTATTTGGTCAATCTGTCCTCATGCCAGTATCATGCTTTCTTTTTTTTTTAAAACCACTGTAGCAAAGTAATATGCTTTAAAGTCTGAGTGTGAGAGTCCTCCAACTTCTTACTTTTTTAGAATACATTTTTGCCTAGTTGGGTCCCCTTACCAAACCAAATAAAATTGTTAATTGGCTTTTCCATTTCTGCAAAAAAGGCTGTTGAGATTTTTCTTGGGATGATATTGAAGTTGTAAATCAGTTTTGATAGAATTGACATCATGATGATATTTAGTCTTCCAATACCTGAACATGGAATGTCCTCCTTCCATTTATTTAAGGCTTACTCAGTTTCTTTTCTTTTAGCAAAAAGTAATTTTTTTTTGTAGTTAATACAGGTCCTTCATGTCCTCAGTTAATTTTATTCCTAAATATTTGATGCTTTTAGTTATTATATATGAAATTTTTTTCTGATTTCTACCTCAGAATGCACATCAGTAGTATATAAAAATGCTATTGATTTTTGCATATTAATCTTGAAATGCTATCCTGCAACTTTGCTGAGCTCATTAGTTCTAGCAGCTTTTTTGTGGATTTTTCAGAATTTTCTAAATATAGGATTATATCATCACCAAATAGTGAAAGCTATACTTCTTCCTTTTCTATTTGCATGCCTTTTTTTTATCTAGCCTTATTGCTCTAGCTAGAACATCTAACACAATATTGGATAGCAGTGGTGACAGTGGGCATCATTGTCTTGTTCCTGATCTCAGCAGGAAAACGTTCAGGCTTTCACCACTGAGTACAATGCTAACTGTAGGGTTTTCATACATGCAGGTAATGGTTTGTCGACTTTGTTGATCTTCTTAAAGAACTGACCTTTGGTTTTGCTGATTCTCTCTATTGCTTTATTTTGTTAAATGTCATTTATTTCTTCTCCATATTTACTATTCTTTTTTTTTTTTTTGGCTTAGTTTGGGATTACCTTGGTATTTTTTTTTTAAAATCCCCTCCTTGTAGCTTTTTGCATGCTGTCTGCTTTCTGTGTCCATTTGTCATATGTTCTTCTGCGTCTGTATTTTTATATTTTATTTTATTTCCCCTCCCCCCTTGCAGTTTGCTTGCTGTCTGCTCTCTGTGTCCATTCACTGTGGGCTCTTCTGTGTTCTTGTCTCCCTTCTTTTTTGTTGTTGTTGTTGCGTCACCTTGCTGTGTTGGCTCTCCGTGGCACTTGCAGGCCAGGCAGTGCTCCGTGGCATGCTGTGGGGCTCTGCAGGATGTGGGCAAGCCTACCTTCACAAGGAGGCCCAGGGACATGAACCAAGGGCCTCCTGTATGATATACGGGAGCTCATCTGATTGAGCCACAGCCACTTCCCTACTTGGTATTCTTTTTCTAGTTCCTCCAGGTGTTCAATTAGATCTTCAATTTTAACTCTTCTTTTTTAATAAAAGCATTGAAGGCTATAAATTTCCCTCTTGGCCCTGCCTTTGCAGTGTCCCACAGGATTTGATATGTTCTGTTCTCATTTTTATTCATCTCAAGATATTTGCTGAATTTCCTTGCAATTTTTTTCTTTGACTCACTGATCATTTAAGAGTGTTTAATCTCCATATATTTCTTAATTTTCTCTTTTTCTGTCCACTGTTGATTTGCAGCTTCATTCTGTTATGATCAGAGAATGTGGTTTGTATAATTTCAACCTTTTTAAATGTACTGAGCTTTGTCTTGTGACCCAAAGAGTCACCAGATATGGTCTATCTTGGAGAAGGAGCCATGAGCACTTGAAAAGAATATATATTCTGCTGTTTTTGTGTGCAATGCCCCATAGATTTCTGTTAGGTCTCCTTCATTTATGATATTTTTCAAGTTCTGTTTATTTATCCTCTGTCCAGATGTTCTATCCAATACTGAGAGTAGTGTATTGAAGTCTCTGACTATTACTGAAGAGACCTCTATTTCTCTCTTTTGCCAGAGTATGCCTCATGTATCATGGGATACTCAGGTTAGGTGCATAAATAGTTATTTCTTCTTGGTGACCTGCCTCTTTTATTAATATATTATGACCTTCTCTATGCCTTATAAAGCTTTTGCATTTAAAAATCTATGTTGTCTGATACTAGTATCATCACTCCAGCTCTTTTTTTTTTGGTCACACTTACATGAAACCTTTCACTTTTAACCTAGTTGTGTCTTTATGTTTGAGGTGAGTCTTTTATAGATGGCATATAGATTGAATGGATAAAGAAATAATACAAGCAATGAGTCTATTTCATTAGAAGTTCAAGCCATTAACTTTCCATGTTATTACTGTAAAGGCCATTTTGTACTTTGGCTTTCTGATTCCATATATTATTACTTTCTACTTTACCCTTTAATTTACCCTTCCTAATTATCTTCATTTCTATACTCTTCAAGTCTCTCACCATTTTTTTTTTTTCTTTCAGACTGCAGCATTACTTTTATTATCTCTTGTAATTCTGGTATTTTGGTAAAATATTCTATCAGTTTTTGTTTGTCTGGGAAGACTTTGAACTCACCTTGTTTTTGAAGGACAGTTTTGTTGGACACAGAATTCTTGGCTGGCAGTTTCTCTCTTTCAGAACGTGTTCTGATGAGAGGCTGGCATTTAACCTATCGAGGTTCCCTTGTGTGACACTTTGCTTTTCTCTTGCTGCTTTTAGAATCCTCTCTTTATCTCTGATATTTGTACTTCTGAATAGGAGGTGTCTCAGGGTAAGTAATTGGATTTTTTCTATTTGGGGTACATTGTCCTTTTTGGATACTGATATTTATGTCTTTCATAAGTTTTTGGAATTTTTGGTCATTATTTCCTCGGATCTTCTTTTTGCCTCTTTTTCATTCTCTTCTCCTTCTGGGACATGGATAACATGCATGTTTGTGCAATTTGCATTGTCTTTCAATTCCCTGAGACCCTGTTTCATTTTTTCCATTCTCTTCTCTTTCTGTTTTCCTATCTTTTCCAGTTCAGATGTTCTGTCTAAAGTGATTCAAATCTACTCTTAAGTGCCTCTAATGTATTTTAAATCTATCATGTCTTTCATTCCCACAGAGTCTATTACTTTTCTTTTCAGGCTTTCAACTTGTTCTTTCTGCTCACCCAGTGACTTCCTCATATCCTTTATCTCTTTAGTCATATTCTCTTTCAATTCTTTGAATTAATTTAGGAGAGTTTTGTGATTATCAATTAATTGCCTTAAATTCTATATCTCTTCAGAATAATTGGTTTGTTTCTTTGGCTGGGCCATCTCTTCCTATTTCCTAGTATGGTTTGTAATTTTTTGCTGATGCCTAGGTATCTCAATGTGTTGGTGAATTTACTTTGATGACCACTTTCTCTCTCTTGCCTATTGTTTGTTTTTTTTCACAGCTCTTCTTTTATATTTAGTTCAACTTATTCTAAGTCTTTAAAATTATCCAGCTTATCAAAATCATGCCAGGCCTCCCTCTAAGCCAAACTCAGCATATAAATACATTACCTTCCCCCCAGCATGGGACATGACTCCAGGGGATGAGCCTCCCTGGAACAAAGGGATGTACTACCAAACACCAATGAGCAATGCAACTGGGAAAAGACCTTGAACAAAAGTGGGAAAAAGTAAAGACAAATGAGTTCATATAGCTAAGAGAGTTCAAAGTGAGTCAGTAGGTCATCCCAGAGGTAATCCTTATGTACATCTCAGCAGCATCTCATAGATTGCCAAAGTAGATACCAAAATAGTGGGGCTCCTGAGGGCTCTGGAGACACACAGGTTTTACAGTCATGGCATATAGCTACAGAGATTGGAACCTCACCAGTGGGCCCTGCTTTAGAGTTTGTGCTCCTGAGTGTTACAGAGTTGGACTCAGTTGTGACTTACCTACAGGTGCCTCTTTTCTTCCTTCATTTTGAACCTATAGTTGGTGCTGGAGTTGGTAGGAATACATCCAAGACACTTGAATCTCTGGGATGTCCATGTGCCAGCTGGGCCCTGAGCCTCAGTGGAGATGCAGCACCTACTCTCCAATTCATTGGACTCACCCAGGACAACTAACAAGGACGTATGGATGGACAACCACCATATCAAGGAACTGAGAGAATCTATAATGGTAAGCAAGGGAGTTTCTTCCATTAGCCATATGGGATTAAGGCCCCCTCTCAATTAGAGGTGGAGTGTGCATCATGATCCCAGAATCCTCAGGATTGGGGAATAAAATATGGCCTGGAGTGGATTTACTGGTATACTGCTATAGACTTACTGGAATTCTAGCAATGGAAGAAATTATACCATTCATGTGGAGACAGTGACCACTGGAGGTGCTGAAGGCAGGGAGAGGGGAAAAAGAGGTATAATGTGGGGGCATTTTTGAGACTTGAAATTGTCCTGAATGACATTGCAATGACAGATACTGGCTATTATATATCCTCCAGTAACCTACAGAATTGAGCGGGAGAGAGTATAAACTACGATGCAAACTATAATCCACATTTAGTGGCAATACTCCAAATGTATTCATCAATTGCAATGGATGTACCACACTAATGAAAGAAGTTGTTAATATGGAGAAGAGTAGGTGTGGAGAGTGGGGCATATGGGGATCCCTTATATTTTTTGTGTAACATTTTGGGTAATCTAAGTATCTTTTAAAAAATTAAATAATATATTTTTTAAGAATTGTGTCAAGGATTCATTAATGGGGCACAGATTTCCCGCCAGGAGTTAGGGTTAAGAGACACCTAAAAGCAGTTTTTCTTCTTGCTACTTCCAGATCAGTCAGCAGATGGCACCGATCAGCACAGCCTTCCATGGAGGTATTGCTTTTCTATCTCTTTCCTGTGTTCTGGTCTGGCCAGAACCAAGATTCAAAGTGGGCTCTGCTGGCTGAATTCACTGAAGAAATTCCCCTGACTCATCTCCATTTTCCCTTGTAACAGCTGACAGATAGGAAAACATCTGTTCCCCTTTCAGTCAAGCTGCAGTGAGCTGGAGGTTTTCTCCCATCTTAATATCTTGGGGATGGAGTTGGGGAGCCTTTCTAGGCCACCATGGGGGTTTGATAATCATGTTTATGTTTTGGATTCTTCATTTCTCTGTCCCTCATCGTCCTGGGAATTGTGTAGCACTATCTTGGTCTGCTGATCCTCAAAGGAGGTCCCTCATACAGCTTTTGGCCCTTTCTCCAATGTTTTTGCGAGGCAGTTGAGTGCTACCTGCCTACTCTGACGCCAACTTCCTGGAATTCCTTGGAAAGCTTTTAAGGCATTAAAATGCATGCAATTTAAGTATTTGATTATATGGGTTAACTAAACTTGAAATAAATGAAAGCATAAAAGGCAAATAACATCCAGAGAAGAATTTCAATATAGAGAATATAAACTATGTAGTTATATGCCTCGACAGTACCAATACAGACTAGGTGTTCAATAAATTCTAATTAGATTATCCTAATGATCACAATATTTCACATTTCTATTGTGCATTTGTCTCATCTTAGGTTCCTCAGAAGCAGACCCTCAGATAAAGACTGCGGTAAAAGTTATTCATTAGGAAGTACTTCCTGGATAGACTGGTAGGGAAATGAGAAAGTGGGGCAAGGAAAGTAAAGAATCTAAGTAAGGCTGTAAAATTGAGCAAAGTGCTGCAAACCATAACTTTCATTCAATTCTCCAAAAGGTTAGAAATTTGAGATTCAAGTCATATTTTGGAATAAAGTTGTAAGGAAGTCAACTAGAGAACTGATACTGTAGAAAGCATTTATTTCCTTTCAAGAATAATTCTTTCCAAGATTTCTTTTCATGAGATGATTCTGATAAGCTAGGAACTCTTTAGCTTGGGGTAGGGGGTTGCCTGGAGATTATTCATTATACTACAAATATCTAGTTCATCATTAAGAAGGGATTATATTGAAATGGCAGCTTCCAATTTTGATCACCATTATAAGATAAGAGTAATATCATTGTAGAATTCCTGAGAACCCATTTTACTCTCTTTCATTTTAAATAGTGTTAGAAGAAAACTTAAAAAAAAATAGTATCATACAATAAACGAAATTATCATTTTCTATGCTATTCTTACTTTGCTCCTCAGAGACATGAAAATCTTGTCTCAAGTTCTGTGGAATATAAGATGAATTCCACAAAGAGCTAGTCTGATAACCTATTTTTTTTTTCCTGATATGTCTTTAAAAATAGCTGAAGTAAACCATTTTTTACTTTTTAATAGTATCTATGTACTGCAAATACACTTTAAAAATTGATTCCTTGATTTGTTACACAGAATTGTAAGAAGGTTTCCTAACTATTTTGGCCAAAGACAAAAGGATAAAAGAGAATGATGATGCACTTACATGTATCATTACGGCAATCCAAGCCCCACATTTGATTCTTAATCCACTATCTTCAAATTTGTATCAAGGTTCTGAAAAACTGATATAAATATCCCCCTTAGACATTCTACAATCATCATTTTCAAGTTCAATTCTTCACCTGGCCATTGCTATGAAAATGTCCTTCCCTAAAACCATTCAAGAATAACATAACCAGGTCACTTGAAAATCAGTAGAAGTAAACAAGTAAGGTAAGGTGACAGGTGACCCTTCCTGGGATGAAGAAATATAAAGGGAAATTAACAGCATCTGGGTATGATTAAGATATAAAAAGATACTACCACACAGAGTGGGAGAGAAATTTGCAGAGGAGATTGTTTCCAGATGGATATAACGAAAGAGGGGCTAGGGAGCTGTTATAATTGTTTTTGCTGCTGTTTTAATGATTGCGACCAAATATATGCAAAAATGGCTATTTGAAACTTGGGAAAGCTACTTATTCTCTAAGTACTGATAGCCTCATCTATATTGGGTCTAAAAACATGTACCTTTAAGGGTTTTCATTAGGATTAGATAACATGTATGAAATGGCTAGCACATGATAAGTATTCAAAAAATGGTAGCTTCTATTTTTATCTCTAGGCCATGGCATGAGTTCTTAGTACCTCATTTGACAGGACTTTAGAAACTGTTCCATTATAGAATAGTCTTAGAACAAGAAAGTTACCTTATTGTTAAAAAATAAGTGCACACGTCAACATCTACAATTCAATACCTATGAAAAGTGGACTTTATACAAATCTGGGAACTTAAAACTTAATTCCAGCAAAATTAATAGCTGAAAAAAAAACTATCAGCAGATAATCAAGGTATGAATTTTTACCTTGCCAAATAATTATCACATGAGAAAGTCCTTTAGGAAACCACTGTGGTCATCATTCCAGGGACCCACAGATCAAATTAATTTGGAATATCCTATCAAGTATGGCATACAATTGCGCCTAGCAGTTTTTCTCAAATGCTCTGCTTAATAATCTTCCAGATTGGTTCTGCAAGCTCTATGGCATTTGTAACAGTGTTTTGTTAATAAATAGTAGAAGCTTTATTTTTATTAATGCAAGAAACATAAAAGATTCCAATTTGAAAAGGAATCCAAAAAATTTTTTACTGTTATTTATAGCTTTCCCCTCCCTTTATTACAAAATTGGGTCTATGGAGTTTTTCCTTTCTGAGCACTGGCTATAACGTACAAGTTTGGAGGGGATGTGACAGAGCAGAACTGCTAAGGGACTTGGGGGCTATTTAGAAGTAAGGTAAAAGATGCAATATTTGTTGGTGAGGCCAGAGAGAATTGGGAGAAGAAACATGCTGGTTTTGCCATGAGTTTAGTTATTCTATCTCATGTAATCCTCACATCTCACAAAAAATAAAAGGGATACTCAAGCAGTTGAGTAACTTGCCCAAGGTGAATGACTTTCAGGATTCAATCCCAGGAGTGTCTGACTCCAAAGTCCATGTTCTTTCCCCTATATTATTTTCTACACTTCAATTTTTAAAAGAATCTCTTACTTTAAAGTGTACTTAGCTCTGCATTTTAGATATGTTTGTATCTTGGAAACCAAATGAAGGAGCTTTCATATTTTATTCTGAGACATTAGGGGAGCACCCTGTACATGTATTTCTGTCACAAGTCTTTGGCATATATGCCACGTTATCTTGCCTTTTCTGAAGCATGGGGGGGTGGAGGTGGGGATGACAAAAGGCTGTGTGACAGTTTAAATAGAGGCAAGAGAGGAAGAAAAGAGAAGGCAACTGTCAGAAGCAGGATAAGACTGGTAAATGAGAGGAATTAAATAGCACTTGAATGGAAGGACTTGAAGAAATAAACTGATGCTAACAGAATATATGGAAAAACAAAGGTTATTAGGTCTAGATATTTTTGAAAGTCAATGATATTTTGACTATGTGGTAGAGAGAACTGGTGTAAAATGGTCCTTCTGTGACTTTGTGATTGAGTTGTGTCTCACTTGCTGGAGAGAACTGTTTTACACTGATATGCGTGCTCTTAACATGTTACTATGTGGCGTATCACCACTATACATTCTACCCTAACTGAAGACAACCCAAAAGAGTCTTGTCATCTGGATCAGGAAACTTTTACCACCATAATGGTACATCATAAATGACTCCAAAAACTCAGTGACTTAACATATATAAGCATTCAATTAGTTTACAAATATGAGGGTTAAATGGATGATTTTGCTCATCTTGGGGAGATTGTTCATGTTATGGGGGATGCCTGGCTTTTGGCTGACTAGGATGGCCTTGCCTGGAGTAATTGCTGTGATTTGGCTCTGCTCCTCATACCTTTCAACCTCTTGTGGTGATGGCATCCTGCAGAAGCAGGCACACCCCATAAGCACTTTCCAAGCCTCTACTTGCATGATGTTTACTGATATTCCATGGACCAAATTAAGTAACATGGTCAAAGCCAGAGTCTGAGTGGAAGGCCTCTGTAGAGATACAAGGCAAGGAAATGCATTTACAGAGGGGTGAAGAACTGGGCCATTGTTGTAGTCGATCACATTACCTTCATCTAGATATTTTAGGTTTCTGCTGAGGCCAATGTGTACTGAAGAAGCAGAATGTACATATTTAGGGAGAAAATGTAAACCAAGGATTTCACCAAATATAAACAATTTCCAAAACCACACTTGTTCTAATAATAGAGCTACTAACATTGTTTTGTCTCTGTAAAAAACAAACAAACAAAAAAACACTATTGCTGGGAAACTCTGACATTGAATGAGTTACCTGCAACTAAATTTATTGTGGATATTGGCCTATGTGGATGCTTTTCTGTCACATATATTCTGATTTCTATTTACTGTCCCACATTTTTATTATTCATTTTCTCTTTCCCTGATCAGTTTTCAAAATATTTCCTATTTCAAAAAAAAAAAAAATTTTCCTATTTGTATTAGTCAGCCAAGGGGGTGCTGATGCAAAATACCAGAAATCTGATAGCTTTTATAAAGAGTATTTATTTGGGGTAGAAGATTACAGTCACAAGGTTATAAAGAATAAATTACTTCCCTCACCAAAATCTGTTGCCACGAGTTGGAGCAAGATGGCTGCTGGTATCTGTTAGAGTTCAGTCTTCCTTTTCCTCCTAAGGCTCCGTGGTCCCAGCTTCTTCTGATCTAGCATAAGGCTCATCTCTCTCCCATGGGCTTGTTTCTTTACAGGCTTTCTCAGCTGTTCAGGCCTCAGTTCTCTTCAGCTGAAAACTATCAGGTGAATGGCTCGGCTCTCTCCCTAGGGTTCCAGTGTCCAAAACTAAACTCTCCGTGTTCTCCTTCTCCATGTATTTACTTCCCTGTCTTTGATGGAGCATCTGTTTATATAGCCCACAAAGCAGGTGCAGGGAAGGAACTTAAACCGAGTCACCTTAATGATGTGGTCAAATAAAAGCCCTAATCTTGATTTAATAAAGTAAAAGTGAAATCTCTGAATCTAATACAATCTTATATGCCCAGGAGAACAAACCAGTTTACAAGCACAATCCAATATCTATTTTTGGAATTCATAAACAAAACCAAAATGCCATGCTATTTTTGTTATGTCTCAAGGTTAAAGGTCTATATTCTATTTATATTATTTTATTAAATGCCTGAAAATATTTAGCAAACATACTTAATAAATTAAGAATCAAACAAACCACTTCCTCATTAATTAATTACTTCAATATTCTTCAGTTTCCTCTTGAATTCACCTTCACCATTTTTATTTTCTAGAATTTAGTACCATTACATTTTAAAATATTCCAGCACTTACTATTTTTAATTCATTCAATACTGGATTACTTCTATTTTTGAAACCTGCCTGTTTGAAAATGTTTCAGTAATTTCCAAATGCATTAATAATTTTAAATATTTGCTTAAAATTGTTGAATGAAAAACATGAATATGGTAAAAATTCAAAATATTCCATAAAGGTATACAGTGAAAAGGCTGTTTTCCATCCCATTCTGTCAAAAAGCCAAACTCCCATTTCAGAAGCAAACAATTAGCACTGTTATATATTCCTATAGAGATGTTTTATGCAAACACAAATATACTTATATTTGCATAGGTATATAATTTTTTAAAATTTTGGCTCATGTAACAGACTATCTGTATAGGGAGCCAATTCTAGTATAACCTGCCACCTTTCCCTGGGACTCACAAATACATCCTTGGTGGGATAAAACACAATTGATTCCCTAGTAGATAAGGAGACTGCTTGTACCTTCCTTCCTCTTTGGTCCTTAGCACATGCAAATATTCACTGGAGAATGACTCTGGTAGGCAGTTTAATGACATCCAACTCAGACACTTATGGTCTATCTGTCCCTGATGGGAAACGGGTTTTCTTCACTGTGGAAGGACAAACACAAGAGAGAGGTGCTATGCTTAGAATATCTCCCTTTGTGGGCCATGGATTGTAATCTGCTGGCTAACAGGAACTGAAGCACACCAGCAAAGGGGACCTTGCCTTCTCTCTTCTCTATGTGAGTAAAATGTCTTTCCATCAGATCCTGTGTGAGTGTGCTTTTGGTGGCAACCCTGACTCTATTATCATATAGAATGTTCTAAGCCTTGAATAATCCTTTTTACAGTATTACTTTATAGTATTACCTTTTGCAATATTAAGTTATCTTTAAATTATTATTAGAAACTTAACTTTTAGCATATTTCAAATCATCATACAAAATGGGCTAATTCTTTTGATTGGCTGGTTAATGTTCCATAGCAAAAATGCACTGTATTTTATTTAACAAGTACCCTAGAAACGAATATTTCATTTGTTTCCTATGTTACACTCATATACTCTATAAGCCTTTATAATGTCTGCCCCTGACCAACCCAGAGCTTTACCAAATTTTTTAATCTTTGCCAGTTTTAAGGGTGTATTCTTATCATTTACTTTGCATTTTTTAATATGGGTAAAATCTTATAATATGTCCAAGAACTATTTGCATTTCCCTTTTAATAAAAAGTAAATAAATTGTCTGGTTCACATTCTTTCCCCATTTTTATATTGAACCTGCTGGTTGTAAATGCTGAATATTGATTAATAAAAAGAAATGAGCCCTATCTTGTAAATAAATAATATTTTTTTTCATTTTAGCATTTGTCTTTGGACTTTTTTATGCATGCTTAGTAATGAAGAAATATTTAAACTTTAGTGAAATTGATCACTGAATTTTTAAATAATTTCTGCATTTTGTATTATATTTAAGGTCTTATATTTCAAAATTATTGTCAATTTCTATGTTTTCTTCTAGAACATTTACAATTTATTTTTCCATCTTTGATATGTCTGAATTTTTCTGATGAAAAATATAACTTCGAGATCCAAAAATTTTTGCCCAGCTGTCACAATGCATTTATTAAGTAATCCATTTGCTCCGCTTGATGTTATTTCCTACTATTTTCATAACACACATATTCACATGCACAGGCATATTTATAGATTTTCTATTCTGTTTCACTAATCTGTTATTAGCAAGCACCCCTTGTTTTATTTTCCCAAAACCAATACTACATAATGGGTTGACTTAAACAACAGAAATTTATTGGCTTATGGTTTTGAGGCTAGGAGAAGTCCAAAATCGAGATGTCAGGAAGACAATGTTTTCTCCCTAATAACTGGTTTTTGGGGACTGGCCGCTGGCAATCCTTGGTCCTTGTCTTTTCTGTTACATGGTAGCATCTTCCACTTTTTCTTCTGGGTTCCACTGACTTCCAGCTTCTTCCTTTTCCCTATGGCTTTTATTTTTCTTGTGTCCAGTTTCCTTTGCTTATTAGGACTTTAGAAATACTGGATTGGGAAGCGGACTTGGCCCAGTGGTTAGGGCGTCCGTCTACCACATGGGAGGTCTGCAGTTCAAACCTAGGGCCTCCTTGACCCATGTGGAGCTGGCCCATGCGCAGTGCTGATGCGTGCAAGGAGTGCCCTGCCACGCAGGGGTGTCCCCCGCGTAGGGGAGCCCCACACGCAAGGAGTGTGCCCCATAAGGAGAGCCGCCCAGTGCCAAAGAAAGTGCAGCCTGCCTAAGAATGGTGCCGCCCACATGGAGAAATGACACAAGATGATGCAGCAAAAAGAAACACAGATTCCCATGCCGCTAACAGCAACAGAAGAGGACAAAGAAGACGCAGCAAATAAACACAGAGAACAGACAACCAAGGTGGGGGGGAAGGGGAGAGAAATAAATAAATCCTTAAAAAGAAAAAGAATGGAATTACTGGATCACAGGGCTTTTAAAAAAAATGCTGGATTAAGGCACATCCTCACTTATTTCTTCAAAAGTGTGATTTACAAATGGACCAGGGGTTAGGATGCAAATATGCCTTCTCTGGGGGACATGATTCAATTCCCAATACCCCTATATCCTCATTCTCCTTACTAAATACTCACTTCTCCTTCTTAATTAAACAATAAACCATGAATACACTGCTTCTCCAGTAGCTTTCTTAAATGATGACAATTTGTGCTCTGTGGGACAGGTATTCTCCATCTCCTCATTGAAACTTGTTGCCACCGTGCTGACTGGTTTCACTTTAAATCCATGACCACTCTCCTTACATGAGTCTTTAGTGCTGCCTGGGGTTCATACCTTCTTTTATCTCCTCAAGCCTCCAATAATTCTTATACTATCTTTACTCTCATCCAGTGGCCTTGCTTTGTATTTCACTAAAAACAGAAGCAATCAAAGGAGAATTTCTCTGTTAGATTCCACTATCCCATCTATCCCTGAGCCTGCATCTATGCCCACACTCTCCCTTTCCTTTTGCCCCTAATGGAAGCACTGTCTGTACTCCTTATAAAGACCAACCTCTAAACTTATGCACCTAATTCAATGCCTCAGTATACCCACAGACATTGTTCCAGTCATTATTCCCACTCTCTCCTATATCCTCTATGATTTTCTTTCAATAGATTATTTCCATCAGTATAATATATAAAATGTCCTATCTTAAAAAAATAAAAAAACTCCCTTTATCCCAATTCTACCTCCAACTGAAGCCACAAATGTCTTCTTTATCAGCAAAACTCCTCAAAAGGTCAGTCTATACTTGCTAGCTCCAATTCCTCTCCTCCTATTCCAGCTAGAATATTCTGCAATAAAGATTTCATACCCTTAACTATATGGAACATTCTCTTATCAAAGTCACAGTCAAATTTCAACACTGTTGAATACATACCTCAGTTCTCCCCATATAGCCTGATTCAAATTATTAACTACTCCCTTAAATGTACTCCCTCCCCCTGCCTCCCACACTTTCTTGGCTTTCCTCTTACTGGCTACTCCTTTGCTGGTTCTTTCTAAATGTCCCAATCTCTAACAGTGGGCTGTCCCAGGAGTTAGTCCTTGTGCCTCTACAGTTACCCCTTGGGTAATCTCATCTAGTTTTATGTCTGGAAATATCAGCTCCAAATTTACATGTGCAGACTAGACTTCCTTCCTTCAAATCTAGAAGTATATATGAAAGTATCTGCATGACATTTTTACTTGGGCCTTGAAAACCCATCTCAAATTTTACAAGCCCAAAACCCAACTTCTGGTCTTTCCCCCATGAACTTATTCTACATGCTCTCACAACTACCTCATCTTCATACTGCTTCTATTGCTAACAACCGTATCTAATACGAAATCATATAATTACTGTAATATTATCCTACCTTACTTCTTAGCTTCTGACTTTCCCCTTCAACAGTTTATTCACAATACAGAAGCCAGGTGACTGCTTTATTCATGTCACATCATGTCACTGCTCTGCTCACTACCCTCCAATGTCTTCCCATGTCATGAAGATAAAAGGCCAAAGTCCTTAAAACAACCTAAAGAATAAACTTTAGGTGCTTGACTTCAATGAATGCTCTCGCCTCATTTCTTAGTATTCTCACTGATACTGACAACTTACACTTCTCTCCTTCTATTATGAAACACCAAGCATACTTCACCAAAGACAAATTTTGATTAATGAAACAAATGTGGATTGAGTATGTACTATGTGATAGACATGTGTAAGAGATGTCACTCCCCATTGTGCACATGGAATTATCTATTTATTGTAACAATATTTATCACAGTACCAAATAGAAAGAAATCACTTAATGTAATGAACAAAATGAATCTTTGTCATTGTCAGAGTTTAATTCCATTGCTAACAGAATTGTTCTCAAATTTATTAAAGAATAGATTTTATTTATACAACCAAATATTGGAAACTCTATTTCAAAATGAAAAAAGTCTTGATAAAGAGTAAAAGGGCATAACTCATGTGTTTTTCATTGATTTGCATTCACTCATTGACAAACAAAATAAGGATTTGAATATATGTAGCAGCAAGAGGTTCTAATGAAGCCAAGGTCCATATACTTTATGTAGTGGAGTTCAATTTTATTCTGAGGTCTGCCTTTATTACGGAGAGCCAGCACCATTCCCCACCCCTGTCCCACTATGCCCCACTAGACTTTGACCCTTGATAATTGGACTGACTCGATTGGAAGGCCCCAGTCCCCTGCACCTCCCTAAGAACCTTCGCGAGACTAGGAAAACATGTAACCCATACAGGTATGGATGGCTTTGCATGTGACACTCACTATTCTGGGCATTTTGATTTGGACAGAGACTTGTTCCCACTTTCTTGGAATGTACGGTGGAGTACCTATTGGGACATTTTGCTGAGAAGTGATTTTTCTTTGCGGGACACCAAGATTTACTGGGGGAGGAATTTTCAGCTATACTTCCTGCTAACCTTGTAACTCTTGCATTTGGGAAGCTGGATATGAGGCCTGCAGGGCTGCAACGAGCAGTGAAAACAGAGCAGAGTTATTGATTTAGAAAAAGACTAATTCATTGACTAGATTTAGTAATTTAAAAACCTAAAATTATTTCTAATAATTGTTTATCCCAGGAATATCTATTGCACTTAAATGGATTTCAGAGATAAAAGGATGTCATAAACATCTTAACTTTCAAAGAAAGATTTGATGTCCAGTCAAATCACCCAATAACAAAAAGGCCTTTTCATTGCCTCCCAGTCAAATAAAAAGTCCTCCGGTCTCTGAAATCAGAGTTAAGAGAAAGCATGAGTGAATAAAGATCTTTGAGGAGGATTATTAAGCTCAGTTTGCATACTCCACAGCTAATTGTGAAAGCAAGTACTCTTTATGATAAGGATATTAAAAGAGTACAAATAAAATCTTTACCCCAAGTCTATCCTCCAAATCATCTCAAACTCTGGAATGCAGCCTTTTTCCTTCTTTCTGGAGAGTCTCAGAGATTTTATATTAATTTCACAGATTCATCATCATTTACTCCTGTAGCATATCCAGGGTTTGAATAGGAACAGGTAATTTTTTCTCCGTTTGTCAGAAAGAGTAGGTCTACTTTTCTTCACTTTTTTTTTTCATGTTCAATCATTTTCAGTGTTCCCCCCCTCCCAGAATCATCCAATGATTGTTTTCTAATGAACTCAGCTTTCTAAATGTTAGTTGTTGGCAAAAGTACAAAACACTTTGCTGACACTCAATAACCACTCACTCCACTTGGAAAGTTGCACCTTGAGTGAGCTGTTTAAACATTTGCTTGACTCGTAAACTTTGGGGAGAAAACCAAAAGTAATTGTTCAATCACCTGATGTTATTATTCCAGGTTTTCTACTTTCTTTGTCTTTTTATACTAGATTTTTACAAGTGTTAAAAGAATAATACAGAGGGTAAAACACAAGCTTTACTGCTTTATCCTAAAATCTAATGTTTTGAAGCGTATTGTTTCTACTTATTATTGAAATGATATCATTGCCCCAAAAATGTAGCAAGAGACAGCAGATAGTCTGAAATGAACACTGCAGGGAGTATAAAAAGATAGATTTATTCAATTTGTGTGTTACAGGCAAGTAGCTCAAGATCACAACCTCAAATAGGACAACAACAAAAGCTACCTTGTACTAAAAGCAAATATCAAGCTTTGTGAAAAAGATTAACCAAGCATTTCAGAGTAGCCATTATTAGGGCACTATGCAAAATTAAGATCCCATAAAACTATAACAGCATCTATTAATTGCCTGAAGCCTATTAAATCTTACAGACCAGGGAGAGCAATCCTATGCTTGCTAGTCACACTTTAAAGTCTCCCCAATCTTGCTCTTTTACAACTACCATTTCTTGTGAAATCCTTTTTTCCAATTTAAAGAACTGAAGCAAGAATAACTCCTTTTTCTCCCCAGCTGAGTTTTGGCAAGTAGACTTTTAAGTTACTTGCACGCTAGGGAACAAAGCACTAATGAAAGCATATGAAAAGTAATGTTCCTAAGAAAAAGGTAAATGATAATAACTGGTGCAACAACTTTTTATGACTTGGGCCTTTAAGTGAAAAGCACTTTCTATAACAATAAATGTTCTGTGTTATATAATGTTGCAATAACACCCTAAATAACTGCACAACAGTTGTAATTTTTCCTTGCTGCAACAAAACGTGCTCAGAATCAGAAACTAAAATATTCTTTTCTCTTTACTGTTTCAATTATGTGGGCATTAAAGTTTGAAAGACATTTTTAAGAATTATTGTCAAACTCCAAAAATGAAAAGTCAAAGCAATATGAACTAAGTCATTGTTGGATGTGTCTTTTTGTTTTAAATGGGAATTTTATATATTAGTGACTATGGTCTTTAGTTGGGGAGTGAGGAATGATCCCAGAAATTAGGATTTAATTATATTTGGAATGTTGATTATGCTCTATGTGCTGAAATAAATTCCCATTATTCACATAAGAGAATGTGGATTGGAACTGGGTACTATTGAAATGTTTGTTCTATATAAGTTTGTCATGGGTAAGACCAGATGTAGTGAGTCATTGCATAACTCCTTTATTCTGCTGCTAGAAACAAAAACTCGAGGGGTCAAACAATTTCATCAAAATACAAACCATATAAACAAACAAGCCCAGACCTCTTAGATCATTCAGAAAAGCAGCATTAGTTTCTTTTATGCAACTATCACCAACTAAATGATTAGTGAGATCCCTCTATATGATAACCAGCTTACTTTACAAAAAGCAATCATTTTCTTAATTACTGTATGAACATCAAAGAAAAATTTTGGTTTATGAGCATCTTACCCAAATGCAGTGGTAAGAGAGGACTGTGGCCACTCCCACTGTCTTAGCACTCCTCATGTTACAGAAGAAGTCCAGGTCTGGCCAAAAAACCCAAGCGACACTAGGAGAGATGGAGGAACTCAGATTTTATTATGTCCATGGACCCAGAGGAGAGTTTGGTCTCCAAATTCTGGGCCCTGAGTTGTGGTTTTCAGAGGCTTATATAAGGAGTGGGAAGCAAGTGGGAGTACAGAAGCAAATTTTATTGTTAGCTGGGATAAATGGACACAGGCTGAGGCAACGGTTAGGTCAGTTGCATTTTCTTTTTAATGGAATCTTCCCACTCAAACCCAAACAGAGATTGACTCATGGGGGCCAGTCGTAGGCAGAAGAAGGCACCCTTCAAGTCCAGACAGGTAAACCAGGCAGCTTCCGGTGGCAGCTGCCCTAGTAGAGTGTAAGGGTCGGGGACAACTTGATGGAGGGTGAGGGTGTTGTTGTTGATGGCCCTTAGGTCCTGCACTGGTCAATATTCAGTCCCATCTGGCTTCTTTACTGGTAGTAGAGGGGTGTTCCAGGGTGACTGACACTCCTCTTTCCTTAGGTGGCCTATATGCTCGGTTATGCCCAACTGCACCTCAAGTGGAATCAGATAGTGTCTTTGTCAGGTCGGGAGTGCCCCAGGTTTTAAGATAACCGGTGCATGATTCCGCGTCTTCCCCAGGGGGTTGTTTTCTGATCAGACGTTGGGAAACAGTTCTTGTAACTCCTCCGGATTCTGGATTGGGTGCTCCTTGGACTGTAGCCTCCATTCTTCCTCCCAGGGAATGGAGACTTGGAGAGTGAGACTGGTCCCAAGGCTTAGGGTCGTGGGCCCTCCAGGTTCAAAGGCGATCTGAGCCCCCAATTGGTCAAAAGATCCCTTCCGAGGAGGGGAGAGACTGAAGGAGGGGGAGTTTCTGGGAAGCCTGGTAATGCACCAGAGTTTGGGGGAAGGGCTGGTGCAGTAGGGGCATACTGTGGTGGCAGAGGTGAATGACCGTCCTTGGTGAATGACTGGCTTCTGAAGCCTTGCCTCTTGAGTTTCTAAAATCCTACTCTGTCCCTTTTTCCCAGTGCATAATCGAACCCATGGGGGCAGTGTTTGGGCAATCTCTAACCAGGAATCAATGTAGGAGAACTGGTCAGGGTGCCCTGGATCTCTGGTAACCACTAACCATACTATACGAACCCTGGGTATGTCCAGAGTCCCCTCTGAAGGCCAGTCAACACTGAAAGCTGGCCACTCCAATTTAAGAGTGTTCAGAGTTTTTTTTGGATTCATCTGGATGCCATAATCTCCAGAAAAGCCCTTTAAAAAATTTTTAAGCCTGCAGATCAAAATGGTGGATTTTGACAGTGACAAACCCATCTCTGCATTGGTGGCGTGAGACAGACAAAGGATGGGGTGCCCCTTTCGAGGCCTCTCAGATGCGCACCTGTCCGCGTCTCTCGTGAGAACTTAGGCTTGTCTTGGCTAAGGCATCTGTGCAGAGTCCGGATTGGTCATTATGCCATATGATAAAGCCACAGAATGCAGATTAGGGCCCACTCAGACTCTGTAGCACAAGCAGTGGAGCCACAGACTGGTATGACAGGTGCAAGCCCCTGCCATCCACATTCACTCACACACTCACTCAGAGTTTAAACATGACCTCCCCTGGGTCTGCCCTGTTCTGTATTCTCATTAACCGAGAAATTAGGAGGTGATCAGTCTCCTCTTCCATCCAGAGATAGGCCTGACTGGGCCTGGACTCAGCACCTGAGTCTTTACCTTTTCCAAAGTCTTCTGATATTGCTCAATCCCTCTCTCCACTGAGTCGGGCCAGCTCACAGGGACGCGGCCCTGTGTGACACTACTCTGAAGGAGGTCCCATCAAGTGGACAGGAGGCGCCTCCCTTGTTTGTCCAGAGCTCATTGCTGGCCGCACCTGCTGTCTCCGAAGCCGGAGGTGCAACAGGCCTGCTTGGTTGGGTTTCCCAGTCAGGGAATCAAATGTTACAGAAGAAGTCCAGGTCTGGCTGAAAAACCCAAGTGACACTTGGAGAGATGGAGGAACTCAGGTTTTACTATGTGCACAGACCCAGAGGAGAGTTCAGTCTCCAAATTCTGGGCCCCAAGATGCAATTTTCAGAGGTTTATATAGGGGGTGGGAAGCAAGCAGTACAGACAAATTTTATTGTTAGCTGAGATAAATGGACACAGGCTGAGGCAATGGCTGCTAACTTAGATTAGCCTGCTGACTCACACAAGCAAGTTCTTACAGGTGCACACCCTGCAGCCCACAGCACACACATACCCCAAGGACTGCTTTATCAGAAAGCAGCTCATTTCAGCATTGCAGGGTGGGAAAGAAGGAAGGGGAGGGGGATTCCTTCAACACTCAAACACCCTAAATAAACTCATATGGGTAAAAGAGGGTTGTATTATGCAAAAACACTATAAGGCCAGTCATCTGTTTCTTATAAATCAATCATTGCTCCTACCTTTCTGTGTAAAAATTCTGAAGCCATTGCTTCTTAATGTGATCTCAGGATGTAAGTATTAACAAAAAATATACTGAGTAAAACCACAAAGTAATGTTTGTCCTCAAGTTAGGAGAAAGTAATAATTTAATATTTTGTTCTTCATCTCTTAAAAAAGCAGCTTTTATTTCGCACCAACCAAAGAGTTTTGCATAATAAATGTAATTATATTGTCATATTAGAAATTTATATATTCCATACTTTGGGTAAGTTTCTTGTATAAAACACTGATTCCAACAAAGTTTAGCAAATCAGTGATCCTGCAGGCAGTATGTCAATGGTTTAAAAATGAAATGTTAAGAGAAAGAATGAGATATTATTGCCAAAGACCCAGGGTTTGCTTTAATTTCATTTTATCTCCTAAAACTACAAAGAGAGCTAGACTCTTGTGCTATTTTCAATAACAATGAATGAAGGAATCTCAATAAAGAGATCATAAGCCAGGATCAGCCCCCATGTGTCACTCCCATTTCCCATGCCCGTGGCCTTCAATGATAACAAACCATTACATTCTTTCCCTCCAGACCAAGTCAGAGCTTTAAATCAATCTATTATAGTACACCAAGAGGCCACTATCAGAGAATGAGAATTGGTATTCAAGATGAACTGCCTTTGTCATCTCTTTTCCACAGTCAAAACATTTTCTTCATCATTTATATACCAGTCAAAAAAATTGAACCCTAAAGCCTGGCTCTTTGCTAAATAAAATAGCATTTAATCATATTCTATTAGCTTAAGTTTCAAATATTTCTTATTTGAAAAGTTTTTAAATCATCATATATTAGACTATGACAAGACTGAGTCCTATGCTGGTAGTTTGGTAGTGTTAGAGGAAGAAATAATAAACAACTCTTTTGTTCAAGTGCATTGGGCAAGTTTTGGAATATAAAACTCATAATGTTTTGCAGGGAAAGATGCTGGACATTATATATCCTGCCATAACCCACTGAATGTACTGGGAGAGAATGTAAACTACAATGTGAACTATAATCCATGCAGTGCAGCAGTGCTCCAAGATGTAGTCACCAAATGTAATGGATGTGCCTCAATGATGGAGGACGTTGTTAATGTGGGAGGAGTGGGGAGGTGGAGTGTGGGTTATGTGGGAACCTCTTATATTTTTTAATGTAACATTTTTTTGTGATCTATGTATCTTCAAAAAAATACAATAAAAAATAAATGCTCATATAAAAAAACTCAATGATTTGCAAAGAAATTCCATTGAAGTCTTAATCATTAACTTAAGAGTTGGGAATATCCTTTAAGAACTTTGACAATAATTTAAGTTGCAGTTTGCATTAGAAACATATTTTGAAACCATTTACATTGTTTTGCTTAAGTTTGTAAAATATTCATTTTTCATTACTATGACTATGTATAATATTATGCAGACACAATATCTGATCATGGCTCAAAAGTGAGTCATTTAATAAAAAATGCATAAATGCCATCCATTTCATTGATAATTATTGATTAAATATCAATATAAGTTTTATAGTTAGTACTATTTTTTTAAACTTATTGAAGTACATTACTCATATATAAACATACATAAACAATAACTATATAGCAATAGTTGTGAACTTACAAAACATACATAACATCATACAGGACTCTCATACCGCACCTCACCACCAGTACCTTGATTGTTGTAAAACATTTTTAACTAATGATGAAAAAGCATCCTCAAAATATTACTACTAACCAAAGCATCTTACACTTGGTGTATTTTCCCCCAACCTACCCTATTATTATTTATGTCATTTATACATGAACATATATAAACAATAAATATAGTAAAAGTTATGGACTTATAAAGCAAATACACATAACATCATACTGTGGTCCCATCCATCAACCTACCACCAACACCTTGCATTATTGTGAGACATTTGTTACAAATTATTAAAGAATATCATCAAAATCTTACTACTAACTATAATTTTTATCTTACTTTTGGTATATCTTCCCCCAAACCCACTCTATTATTTTAAAAATATATATGTCTATTCAAAAGTTGTAAACTTACAAACCAATCATGCATATGTGCAGAATTCCCATACAACACCCCTCTATCAACACACAATGGTGGAACATTTGTTAACAGGTTGTGAGATAATATCATCAGATTTTAACCACTAAACACGGTCCACAGCATATATTTGGCACACTTTTTCCTACTCTCTCATTATCAACATAGTACATCTTTGGCATAGATGCATGAATATTACAGTATTGCTGTTAACCACAGTCCACAAGTCATTCCAGTTGTATATTTCCCATGCTTCTCCACATTCCTAACACTGTGCAATAGTGATGTACATCTGCTCTAGCTCACAAAAGGTTCTCTTGCATCTGTACCATCAACCACAATTCTCATCCACCTCTGGGTTTACTGTGCTATTCAGTTCCTAGATCATTCTCTAGGTTTCTTTCAATTGACATTTACATCCCTGAACTACCCTTCCCATCCACATTCGCATTTATAAGTCAGCTGTTATTCATTATAATGTGTTATCAACTCTGTATATTTCCACACTTTTAGAGTAAAGTTAATGAAAACTTCTGCATACATTAAGTATCAGTAGTCCATCTTGGTCCTTCTCTTATCTCCTTTAAGAATCTACCACCTACCACCAGGTCTTGAAGATGTTTTCCTACATGTTTTTCTAGAAGCTTGATATTTCTTGCATTTATATTTAGGTTTTTGATCCATTTTGAGTTAATTTTTGTATAACTGTGAGATAGGGGTCCTCTTTCTTCCCCTCCCCCCCCCTTTTTTTTGGCTATGGATATCCAGTTTTCCAGCACCATTTGTTGAACAGACTGTTCTGCCTGAGCAGGGGGGTGTGACAGGCTAGTCAAAAATCACTTGACCATAGATGTGAGTGTCTGTTTCTGAACCATCAGTAAATTTCCATTGATCTCTGTGTCTGTCTTTATGCCAGTACCATGCTGTTCTTGCCACTCTAGCTAGGTAATATGATTTAAAGTCCAGAAGTGAGGGTGCTACAACTTTGCTTTTCCTTTTTTAAGATGTTCTGGCTACTTGGCACCCCTTACATGTCATATTTTCCATGATTTTCAATTTATTCCTGGAATTTTTATCAGAAATGGATTGAATCTGTATATCCATTTAGTCGTCTTATCTTAATGATATTTAGTCTTCTAATCCATGAGCATGGAATGTTCTTCCAATTATTCAGGTCCTTTTTTATTTCTTTTAAAATGCATTGTAATGCATTTGTTTATTCCTAAATATTTGATTCATTTAGTTGCTACTGTAAATGGAAATTTTCTTCCTGACTTCCTCCTGAGATTGCACATTAGTAGTGTCTTTTAAAGTGTATTTTATTTGATATAAGTATAGTTACTCCAGCTTTTTTTATTGTTTGTTTGTTGTTTGTTATTGCATGTGTGGAATATCTTTTTCCAGCCTTTCACTTTCAGTTTATTGGTATCCTTGGGTCACAGGTTGATTCTCTTGCAGACAGCATATAGGTGGCTTATATTTTCTTATCCATTCTGCCAATCTGTGCCTTTTAATTGGGGAGTTTAATCCATCAAAATTCAATGTTATTACTGTAAAGGAAGTTCTTATTTCACCCATTTTGACGTTTGGGTTTTATCTGCCATATATATATTTTAAGATTTTTATTTTATTTCTTTCTCTCCCCTTCCCCCCACCCTGCCCCAGTTGTCTGTTCTCTGCATCCATTTTTCTGCGTGTTCTTCTTTGTCTGCTTCTGTTGTCAGCAGAAGCTGTGTCTGTGTCTCTTTTTGTTGCTTCATCTTGTGGTGTCAGCTCTCTGTGTTTGCGGCACCATTCTTGGGAAGACTGCATTTTCTTTCGTGCTGGGTGGCTCTCCTTACGGGGTGCACTCCTTGTGTGTGGGGCTCCCCTATGCTGGGGACACCTCTGCGTGACAGGGCACTCATTGCACTCATCAGCACTGCATGGGGGCCAGCTCCACACAGGTCAAGGAGGCCCAGGGTTTGAACCACGGACCTCCCATGTGCTAGGCAGATGCCCTATCCATTGGGTCAAGTTTGCTTCCCCTTATCTGCCATATTTTACTTTTACCACTCTTTAGACTTTTAGTTATTTTTGTTATCTTCATTTCTAAACTCTCTTCCAAGCTTCTCTTGCCTGTCTTTCCTTTTCAAACTATAGCACACCCTTTAGTATTTCCTGCAAAGCTGCTCTCTTAGTTCCAAACTGTGTCAGTTTCTGTTTATCAGTGAATATTCTAAACTTGCCCTTATTTTTGAAAGAGAGTATTGCCAGATATAAGATTCCTGGCTGGAAGTTTTTTTCTTGCAGCATCTTAAATATATCTTACCACCGTCTTCTTGCCTCCATGGTTTCTGATGAGAAATAGGCACTTAATCTTATTGGGTATCCCTTATATGCTATGCACTGCTTTTCTCTTGCTGCTCTCAGAATTCTCTCTGTCTTTGACATTTGACCTTCTGATTTGTATGTCTTTGTGTTGTTCTATCTGGTTTTATTTGGATGGGAGTATATTGTACATCTTGGACACAGAAATCTATGTCCTTCCATAGGGTTGGAAAATTGTCTACCATTATTTCTTCAAATATTCCTTCTGCCCCTTTTCCTGTCTCTTCTCTTTCTCTTCATGTATGTTTGCATGTCTCTTGCTGTTGTTTAGTTCCCTGAGACCTTGTTCAATTTTTTCAATTTTTTTTCTTCATCTGTTTTTTGTATGTTTACTTTCAGAGGCCATTTCTTCAAGCTCATCAATTGTTTCTTCTGCCTCCTCAAATCAACTGTTACATAACTCCAATGTATTTTTAATTTCATTTATTGTGCCTTTCATTCCCATAACATCTGCTATTTTTCTATGTATGTTTTCAAATTCTTCTTTGTGCTCATCTAATGTCTTCTTAATATCCTTAATATCTTTAGACATCTCATTGAATTTATTTAAGATATTTGTTTGAGCTTCTCTGATTAGCTTTCTCAACTCCTTTATATCATGAGGAGGCTTATCTTTTTTCTTTAACTGGGCCATATCTTCCTGTTTCTTGGTATGGATTGAAAATTTTTGTTGGTGTCTTGGCATCTGGTTTACTAGATGTATTTATTCTGGGTACAGTTTCTCTCTTTAGTTTAGGGCTTTCTTACCATTCCTCCCTTGTTGGTTATGTAGTAGGGGCTGAGGATATAATTGGTGCTTTATGCTGTGGAGGCTCAAGTTGCCCACTTTGCCCCAGGGACCAATGAAGCTTCTCCCAACTTTCTCCTTTGCCAGGGGCAGGAACAGAGCCACAGCTGTGTGGAATAATCCCAGTCACACGGACCTAGACTGTAGTCACCCAGAGAGACTGATGACGCTTCACTCCACTTTTTCCTCTACTTGGGGTGGGAATGGACCTGCAGGTATAGGAAGCAGTCTCTGTCGTGTGGGTCCAAAATGACTGCAGTTGCCCTAGTAGACTACAGACTGTTCAGTCTGTGCCAGCCAAATGTACCTGCAGTTACCCAGAGTGACTGGCCCAGGTCCTACCAGCTTCCTCCCTGCTGGAGGTGAGGCTTGGGCTTATGCTAGAGCTGCAATGCAATCTGGATGGTAAGAGGCCTGTCCCTACTAGCACTGTGATTTTCAGTCAGACCCACTTCTTCGTATCCTGGGGGCAGTGTTAAAATGGGAGCTACCAGCCTCTTTCTGACTTGGACAGGTTCAAACTTTAGCAGTTCTTAGGGTTATACTTTAGCAAACTGAATTTACTAATCAGTAGCTGAAGTTGATGCCCAACTGTCTCTTCCTCCCTCATTTTTGGGAAATGGAGATTCCAATTCCAGCCACAGAATAGCTCCTGAGGTATCTTGTACCACCAATGGAGGATGGGCAACAGCCTCTGAGGCGTGGAATGCTCTCCTTGTGCACGTTTATTGCAGATTGGCAGTCTCTTCCTTCCACTCTTTCAAGGATGTTGCAGGATGCTCTTCTGGTGTTCTGGAGCCCACAGACAGGTGCTTGAGATAGCTTTGTTTTTTTAATTTTTTTGTCTTTTTTTGATGTTACATTAAAAAAATATAAGGTCCCCATGTACCCCTTACCCCTTCACCCCACTCCTCCCCCCATAACAACAACCTCCTCAATCATCATGAGACATTCCTTGCATTTGGTGAATACATCTCTGAGCACCACTGCACCTCATGGTCAATGGTCCACACCATAGCCCACACTCTCCACAGTCCACCCAGTGGGCCATGGGAGGACATACAAGGTCTGGTAACTGTCCCTGCAGCACCACCCAGGACAACTCCAAGTCCTGAAAGTGCCCCCACATCACATCTCTTCCTCCTATCCCCTACCCCCAGCAGCCACCATGGCCACTTTCTCCACACCAAGGCCACATTTTCTTTGATAACTAATCATAATAGTTAATGAATAGAATATCACTCTAATCCATACTCTATTCCTCCATTCTTAGAATGGTTGTGTCCACTCCACATCTATATCAAGAGGGGGCTTAGATTCCACAAGGATGCTGGATGCAATTCTCCTGCTTTCTGTTGTAGGCACTCTTGGCTCCATGGAGTGGTGGTTGACCTTCTTCAACTCCGTGTTAGCTGAGTGGGGTAAGTCCAATAAACCACAGTGTAGGGGTTGCAAGTCTGTTGAGGCTCAGGGCCTGGCTATCACATGGTCAGTCCAGAGATTCAGGTCCCCTGGGTATACATTAAACCCCAGCACCAACTATAGTTCCAGTAAAAGTAACAGGAGAGACTTGTGGACAAAGATCACATCTAAGTCCAGCTCCATCACAAAGAAACACAAAGTAGGGCAAACTGACATGGCACTGACCTCCATCTGCCATGACAATAGAACCTGTGGGTCTCTGTAGCCCTCAGAAGAAGGCTCTATCTGTTTCTGGGACTCTGCTCAGTTGTGCATAAGGGCAACCCCTCTGATAACCTACCAGCTCTTTTTGGAGACTCATAGCCATATAAATTCATTTGTCCTTTCCATTTCCCCCTTTTATTCATGTCAAAAAGCATTTTTAACTCCTGGTGTTATATGTAGATTGAGATATTCTGCTGGTCCGAGTTGACCCTTTTATTCAAGGTAATTTTCTAGTTACATCATCAGCTGGTACTTGGTAGTGATCCCTTGGCTCCGGGGAGGCTCATCCCCAGGAGTCATGTCCCATGCTGGGGGGAAGGCAACACATTTACATGTTGAGTTTGGCTTTGAGACTGGCCACACTTGAGCTAATGGAGGCTCTCAGGAGGTAACTCTTAGGCTCCCTGCAGCTCTAGGCCTTGTTCTTATTTCAGGTGCACAGGCTCACAAGCATAGTCATTAGTATCAAAGGCTCATTGTTGGACCTTCCTTCGTTTTTGGTCTTTGCCATTGCACTTGGGGAATTGTTGCTGTTTCTTTAGGGACTGTGATAGAATTCCCCTGGCTAGGAACTCAGCACTCCCTCAGTTGCTGTTTTTAATTGTAACCACTATGAAAATATCCAAACATCTTTATGTACCCTGGATATATGCCGTGGAGAACTCCCTGCCAACCATGTGTCCCCTGTCAATAACATCCCACACCAGTATTCCTTCCCTGCCATTTTTGAGCCTCTCTGTGATCCAAAACTTCTTCAAAAGTGAAGCCCAATATATTGCCAGGTTCCATTAATAGTAAAATGGAATATAGCGATGAATTTAGAGGTTAGATATAGAATACATATTAATTTAGAAAAATTAAGGTAAAAATAAATTGGGGTATCAAAAAATTTAAAAATGCAAAAGCTTTGTTTTTGATATTTTGCCTTCCATCACTGCAATAAGTGTTGCCCTGTATGCAAACTGGCAAGGCAATTACTTCCATCTTTTCCTCAGTGTCTATGTCCTATCTTTTTCTTTTTTCCCCCTAATTTTTAAGCTTATCTTCACAAAAGTTTTAGATCACAGTAATTCATATATACAATATACAGTACTTCCACATATCCAACATAAAGCCCTTTTCCCTTCCACAGCAATAATCTTTTTACATATTTATACTATATTTACTGAAACTGATGTACAGATATTGAGACAATAATTTTCAAACTAGGTAACATTTGGGTTTACATTGGGTTTATATTTTAGACTATACAATTTTCTAAATTTTTAGGAGATAGCTTTGGATGATTACTAACTGCCTGGTAGCATAAGCTGACTCTGGGAGACCCTTTCTCTGCTGTCATCTTGCTGGTTGTCTCAGTACTATTTCATTTTACTGACCCTTTTAAAAAATACATTTACCAAAATGTATTGGTTCATGTGTCCACGAAATCCATTGGTATGCAAATTCCAAATAATCCTTTGGGTCAGACAGACCTCAAATATGCCAAGACTCAGAAACTTCTTCAATTCAGTGTTTGTTAGAATGTGATGGAAAATTACGAGGTTTTTATACCCTCATAATATACTTTTAGTAAGCTATTAGAAAACTAAACCTATATATAAACTGATCTTAGACTTTATCTAGAGTATCACTTATGTAACAGTTCTCATTCTAACATTCCAAAATATTGTTGTTTGAGAATCATACAATTTAAATGAAAAGCTACATTTTAAAAATGCTGATGATAGAATAGGAGGTAGCTTGTTTCTTTGCTCTTTATTGAAAAAAAAAAAGAAAACAACACATGTTTAAGAAACCCTTAGGCACTTGAGTGTAGATAATGAAGCTATCTGTTAAATTTGAGAAATTGATAAGTAATAACAATTAAAATATGTTGTTTATCTTGTCAGATTTGAGAAATGAAAGCTACTATTTGAATCAGGCTCCTGGGAAGCTAGAAATTATGCAAAAATGTATTTCTCTGTTGGTGCCAATATATACATTAGAACATATTTTAAAATATTATTAAACACTGCATCTGGCACAAAACTATTTTGTGGTCAAAGTTGTTTCATATCAACTTAAATGAAAGACAATTTTTGAACAATGTGGTTACCTTTTGTGATGTTTAGTTTTATGTGGTCAACTTGGATAGGCTTTGGTGCCAAGCTTATTTGGTCAAACACTAGTTTAGATGTTGCTATGGAAATATTTTGCAGATGTGGTTAATAACTATTATCAGTTGACGTTAACCAAAGGAGATTTTCCTTGATAATCTTGTGGTTATCATACAATCAGATGAAGGCCTTAAGAGCAAAGACTGAGGTTTCTCTGGGAAGAAGAAATTCTGTGTTAAGACTGCACCATAAGGTTCTGCCTGCATTTACTGCCTGCTGTGCTGTCCTGTCCTGTGGATTTTGAATTTACCAGTCCCCATAATCAAGGGAACTAATTCCCTAAAATAAATATCTTAATATAAATTCATACCTATTGGTTCTGTATTTCCAGAGAACCCTGACTGATAAACCTTTAATAATAACATTTTTGTGTGGTTTAGAGTGAAAAAAATTTGTTTCATCATCACAGTGCTTAAGTTTCCTTGCCAACAGGAAGAGGAAAATAAAAAAGGAAGAAGGAAGAGAAAGGGAAGAGGCAACTTTTTGAAAAATAGTTCATAAACACATGAAATGGCTCTCAACATGCAAATTAAGATTACTGTTTTAATTTTCACTTCCCTTCTACTATCAAATTTAAATTAGAAGGATGACAATACCAAATGTTGGTGTAAATAAGGAGCACCTAGAACTCTCATATATTGCTGGCTGGAGAGCAAAATGTTATATTTTGGAAACATACTGGAAGTTTCTTATAAAAGTACAGATATCTTTATACTAAGTTCCTGAAATTCCATACCTAGCTCCATAACTCAGTGTAATAAAAACATATGTTCACTTTAGTGATAATATTTATAGCAGAATTATTCATGATAGCAAAAAATTGGAAACAATCCAAAAATCCATCAATAGAAGGATTACAAGTAGTGTATCTTTATATAAAATATCACTCAGCAATAAAAAAGAATGAACAAGTGACATAGTATACTGCTCTACTGTTAATGGATATCAAACATTATTATGTATATGGCTTATTATTTTAAAGACAATAAGCCATATACATAATAGAACATACCCTACATTTCCAACCACATGAATTCCAAGAATAAGCAAATTATATCACTATATCACTATAGTGATAGAACTCAAATATTAGGTAACTGTGAGGGATAGGAACTGTCTGGGAAAAAAGCACTCTGGAATGATACAAATGTTCTATATCCTGTCTGAATGTTGGTATATGGGTATATACATTTGACAAGGCTCATAAAATTAGAAATTCGCGTCTGTCATATCAGAGTGAGGGACATCCAAAGAAGAAAGCAAAGCACGATGAAGTCCAAATATCTATTTCCTTATATTATTGCTTTTTATATTTATATTTTTTAACATTTGGATGTAGTTTGTGAAGTTATTTTATGAATCCCAATAAGAAAAAGATTATGTTCTTGAACTAATCCATTCCTAGAGATGCAGAAAGATAGACCCAGAGAAAGGAAGCTGCCATTTTGACCTGACCATGTGTGAGAGAACTTGAGGATGGTTAGCAGCCAAAGCTGAAGCAAAAAGCCCCCAAAAGGTTGGTCTCACAGAGCAGCTCAAGGCTGAAGAGAAAAGCTATATGTCTAATAGCCCAAAGCTGAACTAAGAAGAAAGCAGAGCTGCAGAGAATGAGAGAGGAGGCCTGGAAAGAAACAAGCTTTATGCCTGATTGCCTACAACTGGACAATGGGAACCAGTGAGCCAAGGGAAGGCAGGGATCTCAGCAGAAATTGGCAGCCATCTTGCTTCGCCATGTGGCAGGACACCAGGATCACAAGTAGCTGACTTTGATGAGAAAGCATCTCTGAGAGTATCTTGATTTGGACTTTTCATGGCTTTGGAACTGTGAACTTTTACCATAATAAATTCCCATTATAAAAGCCAACGCATTTCTGATACTTTGCATCAGCAGCCCTTTAGCATATTAAGACATATATCAATAGATCTTTTGTGAAACAAAAAAATTACTTTTTTTCTGATACTGAGCCAAACAATTTTATTACTGTTTATGCCCTATGAGTAAAGTGTTGGATAATTTAAAAATAAAACAAAACAAAACAGAAAAGCCTTTCCAGTCAACCAAGATGGTGACATATGAGGTTTCTGGGTACAGATCCCCCAAAGAATTTTTGAATACCTAGCAAAAACTGCAAGACTCATCTCCCTCATGACTCTAGAAAATAGCTAAAGGGGTTGCAGTAACTGAACAACTGCTGGATAAAGAAAATGCAGCTTTGAAAACCAGTAGGCCCTTTCTGGCCTTCTCTCACAAACCCTCCGCACAATGCAGAGCCAACCTGTGCTCTAGTTGTCGGTCCTCAGACTTGTTCCAGAGGTACCAGAGTAACTTTTTAAAAAATTAATTAATTGAAGTATATCATTCATACATAAACATACATAAACAATAAAAGTATATAATAATAGTTGTGGACTTACAAAACAAACATACACAGCATCATACAGGACTTATAACTCCTATGTGCATACACAGGTATCCGTTTGTCACTGAGATTCAATGGGGTAGCAGGCAGAAAGACTGAACCAAAGGACTCTGCTCCAGTGACCCTCACAGGACTTGTCCTGCTGGTAGAAGGACCTTAGGAATCAAAGTGGCCTGGAGCAAAGATCACATTCCCAGCTTTAACAATAAAGCCAGGGCAGGGGGTGGGGATGGAGATGGGGTGGAAGGTATGCCTATGTCATAAGCAGCGGAGGAAACATTCAGATTTCTCTAAATGGGAAAATGGGAAATTCCTAAGGCCAAGAGCCAGCAAAAGACTAGAGCAGACAGAGGTTCAGAAAAGACAGGGAAGATCTGAACTTCAATATGCTGGGAAGGTCTTCTTAATATAAGGCCTAAATTCTGAAGGAAAGCACCAGCCAGAAATGAATAAACAATGTGAGAACCTCAATAAGAAGAAAGAAAAATTCGAAAGGAATCAAACAGAAATATCAGAGTGGAAGACCACAATAACTGAAATGAAAAAAAATCCCAATAGGGTTTCAACAGCAAAGTGGAGCTGGCAGAAGAATCAATGAATCTGAGGACAAGACCATTGAAATGGTTCAGGCTGAGGTGCTAAAAGAAATAAAAGAATGAAAAATAGTTAACAGAGCCTCACAGACCTGTGGGATACCATTCAGCATACTGAATACATGCAGATAGAAAGACCAGAAGGAAAAGAGAGAAACAGGCAGGTGGCATATTCAAAGAAATAATGGTAGAAAAATTCCTAACTTTCAAGAATCCCAAAGAACCCCAAATGGGAAAAATTTGAACAGAAACACTCACACACACATATTAGACAAAAACTGTTGCAAGTCAAGGATGGGGGAGAGTTTTGAAAGATGCAAGAGAAAAGCAACATCCTATATACAAGGGAGATCTACCAAGATTAAATGATGATTTATTGTCAGAAACCATGGACATAAGAAGACAGTGGGATGAAATACTTAAAGTGCTAAAATAAAACAATTGCTGGCCAAGAATTTCATATACAGTGAGAAGGTCTTTCAAAAATGCCGGGAAGACAGATATTCTTAGATACATACAAGCTAAGGGAGTTCCTCACCACTAAAGCAGCCCTACAAGCAATGTTAAAGTTCTTCTGACTGGAAGGAAAGGATACTAGACAGTGGACCGAGGCGGCATAAAGAAATAGAGACCTCTAGTAAAGGCAACTATATGGGTAATTATAAATGCAAGTAAAGTGTATTGTATTTCTTAGTAGAAACCTTCATTTTTTACTTGTTACAGGTTCTAAAATGCAAATGCAAAAAAAGTAATGATAAATCTGTTGTTTTGGACATACAACGTATAAAGATATAATTTGTAACAAGTATAATAAAAAGGAGGGGTATAGAAACAGTGTTTGTGTATGCTATTGTAGTTAAATGGGTATGAAGTCAACTGTGACTGTTAAATGTTTAGATTGTTAAATTTAAGCCCCATAGTAACAAAAAAAAGTAAATATGTGAAAAGTATATATAGAAGGGAGAAGGAAGGGATGCAAAATGGTTCACTAAAACAAAACAGAACAAATAAAATCAGTGTTCATTAATAGAAGAATTTAGGGATATGACTTTCAAAGAACAAAGAGCAAAATAGCAGAAGAAAGTCCTAATGATCAACAGTCCTCTTAACTGTAATTTGATTAAACTCTCCAGTGAAAAGACAGATCGGCAGAATGTATAAAAAAGCATGACTCAATCATATATTGTTTAGAAGAGATTCACCTTAAAGACAGACAGAAGTAGGTGGAAAGTGAAAGAATAGATATATAAATAGATAGATAGGTACATATATCATGCAAATAGTAATCAAAAGAGAGTTGAGGTAGCTATACTAATATCAGATAAAATAGGCTTGAAGTAAAAAACTTCAAGGGACAAAAACTAAAAGGGACAAAGAGCCTCACTATATTTGGAAAAAGTGATCAATTTCAAAAAATTATAATTTTACAATATATATATCATGTATTCAATGTCAAAACCCCGAAATACATGGAGCAAGTATTAACACATTTTAAGGGATAAATTTAAGGGATAAATGTTCTATATTAATAGTAGGAGACTTAATTATACCACTTTCAATAAAGGATAGAACATCTAGACAGAAGATCAATAAGGGAATAGAAGACTTGAACACTATTATAAACCAATTAGACCTAACAGATACTTCTGTATATTATAGAAAAATTTACTCAACAATAGCACAATACACATTCTTCTCTAGCGCATGTGGATCATGTTCCAGGCTAAACCACATACCAGATCACAGAACCACTCAAGATAAATTTTAAAATATTAAAATCAAGTAGTGTACCCTCTGTAACCACAATGAAATGATGTTACAAATCAATAACATGGAAAAATCACAAATATGTTAAAATTAAACAACACATTCTTAAACAACCAATGAGTCAAAGAAAAAATAACAAGGGAAATTAGGAAATAACCTGCAATGAATGAAAATAAAAGCACAACATACCAAACTTTATGGAATGAAGCAAAGGTAGAGGTATAAATTTACCACTAAATGCTTACATTAAAAAGGAGAAAGATCTCAGATAAGAGACCTAATTTCAAACTGCAGGTTCTAGAAAAAGAGCAAATTAAATACCAAGTGAGCAGACAAAGGGAAATAATAAAGAGTGGAGATAAAAGAAATAGAGGATTTTAAAAAATTGAGAGAATCAACAAAACCAAAAGATGATTCTGTCAAAAATTTTAAAAAATTGACACTTTTGGCTACACTGGCAAAAAAAAGGGAGAGTATGCAAATAAAGAAAATCCAAGTGATGGGCATATTATTACCAAACCTATAGAAATAAAAAGGATATTAGAGGATACTATGAATAGTTGTATACCAACAAATTAAATAACCTAGATGAAATGGACAAGTTTCTAGAAACCCAAAAACTATACTGACTCAAGAAGAAATAAAAGTCCCCAACAGAGAAAAACAATAAAGAGACTGAACTAGTAATCATAAATCTCACAACAAAGAGAAGCCCAGGGCCAGAAGGCATCACTGATAAATTTTACCCAGCATTTGTATGAGCCAAAATCAGTCCAATATCAAAGACAGGTAAAGATACAAAAAAAAAAAAGAAAATTATAGACCAATATCCCATATGAAAATAGATACAACAATCCTCAAGAAAATACAAACAAACTGAATCCAATGACACAGTAAAAGAATAATCAATCAAAGGTGCAAGGGTGGTTCAACATAAAATTACAGCAGTTGCTGAGGGCAGCGAGAGGGTAGAAGAGATGTGATGTGGGAGCATTTTTGGGATTTTGAGTTGTCTTAAATGATATTGCGGGGTCAGATGCTGGACTTTATATATGCTGCCATAACCCATTGAATGTACTGGGGGAGAGTGCGAACTACCGGGTAAACTATTATCTGTGTAGTGCAGCAGTGCCCCAAAATGTGTTCACCAAGAGTGATGAGTGTGCCACAATGATGGGGGAGGTTGTTGGTGTGGGGGGAGTGGGGTGGGGGGGGTGGAGGGTATACAGGAACCTCATATTTTTTAATGTAAGGTTTTTTTGTATGATGTATATATCTTCAAAAAATACAATTTACAAAAATGATGTGGTGGGAGGTGGGGAGAGGGTTATGTGGGAACCTCTTATGTTTTCTGTTCTTTAATGTAACATTCCTTGTGATCTATTAACTTTAATTTAAAAAAAAGATACTGCAGAGCTTAAAAAATAAATAAGATGCACACTAAAAAAAAAAAAAGATGGTATGTCATTGCAGGTTTGATTTGCATTTCCCTAATAGCTAGTGATGTTGAGCATCTTTTCTTGTGGTTTTTGTTGTTTTTTTTTTTTAATCTGGGCATAACTTTATTATTCTAAATTACAGAAATTGAAAAAATGTACATTTATTCCAAAAATGGGAAAAAATTAATTCCAACCATTGTAAAGAATAATAGAATATTTTTTTCTGGAAATAAATTTTTATTGAGGCTAAAAAAAAAAGAAAATCAATTAATGTAATATACCACAGTAATAGAATAAAGAAAGAAACACCACATGATCATCTCAATTGATGCAGAAAAGGCATTGAAAAAATCCAGAAGCCTTCTTGATAAAAACATGCAGAAAACTGATAGAAACCTCCTAAAAAAGATATACTATATAAAAAACATATATAACATACATATATAACAATATAATAATATTGCTTCGTCATTTATAACATAGTTACTACATAAATGGAGATTATTAATAATATGGAAAATTCCTTGTATGAGGGGACAAATGGAAACTATTTTCTAAATGACTTTTCTGTAAACCTAGAACATCTCTTCTAAAAAATGTATTTAAAAAAAAACTGTGTACATGTTGTACGTGTGTGTGTGTGAAAATACATTCAATTTGGGGAAATTATAACATTTTAAAGTAGTGTTTAGTAGTTAAAATATTGATCAAGGTCATTACATGTCCTTACAGAAATAACAATACTAACGGTAAGTAATTAGGAATTCCAAAAATAGTTGATGTTGGGATTATTGGGTTCTGATTCTGCGCCCAAATTCTCAAGTGAGCTGACAATATTCCACACTTTCTTACTGTGATGCTGAATGGAAAGGTTAGAGTGTAGATCAGAGCAGTGACGGGGAAATGAGACACTATTTTCCAGGAAAATTAAAGCCAAATGGGACTCATTTTCCATTTCTCCTCAGATTTGTCTAGTTTCCTGTTCATGCAATTCATGCTGACCTGATTTTCCTTATGCTCATCTTCCTTGGTTTTCTATACTCTGAGTACTGATTACTACCTCTTGCTTGATATACTTAAAAACATTTCTGGTTTGAGGCTTTTACGCTTGGACCTTATCCCAGGCTCCCCAAAGAGTGCTGTAAGTGTGAGCTATTCTTACCTTCTCTCTCAGCCTCTTAGGGCCTATAGTAACTAGTTTATGCAGCTTCCTGGCCAAAAGAGCCAGAGAAGGGAATGGTTGATGGAAAGAATGAATAACTAACCATTTTAAACAGTTTTCTCTAGCTTTTACTCCCTCCCTTGTTTTCTCTCTCTCCTTTTTTTTTTAGGGACTTTAATTTATTCTTTATTCCTCTCATTTTTCTTTGCTTCCATTCCATTTTAACTCTTCTATATTTATTATATTCTCTTCTATTTTCGTTACCTAGTCTTTCTTTTGAACTACTTTTCAATCTGGCCATTTCTATGCTTTGTGTTTGTTTTCTTTTCCACAGTTTGCTTTTCCTGTTTTTCTATATTTACTTTATAAGATGATCCTATTTTCACAAGAGCTGTCTTAAAGTGGGATCTCCTCAGAAGCACATATGAAACAAGGATGTCAGAGCATAAAGAGTACTTGAGAACTGATTTCAGGAGGTACCAGTAGGTACTTGGGAAGTTAGCCACAGAAGGCAGGAAAGCCTGTGTGACAATCTTAGCAAGCATGTAGACAACTGAGGTGCCATCCTGATAGGGACTTCAGGGAGATAATGTAGAACATTCTTGAAAGTAATTCCACCCAAAGAGTGGAAATATGTGTAATTTACTTACTCTTGCTCCTCATTGTTTTTTGCCTGGTCCCAGAAGTGTTAACCTTGTATCCCCAATCTCCCACCACTCATAACCTGATCCATGAGTGAACTGAGCACGTTAATGTGCACAGAGAAATTGCATAAATAGAGTCACAGATGCTAGAATGAAGACTCATTTGACATATACTAGGGAGTCAGTAGGGAGGGTCATGGGCAGGACATAGTTGTACCTGTTGTAATAGCCTTTTGCTAAACCCTATGGTTGACTGTTTAGCCCTTTATAAATACACAGGAAACATTCTGAAAGGTACTTAAGGGATTTATGAAAATGAAAAAAATAGAAAAGTTCAAGTGTGATTCTCTAGGTTTTTTTCTGAAATCTAAGCACCAAAATATGTCAAGATATGATTCTATTTATGAATATAGGAAAATAGATGCATTTTTTATACAGGTGAATAGAAGTTTCATATAGCCAGTGTGAACATTTTTATAATACATTTTTGAACACACAATCTAATTCAATTGCTCTCTGTATTACTTCTTTTGCTGCATTCAATCATCTGTCTTCTCTCTCTGTTTTACAAGGTTGCATCTTAAAAACCAGAGGATAATTTTAAATGTTTAAGACCACAAACCGTTCCCTTAGTACTTCTGCTAACACTGCATTTTCCAAGCCCTGATAAAATATCAGAAGCTAAAAAGCTGGGGGTTTTTCCTTATCAAAATCATATGCAAAATACACCCTAATTAAGCCACATAAAACTGAGCCTTCAACGAAAGACCTGTAAAAACTCCCATAGAGGAGCTATGCCTGACTGGAGTAACTCTCCTTGACATAGGATATTCAAATCTTGAATCTTTCCTCTTCTCACTAGTTGAAACTCCAAAATTGAATTAAAGTCCTTCACACTGAATTAAGAGGCCCACTGTTTCATCAAGGCAAATATAAAACAACATGCATACTAGTTCTGATATTTATCAGAGTTTTAAAGAAAACCAGATCACTTTATACTTAGAGGACTGACACATTCAAGTTCAAAAATCCAGTGTGATAGAGTGGTGAAAAAGAGAGCCAGGGACCTGGGCTCATTGAACATTAAGTCTAATGGACTAGACTATGGAAAAATAACTTTTAGTGTGATGGGTAGATGAGGGGCTCAATAGTGAAGTGCTAGTGCGTAATGCACACCAACTATGGGAGAGAATTAGAGCACAGTATTTGAGGGATTGAGAGGGCATTATCTAAATTCAAAACAATCTCTTATGCATACATTCATTTTGAAATAAATTTATTGTCTAAAATATAGTATTTTATAATGGGTTCAATCAGTTAAAGTGGGCTGTACAAATATTAGTCATTGCTTTTCATAATTTATTTCATGACATATTTTACTTCTACATTTATCCAATAAATTTGTGCCTGCTTTTTATAGTATTATTTCATCTTACAAATATCTGTTAAGAAAAGTGTGACTAACACTGCTAAATACTGCAAATAGACTACTGTTTCAGCTGTCAATTTTCCCTTAAAATATTTCACATAAAGTATTTTAATCAGTAACAAAATTAGTGTATATTCTTACTTTAGTGACATTAACAGCAATAAATTATTCACTGAAACAAACCAATATTTCAGTCTCTTTGAAAACTAGGATTTCAATTTCCTTAGGATTACTAAACCAAGGCACTATAAAGTTTTTCCCCATCCATTCTTGTTCTTATATGTTTAGGCATTTATTTATATTTTTATTCATTAACACAACATGCAGTTATCAAGCACCTGCTAGAAATGATTTAATAAATTCTCTATGTGATAGTGTTATACAAAATCATGCAAAAGAATGCTCAGATTATCATATCCAAAGATGCAGGGAAGTGCACTGGATATTCACTGTTTTAATGATATTTCTGTCATGCTGTTTTAATACTGCTCTAAGCTATTTTTTCAAGCATTTTAATTTATTGTATTTTTACTTATTACATTTGCTCCCTGGGGCTAGCTAGTGAAGGATGCCATTTTGAAAATCTATGAAATAGAAATTCAAGTGCCAACACATTTGTTCTGCTTCTAGGTTTCATGGAAAGAGATACTGATGAGGGATGTGAGAAATACCATATGGAGGGAATATCTTATTCAGCATTCCAAAGGTAACACTATTTTTTTGTTTAATTATAGAAGCCGTGTGTTTACAGAATAATCACGCATAAAACACAGGATTCCCAGATAACACACTTAATGTGCCAAACTGGCAATGAATAAAATAAATAAAACATTCCCAAGACTATTTCAGATAAAAAAACATGTTGTAGAGAGAAAACAATAGTGTTAACCACTGTTCTTACTCAAGTCCTTTGTGAGTTTTAATTACTTGTCCCTGAGAATTGGTGAAATACTCTTAGATGGCAATGCTAAGTCATTTCTCACAATTTTCAATAAGGAATTTACTTTCGTTTCTTAGAGAAGATCATTTTGGGAATTCCTTAGGTGTCACTCACACTGGTTAATAATTCATTTCGTCAGTTAAAGAGTAAATATACGACTTACAGGTTTTATCAATGAGCTTGACCAATGAAGTCCTGGAAACAACAGTCTCTCTTAAAGTTCTCCAAATTACTAATTATCCAATATTTCAAATAAGTATATTAAACACCACAATTCCACATCAAAACAACCATATTAATATAGTTCTTTCTTCATAGAGAATTGGAGAAAACTATGTAGGCACCACCAAGTACTTCAGAAACAGAGCAATTAAATCCATGGAGATTATATCAGTTGGCTCTTATTTGCTTAAATGATGTACGATTTTGAGTTATAAGATAAAGAGACAAACAAAAGAAAAAAAAACACAAATAGTGATTATTACTTGGTCCTATTTTATCACCTAAGGGTGATTCTGTGTCACAGTTTCTAAGGAAGCACCAGTTTATGTTATGGCATATTTAACATCAGCTTCTTTCATTCTCAAAAAGTTTCCAATTTGGGAAATATATTACAAATGAACATTGTACTCATAGTAAAACAACAACACAGTGAGTTGTTACATGGTAATACTTCCATGAATCAAAAAAGGATGTTTTTAAAATAGTTATTAGAGAAACAAATAACACAGAATCATTAGGATGAATTCCAAGTTATAGAGATCTTTAGGTTTGTTCATTGTTTAGCCAGATACAAACAAAGCTCCTTAAAACAAAGTCCTATAAGGATTTACCTAAATTTGACCCTTCTGCGAAATAAAATCTTGATTCCAATCTCAGGTAGAATGATGCAAAACACTTAAGTGTACTGAAGTGTCATGGAAGAGAATGAATCTTAAGACATTTGTTCACTAATTAAAAATTAACATTCATTTGTTTATAAGTTTATGCTTAAAGAGATTGTTTACATTAAGATATATTTATTTTTAAACTCTGGATTTAAACTATCATGTGCCTATAAATGTTTGTTTAAACTTAGATATTTGTGGAAGCTCTTATTTGGATGTTTACAAAATATCAGACTGAGAACTTTAGGGCTTTGGGAAAGTTAGGCATACTTTGATGGAGAAGAAACTCTGAGAAAGATCCAGACTGATGATGATTACACAACCCTATCAGTGTTTGGAAGAAGCTGTAATGATGTCTGATACTGCACGATAGTTTTATTGGTGCCTTAAGATGTAACCACACTCAAACCTTTAAGAAGATTGATACCCCATTGTCAGTCTCTCTGAGAGAGGTCAATCCAGGAGCAAGGAATGATGTTCAGAACTGGGTTAAAGAAAAAAACAATCTTGCTTCTTTGGCCCAGTTGAGGTTTTTATTTTAAAATTATAGGGTATGTGGAGCTTGATTTTTTTATTGGAGCAATCTCTACAAAGTAAATGCATGGCAGCTAGCTAATACACTTGCTGGCAAGATGTTTAACTTTGAGGCATCCTGAGAAAGAGTTCAGGCTTCTTTAGTTGTAAGCCTCTTTATTTTGTATATTTTACTGAACTGAAAAATTTTAATAAGTCTTCTTAAAATTCAGTTTTCTTCTTACAGTGCCTGACATTAGGGTGAGATCAACTCCATTCTCCAGACAGAAGATCACTAACCACCTGGAAGAGCTGGAAAATTTTCTTAGCAGAATTCATCAGCAAAATAATTTCCTGACATACCCTAAGAAATAATATGGGGATATTTGACAAGTCCTGATTTCTATAAATCAGACCAAGGTGATTCAGGCATTCAAAATTGAACATGGTGACAATGCTTCCAGGAAAGATGGAGTAACAAGGACCATAGTTACTGTCGTGTGTAACAACTAAAAACTACACAAATTATAATAAATAATGCTTTCACACACAATGGTCATAAGGCAACAAAGGACAATATTTCCTGAGAGAGGAGAAAACAGATTGGATGTCTCATATTCCCCTCATATTACTGCCTGGAGACTTCCAATGCCATGGACAGGAAGGGTGATCTCCCCGAGATGAAGAACCAGAGCTAGGAGTCCAGAAAGCACAAGACAACTACAGTTTGTAGACAGTCCCAGGAGAAAAGAGCTTCACAGAAAAAAAAAAAAAAAAGGAAAAAAGCCAGAGATCTACAGAGAAGTCCCCTGGAGTCTTCAGCTGAGGACTAATCAGCAGATGCAAGGAAGGAAGCTATCAAAGGTCAGGAGGAAAAACAATGTAAAGGCTGCGAGGGAACAATCTTTAAAGCTCACACAGGGATATAGGGCTTGCAATAATATCGGTTCTGTTAGAAAGTTCCACCTGTAAGAAAACAAAAGCTCACCCGATTGTGGAGGAGAAAATAATTTTATTAAGGATCATGCAAGAATATGTGTGGCCAGCACGCCAAAGATCAAGAAACAGTGACCTAACACGCAGGTCCCTCCCGTGTTCCCCATTGATTGGGTGCTTCAGCGGTTACAGCCTATCGGAGCGATCTAACTAACTTACCCGGTTCCCGCTCTCAGTCACCGATTGGGGTTTCCTCCATTCCATGGGGCTGGGCTCACTCTGCACCTTTCCCTCCCCGCGTGCTTTTCAAAACTGACGCGGCTTCCACTATCGGCCCGCCCCCACTTCTCGCCATTGGCCCTTCTTGCGTGGGTGCCATTTTTCAAATTCTTGGGGCCAAAGCCGCTAAAACCCCTTTTCCTCCCTCCTCCAAAGGTAGAGCCAGCTCTGGCTTCCCCTTTGTGTGGAAATTAAACTTAACCCTTTCCTACAATTCCCAGGAGCCTGAGGGAAGAAAAAAAATCTCGTAATTCACCGGGCACTGGGTACTGAGTACTGGTGAAAAATTGTCCTAGACTAAACGCTGCTCTGGCCTTGCTCAAAGCTTAAAAGCAACACTGGCAAGTACTGTTTGTTGCACCTCAGTGTTATGGAACAAATTCTTGCTTTTATATTTACTATCACGTTTAATCTTAACTCTTTGGAGAATCCCCATTTTCAGAAGATGAGATGAGGAAGAGAGAAGTTTAAAATACACAAACACACACACCATGCTCTAGCATAGAGTAGGAGGGGGATGGAAAAGTCCATTGTGCATTGGGAGTTTCTTAAATGTGAGGGCAAATACACTTCAATTGGCATAAACAAAATTACATAATGTATTAATTCAGGTACCTGAAAAGTCAGGGAGAACAGCTGGCTACAGGCAGCAGGGTTGATGCCAGAAACCAGCTGATGCAGTCACTATTCATTTTTTGGTTCTATATTCTATTCTGGCTTTATTGCAAAGCTTTGTGTGGTTGTAGAATGGCTACTTGGCAAGTTTGAAGCTATAGCCACTGACTTCAAGAGCAGCTGAAAATGGTTGACTCTCTCATCAGTCCCTTCAAAATTCCCATTGTGCTGTATTGGCTCTTGTGGTTCAATTAGAGAACTATAGGGTGCATCTGTTTCCATTTTACTTTTATATTGACAGCAGGCATTTATTCATTTTTCTGGAAATACTTCTTCTGGGAAAGTAGCCCATGCCGCAAGTCTCAGTCCACATGCAAATGACTTGTCTTCCACCAACACTCTTATTTTAAATATGGGTATGTCACTCAGGCTTGGTCAAAAGAGGATTTCATACCTCTGGCCACCATAACTCATCGACTACAAAGATGTTTAACCCCAACACCCCCTCAAAATAATTCCTTCCTTTACTCTGCATAAAATTATTACATGCTTACTATGTTATAAGCACTTCAGGTGTATCAGTGAAGAAAACAGCCAGAGCACTCTGCCCTAACCTCTTACTCACTTCTCTCTCCATCCTACTTAAAACTATTTCACCTTCCTGACCTTCTCCACTTTCCTCACCCATTGAGCATATATGCAAATGCACCAGCTCACAGAAGAATTAGAAGTCATTAGATGGGAACTTTATATCATTAAAAACTTCAAAAACACTTGTATCCCTCTTCTCCTCTCCTCTTTCCCACATTTTATTCTGAATTGTCTCTTGGAGGCTTTCCTTTAGTTTCCCAAGTGGAATTGGCATCCATTCTTTTCAGCTGACACCACTTTCTGCACTGTTGCAACATTTGGCTTAACTATATGCCTTTCCTGAGAACAGAGACCATGTTTACTGGATCACTGCTCTGCATCCAGCATCTAGAGATTGGCATCTAACAGACCTCATGAACTTCTGGAAGAATGAGCTTCCGAAAGTGTTGCGGTGGGCGGCGGAGCCTGAGTAGCCACTGCTTGGCTTCTTCAGGGCTGCAGAGGTCTGAGGCCTCCCCGCAGGCCACTGCATTCTGTCCAGTCACTCCCAGAAGATGAGTTGAGATTCTCCTCAAGGACGAAGTTCAGAGGAAGGTTTATGAACACCCCAGAGACCTGCCCCTCCGACAGGCCGGAAAAACCCAGCCCCAGGCACCAACATTTCTGGCCCGGATGGAGGCGGAGCCCTGAGGAGGCCCTAAAGGCCGGGTGGGGGCTGGGCCTTCCTCACGGGCGCCCCTTTAATGTGGGCACGTAGCCCAACTTCCGTGAGATGTATAGTAACAACGTTGACCCGGTTGCGGCTACAGTGACTACTGCCGCCTTGGATGAGGAAGTTATCTAAATCCCAGATCTCATTTATGTAACACAAGGAGAAATTAAGATCGACCAGAGTTGTCACGTGAAGCGGAACAAACAAGTAAGTGAAGTGCTTCGTCTGGTAGTGGGGTTAAGGGCAGGGCCAGGCGCCCTGCTGCAGTTTCCAGGGGATTTTGATGAGTGTTTTTCTCCACTCTTCCCAGAGAGTCGGTGAGATGATACGTTGCCAGTCCGTGAGGGGTCACCATCTCCAACATTCTTCAGGACCAATATCTAGAAAATGAATGGGAATAGATTTTAGTGGAGCTGGCAAGATCTACGGCGCCCCCTATGCCCAACAGTGAGGCTGGTGGGAATGGGGTGTGGCAACCCCTGGTGAAAGCCATCACAGTGCACCTTATCAGTGGGCAGAGACCTGGTCTGCTTCTGAAGGGCAGAGGCAGAATCATTTGCTGTGCCAGTAAACTCCAGACATCAGGGCATGAGGCTCTCCAGCAGACAGGGTTACCAGCTTTTCAGTGGGCAGAAAAGTCAGGCTACTGCCTTTAATAACTCAGGAAATGATACATTCATGCTTCAGTTGAGGACCCGCTTGCTATGTGTCAGGCTTTTATATTAGCAGACAACACTGTGTTTGTTTTCGTGAGAGGTAGAAGGAAATAATGTTGTTTTTAAAAGTAGTTTTTCCCCCACTTTAAAAGTATTAGTGACAGTTTGAAAGATGGAAACATAGAAGAACCGCTTAGCTTCCCAACCTCAAAACAATAACTATTAACATTTTTATGTTCTTCCAAGGCTTACTATGCATTCCTTTCCTATGTCTAAATATATATAGTTTCATAAGAAGGTATGGCAGCACTTCACGTTTTTTTCCACAAAGAAAAACATTTTCTACATTATTTTTAAATCATCATGCACATTTTATGTATGCATTAAAAGTATTATATAGTGAATTTGAAAGGTATAGAATAGTAGAAGGAAGAATTCCATAGATATTCAACTTCAAAACAATTACTGTTAATGTTCTCTTTCTTTTCTTTCCCTCCCACTTTAGTGTGGGTATGTTAGTCATTTCTTATGTAGTTAGGTTCATTTGTGATTGTTTGTAACTCATTTTGCATCCTTCATGTTGTGTTTTCTTTGTTGTTGTTAATTTAAATAGAGTTAGTCATTTCTTATGTAGTTAGGTTCATTTGTGACTGTGACTCATTTTGCATCCTTCATGTTGTGTTTTCTTTGTTGTTGTTAATTTACATAGAGTACAATTCACTTTTTTTGATATGCACTACTATGGGTTTTGACAAATGCAGAGTTTCATACCCCTCACCACAGTTGTGATTCAGAACAATTCTACCATCCAAAATGTTCTCTTATGCTCCCTTTCTTTTTCCCCCATCCCTGATAACTAATGGTCTATTTTCTGTCTATATTTTGCCTTTAACCAAATATCATAAAAATGGAATCATGTAGTGTGTAGCTTTTTGTGTCTGGTTTTTTGTACTGAGCAAAAATGTATTTAAAATTAATCCATATTTTATGTGAATTAATAGTTTATTTCTTTTTATTCCTGAGTAGTATTCTATTGTACACATGTACCATCATTTATTTTACATTCACCAATTGAAAGACATCAAGATTGTTTCCATTTCTTGATGATAATCAGTAAAACTGACCTAAACTCTAACATATACATATAGATAACTTTTCATTTCTCTGGAATATGTACCTAGGTGTATTGCTTTGTCATATAGTAAGTATATGTTTAATGTATGAAATCTTCTATTGTTTTGCATCCTCACCAGTTCTTGATATCTTAGTTTGTTTTTTACTTTAGCCATTCTAATACATATATAGTGTTATTTCATTGTGGGTGCTTTTTGAGCAATTTTATTGAGATATATTCATATCCCACACAGTCCATCCAAAGTGTACATTAAATGTGCTTTGGTATAATCACAGAATTGTGCATTCATCATCACAATCAATATTAGAGTATTTCCATTACTCCAAAAAGAAAACCCTCCACACACTACCCAGTGCCTTTCAGTCCTCTCTTCATCCCCTGCCATACATATCCACTAATCTAATTCCATTTCTATAAATACATTTATATTTACATTTTATATAAATGGAGTAAAGCCGTGTGTCTGGTTTCTGTCACTTATAATTCTCTTTTTTTTTAACTGAAAAAATATATATTACTATTCACTACAGTCCATAGATTAGGTGCAGTCTAGCTCAAATACCACCCTATTATTAACATCTTGTAACATTAACATACACTTGTACTGCTTCATTGAAAAACATTCTTGTACTATAAATCACACTCATCATCTGCAACAGGGTTCGCTATGGTATATAGTTCATGTTTCATCCTTTATCTTTTTTCTCATAACATACATGTCCCTAAACTTTGCCTTTCAACCACAATTATACCTCCACACAGACACTACTAATTACATGCACTCTAATGTGCTGTCATCACCTCTATCCAATTCTAAGCATTTACCGTCAACCTTATTACCAGTTCTGCACAAATTAAGCCACTGCTCTCTATTTTCTATCTTCATTCTAACTTCTGGTGATTTTGGTGTCCTTCAACTTAGTCTTCTAGCTATTAACTCTATGGCTAGCTATTAACTCTATGACTTTGCTCAGTACATTTAGTTCATACTAGTGAGATCATACATATTTGTTCTTTGTGTCTGGCTTGTTTCATTCGACTTAATATCCTCAAGGTTAATCCATGTTGTCATGTGCATCACAAATTCATTTCTTTTTATAGCTGATTAATATTCCATAACTTGCATATACTGTATTTTGTTTATTCATTCATCAGTTAATGGACACCTGGGTTTTTTTCCATCTCTTGGCAATTGTGAATAATGCTGCTATGAATGGTGTTGTCAAATGTCTGTTTGTGTCTCTATTTTGAATTCTTCTGAATGTATAGCTAGAAGTGCCATTGCTGGATCATATGGCAGCTTTATATTTAACTTACTGAGGAACCACCAAATAGTCTTCCACATGACTGCACCATTCTACACTCCTTCCAACAGTGGGTAAGTGTTCCTATTTCTCCACATCCTTTCCAACACTTGTAGTTTTCTGTTTTTCTAATAATGGCCATTCTAATGTGAAATGTTATCTCATTATAATTTTGATTTGCATTTCCCTAATAGCTACTGATGTTGAATATCTTCTCGTGTTTTTTTGCCATTTGTATTTCCCCTTTGGAAAAACATCTATTCATGTATTTTGCCCATTTTTTAAATTGGGTAGTTTGTATTTTCTTGCTCAGTTGTAGAATCTTTTTATATCTCATAGATATTAAACACTTGTCGAATATGTGGTTTCCAAATTTTTCTCCCATGATGTAGGGCTGCCTTTTCACTTTGGTCAGATGCCTTTTCTGAGTCAATAGAGATGATCATGTGATTTTTCTCCTTTGATTTGTTAATGTGGTTGTCTTAGTTTGCCACAGGGCTGCCATTGCAAATTACTAGAAATGGGTTGGTTTTTATAATGGAAAATTCATTAGGGCTAAACGTTTACAATTCCAAGGCTTTGAAAATGTCCAAATCAAGTCATCATCAGAGATGCTTTCTCACATAAGGTGGGCTGCTAGCAGATACTAAAGTCTTGCCACATGTGTAGGCAAGATGGCAGGCCTGCCAGTCTGTCTACTTTTTCCTCATGCTCAGCTGTGGGTGATTAGACATCTCTCCCTGGGCTTCATCTTCTTGAATCTCTCAGGACTTCTCTGTCTTTCTGTGACTGGAGTCCTCTCTCACATGGCAGGGTCAAAATGGTAGAACTCCTTTTCACTGTGTCTCTTCTTTCTCTGAGTATTCTCAGTTTATGTAAGATCCAGAGAGAGGGAGAGACCCAACCTGGGTCACACTTCACTCACGTAATTCAATCAAAGTTCCCTTAACTGAATCTAATCAAAAGGCCCATCTACAATGTGTTTATAGGCACAGGAATTAGTTAGCTAAAGAACATAATTTTCTGGCATCCAGAGAAGATGAACCAGGACAGTAGTATATTACATTAATTTTCTTGTGTTGAACCACCCTTGCATACCTGGGATAAAACCCAGTTGATCATGGTGTATAAGTCTTTTAATGTGCTATTAGATGTGATTTACAAGTATTTTGTTGAGGATTTCAGTGTCTCTATTAATTTAGAGAGATTGGTCTGTAATTTTCTTTTCCTGTAATATCTTGATCTGGCTTTGGTGTTGGGTGATGTTGACTTCATAGAATTAGTTAGGTAAATTAGTTAATTTTTTGGAAGAGTTCAACCAAGATTGGTACTAATTCTTCTTGAAATGATTGGTAGAATTCACCTGGGAAACCATCTGATCCTGGGGTGGTTGTTGTTGTTTTGTTTTGTTTTTAACACCAGAGCCAGGCATGAATCTGGGACCTCATTTGTGGGAAGCCGGTGATCAACTACTGAATCACATCGACTCCCTTGGGAGGTTTTTGATGACAAATTCAATCTCTTTTTCTTTACTTGTGATTGGTTTATTGAGGTCTTATATTTCTTCTCTTGTCTGTGTAGGTAGTGTGACAATTTGAAATTTTTTTATGAATCCCCAAAATGAAAAGACTGTTTTTGAACTAATCCATTCCTGTGGGTGAGACTCTTTTGATTGGACTACATCAGTAAGGCATGCCTCAGCTTGGGTATCCACTCTCTTGCTCATTGTTAAATAAATAGATACAGAAAGAGAGAGAGAGAGAGACACTGAGAGAAAGGAAGCTGCCATATTGATCCTGCTATGTGAGATAAAGGAGAAAGTAGAGAGAGGGCTCCATGTTTGTGTACAGCTATAGAAATACAGAAGCCCCAACAGGCTGATAGAGATCCCAGGAGTGCACAGAGGCATGAAAAGAGGCTCCCAAGGAGCTCGGCCCATGGAGCAGTTCAAGGTTGAGAAGATGAGCCCTGCCATATTTCTGATTGCAATGTGGCAGGACACCCAGCATCAAGAGTAGTAGGCTTTGGTGAGAAAACATCTCTGATGGTGCCTTGATTTGGACATTTCATGGCCTTGAAACTGTAAGCACTTACCCCAAATAAATTACCTTTATAACAGCCAACACATATCTGGTACTTTATGTCAACAGTCCTGTGGCAAACTAAGACAGAAATTGGTACCAGGAGAGTGTGGTTCATGCTGCTTTCAATTAAAAAACATGTTGGAAGGGCTTTATAAATGGATAAGGGTTACTTTTGGGAGGAATTGAGAGAGATGCTTGATAGAAAAGGGCTATATTGATTTGAAGAGAGTGTTGGTAAATATATGGATACCAAAGATAGCTCTTCTAAGGACTTAGAAGGAAATGATGAATGTGTTTTTGGAAACTAGAGGAAAGGTGATTCTTGTTTTGAAGTGGCAGAGAATTTAGCAAAACCGACTCCTGATGTTAGATGGAAGGCAGATTCGAAAATGACAACCTTCGACATTTAGCTGAGGAGATTTTCAAATTTAATGTGTGAAATGTGGCCTGGCTTCTACTTTGTAGCTTATAGCAGAATGTGAGAAGAAAGAGATAAGTTGAAAACTAAACTCTTAGGCACAAAAAAACACAGAAATTGGTAATTCAGGAAATTCTAAGCTTCCAGAAAACAACCCCCAGGGTATAGTGCCCCATGTAGGGACTTACCTGAACTTGAAAACAGGCGGCCATTTACTTGTGAGTCAGCACTGGAAATGCAGTTATCCAGCAAAGACTTGTGGGAAGTTTTACTGTTTGATGGCTGTGACCCCTGATTCCTGCATGCTAAACCAACAAGCTTTTAGCAAGATCTGTATCAATGAAACCACTGTCAGCCTGGACTAAAAGAGATAGAGAGGAGAGAGATTGAAGGAGAAACAGCCTCAAGAGGAAAACCTTGGAAGCTAAGGTCTGAACATGGGACATCTTCTCAGGCAAGAAGAAGGACTTCACCCATGTGTATGGATAGGGTTAAGTTTGCCCTGGAATTTCAAGACGGTGAATCTTCCAGCCCATTGTTCAGGAAGATTTTGGCTGCCCCAGACTATAGAGAGGGTGGAGCACATTCCCCAAAGATTTGACAGTGTTAGGTTGCCACCCTGTTGTCCTGAGGGGGTTAGACTTGTTGAGCCAGAGATTGGGTAGAATGTTGCCACCACCTCCCTGTACTAAGGGTATCTCCTGGGGAAAATCTGGCTATAGTGTTCTTAGGGGATGAAGTTTGGAGCTTGGTTGCCACCACCCAGGTGCTTGATGAGGGTGGAACCAAGAAGATGCACTAGACAAGCTATGATGGGACAAACTCCCATGAGGCCCTAAAGAGAATGAGATGTGGTTCTAGAGATGACTCTCAGAATTTGAAATCTAGTGGAGTATAGTCTGCAGGTTGTTTTTTTTTTTAAACTGTTTGGGCCGTATGACTCCTGTTTTCCTTCCAGTTTCTCTTTATGGTACTGCAAATGCTTATTTTGTGACTGTTCCTCATTGGTATATTGGAAGCAGATAACTTGTTTTCTATGTTTCACAGGTCTACATATGGAGGAAAATGTTGCCCCAAGACAAACTTATATGCCTGTAACTGATTTTTATGAGATTTTATACTTAGCATTGCTACTGAAATGATTTAAGGCTTTCTGAAATATTGTGATGGAATGAATATTGGATATGGAAAGAACATGCCTTTTAGGGATTCAGAGGGTGGAGTGTGACAGTATTAAGTTCTTTTATGAGTCCCCAAAAGAAAAAGATTGATTTTGAAATAATCCATTTTTGTGGTTGTGGGACCCTTTTGATTGGTACTATGTCAGTGAGTGTGTGAGTCTCCACCCTCTACTCAGTCTTATATAAATGGAGACACGAAAAGAGAAACAGAGTGAAAGGAAGCTGCCATATTGATCCTTCTGTTGAAAAAAAAGGAGAAAGGAGAGAGAGAGGACTCCAGTTTCACCTACAGCTAGAAAAACAGAGAATCCTCAAGAGACTGAGGAGAGGTCCCTGAGTCTGGAACCAGCAGAGAACAGAGTCATGGAAAGAGACCCTGATGGGCTGGGCCCACAGAGTAGCTCAAGGCTAAGGAGATCAGTCTGGCTATATGCTTGATCACCACATGGCAGGACACCAGAATCAAGAGTTGTTTACTTTGGTGAGAAAGCATCTCTAATGGTGCCATGATTTGAACATTCCACAGCTTCATAATTGTAAGTGTTTACCCCACATAAATTCCCTTAATAAAAGCCAACACATTTCTGATACTTTGCATTGACAGTCCTGTGGTAAATTCAGACAGGTAGTTTGTGTGTTTCTAAGAAGTTGTTCATTTTATTTAAGTTGTCTAATTTGTTTGCATGCAGTTGTTCATAGTACCTTCTTATGATCTTTGTTATTAATGTGAGATTAGTAGTTATGGTCTTCCCCTCGTTTCTGATTTTATTTATTTATATCTTCTCTCTTTTTTTCTTTGTCATTCTGGCTAAGCATTTGTCAACTTTGTTGCTCTTCTTGAAGAACCAACTTTTGGTTTTGTTGATTCTCTCTATTTTTTGGTTGTTATTCTCAATTTCATTTATTTCTGCTTTAATCTTTTTTAATTCTTTCCTTCTGCTTGCTTTGGGATTAGTTTGCTGTTATTTTTTCTAGTTGCTCAAAATGTGTAGCTAGATCTTTGATTTTAGCTCTTCTTTTTTTTTGTTTTTGTTTTTAATTTTTTATATTTTAATGTATTTTTACTAAAGAGGTTGTGAACTTACAAAACAATCATGCACATGTGTGGAATTCCCACATAACACTCCTCCACCAACACAGTACATTATTGTGTAATATTTGTTACAGGTTATAAGATAATATCATCAGACTTACCACTAACTATGGTCTGTGACCTATATTTGGCATATTTTTTCCATACTCCCTATTATTAACGCAGTACATCTTTGGCACTGATGCAAGAATATTACAGTATTGCTCTGTCGTGGTCCCTAGGGGAGCAGCGACAGTCTCCCAGGTACAGTGGTGGGGACCGGGAGGGAGTGAGGGTTCAACAGTGAGCCCCTGATACTAATGACTATGCTTGTGAGCTGATAAACCCAAAATAATAACAAGGCCTAGAGCAACTTTGTGCCTGGGAATTTCCTTCTGTCAGCCTTCATGTTACTCAAATGTGGCCAGTCTCGAAGCCAAACTCAGCATGTAAATGCAATGCCTTCCCCCCAGCGTGGGACATGACACCCGGGGATGAGCCTCCCTGGCAACGAGGGACCACTATCAACTACCAACTGATGATGCAACTGGAAAATGACCTTATACGGAAGGTTCAATGCGGATCAGCAGAATATCCATGTCTACATAAAATACCATGACTTTAAAATGCTGTTTGACCTAAAGTAAGGGGGAAATGGAAAGGAGAAATGAGTTTATATGGCTACGAGTTTCTAAAAAAGAGTCTGGAGGCTGGCAGAAGGTTTGCCCTCATGCACAACTGAGCAGAGTCAGAGAGACAGATAAAGCAGATACAACCCCCAGATATTGGTTCCTTTGAGGGCTAAAGAGACCCATGGGAGTTATGGTCATGGCCGATGGGGTTAACTACCAGGGCAGATGGCCCCTCTTTGGAAATGGTGTTTATGTGTGATGAATCTGGACTCAGATGGGATCTCCCTTCATAAGACTTTCATGCTAATGTGCTGGAGGTGCAGTTAATGTTGGGGTTTAAGATATATTTAGGGGATTTGAATCTCTGGACTGACAATGTGATAGCCAGATCCTGAGCCTCAACAGACTCCAGCACCTACAATCTGATTTACTGGACTTACCACACTCAGCTAAGATGGAGGTGAAGAAGGACAACCACCACACCATGGAGCCTAGAGTGATTACAACTGAAAATGGGAGGATTGCATCCAGCATCCAGGTGGAATCTGAGCCTCCTCTTGACATAAAGGTGCAATGGACACAACCAATCCAGTGTCCACATAGAAGAGGTGGCATTGGATTGGGAAAAGTGGACATAATGGACAAAGGGTATGGGGAAAGGCAGGAAGAGATGAGAGGTGGAGGCGTCTTCGGGACATGGAGCTGCCCTGGATGGTGCTTCAGAGGTAATCACCGGACATTGTAAATCCTCACAGGGCCTACATGATGGAATAGAGGAGAGTATGGGCCATGATGTGAACCAATGTATATGAGGTGCAGAGGTGCCCAAAGATGTACTTACCAAATCCAATGGATGTGTCATGATGATGGGAACGAGTGTTGTTGGGGGGGGGGAGAGGGGGGGTGGGGGGGTGGGGTTGAATGGGACCTCACATATATATTTTTAATGTAATATTATTACAAAGTCAATAAAAAATTAAAAAATTAAAAAAAAAATACCTTAAGTGGAAAATCAGTATCATCCTCCATAAATTAAAAAATAAGCAGCACAGTGAAAAAAAAAAAAAAAAAAAAAAAGAATATTACAGTATTGCTGTTAACTATAGTTCAGAGGTGACATTGATTGTATTTTTCCCATGCTTCTCCACATTCTTATTCTTGCCACCTTGCAATTGTGATATACATTTGTTCTACTTCATAGAAGGACATTCTCGTGTTTCTACTATTAACCACAATTATCATCCACCTCTGGGTTCACTATGTTATTCAGTCCTTAGATTATTCTCTAGCTTTCTTTCACTTGACATTTATAACCCTAGACTACCTTTTCAGCCACAATCCCATTTATAAACCAGCTGTGTTAGTTCTACTCACTACAATGTTTTACCATCAACTCTATCCATTTCCACACTTTTTTAGTCAAGTTAATTGAAACTTCTACATATGTTAAGCATCAGTTTCCCTTCTCAGCCCTCCTATCTCCTAATAACCTATACTCTGTTTTAACTCTATTCGTTTAGTCTTCATATTTAGTCCATAATAGTAAGACCATGCAATTTTTGTCTTTTTGTGTCTGGCTTATTTCACTTACATGTCTTTAAGGCTCATCCATGCTGTCATATGTTTCTCAAATTCATTTCTTCTTACAAGCAACATAGTATTCCACTGTATGTATATACCACGTTTTGTTTATCCATTCATTGATTGATGAACACTTGGATTGTTTCCATTTTGACAATTGTGAATAATGCCAGTATGAACATCGGTGCGCAGATATCTATTTACATCATGGTTTTCAGTTCTTCTGGATATATTCCTAGTAGAATTGCTGGGTTATATGGCAGGTCTATATTTAGGTTCCTGAGGAACCACCAAACTGCCTTCAGAAAGAGTCTGCTCCATTTTACAGTACCATCAACAGTGAAGGAGTATTCCTATTTCTTCACTTACTATCTAGCACTTACTGTTTTCTGTTTTTTTTAAATAATATCCATTTTATGTAGTGTGAGATGGTTTCTAATTGTTGTTTTCACTTGCATTTGCCTTGCAGCTAGTGATATTGAACAAATTTTCATGTGCTTTTTGCCATTTGTATTTCTTCTTTGGAGGAATTTCTACTTAAGTCTGCCCATTTTTTAATTGGATTGCTTGTTCTTTTATTGTTGAGTTGTACAATCTCTTTATATAGAAAGGAAATCAATATTGGATATTTGGTTTCCAAATATTTTGTCCCATTCAGTGGGCTGCCTTTTCACTTTCTCGTCAAATTCCTTCGAATCACAAAAGTGTTTAAGTTTGAGGAGATCTCATTTATTCATGTTTTCTTTCATTGCTCATGCTTTTGGTGTAAGGTTTAAGAATCTACCATCTATCCCAGGTTGGGAAGATGTTTCCCTATATGTTCTTCTAGTAATTTTATGGGTATGTGTTTTACAGTTAGGTCTTTGATTGATTTTGAGTTAATTTTTGTATAGGGTGTATGATAGGGGTCTTTCTTTCTTTCTTTCTTTCTTTCTTTCTTTTTTGATATGGCTACCTAGTTCTTCCAGTGCCATTTATTGAACAGACTATGCTGTCCCAGCTGGGTGGGTTTGACAGCCTTGTCAAATATCACTTGACCATAGATGTGAGTGTCTGTTTCTGAACTATCAGTTCAGTTTCCATGGTCTATGTGTTTATTCTTATGCCAGTACCTTGCTGTTTTTACCCCTGTAGCTGGTAAGATGATTTAAAGTTCAGAAGTGAGAGTCCTCTATCTTCAGTCTTCCTATTTAAGATGTTTATGATTATTCAGTGCACCTTACCCTTCCAAATAAATTTGATAATTGTGTTTTCAATTTCTTTAAAAAATGCTGGTGGAATTTTTATTGGGATTTCATTGAATCGGTGTATCAGTTTGGGTAAAATTGACATCATAAATGAAATTTAGTCTTCCAATCCATGAGCATGGAATGTCCTTCCATTTAAGTAGGTTTCCTTTTTTAAAATTTCTTTTAGAAATGCATTGTAGTTTTCTGCGTACAAGTGATTTACATCCTCGGTTAAGTTTATTCCTAAATATTTTATTCCTTTAGTCACCATTATAAATGGAATTTTTTCCCTGACTTCCTCCTCAAATTGTGCATTACTAGTGCATAGAAATACTACTGATTTTCGCATATTAATCCTGTATCCTGCCATTCTGCTGAAGTTGCTTATTAGCTCTAGTAGCTTTGTTGTAGATTTTTCAGGATTTTCTAGGTAGAGGATCATATCTTCTGCAAATAGTGAAAATTTTACTTTTTCCTTCCTGATTGGGATGTAGTTTATTTCTGTTGCTTGTGTGATTGCTCTAGTTAGAGTATCTAGCACTATATTGAACAACAACTGTGACAGTGGGCATACTTGTCTTGTTTTCTATTTAAGTGATAAGCTTTCATTATTTCAACATTGAGTACAATGTTAGCTTTGAGTTTTTCATATATGGCCTTTATCATGTTGAGAGAGTTACCTTCAATTCTTACCTTTTTTAGTGTTTTTTAACAAGAAAGAATGCTGCATTTTATCAAATGCCTTTTCTTTGTCAATCTATAGGATCATGTTATTTTTCTTCTTTGATTTTTTTACATGGTGTATTATGCTGACTGGTTTTCTTGTGTTGAATCACCCTTGCATGCCTGGTATAAGAACCACTTAATCATGATGAATAATTCTTTTAATATGTAGTTGGATTTGATTTAGCAGGTATTTTGTTGAAGATTTATGTATCAATATTCATTAGAGAAATAGGTCTCTAATTTTCTTTTTTATGTAGTAACTTTTTCTGGCTTTAGTATTAGGGTGATATTGGCTTAATTGAATAAGTTTGGTAGTATTCCTTCTTGTTCACTTTTTCAGAAGAGTTTGAGTAAGATTGGTATTAAAACTTCTTTGAATGCTTGGTAGAACTCACTTCTGAAACCATCTGGTCCTTGGCTTTTCATTTTGGGGAACTTTCTGATGACTGTTTCAACCTCTTTACTCATGATTGGTTTATTAAGGTCTTCTATTTCTTCCTGGGTTACGGTAGGTTGTTTGTATGTCCCTAGGAATTTTGCCATTTCACTGCATTGTCTAGTTTGTTAGCATACAGTTGTTCAGAGTATCCTCTTATGATCTCTTTTATTTCAGTAAATAAAAGTGGTCATAAGTGGAGTCAGTAGTGATATTCCCATTTTCATTATTTATGTCCATCTTCTCTTTTATTTTTATTTTATTAATAACAGTTTTGTTCTTAAAGTAACTTTCATTTAATAGAGTACAGCTACTCCACATTTTTTTTGGGGGGGAGGAGGTAACTGCATGTGTGGGCCATCTTTTCCAGCATTTCACTTTCAGTCTATTGGTATCCTTGAGTGTAAGTTGAGTCTTTTGCATATAGGTAGCTCATATTTCCTTATCCATTCCCATTCTGTGTCATTTGATTGGGATGTGTAATCTGTTATCACTGAATATTACTATTGGAAAGATATTTCTTCACCCATTTTGACTTTTTGTTTTTTTCTGCCATATTTTATTTTTACCTATCTTTTCACACTCTTAGTTACATTTACTGTAATAATGTTCATTTCACATCCTCTTCCAAGCCTCTCCCTACTGTCTATTCATTTTACTATTTCCTGCAGAGCTGGTCTCTTGGTTATAGACTCTCTAAGTTTCTGGTTATCTGTGAATATTCTAAAGCCTCCCTCATTTCTGAATGACAATCTTGTTGGATATAAGATTCTTGGCTGGCAGTTTTTCTTTCTCTTGTAGTATCTTAAATAAACATACTCTCTTGCCTCCATGGTTTCTGATGTGAAATCAGCACTTGTTCCTCTTATGTGTCCCTCATATATGATGCATCACTTTTCTTTTTTTCTCCCAGAATATTCTCTTTGTCTTTGGCATTTGACATTCTCATTAATCAGTTTCTTGCGTTGGGTCTATTTGTTTTTATTCAGTTGTTTTTATTCAGTTAGTATGCTGTGCTTCTTGGACATGGATTTCCATGTCATTCAGTATGGGTGGGAAATTTTCAACCACCTTTTCTTAAAATATTCGTTCTGCTTCTTTTCCCTTCTCCTCTCCTTCTGGGACACCCATGACATGTATGTTTGCATGTCTCTTGCTGTCCTTTAGTTCCCTGGGAGCCTGCTTACTTTTTTCCATTCTTAAAATTTTTTTATCTGTTCTGTCATGTAGTCCCTTTTGGAAACCCTGGCTTCAAGCTCACTGATCTTTTTTTCTTCTGCCTCCTCAAATCTGCTGTTATATGCCTCCAATGTACTTTTAATTTCATTTATTGTGCCTTTCATTCCCATAAGATCTGCTATTTTCTGGGTATGATTTCTTTGTTCTCACCCACTGTCTTCTTAATATACTTAATCACTGTAGCCGACTCAATGAATTTATTAAGGAGTTTTTTGAACATCTCTGATTAGTTGCCTCAATTCCTTTATGTCATCTTTAGGCTTATTTGTTCCCTTGACTGAGTCATATTCCTGTTTCTTGGTACCATTGTAATTTTTTGTTGGTGTCTTGATATCTGGCTTACTAGATGTATTTATTGTAATTGCAGTTTTTCTCTTTAGTTTAGGGCTTTCTTGCTATTTCTTCCTTTTTGGTTGTACAGTAGGAGCTGAGGATGTAGTTGATAATGTAAGCTCTGAAGTGTGATGCTGCCCACATTGCCCCAGGAACCAATGAAGCTTTTCCTACCTTTCTCCTTTGTCAGGGTTAGGGATGGAACTACAGTCATGCATAGTAATCTAAGCTGTGCAGGCCAAATACCATTGTAATTGTCCAGAGAGACTGACAAAGCTCCACACCCCTTGCTCCCCTGCATGGGGCATGGATGGGGCTGCAAGTGTGAGCAACAAAGTATGCTTTGTGGGTCAAAACTGACTGCAGTTGCCCAGGTAGACTGACATAGCACCAGTCCCCCTCATCCCTGCCAGGGATGGGGATGCACCTTCTGGAAGCCCAACAATATAATCCATCTGGGCCTAAAGCACCTGCAGTTTCCCAGAGAGGCTGAGGGAATACTGGCCTTTCTGCCCTTTAAAGAGTAGAGATAGAACCACAGGTGCCCATCAGTCCAGTCTGTGCAAACTGAGAATGCCTGCAGTTGTCTCGAGAGGCTGAGAACACATCAGCCCCCTCCTATCCTATTGGGGTGTGGGGGTGGAGCCAAAGGCATCCAACAGTCCAGTTCATGCAGGCTGAAAGTGCCTGCCATTGCCTGGAGATGCTGAGGAAACACAGTTCCCCTCCTATCCTATTGGGGGGTGGAGATGGAGCCACAGATTGCTGACTATTCAGACTGTATGGGACAAAAGCAACTACAGTTTCCAAAAGATGCTGTGGAGACACCACCTTCCTCTTTTCCTACTGGGGGTGTGGTGGAACCACAGGCATACAACAGTCCAGTTTGTGCCAGCCCCAATGTGCCTGAAGTTGCTAAGGAAACACCAGACCCCTCCTATTCTTTGTGTGGGAGTGGGAGAGGAGTACTAGGTGCTCAATAAATCAATTTGTGCATTGCAAAAGAACCTGAAGTTTCCCAGAAACCCAAGAAAACAGAGCTACCCTCCTATCCTATTGAAGTATGAGGATAGAGCCTCAGCTATCCAACTATTTAGTCTGTGCTAGCCAAAAGCACCTGCAGCTGTATGGAGAGGTTGGTGCAACTCCCCCCACAAGCTTTCTCCCTCCTGGAGGATGGGCTAGTTCCTAGGCTAGGGTTGCAGTCCAATCTGGGTGAAAAGAAACTGGTGCCTACCATCACTGTGATTTATAGTCAGCCCTGTTTCCTGTCATGCAGAGCACAGAGTTAAAATTGTGGCTACCACTCTCTTTCTGACTTGAACAGGTTCAAACTTTAGCTGTTCTTAGGATTAGACTTTAGCCAGGTGAATTTACTAATAAGCTGAATTCAGCACCCATCTTTATCTTTCTCCCCCATTTTTGGTTAATTGAGGTTCCAACTCCAGTCACAGAATAGCTCCCAAGGCAGCTTGTGCCACCAGTGGAGGATGGGCACTGGCTTCCTTAGCCTGGAGTGCTGTATTTACAAATCTTCACTACAGATTGACAGTCTTCTCCTTCCATTGTTTCAAGGATGTTGCAGGATGCAACTTTGGTCTGGGGCCCCCAAACATGTGCTTTAAATGTTTCTGGATGATACTAACTGCCCTGTAGGATGAGCTGCCTCAGAGCTCCTTTTTCTGCCACCATCTTGCCTCATTCCTCTATCCTCTTGCTTAATATAAGCATTTTAGGGCTTACTCTCAGCCCTGCCTCTCAGCACTGCCTTTGAGGCATCCCATAGGTTCTGATATGTTGTGTTTTCATTTTTATTTGTCTTGAGATATTTACTGATTTCTCTTGCAATTTCTTCTTTGGCCCACTGATTAAGAGTGTGTTGATTAACCTCCATGTATTTGTGAATTTTCCCTTTTTCTGCTTGTCATTGATTTCCAGCTTCATTCCATTATGATCAGAGAAAGTGCTTTGGATAATTTCATTCTTTTCAATTTACTGAGACCTGTTTTGTGACCCAGCATAGTCTACTCTGGAGAAAGATCCATGAGCACTTGAGAAGAATGTATATCCTGCTCTCTTGGAGTGCAGTGTTCTATATATGTCCATTAGCTCTAGTTCATTTATCATATTGTTCATGCTTTTTGTTTTCTTATTGATCCTGTCCATACATTCTAGCCATTGGTGAGAATGGTGTATTGAAGTCTCCAACTATTATTTAGAGATATCTATATCTCCCTTCAGTTTTTTTTTAAGATTTTTGAAACTTCTTTGTTCCCCCCACCTTGCCATTTGCACTTGCTGTCTGCTCTGTATGTCCATTTGTTGTACATTCTTCTGTGTCTGCTTGTCTCCCATTTTTGCATCATCTTGCTGTGCTGGCTCTCTGCAGCACGGACTGTCAGCTCTCCATGTCATGAACCATCAGCTTTCCATGGCATGGGCTGCCAGCTCTCTACAGTGTGGGTCAGCTTGCCTTCACCAGGAGGCCCCGGGAATCAAACCTGGGTCCTCCCTTATGGTAGACAGGAGCCCAGTCACTTGAGTCACATCTGCTTCCCTCCTTTCAGTTTTGCCAGTATTTGCCTCATGTATTTTAGAGGATCCTGGTCAGGTGCATAAGTATTTATTGTTGTTATTTATTTTTGGTGAATTACCCATCTTAACAGTATATAATATCTGCGGCCACCCCTCGGGCTGAAGTGTGGTTTGCTGGCCTGGCAGGGGAGCAGCCGTGGTAGGCCTAATTCCGCTGCCCCCATAATAGGGTGGCTGGTCGGACTCACCGCCACCCCTGAAGGGAGCTCGGCATGGGCGCAGAGTGCCCTCGGGCCTCCCCTTCTCGGCAGCCATGCTTCCGCGGCCGCCCCTCCTCCCAGATAGCGCCACATGATGCCTTCTTTCTCCCTGCGCAGGCGCAGGGCAGAAAAATCCAGTCTGCCCTTTTCCCTCCCCCCGACAGCAGCAACAGCCAGGCGTGGGCGGAAAAATCCAGTCTGCCCTTTTCCCTCCCCCCGATAGCAGCAACAGCCAGGCGTGGGCGGGAAACTCCAGTCTGCCCTCTACCCCAGCAACAGCAGCCACCAATCACTAAATCCTGCCACTTCCCCCAGCACAGCAACAGCCAATCCCTAATCACCACCCCTCCCCCATCCAGTACCTCCCACTGACCTCTCTCCGGCAACCAATCAGAGCAGGGTGTGGCTTCGACCAATCAGCCTTCCCCAGCCCCTATAAAATTGTTGCCTCTCCCTCAATAAAGTTGGACTTGCGTGTTTACCTTGTCTCCGCGGTGGTTCTTCTGCCGTGCGCCCTCCAGTCCTGAGAGCCCCCGACAAGGGCCTGGCCTCCCTTGTCCCCAGTTCGTCGCCTGCTTCTCCGGGCGACCCCCTCGTCGCTGGCTTCGCCGGGCGACCCCGTCAGCCGAACCGCGCAACCCCTGTGAGACCGACCCCTTGTCTGCTGCTGGACCGACCCCTCGTCCCAAGTGGGACCGACCCCTCGTCCCGAGCTGGACCGACCCCTCGTCCGCAGCCAGACCCCACCTCTACCGACCGAGCAAACCGTCGCAAATATCCTTCTCCCTTTCTTATAGCAGTTTTACATTTAAAATCTTTTAAATCTGATATTAGTGGAGATACTGCATCTCTTTTTTGGATACTGTTTGTATGGTGTATTGTTTTCCAGCTTTTCACTTTCAGCCCAGATGTGTCCTTGGATCTAAGGTGAGTGTCTTGTAGATAGCATACAGTTGGCTCATTTTTTTTTTTTTTTTCCACTCTGCCAGTTTGTTGCTTTGGATTGGGGAGTTCAGTCCATTAACATTCAGTGTTATTACTGTAAAGGTGTTACTTACTTTGACCATTTCTTCTTTTGATTTCCTTTGTCATATCTTATTTTTGTCTCGTTTTTACCCTTTGAGTTACCTTTGCTAATAATCTTCACTTAAATATTCTTCTCCAAGCCTCTTTTGCCTATCTTTTCCTTCACACTATAACCTTCCCTTTTACATTTCTTGTAAAATCATTCTCTTGGTGACAGATTTTCTCAATTTTTGTTTATCTTTGAAAACTTTAAACTCCTGACACCCTCATTTTTGAAGGACGGTTTTGCTGGATAAAGAATTCTTGACTGGCAGATTTTTTCTTTCGTTATCTTAAATATATCATACCACTGCCTCTCACCTCCATGGTTTCTAATGAAAAATTGCCACATAGTCATATTGACCATTCCCTATATGTATTTAATTCCTTTTCTTTTGATTTTTTCAGAATTTTTTCTTTACCTCTGGCATTAGACATTCTGAACTATAGGTGTCTCAGAGTAGGTCTCTTTGGATTTATTCTGTTTGGGTATTTTGTCCTTCATATATGTTAATATTTATGCTTTCATAAGGGTTGGGACATTTTTGGCCATTTTTCCTTCAAATATTCCTTCTGTCCCTTTTCCATTCTCTTCTCTTTCTGGACAGCCATAATACATATATTTGCCCATTTTACACTGTCATTCAATTTCCTGAGACCCAGATTAATTTAGGAGATTTGTGTGAACATCATTAATTAGCTGTTTTAAATCTTGTGTCTCATCAGGATTTTTAATTTGTTCCTTTGGCTGGGCCATATTTTCCTGTTTCTTAGTATGGCTTGTAATTTTTTGCTGCTGTCTTGACATCTGATTACATTGGCAAGTTTACTCTAGTGGTCAGTTTTTCTATCTTAGCTATGATTGTACTTTTGAGTGATTTTGTTTCTTGGCTCACCTTTTATTTTTTTTATTCATATTGTTTGAATATATTAAAATTGTCCTTTTTAAGTTATCAAAAGACATCCAGGGAATGGATTTGGCTCAAGTGGTTGAATGCCTGCTTCCCACATGGGAGGTCCTGGGTTCGGTTCCTGGTATCTCCTAATAAGCAAACAAACAAGAAAACAAATGGAAAAAACAGTTTGGGGGAGCTGATGTGGTTCAGTGATGGAGTGATGACTTCCCACATGAGGTCCTGGGTTCAATCTTCAGCCTCAGTACCTTAAAAAAAAAAAAAAAAAAGAGGACCAGAGCTCACTATTGGGTCACAGACCAGGTCCAAGGGGACCCAGGGAGAGGGACAGGAGAGACTCAGAAATGCCTTTTTTCCCCTTCACTTTCCAGTTTGCCAGCAGTTGGTGTTCTTTGTCGAAGCTTTCCACAGAGGTGTCTCCTCCAAACTCCTCCGGCTGGTGTTTCCATGACAGTTAGAGTTCACAGTTCAAAGCCTGGCCCTGCTGTTTAAACTCACTGAACATACTAAACTCACTGAAACCACAGTCAGCTCTCTGCCGCAATCTTGCTCTTCCAAGGGATGAAAACATCCTCTTCCAGGGAGGAGAATGAATGTTCACTCTCCTTTTAGCCATGTGTGTTACTGAGGCTCTTTGCCTCGAGGGTGAGGGGTGGGTGCTGTTCCCTGCCAAGAGAGCAAGTAATTCTCAGTTTTCATTTTGGCCTCATTATCTCGCTGTCCCACTCCTTCCTGGATGATGTTTGGCCTTCCCCTGGTGTGCAGATCCCCAAAGCAGTCACCTTAAACAGCTTTTGCCCTTCCTCCTCTGTTTTTCTAAGAGAAATGAGCCCTGCCAATCTACTTTGATGCCATCTTCCCAGAACTCTCCTTCAGAGAGCTCTCATTGTGTCATTTCCCTTATGACTATTGGTGAGAAACTTATATTCTAATCTCCCAGTCCATTGTCAGCAATGTTATTTGAAAATATTGTCTCTCAATTTTTGGGAGATTTTTAACTATAAGTTCAATACCTTTAAGAGATTTAGCAGTAATCATTTTATCTTTCTTCTTCAGTCTGATTAAAGATGTGTATTACAAACTCTAGGTCAACTTGTAATTTATTTTTTTTAGTGTAAATAGTAAGTCAATAGTGGAGATAAAATGGAATCATTAAAAAATGACTATTTAACCTAATAGAAGGTAAAAAATAAGTAGAAAGGAAATGAATACACAAATATAAAACAGCTGACAAAATGATAGATTTCAGTCCAGCATAACAATAATCACATTAAATGTGAATGTCCCAGCTCTCCGTTCTATACAAAATGGAGAAGTCAAATTTCACTCTATTACTTTCTGTCTATTACATGAAAAACCTTGGACAAAAACATGACAAAAAACACCCAAAGATTCTGAATAATAGAAAACAGGGAGACTGCAAAGGACTGGAGGAATGACCCAGTGGAGAGTTCCCTGTGTGTTTGTGTGTCTAGGTTTGTACATTTGTGTGTGGTACATAATGCCTCCTGTATATCCTGACCTGGACACTGGAGAATCTCACAGCACAGAAACAGCAATGGGACAGACTAAAAGATAAGATAACCCTGTTCTCTCTTGCCCTGAAGGACAAAACCATTCTGATAATACCAGCCCTCTAATACTTTATCTCCCTCACTGTATGTGTGTGTGGGAGAGGGTCATGACTTTTGCCTAACTCACTCTGCACAGAAGCTAGCACTGCATCTGTGTAAGCCATCATAGCCCAGCAGCAATTATTCAGCTTCCTGTCTTTGCGTACAGGTGCTTGCAAAGGTTGTGTTTATGATCAGAGCCCTGATGATACTCCTCTATTCATTGCATCTTCAGAAGTTGTATGTATATATGATTCCTTTATTATAATGAAATGACTCTCTTAATCCTGGGTAGTATTTCTTGGTCTAAAATCTACTTTGATATCCATTTAAGCTTCTTTTGATTGTTGCTAACAAAGTATATCTTTTACTGTTCTTTTACTGTCCACCTATCTGTCTCTATATACAACAGGTTTCCTGTGACAATTATAGTAAGATCTTGCTTTATTTTCATCAAACTAAAATGTGGAGTCACAAGTTTTGTGAAAAGATCAGGGGGTTTAAGAATTATCCCCATATAAGGAATAAAAGTTAAAGTTTTTGTCAACTTAAGCTTTCTCTTTAGTTGAATAAGAAGTGAAGATTTAGCCACACAAAAGGAATGTGTCCTACTGTAATCTTCTCCAGTCTAGACCTGGATCTTCCACCTTAGATTTTCTTCTCTCACTATATGCAGGAGTCTCTTCAATTTTCCTCAGGCCAATGAAGTCCTACCATATTAGTAAAAACTTCATACATTCCATTTGAAGAGGTCCTATTGCATCATTTCTGGGTTATAATTTAAAATTCATCTTCTCAGACACAAGTATATCAAGGTTCCAAGCCATGAGCAAGTTTGAAAAATAGGTTATTGAATTCTGATTCACTCTTCTTAGCAGTAGGAGCTGTAGATATGCCAATTCTTTAACTGGATGATCTTTTTGAGTACACATCTATCGAATGCACTCAATATTTATCGAAATCCTATATATGCTAGTACTAGAGATAAAATAAGGAATAAAGTACAACTTTTGTCTTTAAATATTTTATCTAATGTAAGAGAAAAGCTACAAGGCAGGTGTTTTCAATGTAATATCTCCAACCATAGCTAGAATAGTATAACAAGATTTTATAGGAATTCATGGTTTTAGATTACCTAGAACATCTTATGAAGAGAAAATGATACTAAGCTGCCATCTGAGAAAAATGTCTAAGGTATCAATTGCAAATCAATAGCAAATAAGTTCCTAGGACAAATATATTCCTAAGGAAAATAAAATGAACAGAAATAGAGAGAGGAAAGAAAAAATTTCATTCTGTTATCTCAACTATTTCAATATGGAGAAATATTGAAGGCAAACTGAGAAGTTGAAAGACATGAAGCTAATGAGATAAGCAGGGACCCGATATTAAAAGCCTTTGTATTTTATACTAAGTAATAGGAACTTTATTCTGGACCCACTGAAAATTCATTTAAGCAGGAATATGTCAGATTTTTTCATCTGAAAGTTCAACTTTCTATATATGATCATGTGGTTTCTGTATTTTATTTTCTGTAGTGTATTGCATTAATTGATTGTCAGGTACTAAACCTTGCATTCCTGGGATAAATCCCACCAGAGTAGGGTGCATAACTCTCTTTATGTGATGTTGGATTGATTCAGTTTGCTAGTATTTTTTTGATAACTGAATCCATATTCATAAGAGATAGTGGTCTGTAGTTTTTTGTTTAGTTTTCTTTTTCTGATGTCTTTGTCTTGTTTTGGTATCAGGGTAATTCCAGTCTCATAGAATAAGTTAGGATGTATTCCTTCCTCTTCTATGTTTTGGAAGTTTGTGAGGAGTTGGAATCAGTTCTTTAAATGATTGGTAGACTTCAGTGATGAAGCCATCTGGATATGGATGGACCTGTTTGTGAGGGTAGATTTTATGATTAAAGTAGTAATAAGTCTATCTCCTCACTTGTTATAGGTCTTTTCAGATTGTCTATTTCTTCTTGTGTCTGTTTCTGTAGATTTTGTTGTTCTGGAAATTGGTTCATTTCATCTAAGGTTTTTAATTTGCTGGTGTACAATTGTTCATAGCATTCTCTTATATCTGGTTTTATTACTCTAAGATCTGTAGTAATGTTCTCGTGTTACTTTCTGATTTTAGTTCCTGAGTTTTCTCTCCCTTTTTCTTGATTAAACTAGTAAGTGTTTGTCAATTTTGTCAGTATTTTCAAAGAAACAGCATTTGATTCCATTGATGTTCCTTGAAATCAATGCATTAATTTTCACACTAATCTTTTTTCTCTTTTTTTTATTAGAGAAGTTGTGATTTACAAAACAAACATGCATAACATGCAGAATTCCCATACATTACTCCTCCACCAACATCTTACATTGTTATGGAACATTTGTTACAAATTATGAAAGAACATCATCAAAATGTTATTGCTAACTGTTGTTCATGGCTTACATTTGGTGTATTTTTTCCATTAACCACCCTATTATTAACACTGTGTATTGGTATTGCACATTTGTTATAGTTGAGAGAATGCTTTCATATTTGTACTGTTAACCACAGCCTATCATCCATGAATCACTATACACTCCATCCAAAGTGTACACTTAGTGACTCTCAGTTTCATAATAGAATTGTGCTGTCATCACCATAGTCAATTTTAGAATGTTTTCTTTACTTCAATAGAAAAAATCCCATACATGTTTATATTCCCCTATTATTGGCCCTTAGAACTGATAGAGTAGCTTCTTTGCAATTATGCAAGAATATTACAATATTACTGTTAACTTAATACCCTAAGTTACATTAGTTGTGTTTTTTCTAAGTATCACCATACTCTTAATTCCTTGTAATAGTGATGTACATTTGTTCTAGTTCATAAAAGCACATTCTTGTATTTACGCAATTAACCACAGTCCTCACCCACAAACAAGTTCGCTATGTTATTCAGTTCCTAGATTATTCTCTAGCTTTCTTTCAATTGACATTTATGTCCCTTGGCTATTCCTTTCATTCACAGGGTTAAGTTGTACTCACTATAATGTGTTACCATAACTATATCCATTTTGAGGCATTTATAATCCACCTTATTAAACATTCTACGTGCATTTAAGCATCAGCTCACCCTTTCAGCCATCATGCTATCTCCTAGTAATCTATACTTTAGATTTTGCATTAAGTGAATATTTTATAATGCAGTATTTACATTTCTTTAATGATTTCTTTCATGATTTTTTGAGATATTTCATTAGTGGTTGTTCTGGGGCTTACCATATACCTCTTAATAGATCAGAAAGAGCTTCAGATTTATACTAATAATTCCAGTGAGATATAGAAATGTTCCCCATTTATATCCCTAATCCCCATTCCCATTATTTGTGATATTATTTCTATACATATCACAACTATAAATGTTACAAAACAAATAATACCTTATTATAACTATTATTGAGTATAATTTTATGTCTTTTAAAGATGCTAAGATTAGAAAGGGGAGTGTATTAATCAGCTAAAGGAGTGCGCATGCAAAATACCAGAAATCGGTTGGTTTTTATAAAGGATATTTATTTGGAGTAGGAGCTTACAGATACCAGGCCATAAAGCATAAGTTACTTCCCTTACCAAAGTCTATTTCCACATGTTGGGGCAAGATGGCTGCCAACATCTGCGAGGGTTCAGGCTTCCTGGGTTCCTCCCTTCCTCAGGCTTCTTTTTCCTGGGCTGAGGGTTTCTCTCTTCCCGGGGCTTGCTTCTGTTTCTTATGTGAGCTTACTTCCCAGGGCTCCAGTTTAAGGCTTCAGCTTCAAACTCCAACATTAAAACTCTAACATCAAAAACCCCCCAACTCTGTCCTTTGCCATGTCTTTTATCTGTGAGTCCCCACCCACCAAAGACTGAGGACTTAACACCCTACTGGCCTACTTTGCTTGATTACTTAATCAAGCAAACCTCTGAATCCAATATAATCTAATATGCCCAAAGGAAAAGATCAGTTTACAAACATAATCCAATATTTCTTTTTGGAATTCATCAACAATATCAAACTGCTATGGGGAGCAAGTATAGCCTTTGCTATATTAACCTCCTTATATATCACTTCTTGTTCTCTTCATTTACTCATATAGGGTTATTTCTTTAGCTAAATATAGTTTGATCCCATCTCTCTCCTTTGTGCTGCTATTGGAAAATATTATACATAAATATTATAAATAAAGATTGGAGAAGAAATACGTATTTATATAATCTTTTATAATTACATAATCATCTTTACTGGTGCTTTTTTAAAATGTAGATTCAAAATACAATCTGTAGTTCCCTACTTTTCGCCTGAAGAATTTCTTTTTGAAAGTTCTCTTTGGTAGATATAGGATTCTTGGTTGAAAGTTATTTATTTTGAGCTTTTTGAATATGTTATCCCACTACATTCTGTTCTGCATTGTTTCCTAAGAAGTCAACTATTAATCTTACTGCAGTTAAGTTATAAATGGTAAGACAATTTTCTCTTGCTTTTTTAGAGAGTTTTTCCTTGGCTTTGACTTTCAGCATTCTTACTATGGTGTGTCTATATGTGGATTCATTTTCACTTACCCTATCTGGAGTTCATTTAGCTTTCTTTGGTGTGTATACTGATGTTTCTCAATAAATTTGAGACATTTTAATCCTTTATTCTACAAATATTTCTCTTCTCTCTTCTGGTATTCTTATTACATATATGTTTGTACACATAATGGTGTCCCACATTTCTCTGAGACTTTATTTTTCTTCACTCTTTTTCTCTCTGTGTTTTGGTTTGCATAATCTATATCATTCTATCTTCAAGTTCATTAATGCTTTCTTCTCCCAGTTCAAAACACTGTTGAGCTCCTCTAGTGAAATTTTCATTTCAGTGGTTATATTTTCAACTCCAGAATTTCCATTTTTGTTTGTTTGTTTCTAATTCATACCTATTTACTGACATTCTCTATTTGATTCAGTATTCTTATCATATCTTCTTTTATGTTTCTAATTACGATTTCTTAATTCTTTGAATATATTATAATGGCTACTTTGTCTAAGTCCAGCATATTCACTCTGATAGTCAGTTTCTGTTGCCTGAATTTTTTCTGATGTAAGGATTATATTTTGAGTTTCTTTGAATGCCTCATAATTTTTTTTTGTGGAAATTGGACTTTCTAGGCTATGTAGCAATTCTGGGGCTTGTTGTTAATTTCTTGTTTACTTATTTTGTGACTAGCTGTGCAATTTTAGTGAAGCCTATTTCCTCCCACACACAAAGCCTCTAATGTTGCTTCTCAAGGGACACAATCTTGGGTATGCCCACAGTCACTGTGGGATGACACTTTTTTTCAGGGCTCTTTTTGACTGCTTTTCCTGACCACACCCAGCCATTGTACTCCAGTAAATAGTGACTGATTGCTCTATTTTAACAATAACCTGAGACAATTACATCACAGACTGAATTTAATCAAATGGGCACATGTAAAGGGACATTTATAAATGTCAGTATTTGAGAACTTTATCTGATCCCAGAAGGGTTCTTTACATCTTCAACTTTCCCCATGCCTCTCCAATCAACTAGTAGGTCTACATCCTAGCTTTTATCTCCAATTTACCTGTCCTAATTTCCTTTCACCATAACTTCTACTGTTTTTGAGAATGCCCTTAGGGTTGAACTTCTCCATATTCTGATACAAATAAAGTCAGTTCCCTTGGGAGAAGGGGGTATTTGGAGCTCTGTGTCCTATGGCATACTTCTCCCCCAGGGTTCTGGTTCTGAGGGAGGGCAGGGGCCACCATATCTTCTCTCCAAGTTACACACCTGCATTACTTTTAACCTACATATATCAAGTGTGTTTCTTATAGATAGCATATTGTTGAATTGTACTTTTTATGCATTCTACCAATTTCTTTCTTTTCATTTCATTTTAATTTATCTATATAAATGATTCTCACTTAGGGAATAGTTTTGCTCCCAGAGTATATATGGCAATGTCCAGATATATTTCTGGTTCACTTCTGGAAGCATGGCACTGGAATCTAATGAGTAGAGACCGGGGATATTTTTAAACATCCTACAGTGCACATAATAGTCCCCCATAACAAAGAATTCTCAGCTTAAAATATCAGTGGGGCCACTATTGAGAAACATTTGTCTGTAGTATTTTTGAGTATTCCACTTTGTGTAACTTTTAAATTTTATTGAATTTTATTCAATTTCATTTTTTGAAATGTATCCATAAACCATAAAATCCATCTAAAGTGTACAGTAAATGGCATTTGGTATAATCACAGAGTTGTGTATTCATTACTGCATTCAATATTAGAGCATTTCAGTACTCCAAAAAGAAAAAAAAACCTACCCCTTAACAGTCAATCCCTCTGTCTTTCCCCTGTATACATAATTGCTAATATATTTCTGTTGCTATAAATTTATTTGTATTTACATTTTGTATAGATGGAGCCAGACAATATGTAGTACTTCATGGCTGGTTTCTTTTACTTAGCATACTACCTTTTATTCTGTTTTTTACCATTGGTGGAAGAATTTTAATATTACTATTCCCTATAGTCCATAGTTTGCTTTGGTTGTATTTTTGTCCAAATGTCACCCTATTATTAACATCTTGTAATGTTAACATACATTTGTTCTGTTTCAGAGAAAAGCCTTATATATTCACTATTAATCATAGCCATTGTTCATAAGAGGGCTCACTATGCTATACAGTCCCATTTTTCATTTTTCAACTTTCCTTCTAGTGATATACAGGACCTTAGACTTTCCTTTTCAACCACTATCATACCACTATATTAGCGCTGCTAATTACAAACCTATAATGTGCTTTCATTACTTCTATCCATTTCCAATCAGTTTTAGTTTTATTTTTTTAAAGATTTATTTATTTCTCCCACCCCCCTCATTGTCTGTTCTCTCTGTCCATTCACTGTGTGTTCTTCTGTGTCTGCTTGTCTTCTCTTAAAGTGGCACTGGGAACTGATCCTGGGACCTTCTGAAGTGGGAGAGAGGTGCGCAATCTCTTGCACCACCTCAGCTCTCTGTTCTACCGTGTCTCTTATTGTCTTTCCTCTGTGTCTCTTCTTGTTGCATCATCATGCTGCACCAGCACTCCTGCATGGGCCAGCACTCCTGCGTGGGCTAGCTTGCTTTGCAGCCCAGCACTCTTGTGTGGGTCAGCTCTCTATGCAGGCCAACTTGCCATGTGGGCCAGCTTGCCTTCACCAGGAGGCCCTGGGAATCAAACCCTGGACCTCCCATATGGTAATTGGGAGCCCAATCACTTGAGACATATCCACTACCCTCCAATGAAATTTTTTTAAAAGATTTATTTATTTATTTCTCTCCCATTCTCCCCCCTGCTCTGGTTGTCTGTTCTTTGTGTCTATTTGCTGCATCTTCTTTGTCTGCTTCTGTTGTTGTCAGCAGCACAAGAATCTGTTTCTTTTTGTTGTGTCATCTTGTTGTGTCAGCTCTCCATGTGGGCGGTGCCACTCTTAGGCAGGCTGCACTTTCTTTTATGCTGGGCAGCTCTCCTTATGGGGCGCACTCCTTGCGCGTGGGGCTCCCCTATGTGGGGGACACCCCTGTGTGGCAGGGCACTCCTTGCACGCATCAGCACTGTGCATGGGCCAGCTCCACACGGGTCAAGGAGGCCTGGGGTTTGAACCGTGGACCTCCCATGTGGTAGACAGATGCCCTAACCACTGGGCCAAGTCCGCTTTCTCTTCCAATGAATTTTAAACAACCTTTTATCAGTTCTGCACAAATTAAGCTACAACTTTCCATTTTCTATTCTCATTCTGTCTTCTAGTGACCTGTGTTCTAGTTATTATCTCCATGAGTTTGTTCATTTTATTTAGTTGATATTAGTGAAATCACGCAATATTTATCTTTTTTTGCATCTGGATTTCTTCATTCAACATAATATCTTAAAGGTTTATCCATGTTGTCATATGACTCACAACTTCATTTCTTCTTACAGCTGAATAATATTTCATCGTATGTATATAACACAATTTGTTTATCCATTCTTCAGTATGTAGACCCCTAGGTTGTTTCCATCTTTTGGCAATTTGTGAGTAATGCCAGTATGAACATGGGTGTGAAGATGTCTACTTGTATTCCTGGTCTCAGTTCTTCTGGGTATATACCTAATAGTAGTATTGCCAGACCACATGACAGATCTATGTTTAACTTCCTTAGGAACCACAAAACACTATCCCATAGCACCTATATCATTCTACATTCCCAGAAAACAGTGAATAAATGTTCCTGTTTCTCCACATTGTCTCCAATACTTGCAGCTTTCTATTTTCTTTTCAAATAGTAGCCATTATAATAGGTGTGAAATGGCATCTCATTATAGTTTTGATGTGCATTTCTCTAATAGCTACTGATGTTGAATGTCTTTTTTTTTCTTCTCTCCTTTTGTATTTCTTCTTTGGAAAAATGTTTTGCCCATCTTTTAATCAGGTCATTTGTCTTTTTATCATTGAGTTGTAGCACCTTTTTATATATCATGAATAGTAAACCCTAATTGGATAGTGATTTCCAAATACATTCTCCCATTGAGTAGGCTGCCTTTTCTCCTTCTTGACAAAGTCCTTTGAAGTGCAATAGTGTTAATTTTCAGGAGATACCATTCATCTGTTTGTTCTTATGTTGTTCATACTTTGGATGTGAGGGCTAAGAACCCACCTCCTACCACCAAATATTGAAGATACTTTCCTACATTATCTTCTAGGAGTTTTATGGTCCTGGTTTTTATGTTTAGGTCTTTGATCCACTATGAGTTGATTTTAGTATAGGGAGTGAGGTAGGGGTCCTCTTTCATTCTTTTGGTCATGGATATCCAGTTCTCCCAGCATCATTTGTCAAAGGGACTGTTCTGTTCCAATAAAGAGGACTTGGTAGGCTTGTCAGAAATCAGTTGACCAATTGTTAAGGGGTCTAGTTCTGAACTCTTAATTTGATTCCATTGACCAATATGTCTGTGTTTATGCAAATACCATGCTGTTTTGACCACTGTGGTTTTGTAATATGCTTTCAGTTCAGAAAGTTTGAGTCCTCTGACTTTGCTCTTCTTTTTGAGGATGTTTATGGCTATCCAGAGCTCCTTTCCTTTCCAAATAAATTTGGCAATTGACTGTTATATTTCTGTAAAGTAGGTTGTTGGAATTTTTATTGGGATTTTGTTGAATCTAAAAATAAATATGGGTAGACTTGACATCTTAATATTGGACATAGAATATCCTTCCAATTGTTTAGGTCTTCTTTGATTTCTTTTAGTACTATTTTGTAGATTCCTGAATACAGGTCTTTTTCATACCTGATTAAATTAATTCCAAGATATTTGATTATTCTTGTTGCTATTTCAAATTTTGACTTCCTCCTTAGATTGTTCATTACTAGTGTATAAAAACACTGCTCATATTTACATGTTGATCTTGTATCCTGTTACTTTGTTAAACTAGTTTATCAGCTCTAGTAACTTTGTCATTCCTAGTGTATAAAAACACTACTGATTTTTGCATGTTCATTTTGTATCCCATCACTTTGAACTGTTAGCTCTAGTAGCTTTGTCATAGATATTTTGGAATTTTCTAAATATTGAATCATGTCATCTGCTCAAAGAATTTTACTTCTTGTCCAATTTGGATGCCTTTTATTTCTTTTTCTCGCCTAATTATTCTAGCTGAAACTTCTAGCCCAATATTGAATAACAGTGGTGACAGTGGGCATGCTTGTATTACTCCTGATCTTAGAGGAAAAGCTCTCAACCTTTCCCATTGAGCACATTGTTGGCTATGAGTTTTCTATATATGCACTGTATCACCTGCATACTTGCCTATCATTCAGAGTGTTTTTGTCAAGAAACAGTGCTGGCTTTAGTTAAATGCCTTTTCTGCATCAATCAGCCAATTAAGATGGTCATGTGATTTTTTTCCTTTGATTTGTTAATGTGGTGTATAACATAAATTGGTCATCATACCAGGATTAAAACTTATTTCATCATAATATATAATTCTTTTAATATGCTTTTGGATTTGATTTTTAAATATTTTTTTGAGAATTTTTTGCATCTATATTCTTTAGAGAGGTTGGTTTATTCTTGTAGTCATTTTATCTGACTTTTGTATTAGGGTGATGTTGGCTTCATAAAATGAGTTAGGTTTTTCCCTCCTCTTCAAATTTTTGGCAGAGTTTGAACAGGATTGATATTATTTCCTCTCAAAATGCTTGGAAGAATTCACCTAATAAACCACCTAGGTTTGGGAATATTCTTTAATGAGAGATTTTGATGACTGATTCAATCTCTTTACTTGAGATTGGTTTGTTGAGGTATTTCTTGCAGTGTCAGTATAGGTTATTTATGAATTTCTTGGAATTTGTCCATTTCATTTAAATTGTCTAATTTGTTGGTATAGTTTTACATTATATCCTCTTATGATCCTTTTTATTTCTGTGGGGTCAGTTATGTTTCCCATTTTATTTATTTTTATCCTCCCTCTTTTTTCTTTGTTACTCTATAGCTAAGGGTTTGTCAATTTTATTGATCTTCACAAAGAACTTATTTTTTAAAAAGATTTATTTATTTATTTGTTTATTTATTTCCCTGCCCTCCCCCCCCACCCCAGTTGTCTGTTGTCTATTTGCTGTGTCTTCTTTGTCCGCTTCTGTTGTTGTCAGCGGCATGGGAATCTGTGTTTCTTTTTGTTGCGTTAGCTTGTATTGTCAGTTCTCTGTGTGTGCGGCACCATTCCTGGGCTGGCTGCACTTTCCTGCTGGGCGGCTCTCCTTATGGGGTGCACTCCTTGAGCGTGGTGCTCCCCTACATGGGGGACATCCCTGCATGGCACAGCACTCCTTGCGTGCATCTGCGCTGTGCGTGGGCCAGCACCACATGGGTCAAGGAGGCCCGGGGTTTGAACCGCTGACCTCCCGTGTGGTAGACGGATGCCCTAACCACTGGGCCAAGTCCCCCGCCTATTTTTTGTTTGTTGATGCTAATTTTTTTTCTCAATTTCATTTTTTTCTGCTCTAATCCTTTTTATTTATTTCTTTCTGCTTGTTTTGGGATTAGTTTGTTGTTGCTTTTCTACTTCCTCCAGTTTTTCAGTTAGGTCTTTGATTTTAGCTCTCTCTTCCTTTTTAATATTGGCATTTAGGGCTATACATTTCCCACTCAGCTCTGCCTTCACTGCACCCCATAAGTTCTGATAAGTTGTGTTCTTGTTCTCATTCATCATAAGATATTTGCTAATTTTTCTAACAATTTCTTCTTTGGCCCACTGATTGTTTAAGCATATGTTAGCCTCCATATATTTGTGAATTTTACTCTTTCCCTCTTAGCATAGATTTCTAGCTTCATTCCATTATAAGAGAAGATTTTTTTGTATAATTTTAATTTTTAAAATTTATTGAGACCTGTTTTGTGACCCAACATGCAGTCTATCCTGGAGAAAGAGCCATGAGAACTTGAGAAGAATGTATATACTGTTGATTTGGGAAGCAGTGTTCTGTGTATCTCTGTTAGGTCTAGCTCATTTATCATATTATTCAAATTATCTATTTCCTTTCTGATTCTCTGTCTAGTTCCATCTGTTGATATGAGTGGGGTACTGAAGTTTTCAACTGTTACTGTAGGGATATCTATTTCTCCCTTCAGTTTTCCCAGAGTTGGCCAGGGCACCCTGGTTAGGTCATTGATAATTATCATTGTTATTTATTCCTGGTGGAGTTCCCCTTTTATTAATATATAATAGCCTTCTGCATCACTTACAACATTTAAAGTCTCTTTTATCCAATATTAACATAGCTATCCCTTCTCTGTTTTGGTTACCTTTTGTATAAAATATCTTAATCCAGCCTTTCACTTTCAGCGTATTTATATCCTTGGGTCTAAAGTGAGTCTGTTTTAAATAGCATATGGATGACTTCTATTTTTTTAATCTAGTCTGTGTGCCTGTGTCTTTTGATTGAGAAGTTAATCCATTAATAGTCAATATTCTTACTGTAAAGGCAATACTTACACAATTTTATCATTTGACCTTCATATATCATATCTTATTTATGTCTGTTTTATTACCCTTTTGTTCACCCTTTTGGATAATTTGCATTTCTCTTATCTCTAAACCTCTCTCTCCTCTCTTTTCTTTTCAGTCTGCAGAGCTCTGTTTAATATTTCTTGTAGATTTGGCCCCTCATTAACAAACTCTCTTAGCTTTGGTTTATCTGTGAATATTTTAAACACACCCACATTATCGAAGGACAATTTTGCCGGATAAAGAATTCTTGGCTGGCAGGTTTTTTCTTTTAGTATCTTAAATATATCATACCACTGTCTTTTTGTCTCCATGGTTTCTGATGAGAAATCCACAATAAATCTTTTTGGACATCCCTTGGATCACTCTTTTCTTGCTGCTTTCATAATTCTCTATCCTTGGCATTTGACATACTGAATAGTATGTGACTCAGAGTAGGTCTATTTGGATTGTTTCCTGTTAGGAGCTCTTTGTGCTTCTGGGATATGTATATTTATGTCTTTCGTAATGGTTGGGAAATTTTCAGCCATTATTTCCTCAAATATTCTTTCTTCTCCTTTAACCTTCTCCTTTTGGAATGCTCATGGCATGTATATTGGTGCTCTTCATGCTATCATTCAATTCCCTGAGCTCCTCAATTTTTTCTATTCTTTTCTCTATCTCTTCTTTTTTAAAAATTTCAGCTGTTTTGTCTTCTAATTCTCCGATTCTTCCTTCTGCCATTCCAAACCTATTTTTGTATGCCATGAATGTATTTTTTACCTCATCCATTTTGCCTTTCATTCCCATAAGCTCTATTATTTTTCTATTCAAGCTTTCAAATTCTTTTTGCTCACCCAGTGTCTTCTTAATATCCTTTATGTCTTTAGCTGTATTTACTTTCAATGCCTTGAGTTGATTGAGTTTTCTTTGATCATCAATGATTAATTGCTCCAAATCCTTTATCTCATCTGGCATTTTGATTTGTTCCTTTGACTGGGCCATATATTCTAGTTTCTTAGTATGGCTTATAATTTTTTGCTTATATTTAGGCATCTGATTATGATAGTGAGTTTACTCTGATGGTAAATTTCTCTTTCCTAGGGTTTTATTTTTGTCATCAAACATGTGATATGACTTCTCTTTCATTCTTCGTTCAACTTATTCTAGGTATTTAAAATTTCCCCTTTTTAACTGATCAGTACAAGTCTAGGGACCCACTAACTTGGTTTAGACCAGTTTCCAAGGGCCTTGGGGAGGGTGACAATAAAGGCACCAAAGAGTTTCTTTTTTTTTAATTTCTTCTGAGGTACACTTTCCTGGCCTGCCAGCATCTAACACTCTTTGGCAAAACTTTCTGCTCAAACCCTAGTGGGGAATGTGTTCACTGGATCCACCACTGAGTGAGCAGTGCCAAGGCAATGTCCAGGAAAGTTCTTCCCTCCTGCATGGGCTTTTCAGAGCCAAGCCTCACAGTCAAACTTGATGATCAGAAGTCCCTCTCCCCCCTCGACCACACCCTAGGGAGGAAACAAATGCCCACTCCCCTCTGTGTCATCAGCTGCCAGTCTGGGTTGGTAAGGAGGGTGTTTGAGAAGGTGACCATCTTTAGGTCTCTGTGGGCTCCCACATGGAAACAATGGTGCATCCATACCTGAAGAGGACAGCTGGAAACCATGGGATCCAGCAGATCAAATTCATTGGACAAAAGCTAGATCAACAGTAAGCTCTGTTTCTTCTTCTCTCCTTTCCTGGGGAAATGGAGTCCTGCAGCCTCTCAGTCTGGAACCAAATGACCTGAAGCTGTCTTCTCTGAGAGAGCGGGAGTTGGGCACCAGCAGCAGTCCAAGTTACTCACAGATCTTCACCATAGAGTTTCCTTCTCTTAGCTCCTCTCTCTTCTGGGTGCTTCCCAGCACTCCACTGGTTTCCAGCGCCCAAGAGCAGTTGTTCTAGACAGTTTCTACCTGTACTCTAGCTATATTTCTCCCATGTTGTATCATTTTTAGTGGTTGCCCTACTGATTACAATATGTACTATGTACAAACAATATGTAATATATACACATGTGCAAAATTTTTATAACAGCACAGTCAACTACTGTCAACATTTTACCACTTCAAGTGGAATGTAGAAAAATATTACATATATAGGTTCCTTTTATTTTATACTTTCTGGTGTCTGTCTTAAATTTTAACTCTAAATTCATTGATAGCGACATCAGACAATATTATGTTTGCTTTCAATTATAAACCCAATATGAAATAATTAAGAAAAGCAGATTAGTCAATTTACCTGTATATTTACCCTTTCCATTGCACTTTGTTGATTTCTAATATTCCAGATTTCATCCCATTATTTTCTTTTTGCATAAAGTACTTCTTTCGGCTATTTTGTTACAGCGGGAGACAAATTCTTTTAGTTTTTTTGTTTGTTTTTAAATCTGAGACTGTCTTCTTTACTTCATAATCATTTCTGAAGAATGTTATCATTGAATATTATGGTATTCTGAGTTGAATTCAATTCTTTTCTTTAAGCACTTGCAAATTGTACCACTTTCTCCTGGATCCCATTGTTTCTGTTGAAATATCTGAAAGTCATTTAAATTGTTATTCCTGGGTATACAATATGTCTTTTTCTCTCTGCTTTCAAAGCTTTCTCTTTGTTTTTAGTTTTCATAAATTTGATTATGATGTATCTGTGTGTGAAAATTTGGGAGCATACCATGTTTATGTTTTGTTCAGCTTCTTGAATCTGTATGTTTATGTCTTCCATCAAATTTGAAGCACTTTTAGTCATTGCTTATTCAAGTATTTATCAGACTCTCTTTTCCCTTTGGTACTCAGGTAACATGATATCAGTTATTTTTTTATTGTTCCAAAGGTCTGTGAAGTTCTGTTCATTTTTAAAAAATCAATTTTTCTCTCTTTTGTTCAGATTGGGTACTTTGAATTGATGTATTCAAGTCACTGATTCTTTGTCTTATTTCATTTTGGCCATTAAGCTTATAAGATGAGATATTATTTTGTTTTTGTTGTTGGATTTTTCAGATTTTGGAACTCTCATTTGATTTGCCCTTATATCTTCTATTTCTTTCCTGAATTTTTCTGTTTTTGTCATTTTTTCCAAGAATTTGTAAATGCTTATTGGGGCAATTTTATTTTAGCTGCTTTAAAATCTATGTTTGCTAATTAATGCATTGGTGTTTACTTGGTGTTGGAGTCTGTTTTTTGTCTTTTCTCATTTCTGTTAAGGTTTTTCCTGGTTCTTGATATGAAGAGTAATTTGAGATTGTATCCTGGAGATTTTAAGAATTGTTACAAAACTCCATGTCCTATTTCAGTCTTCTGTTTTTTCAGGTATTCAACCTCTTCAGATTCAAAACATGTGTCTTGGCCCATTTTTGTGGGTTGTTCTTCAAATGGTGACTAATTTCTCAAGCTTTTTCAGTTATGCCCTGTTGTGTCCTACTTATATGCTGTCCCAATTTTAATCTGAAATTTGGACAGTATTCCACACTGGATTTCCATTCTCAAACATTTTGCTTTGCTGTTTCTTGTTGGTTTCACATGGAGTTTCTTAGAATTCCCCCAGGAATTCATACAGATACTTAAAAAATCCATGTATATAACTCCTCTCTATACTCCTTCCATTGTCTAGTTGGGAGGGGATAGAGTACTGCCTCATTATTCAGGATTGGGAAGTTGCAGTACCTGGTAGGAAGAAAGAAGAGTGATTCTGTTATTGGGAGGGGATAATGGGCAGGGCTCTGAAGTAGTCTCTCCTACTTTAGTGACTAATGGGGATGGAGAGGGGTATGGCATTTTCATGATGTTCATTTGGAATAGAACAGGTATGATCAAAATATTTCTATCTTATTAGGATGGCCTTTTCTTTATCCTTTGCTTAGAGACAGTGGACGTTCTTGGGACATTTTTGTTCGTGCCCAAAGAAACGAAATCTGTTGTTTTCTCCAGATTGCAGTCCTGTCTAGCAGTTAGACTGGGATATATGGAGTTAAAAACAATAACAAAAATAAACCTCATAGAATTCACTGTGAGGTCATTCCTGGAGTCCTGCAGTCTCTAGCTTTTTTGCCTTCTTTTCTCCATATTTGTATATTCTAGAAAGTATTGTAGTCCTCAAAATAAATTATATAAAAATTTTTTAAATTACTATTAAGTAATCATAAGAGTAATACGTTGATGAAGAATATCACCTAATTGTTAACCAATGATAATCTCTGAAATGTGAGAAATGAGGAATTTTAGTTAACATATTAGATATTTTATTCATTTTAATTTTTACAATGAGCATGTAAAACATTTATACTTTGGGAAAATAGTCAAATAAATAAATATTTGAAATACAGAATGTGATTCCTGATATCAGATAAAGACTGGAGATTTCTAAGACAATTATTCATAGAGATATATACCACTTCTTTTCAGGCCAACAAAAGAGTACATCTTATTCTCAATTTCTGATTCCTCAGGAATATGTAGATTTCATTATACTTCTAAAATCCAGTTTTTAAACCTTTAATTGCAAAAGGTACAATGTTTCACATTTGGTAATTCAACCAAATTAGGGATTTGACTCTTAAACAGAAAACCAAAATGAAATACAGTCAATGTGTGCGTATATACATATAGATAGAATATGTATATGTATCCTAATTCAGCCTAGTAAACATTTATTGAATTTTAATGTAAAGGCACAAAACAAATATTTATATTTTATGCAAAAAACAATTGCATTTTTGCAAAAAAAAAAAATACAGGTAAGACATCTTTATAAAGACAAAAAATGCTAAAAGTAAATTGATCAGACAACCAAGAGTGGCATTTCCATTTCTTGGAACTTCCGTTAAGGAAAGCTTGCTCCTTTTTCAAAGATTATTGATCCTGAAAAACATTTAAAGTGCCCATCTTAATACTGAATAGTACTGATAAGTAGTTATGGATATGCCACATTCTCTTAATACAGACATCCTCAGCATTTAAATATACAAGTGGTTTAGCATTTATAAGTGACAATAAAAGGGTGGAACTTTAGATTCTTTTTCTTCTTCTGATATTAAGGGGCTACTATTTCATTATCTGACTTATTTTCTTACCACAATCATTGACTAATTTTATGGTTTCTGTCAGAGAAGCATTACAAAATGTATCCTTCCTATTGTGTTGTTTTTCCTCTTCTGTAGGACTCAGAATCTACCAAACACTATATGCATCACTCTTCTTCATATTTAACATAAATAAATGTTAATGAATATTTCAGACTTTCTGGTGCCATCAGGTCCATCCTTCTTGATATTACGTGTAAGAGCTAATGCATTTGGCATTAGCTTAGGGGTTCTAGTAGGCCCCTTGCAAGACACTTTAACTCTTTTTGAGTGCAGTCTCTATAGAACTTTGATAATCAAAGTATGGGCATATGGCTAGCAGCATTGCCATTACAGTGGAGGTTGGTAGAAATGATTAAGAATCCTAAGCCCAGTCCAGAATTAGTGAATCAAAATTTACAGTTTAACAAGACTTCCAGGTGATTTGTATGTATATTGATGCTTGAGAGTCACTGTCTTTGAAAAACTTTTGTGACTTTTAATTTCTAGTTGTATTTTGAATGTGCACACAATCATTATTTCCTATACCTTTCTTCCAAATACCTCTGTGCAAATATACACATACAGATAAATTATACCCCTGAGCTCAAGCAAGGTTTTTCATTACAGCAATAAAGCAAATAAGATCCTTTTAAGTTTCTATGTTTTATGGAGATAAATATAACAATAAAATATAATATTAGAAAATGTAGTATGGAGGGGTGATATCATCAACATGGCAACATGTAAGACACTCCTCAGAAACAACCAATAAAAGAACAAATCCCACTTGCTTGGAACTCTGGAGGATAATAGAAACTGGAAAAGGATTACACAAACGCTGAATCAAAAATAAGGAAAAAAAAACACCAAAAAAGGTAGGAGGTCTGACCTGGACCCTTACTTGGTCCTGTACAGCTTAAGAATCACACAGAGGCAGCACGGCCTGGGCCTCTTTTGCTGCAGATGTAGGTCACAGAGCCACTCAGTACAGAGTTAGAACTGGCAAGCACATCCAGGCAAAGGGACCCAAGTCTGCAGAGACCTGGGGTGGAACACAGGGGCTCACTAGCAAGTGCACATGAAAAGGTCCCAAGGAAATAAAAGAGACCATGACAGAACTGATGGAAAGAGTTGCACACACTCAGCCCATTCTCTGATTGCAGGATCACTCAAATGAAAAAATTGGACCTTTTTGGATTGACCCAGTCTGGCTCCCCTGTGTGGGACTCCCTTAACAGGGAAGAAACTACAGGCAGAAAAGCCTCACAGAAAAAGAAAATAGGGTGGTTGGGAAGTTAACTTCTGTAAAGCAGGACAGACCTGAGATTTGGAAAGTGTAATAAAAAGGAGGTTCTGAGTGAGGGAGAGAAGACTGCTGGGGAGAAAATTGTGCACAAAAATAAATAAAAGATCAGAATTCTTAGAGAAGGAACAGAAGAAAGGATGCTTTCTCTGGAGGTGAAACAATGCACATAAAAAAGAAACCTTAAAATTTGTATCACCTATCCAGGACAAAAATCAGGTGTAGAAGTGCTGAGAAAACCTGAACAAACACAGGCTACTTGAAAAGTCCAGCATAAGTTGGATCAGGCATCAAAGAGGATCCTTAATACATAAACAGACCTTCAGAGTTAGCATATCAAAATAATCAGAAGCCCAGACAGCAGCAAAAAAATTTACAAGCCATACTAAGAAACAAGATATGGCTCAGTTAAAGGAACAAATTAATTCTTCAGAAAAGACACAGACTTTGGAACAACTAATGAAAGAAACTCAAACACATCTCCTAAATCAATTCAGATGAAGAAAAATATGGATAGAAATAAATTAAAGGTTGATATAGAGCTAACAGTTATTAAGACAATGTATGAGCAAAATAAGAATTAGAAATTTAAAAAGAAATATGAATTACGGCTATGAAAGACATCCTCATTTTTTTTTTCTATTTTTAATGGAGATTAAAAATACATTAGAGGGAAGCAGATATAGCTCAAGTGGTTGAGCGCCTGCTTTCCATGTATGGTACCTCCTAAAACAAACAAATGGGGGAAAAAAACCTCATTAGGGAGCAGATGTAGCTTAGTGGTTTGAGCACCTGCTTCATATGTACAGAGTTCAGTCCCTGGTGGCTCCCAAAAAATATATTAGAGTTATACAACAGCAAATTTGAACATGCAAAAGAATCAATTAACTAGAAGACAGGATAATTAAAATCATACAGTTGGAAGAACAGATAGAGAAAAGAATAGAAAACTTTGAGGAGTATTAAAGGTACTTGAGTAGCAGCATGAAGCATACTAACATCATGGGAATCCCAGAAAGAGAAGAGAATAGAAAAGGGTCAAAAAGAATATTTAAGGAAAGAAGAGCTGAAAAATTCCCAGCTCTTATAAAGTCATAAATATACATGTCCAAGAAGTATAGCATACTTCAAACAGAATAAAGCCTAATAGACCTACCCTGAGACACATACTATTCAGAATTTCAAACCAAAGATAAAGAGATAATTATGAAAGTAGCAATGAAAAGCAATTTGTCATAAGTAGGTAGTCAATAAGTACCAATTTCTCATCAGAAACCATGAATGTGAGAAGATAGTGCTATGATACATTCAAGGTACTGAAAAAGAAAAACGGCCAATCAAAAATAGTTTATCAGGCAAAACTGTCCTTCAAAACTGAGGGATAATATATAACATCCAGAGATAAACAGAAATTGAACAAATAAACAGATATTGTGGAGTTCAACACAAATTGATGAGCCCTATAAGAATTGTTAAAGTTGTCCTTCAGGTTGAAAGGAAAATAACAAGAGTGTGTGGCTTGGAGCAGTGTGAAGCAGTGAAGATCATCAATAAATGTAACCAAATGGGAAAATGCAAAACACAGTATTATTGTATCCTCAGTATGCAATTCTACTTTTAATTACTGTAAGTTAGAACACAATTGTGTAAGAAATAGTCATATATCCCGATAATGGACACCGAATATAAAGAGGTGATGTAGGACAAAACAACATAAGGAAGGGAAACAAAGAGATATGGGAGCAGAGAACGTATATGCTACTGAAGTTAAGTTGGTATCTTTTCAAATTAGTAGGTTATAGACATAGAATGTACAATACAGACCCTAGGGTTACCACAGAAAAATGTATTAAAAATACAGAAATGGAACTCAGAAAGGGGTCACTTAGATTCATCACAAAAGATCAACTATACAGAAAAGGAGGTCACACTAAAGGAAAAAGTGACAAAAATATATGACATTTAAAAACCTCCACGGGATGGAGGAATGGAGTGTGGATTGGAGTGGACTTACTGATATTCTATTCAGGAATATTGTGATTAGTAATCCAAGAAAATGTGGCATTGGTGTGGAGAAAGTGGCCATGGTGGCTGCTTGGGGGTAGGGAGTGGAGGAAGAGATGAGATGTGGGGGCATTTTTGGGACTTGGAGTTGCCCTGGGTGGTGCTGCAAAGACAGTTACCAGACATTGTATGCCCTCCCATGGCCCACTGGGTGGAATGTGGGAGAGTGTGGGCTATGATGTGGACCATTGGCCATGAGGTGCAGTGGTGCTCAGAGATGTATTCAACAAATGCAATGATTGTCTCATGATGATGGAGGAGATTGTTGCTATGGGGGGAGGAGTGGGGTGAGGGGGGTGGGGTGTATGTGGGGCCCTCATATTTTTTTAATGTAATATTAAAAATATAATGACAAAAAAAACACACCTAAGGGCAAAATGGTTGAAGTAAGTACTGCCTGTACAGTAATAACACTGAATGTTAATGGCTTAAACGTCTCAATCAAAAACCACAGATTGGATGAAAATGCATGATCCAACTATATGTTGTTTACAAGAGACTCACCTTAGATCTGAAGACACAAAAAGGTTGAAAGTGAAGGCTGCAAAAAGAGAATCCATGCAAATAGGAACCAAAAGAGACCTGGGGTAGCTGTACTAATACTGGACAAAATACACTAAGTCAAAAGCTATTACAAGAGACAAAGAAGAACACTTCAAATTAAAGGATCAATCTACAACGAAGAAATAACAATTAAAAATATTTATACATCAACCACAGTGTTCCAAAATACATCAGGCAAACACTGGCAAAATTCAAGGGAAAAATAGATGTCTCTACAATAATAATTGGAGACTCCAATACACCATCTTCATCATTAGATGGAAAAATAAATAGAAGATCAATAAGGAAATGAAGAACTTGAATAATATGATGAAGGATTTAGACATAACAGATAAATGCAGAACATTGCACCTCACAGCATTAGGATACACATTCTTTTCAAGGGTACATGAATTGTTCTCCAGGATAGAACACATGTTGGGACACAAAACAAGTCTCAATAAATTTTAAAAGACTGAAATCATATAAAGCATCTTCTATTATTGTAATTAAATGAAGTTAGAAATTAATTATGGGCAGAGAACTGGAAAATCCACAAGCATATGGAAATGAGGTAGCTCACTCTTAAACAATGGGTGAAAGAAGAAATACAAGAGAAATCAGTTAACTATCTTGAGATGAATGAAAAGGAAAACACAACATATCAAAATTTATAGGATACGATACGGCGAAGGTAGTGCTTAGAGGCAAATTTATAGCACTAAATGCTTCTATTAAAAGAGAAAATACTAAAATAAAAGACCTAACTGCATACTTGGAGAAACTAGAAAAGAACAGCAATCTAAACCCAAAGGAAGCAGAAGGAGAGAGATAAAGATTACAGCATAAAGAAGTGAAATAGGTAATAAAAAATACAATAGAGAATATTAACAAAACCAAAAGTTGGGTCTTTAAAAAGATTATTAAAACTGACAGGGAAACGGACTTGGCCCAGTGGATAGGGCGTCTGTGTCTACCACAAGGGAGGTCCAAGGTTCAAACCCGGGGCCTCCTTGACCTGTGTGGAGCTGGCCCACTCGCAGTGCTGATGTGCGCAAGGAGTGCCGTGCCATGCAGGGGTGTCACCCGGGTAGGGGAGCCCCACGCACAAGGAGTGCACCCTCTAAGGAGAGCCGCCCAGCACGAAAGAAAGTTCAGCCTGCCCAGGAATGGCGCCACACACACAGAGAGCTGACACACAAGATGACGCAACAAAAGGAAACACAGATTCCCATGCCGCTGACAACAACAAAAGTGGACAAAGAAGAACACGCATCAAATGGACACAGAGAGCAGATAATGGGGCGGTTGGAGGGGTGGGGAAGGGGAGGGAAATAAATAAAAAATAAATAAAAAAAAAACAAACAAAAAACCTGACAAACCTTTACCTAGACTGACAAAAAGAGAGAAAAATGAGGCAGGCGTGACTACTGACCCTGCAGAAATAAAAAGGATCACAGGAGGATATCATGAGCCACTGTATGCCAACAAATTACACAACCTAGATGAAATGGACAAATTCCTAGAAACATGCAAACAACTTACACTGACTCTAGAAGAAATAGAATATTGCAGCAGATCAGTTACAAATAAACAGATTTAAACAGTAATATAAACCTTCCAACAAAGGAAAACCCAAGGCTAGATGGCTTTATATTTGATAACGAACATTCCAAGAAGAATTAATACCAATACTTCTCAAACTCTTCCAGAAACTTGAAGAGGAGGGAACACTACCTAACTCATTATATTAAGCCAACATCACCCTGACACCTGATGTGGAGAGGGTGGCCACAGTGGCTGCTGATGGTAGGGAGACAAAAGAAGAGATATGGTGTGGGGGCATTTTCAGGATTTGGAATTGTCCTAGGTGGTGCTGCAGGGATGGATGCTGGACATTGTGTGTCCTATTGTGGCCCACTGGGTGGACTGGGGGAGAGTTTGGACTACAGTGTGGACCACTGTCCATGTGGTGTAGCGGTGCTCCAGCGTGTATTTGCCAGGTGCCAGTGGATGTGCTGCAATGATGGAAGAAGTTGTTGATGTGGGAGGGGTGGGAGGTATATGGTGACCTCATATTTTTTTAATATAACATTTAAAAGAAAGAAAAAATAGGTAATACAAGAAAAGAAAATTACAGGCCAATTATTCTTCGGAATATAGATATAAAAATCCTTAACAAAATACTAGCGAATCAAATCCAACAGCACATTAAAATAATTATATGCCATGATCAAGTGGGATTTATCCCAAGTTTGCAGTGGTGTTTCAATATAAGAAAACCAAGTAATGTAATACACTACATTAATAGAACGAAGGGGAGAAAGAAAACATGGTCATCTCAATTGATACAGAAAAGGCATTTGACAAAATCCAGCAGTTTTTTTCCTGATCAAAACACTTAGAAAACTAGGAATAGAGGGAAACTTGCCCTACAAGATAAAGGGCATATAACAAAAACCCACAGTTAACATCATACTCAGTGGTGACAGATTGAAAGCTTTCCCTCTGAGATTGGGAACAAGACATTGATGCCCACTGTCACCACTGTTACTCAACATTTTACTGGAAATTCTAGTCAGAACAATTTTAAAAGAAAAAGAAATAAAAGACACCCAAATTGGAAAGAAGTAAAACTTCCACTATTTGCAGATAAAATGACCCTATATTAGAAAGTCCAAAGAAATCAACAACATAGCTCCTAGAGCTAATAAATGAACTCAGCAAAGTGATAGGATACAGGATCAACACACAATAATTAGTACTGCTTCTATACACTAATAATGAGCAGTCTGAGGAGGAAATCAAGTAAAAAATTCCATTTACAACTAAAAGAATCAAATATCTGAGAGTAAATAACCAAGGATATAAAGGACAATATGAAAATCTTCAAAACGTTGCTGAAAGAAATAAAAACAGACCTAAATGGAAGGACATTACATGCTCATGGATTCAAAGATTAAGTATTGGTAAGATATCAAGTCTACCCTACATGATGTACACATTCAATGAAATCTCACCCAAATTCCAGCAGCCTTTTTTGGAGAAATAGGAAAAGCCAATTATCAAATTTCTTTGGAAGATTAAGGGGCACAAATAGTCAAAATCGTCTTATAAATGAAAACCAAAGCTGGAAGAGTCATGCTTCCTGACTTTAAAATTATTACAGAGAGTAATTTAAAATAATGGTAAATAATGGTAAATAATTTAAAATAATGGTAAAAATAAGAAGGTACTGGCTCAAAGATACATATATAGACCAATGGAAATGAATTGAAAATTCAGAAATAGACCCTCACAACTACGTCCAATGTTTTTTTAACATCAATTTTTTCATTACACATTAATAAAGAATCCATCCAAAGAGTACAATCAGTGGTATTCAGTATAATCATGTATTTCTGTATTCACCATCCCAGTCATTCCCTGAGTACTTTCATTATTCCAATAATCATAAACATAAAACAAACAAACCTCATCACATCTCAGTCTCCCTCTGCCTCAGCTGACATACATAGCTGCTATTATTTTTCCTTCTCTCTAGTATTTATATTTTGTATTTCTATTTTGTAAAAACAGTCTTATATATGCAATAGTCCCCATAATTTGTGTTTTACAGGTGGTTTTACTATTGTATACAGTCCCATGTTACAGGTTTTAGCTTTCCTTCTAGTAACATACATGAGCTTAGACTTTCCCTTTCTACCACTGTCATACCCAAGTTACAAACACCATGATATGCTTTCACCATTTGTATTCATTTCCAAAGATTTGCAGTTTAAACTTCAGCTTTCTAGTGATTACCCTTCTATTTTCTGGTAACCTATATTCTAATTAACTGCATGAGTTTACACAATGTATTTAGTTCATAATAGCACAGATATACAGTATTTGTCCTTTTGTGTCTGGCTTGCTTCACTGAACATAATGCCCTCCAGTTTCATCCATGTTGCCGTATGCTGCAATAATTTTTTTCTTAACTGCTCCATAATATTCCATTGTGCGTATACACCACAGTTTATTCATCAGTTGATGGATACCTGGGTTGTTTCCAACTTTTGACAATCATGAACGATGCCGATATCAACATTGATATGCAGATGTCTGTTTGTGTCTGTGCTCTCAGTTCTTCTGGGCATATCGATAGTAATGGTGTATTGCCACATCACATGGCATGTCTATATTCAGCTTCCTTAGGAACTGCCAAACAGTCCTCCACAGTGGCTGTACCATTCTACATTACCACCAAAAGTGGATAAGCATTCTTAACTTCCCTCATTCTCTCCAGCACTTATAGTTTTCCAACTTTTTAATTGTGGTTATTCTAATAGGTGTGATATGATACCTCATTATAGTTTTGATTTACATTTCCCTAATCATGTCGAACATTTTTTCATGTATTTCTCTGCCATTTGTGTTTCGTTTTTGGACAATTGTTTTTGAAAGCCATCTTTTTTAAAAAATTAATTTATTGTAGTATGTCACTCATACATAAACATACATAAACAATAAGTGTATAATAATAGTTATGAAGTTACAAAGCAGACATATATAACAACATAAGGACTCGCATAACTCACCATACCACCAATAACTTGCATTGTTATTAGACCTTTTTAACCCTAATGATTAAAGAGCATTGTCAAAATATTACTACTAACCAAAGTATTTTCCCCCAACCAACCCTATTGTTATTATCTTTATATCATTTATATATAACAATTAAGTGTATAGTAAAAAGTTGTGAACTTACAAAGCAAACAGGCATAACATCAAACAGGGGTCCCATATATAAGCCTATTTGTTGTGAGACATTTCTTACAAATTGTGAAAGGATATTGTCAAAATCTTGCTATTAATCATAGTCCTTATCTTACATTTGGTGTGTTTTTCCCCCAACCCACCCTATTATTTTTTAAATATATTTTTTATGACAGAAGTTGTAAAGTTATAAAACAATCATGCACATGTGCAGCAATTCCCAAACAACACCCCCAAAAAACACACCACATTATAGTGAAACATTTGCTACAGATAAGATAATATCATATGATTGATTCCATGTCCACAGTGTACATTTGGCTCACATTTTCCATACTGCCTCATTATTAGCACAGTACTTCTTTTACATAGATGCAAGAATATTATATTATTACTGCTAACCACAGTCCGTAGGTCACTCCAGCTGTGTTTTTCCTGTGTTTCTCCACATTCCCAACACCCTGCAGTAGTGATATACATTTGCTCTAGCTCACAAAGGACAGCCCTGCATCTGTACCATTAACCACAATTCTCATCCACCTCTTAGTTTACTGTGCTATCCACTTCCTGGATTATTCTCTAGCATTCTGTCAATTGATATTTACATACTATTTTCAGTCACATCCCCATTTATAAACTAGCTGTTATTCACTATGTTACCATCCACTCTATACATGTCCACACTTTAACAGTAAAGCTAATTAAAACTTCTACATACATTAAACATCAGTAGTCCATCTCAATCCTCCTCTTATCCCCTTTAAGAATCTACCACCTACCACCAGGTCTTGAAGATATTTTCCTACAATTTCTTCTAGAAGTTTTATTGTTCATGCTTTTATTTAGGTTTTTGATCCATTTCGAGTTAATTTTTGGATAAGGTGTGAGATAGGGGTCCTCTTTCCTTCTTTTGGCAATGGATATCCAATTCTTTCAGCACCATTTATTGAATGGATTGTTCTGCCCGAGCTGTGAGGGTTTGATAGACTAGTCAAAAACCACTTGACCATACATGTGAGGGTCTGTTTCTGAACCATAAATTTGGTTCCATTCGTCTATGTGTCTTTCTTTATGCCAGTATTATGCTGTTTTACCATGCTGTTTTTATAGCTAGGTAATATGATTTAAAGAGATGAAGGTTTGCTTTTCCTTTTTATGATGGTTCTGGCTATTCAGGACCATTTACCCTTCCAAATAAATTTGATGATTGTGTTTTCAATTTTTTTTTAATGCTGGTGGAATTTTTATCAGGATTACATTGAACCTGTATATCAATTTGAGTAAAATTGACATCTTAATGATATTTAGTCTTCCAATCCATGCGCATGGAATGTTCTTCCAGTTATTTAGGACTTTTAAAATTTCTTTTAATATTGAGTTGCAATTTTCTGAACACAAATGCTTTACATTGTTGATTAAGGTTATTCCTATTTGAGTTTTATCTGTCATATTTTATTTTCACCACCCTCTTGACACTTTTAGTTACTTTAATTGATATAAGCCTCATTTCCAGACTCTCTTCCAGGCCTCTTTCTCCTACTTTTCTTTTCAGGCTCTAGCACACCCTTTAGTTATTTCCTGAAAATCTGTTCTCTTGCTTAGAAATCCTCTCAGTTTCTGAGAATATTCTATTCTCGCCCTCATTTTTGAAAGACAGTGTTGCTGGATATAAGATTCTTGGCTGGAAGTTTTTCTCTTGTAGTATCTTAAATATACCAGACCACTAGACCACTGTCTTCTTGCCTTCATGGTTTCTGGTGAGACATTAGCACTTAATCTTATTGGATATCTCTTATATGTTATGTGTTGCTTTTCTCTTGCTGTTCTCAGAATTATCTCTTTGTCTTTTATGTTTGACATTCTGATGAGTATGTGTCTCAGAGTTGGTCTATTCAGATTTTTTTTCAGAGTATGTTGTGCTTCTTGCACATGGATATCTATGTCCTTCAATAGGGTTGGGATGTTTTCTACCATTATTTCTTCAGATTCCTTCTGCCCCCTTTTTCCCTTCTTTTCCCCTTCTGGGACACCCATGACATGTATGTTTGCATGCCTTTTACTGTCATTTAGTTCCCTGAGACCTTGTTCAAATTTTTCCATTCTTTTCTTCATCTGTTCTTTTGCATGTTCACTTTCAGAGGCCATTTCTTCAAGCTCATGGATCCTTACTTCTGCCTCCTCAAATCTGCTATTATATGATTCCAATGTTTTTTAATCTCATTTATTGCACTTTTCATTCCCATAAGATCTGTTATTTTTCTATGCATGCTTTCAAATTCTTCTTTGTGCTCATCCAGTGTATTCTTAATATCCTTAATCTTTTTATCCATCTCATTGAATTTATTAAGGATTTGTTTGAACATCTATGTTTAATTGTCTCAATCCCTTTATGTCATCTGGAGGCTTAACTTGTTCCTTTAACTGGGCCATAGCTTCCTGTTTCTTGGTGTGGGTTGTAATTTTTTGTTGGTTTTTGGCATCTGGCTTACTTGAGTGTTTATTCTGGGTGCAGTTTTTCTCTTTAGTTTAGAGCTTCCTGCCCTTTCTCTCTTGCCAAGCATGTAGTTTGTGCTGTAAGCTGTGGAGGCTCAAGCTACCCTCATTGTGCCAGGGACCGATGAAGCTTCTCCCAGCTTTCTCCTTTGCCAGAGGTAGGGACAGAGTCACAGCTGTTGGAATAATCCAAGTCACAGAGGCCTAGACTGTATTTACCCAGAGAGACTAATAAGGCTTAATGCCCCTTTCTCCCCTGTCTGGGACAGGGATGGAGAGGCAGGTGTGGAGAGCAATCTATGCAGTGCGTATCCAAGATGATCATAGTTGACCCGGTAGACTTCCAATTTTTGTCTGTCACTGAAAGTTACCTGCAGTTACCTGGATAGGCTGGTGCAGCATCTGCCAGCCTCCTCCCTACCAGAGGCAGGGCTGAAGCCTAGGCTAGGGCTCCAGGCCAATCTAGGTGAAAGAAACCAGTTCCTACCATCATTGTGATTTTCGGTCAGTCTCTTGGTTTCCCCTCAGGCTGGGGTCGGAGTCAAAATGGCTGCCACTGGCCTCTTTCCAGCTGGGGCTGATTCACACCCCAGCTGTTTCAAGGGTTTTATCTTAGCCAGCAGAGTCTACCAATCAGTAGCCAAAATCAGTCGCCAGTTGTCTCCTTCTCCCCTGTTTTTGGGAAATGGAACTTCCAATTCCAGCCACAGAATAGCTCCTGGGGTGGCTCATGCAGCCAGAGTAGGATAATCACAGGCCTCCATGACTTGGCCAGTAATTTCCTGGAAAGGCTGGAGTAGGTCCCCAGAGCTTCCTCTCTGCTGGAGGTGGGACTTGGGCCTAGGCTAGAGCTGCAATCTGATCTGGTTGAAAAGAAGCCAATCTCCACCAGCACTAGGATTTTCAGTACACCGTGCTTCCCCTCATGTCAGGTGTGGAGTTAAGATGCAGGCTTCTGGCCCCTTTCTGGCTCAGACAGTCTCCAAACTTTATATGTTCTCAGTATTATACTTTATCCTGCTGAATTTCCTCATCAGTAGGTGAAATTGGTGCCCAACCGTCTCTTCCTCCCCTTTTCTGTGAAGTGGAGCTTTCAATTCCAGCCACAGAACATCTCCTAAGGCGGCTTGTGCCTCCAGTGGAGGGTGGGCACCGGCCTCTGGGGCATGGAGCACTCTACATACGAGTCTTCTCAGCAGATGGGCAGTCTCCTCCTTCCATTCCTTCGAGGATGTTGCAGGATGCTATTCTGGTCTCCTGGAGCCCCCAAACAGGTTCTTCAGCTAGCTCCAGATAGCTCTGGGTGTTTACTGACTGCCCTGTAGCAGGAGCTGACTCTAGGAGCTCCTTACTCCACTGCCATCTTGCTGGTTCTCCCTTTTGCCCATCTTTTAATTATGTAGTTTGTCTTTTTATTGTTGAGTTGTATGATCTTTTGGTATACTATGGATATTAAACCCTTATTGGATATGTGATTACCAATTATTTTCTCCCATTGAGTCAGCTGCCTTTTCACCCTTTTTCACAAAGTCCTTTGAGGTGCAAAATTTTTTTCTTTTGTTGCTTGTGCTTTGGAAGTAACATTTAAGAAGCTATCGCCTACCACAAGATCTTGAAAATGTTTTCCTACATTTTGTTCTAGGAGTTTTATGGCTCTTGTTTTTTTATTTAGATGCTTGATCCATTTTGAGTTAATTTTTTATAAGGTGTGAGATAGGAGCCTTCTTTCTTTCTTTTGGATATGAATATTCAATTCTCCCAGGATTCATTTGTTGAATAAACTGTTGTGTCCCAGCTAGGAGGATTGACTACTTTGTCAAGCATAGACTCGGGAGGGTCTATTTCTGAGTTCTCAATTTCCTTCTATTCATCACTGTGTCTGTCTTTATCTCAGTACTATGCTGCTTTTTCCCACTGTAACTAGGGAATATGCTTTAAAGTCAGGAAGTGAGAGTCCTCAAACTTGGTTCTTTTTAAATATCTTTTTGGCTATTTTTGACCCCTTAACCTTAAAAATAAATTTAATAATAGGTTTTTCCACTTCTCCAAAAAAGTCTGTTGAGATTTTTGTTGAGACTGAGTTGAATCTGTAAGTTAGTTTGGGTAGAATTGACATCTTAATGATGTTTAGTCTCCCAATCCTTGAACTCAGAATGTCCTTCTATTAATTTAAGTCTTCTGTGTCTTTTAGTAATGTGTTGTAGTTTTCTGAATATAGGTCCTTTAGTTCCTTGTTTAAGTTTATTCCTAAATATTTGATTTTTTAGTTGCTATTATAAGTGGAATTTTTAAAAATTTCCTCCTCAGATTACACATCAGTAGTATATAGAAGCACTATTGATTTTTGCACATTAATCTTGTAGCCCACCACTTTTCTGAACTCATCTATTATTTCTAGAAGCTTTGTTGCAGATTTTTCAGGGGATTCTAGATATATGATCATATCATCATCAAATAATGAAAGTTTTACTTCTTCCTTTCCTAATTGGGTGCCTTTTTATTTCTTTCTCTAGCTTAGTTGTTCTAGCTAGAACTCTATTCTAGCACAATAACTAATAACAATGGTGATGGTGGGCATCATTGTCTTGTTCCTGAAATCACCTGGAAAGCTTTCAGTCTTTCACCATTGAGTATAATGCTAGCTGTAGGTTTTTCATATATGCACTTTACCATATTGAGAAAGCTTCCTTCTACTCCTGTCTTTTGAATTGTTTTAACCAAGAAATGGGGCTGTATTTTGTCAAATGCCTTTTCCACATCAATTAAGAGGATTATATGATTTTTCGTCTTCAATTTATCAATGTGGTTCATTACACTAATTTATTTTCTTGTATTGAATTACCTTTGCATACCTGGGATAAAACCCATTGAATGTGATTCTTTTAATGTGCTTTTGGATTTGGTTTGCAAGTATTTTGTTTAGAATTAGAGATATTGGTCTGTAATTTTCTTTCTTTTTTTTTTTTTTTGTAGTATCTTTATCTAGTTTTGGTATTAGGTTAATGTTGGCTTCATAGAATGAGTTTGGTAGTGTTCTTCCCTGTTCAAATTTTTGGAAGAACTTGAGCAAGATTGGTATTAGATTGTGTTTGAATGATTGGTAAAATTCACATGTGAAGTCATCTGGTCCCAGCCTTTTTATTTTGATGACTGTTTCAATCCCGTCACATGTGATTAGCTTGTTGAAGTCCTTTATTTCTTCTAGGGTCAGTGTACATGGCTTTTGTGTTTGTAGGAATCTGTCCATCTCCTCTATTTTGCCTAGTTTTGGGCATACAGTTGTTCATAGTATCCTCTTATGAGCTCCTTTATTTCTCTGACATCAGTGCTAAAGTTTCCCTCTCTTTTCTGATTTTATTTATTTGCATCTTGACTCTTTTTTTCTTTGTCAGTCAGCTAAGTGTTTGTCAATTTTATTGATCTTCTCAAAGAGCCAACTTTTGGTTTTGTTGATTCTATTTTTTTGTTGTTTCATTTATTTCTGCTCTAATCGTTACTATTTCTTTCTTTCAGCTTGTTCTGGATAAGTTTAAAGTTCTTTTTCTAGTTCTTCCACGTGTGTAATTATATCTTCAATTTTAGGTCTGTCTTCTTTTTTAATGTAATCATTGAGGGCTATTATTTTCCCTCTCAGCACTGCCTTTTCAGTGTCCCATATATTTTGATATGTTGTGTTCTCATTTTCAATTGTCTCAATCGTCTTGCAATTTCTTCTTTGACCTCCTGATTATTGAAGAGTGTGTTATTTCATCTCCATATATTTATGAATTTCTTCTTTTTCCATCCATTATTGATTTCCACCTTCATTCCATTATGATCAGGGAAAGTGTTTTATATAATTTTAATCCTTTTAAATTTTTTGACTCTTTTCTTGTGACCCAATATATGGTCTATCTTAGAGAAGGATACTGAGCACTTGAAATGAAAGTATACCCTACTGTTTTGGGGTGCAGTGCTGTATAGGGGAGGTCTTCCTATCCACTGTGCGGGCTTGGTAACTTATATTTGTGGTTTCAGCTTCTTCATCTCTCTATCTCTCACCCTCCTGGGAGTTGTGCAGCACTGTCCTGGTCTGCTGACCCCCAAAGCAGGTTCCCTGGACAGCTTTTGGCTCTTTCTCCTTGGTTTATGTGAGAGCACTGAGTTCTGCCTGTAAGTCAGATGCCATCTTCCCTTCAGTATGGTTTTGACAGGACTGCCACATCTACTCAATTGGGAAAGAATAGTCTCTTCAACAAATGATGCTGGGAAAACTGGATTTCCATATGCAAGAAAAATGAAGAGCAATGCCTATCTTACACCATACATAAACATTAACTCAAAATGGATTAACAAACTAAATATAAGAACCAGGAATATAAAAATCCTAGAAGGTAATGTAGGAATGCATCTTCAGGGTTGTGTGATAGGCAATGGTTTCTTAGACTTTATACCCAAAGCATAATCAACAAAAATGAAATACATCAATGGGAACACATCAAAATTAAAAACTTTTTTTTGCCTCAAATGACTTTATCATGAAAGTGAAAAGACAATGTACCCAAATGGAGAAAATATTTGGAAACCATATATCTGATAAGGGTTTAATATCTAGAAAATATAAAGAAATCCTACAGTTCAGCAATAAAAAGTCAGAAAATCCAATTAAAAAGTGTACAGAAGCCTTGAATCTCAAGAGGTTACACAAATGACCAAAATTAAACTAAATTGCTCAGCATCATCAGTTACTAAGGAAATACAAATCAAAACCACAGTGAGATACCATTTTACACCCACTAGAATGGCTACTATTTTTAGAAAAAGAAAATTACAAGTGTTGGAGAGTATGAGGAGAAATAGGAACACTCATTCATTGCTGTTTGGACTGTAAAATGGTGCAGCTGCTATGTAAATTTGGTAGTTCCTCAGAAAGTCAAGTATAGAATTACCATAAAACTTGGCAATCCCACTTCTAGGTATATACCCCAAAGTATTGAAAGCAGTGATTCAAACATGAATGTTGACAGTAGCATTATTCACAATTGCCAAAAGATGAAAGCAACTAAAGTGTCTAATAAATAGGTAAGTACAATGTAGTGTATACATGCAATGGAATATTCATGCCTAAAAAAGGAATGAAGTCCTTATACATGCAACGACATGGATTAAACTTGAAGACATCATGTTGACTGAAATAAGCCTGACACAAAGGCCAATATTGTATGATCTCACTGATAAGAAATAATTAATATTAGAAAACTCAGAGTCAGACTCTGGAATACAGGTTACCAGGGTCAGATTGGGGATAAGGAATGGGGATTTAATGCTTGAGTTTATAAAGTTTTTGTTTGGGTTGATTGTAAAGTTTTGGAAGGTGGTGATCGTAGTCCAAACTTGTGGATGTAATTAACATTCCTGAATTATATATGTGAATGTGGCTAAAAGGGGATGTTTTAGGTTGTAGAATTTTTTTTTTTAATTCAGTATGCTTCTGTCTCACTCTCAGCACTGTAATGACTATAAGTAGAATTAGAATGAAAGTCCCTTTGTTTATACCTCAGAAGATGACAATTAGAGCTATATCAACAACTGTGGACTAAGTATGTAGCAGATACTGTAAATGATAAATGGAATCTCATCCTTTCAATCTGTGGGAACAAAAGTTATGCATAGACATGACTTCAGTTGTTAATGGATTAGCTAATTTTTAGCTTTCACTTAAATAGTACATTAGTCAAAATCATTTCTGTTCTAGAAGAGAGAGTTCCAACCAGCTTAATGAATATTAGCTCATATAACTCAATTTTCCACTGAGGTTATCTGCTTCAGAGGGTCAAGATATTTCACAAATATCTGTAATCTGTCTAGTTAAATATCTACCAGTAATCTCTACCTAAATATCTGCCTTCCTTCATGTGGACTTCATTTTTAGGTTAGAGCTATACCTTTGAGGGTGAAGATGGCTCCATATTTTTTATGCCTTTTATTCTCATTGAGATTCCCATCTTCCAGAATCCATATGAATCCTTGCAAAAGACTTTGCTCACATGTGGATGACATGTCAAGCTGAGAACAACTGCTCTTTTCTGATAATGGGATACTCCAACCCAGTTTGGTTCAATGTGGATTCTACAGGATAGCTTTTCTGTATATCTAAATTGTGCATACATAGGATGGAACTTTTTCCATTACATCATATGTCAAGCTTAATTAAATGTATTTAATGAAATGGAGGGCCAAGGTGTCAGCAGAGTAGGGAGCTCTAGGAGTGAGCTTATCCTACAGTGCAGTTAGTAAACACCTAGATTTATTTAAAGTACTACTTTTGGCATGAGGGCAAGAGGGGTTGATTGAAAATCACAGTAATGGTATGGACCAGCTTATTTTCAACAAGGTCAGATTGCATGCCTAAACTAGGGTTGAGCCACACTTCTGGTGGAGAAGAGACTGGGAGTGGGGAACTGTACCAGCCTCTGTGAACAACTGTAGTTGCTTTTGGCCCACACAGACTATATTTTTGGGCACCTGTGGCTTCATCCCTGCCCCTTGGCTCTCTGGACAACTGCAGCTACTTTCGACTTGCATAGACTAGACTGTTGGACACATCTCTGGCTCCACCCCTACCCCTGACAGGAGAAGAAGGAATAGTGATCCCCCAGCCTCTGTGGGAAATGCCAGTAGCTTTCGGCCTAAATGGAATAGACTTTTGGACATATTTCTGACTCCATCATTGCCAGTGATGGGGTAAGAAGAGGTACAATGCTCCCTCACCCTCTCTGGGCAACTGAAGTCACTTTTGGCCTGCTCGGACTAGATGGTTAGGCATACCTGAGGTTCCATTCTGCCACTGGCAGGGGAGGGCAGCTGGTACTTTGTCAGTCTCCCTGGCTAACTGCAGTCAGTTTTGACAGCACATATTAGTTTGCTGCCTACAGTGCAACTCCATCCCCACCCAAGGCAGGGGAAGAAGGGGCTTGGAGCTTCATTAGTCTCTCTGGGCAACTACAGATGGTCTGGGCCTTCCTGGTTTGGATTACTGCACATGACTGCAGCTCTCTCCCTATTCCTGGCAGGAGAGACAGTGGGGAGAAGCTTCAACTGTTGCTGCAGCAATGCCCGCAGCTTCAGATTCCATGGCTTAGAGCAACAATAGCATCCTTGGCTCCTATTCTGCAGCCAGCGAGGGAAAAAGGGCAAGACACAGATGAAAAAGGGCTGAAAAAAATCAGATTGACTAAACAGGAGCCACTATAAATTTCCAAATTAAATAGAACCAAATACCAAAGATGGGCTGTACCACAATGCCAATCAAATTGAAAGCCCTAGACTAAAGAGATAAATGGCACACAGAATAAATAATCTAGTAAATTGGATGCCTATACACCAACAAAAAATTACAATACATACCAAGAATCAGGAAGATATGGCCCAGTCAGAAGAACATACTAAGCCTCCAGATGACATTAAGGAGTTGAAACAACCAATCATAAAATATTCAACCAAATCTCCTTAATAAATTCAAAGAAATGGCTAAAAAATTATAGATATTAAGACAACACTGGGTGAGCACAAAGAATTTGAAGGCATACATAGAAAAATAGTAGATCTTAAATAATCAGTGGGTCAAAGAAGGAATTGTGAGCAATCAAATACCTTGAGGTTAATGAAAATAAGAACACAATATATCAGAACCTTAACAACATATCAGAAAGTTAAATTTATAGCAACTAAAGTGTACATAAAAAAAGAAGAGCTAAAATTAGTTACCTAACTACACAGCTGGAAGAACTATTAAAAAGAACAGCAAACTATTCCCAAAGCAAGCAGAAGTAGTGAAATAACAAAGATCAGAGCAGAAGTAAATGAAATTGAGAAGAAGAAAAAAAGAAATGATTAACAAAACCAAAAGTTGGTTCTTCAAGATCAACAAAATTGACAAACTCTTAGCTAGACTGACAAAGAGAAAAGAAAGAATATATAAATAAATAAAATCAGAAGTGTAAGTGAGACTACTGACCCTACAGAAATAAGAGATCATAAAAGGATAATATGAACAACTGTATGCCAATAAACTGAACAATAGAGATTAAATGGAAAAATTCCTAGGAACATATAAATAATGTACACTGACCCTAAAAGAAACAGAAGACTTCAATAAACCAATCACAAATAAAGAGATTGAAACAGGCATCAAAGAATTCTCCAAAATGTAAAGCCCAGGAGCAGATGACATCTCAGTTGAATTCTACGAAGCATTCGAAGATTTAATAATTATCTTACTCAAACCCTTCCATAAAATGAAATAGGAAGGAATGATACCAAACTCATTCTATGAAGATAAAGATATTACAAAGAAAATTACAGACCCATTTCCCTAATGAATATGGATGCAAAAATCCTCAGCAGAATACTCACTAATCGAATCCAACAACAGTAAAAGAATTATTCATCATGATTAGTGGGTTTTATGCCAGGCATGCAAGGGTGGTTCAACACAAGAAAATCAATCAGCATAATACACCATATTAGTAAATCAAAGTAGAAAAATCACATGGTCATCTCAATTGATGCAGAAAATGCATTTGAAAAACTATAACTTTGTTTCTTGATGAAAATACTCCAAAAGATATGAATTGAAAGAGTCTTTCAGAACATGATAAGGCCATATATGAAAACCTCACAACTAACATTGTATTCAATGGTGAAAGATTCAAAGCTATCCCATTAAAAATGGTAAACAGACAGGGATGGCCACTGTCACCACTGTTTTTCAGTATAGTTGTAGAGGTTCTAGCTAGAGCAATCAGACAAGAGAAAAGCATCCAAATTGGAAAGGAAAAAGTAAAAGTTTGGCTATTCATTGGTGAAATGTTCCTATAACAAGAAAGTCCAGAAAAATCTATAGCAAATCTACTAGAGCTAATAAATGAATTCAGCAGAGGGCAGGATGGAAGATTAATATGTAAAAGTCAGTAGTGTTTCTTTACAGTAGTAATGAGCAACCTGAGGAGGAAGTCAGGAAAAAAATTCCATTTACAATGGTGATTGAAAGAATCAAATATTTAGGAATAAACTTAATGAAGGACATAAAGCACTTTTATTCAGAAAACTACAAAGCATTGCTAAAAGAAGTCAAAGAACTAAATAAATGGAAGGATATGACATTCCATGTTCATGGTTTAAAAGACTAAATATGGTTAAGATGTCAATTCTACCCTAATTAATAAACATATTCAATCCCAATAAAAATTCCAATAGCTTTTTAAAAGAAGAAATGGAAAACCTAATTATCAAATTTATTTGGAAGAGTAAGGGGCCCTGAAGAGCCAGAAACATCTTAAAAAGAATGAGTGAAGTTAGAGGACTCTCACTTCCAGACTTTAAATTATATTACCTAGCTACAACGGTGAAAACAGCATGGTACTGGCATAAAGATAGACATATAGACCAAGGAACCAAACTGACTATTCAGAATTAGACTATCACATCTGTGGTCAAGTGAATTTTGATAAGACAGTCAAGCCCACCCAGCTGGGCCCAGTCTATTCAACAAAAGTTGCTGGGTGAAGTGGACATCCATATCAAAAATAAAGAACAAAGGAGGTGAAGATGGTCAACCACCACACCAGGGAACCGAGAGTACAAGCAGGAGAATCCCATCCATCAGCCATATGGCTCTCGATTCAGAGGTGGAGTGGATATCACCAGCCCAGGGTCCACAGGATGGAGGAATAAAATATGGATTAGAGTGGACTTACTAGTATTCTACTATAGAACTATTGTGACTCTAGCAATGGAAGAAACTGTATCACTGATATGGAGACAGTGGCCCCGGGAGTTGCTGAGGGCAGGGAGAGGGAAGAAGAGATGTGATGTGGGGGCATCTTCTGGACTTGGTGTTGTCCTGAATGATATTGCAGGGACAGATGCAGGACATTATATATCCTGCCATAACTCACTGAATGGACTGGGGGAAGAGTATAAACTACAATGTAGACTATAATCCACACCATGTAGCAATGCTCCAAAATGTATTCACCGAATGCAGTAAATGTGCCACAAAGATGAAAGAGGTTGTTGATGTGGGAGGAGTGGGGTGGGGTGGGGTGTGCAGTATATGGGAACCTCATATTTTTTAATGTATCATTTTTTTGTGATCTATGTATCTTTAAACAAAAAAGACAAATAAGAAATTAAAAATTATAAATAAGTAAATAAAATTTAAAGGAGTTCCTAGCTCTAAAATTCAAAGACTTAATTTCCTACAATTTCAGGTTACCTACTTTCCAAGTTTATTTAGTTATAAACTCTACTTTTATTCTGTAAATTTATCACCTTTTCCATTTCATTCAAAAGACTACATCATTACTTTTTAAATAGCATGGTGCTTTTACTTCTTCAAGTTGAAAGAATGTGTATACAATCCTTATAATTTAGGAAGAAAATACCAGGCCTTAGATCTTAATCTGTAACTTAGTATACTCTTTTCTTTGAACACATGAATAACTGATACAACAGTTAAAAAAACCAATGATTAGTACATTTTTGTCACAAGTATGGTAGACAAGTGATAAAAACCCTCAAATCCCTTCTCTTTTACTTAAACAAGAAAAAGCATGTTTCACTAATCTTACATAGACACAGTACTAGAAGGCCTGTGTTTTTATTTCCGTTATATCTCCAAAGTATGTGGACTAAACAGACAATCAGTGAATGCTGGGATAAAATAGATGTCAACAGATTTTCCAGTGAAAGAGCTACGGAAAACTATAAAATTGTCTAACTTTTATGAAAATTGCATATATAATTTTAGGACTATAAAAGTCTTTATGATTATTCCATCTCAAATTCATGCTTTGTGTAAGAGCAAATTGAATATCAAAGGCAAACAAAAATCAGCACAAGGATATACAGATAATTACTATCAAGATTTCCTGTTTATCCCTTGTATCTTTTGTCTGGATTAATTATTCCAGAGTCTTGTCTTTCTCAGAAATTAAAATGACACGGTAGTTACAGAGAAAAATCTCAGGGTGGTGGTTTAAGTCTCTTGTATGTTTTTCTCCTCCTTTCTGCTCCCCCTTATCTGCTTTCTATCTTTCTTATTTAAACAGTCTCACTATCCTTATCAGAGAATTGGGGCACTGTTAGTTGACATGCAATTTACATCCACTGAAAGCCTAGAATTACACTGTATCAAACCTTTCTCCCCAGGCTACAGATAAGAAACTACAAAATTGAGATTTGGCTTTAGTTTATTGGTTTGTATTATTATATTGGATGACTAACTTCAAATATATTACTATATTTGCATATTTGCTGCAATAGATAAAATGCTTCAGTGAGGTATATCAGGGCATCAGAATTCCTAATTCCCTTTAAGATCGGAGTTAAAAATATTTTGACTTTCTTTTAAATAAGAAATATACCTAGGAAATTATTTCTTACAGAAATTTTCTTTTTTTCCATTGGAATAATATAATGGAAAAATGTCTTTCTCCACAGAAATCATTTCTTTTTAACATGGCCTACTTTCTGTCCCACTATTATAATAATAGTTTAGTCTTTATTAATATATCTAAAATTAAACAAAAATTCTAGAAATAAATGTTTTGTAACCTGGATCAATTTCCAGCATGACAGCATGAGAAGCTTCCCAGCAAAACTGGTGGAAATTATTAAAAAGTTATTTTTAATAACCAACAATTGAAAGTCTCTGGAAATGCTCTGAAAGGCAAACTGCAAGTAAAGAAAATCTATGAAAATTTAGTGTGAACAGGAGAATCTCTGGTATTTTAGCCAAGGACCTGCTTACTCCCTCCTCCTTCCCAGTTCAGAGAATCAGAAATTCTATTACAGACAGCTGCAGCCAAGAACACAGGGCTCCCTATATTCCCAGTTCCTAAGTGGATGAATTTTCTCATGAGGAGCACGACTTAGGTGTTTCTCATCACAACTGCTGTAGCTGGCTGTTGTTGAGACTGTCATAGGTGAATGTGATTAAGAGGTAGGGGAACTAATTTTCTGTCCAGCCTCCATTCATGAAACAGAGGCTCTACTGTGCATATGGAATGCTGAAAATACTGGGGTCCCAATAGCCATTTTCCCAGCTTATGAGGCAGTGGTTCCATTCACAGGAGAGAGAAGGTTAGAGGACTTCATGTTACTGCACTCCCCCCTACTCATTATTGTTCAGCTCCTACATTGGGGTGTCACTTGAAAGAAACTTGCCATTGGCCCCTCCTCAATCTCCAGAGACCTGGTGTATTAGTTAGCCAAAAGGGATGCTGATGCAAAGTATCAGAAATATGTTGGCTTTTATAAAGGGTATTTATTTGGGGTTAGAAGCTTATACTCAGAAGGCCCTAAAGAGTCCAACTCAAAATACTATAAGAGGTACTTGCTCACCCAAAGTCATTTGCCATGTGTTGAAGAAAGATGGCAGTCAATATCTGTGAGGGTTCAGCCTTCCTCCTCCTCTTAAGGCTCCGTGGTCCCAGCTTCTTCTGCTGTAGGCTGGGATAAGATGCATCTCTCTCCCCGGGACTTGTTTCTTTCTGGGCTTAGCTGCTCTGTTCTCTTCACAAGGTCAGATGTAGTCTATCAAGCTCATCTCTCTTCTTCTGCTATGAGCCTCTGCCATGACTAATGAGCTGTCTCTATTTCTCTGTGTTATTCTCCTATGTGTCTACTTCTGTGTGAGAATCTGTTTTATCAGCCCAAGGGGACTGGGAGTCAACACTAATTCACATTCTAATGATGTGGTTGAATCAAAGCCCTAATCCTAACATAATTTAATCTCTTTTGGAATCTGTAAATAATATCAAACTGCCACACATGACCAGAAGTTTTGCCTGGTAGAAATGCAGGTCATAAAACTAGCAACTCTTAACCTCCTTCCAAAGGAACTAGGTTTATTTGAAACATAGTATCAGAAAATATAAATCTTAGAACATGCTCAAAAATAGTGGATGTTGTGGAGAACAGAATTAGGAAGAGAGTCACAGATCTAATGAAAATACATGCTAAACTGTAGACCAGCTAGTTTGCAGGAGAGAACTTGGAAAGAACAAAAAGTGACTCAAAAATAGATGCATCATAATAAAAATTCTGACAAAGACAAGAAGAAAATCTTAAAGGCAACGAAAGAAAATGATGCATCACTTAAAGGGGAACTCACAAAAGATAACGGATGACTTCTCAGCAGAAACAAGGCTAGAAGGCAGTAGGATTACATTAAAGTACTCAATTATAAACTTGTCAACCAACAATCCTGTAAGAGCAAAAATTTTGTTCAAATGAAGGGGAAATACTAACTAGTTCAGGTAAGCAAAATCGGTGAGAATGTGTTGTTAGCTGATTCATCTTATTAAGAACACTAAAGTAAGTTCTTTAGTCTGAAATTCTGTGACCCCAGGTGATAAATGAAATCCACAGAAATAAAGAGCACCAGTAAAGGTAATTGTGTAATACATAACAAGTACTAGCAATGCATATTTTTTCCTTTATTCTCAACTGATTTGAAAAACAGTTATTTAAATTAATGAATACATAATGTATTATAATTCTATAAAATAATACATATATAATATATTGTTAGGCCTGTAACAACACAAAAGAGACGGATGGGAGCAAAACTGTAATAGGCTTAGGAAATGACAAAAGAGGGAAGAGTAGTAACTATAACAATGCATTGATGAATATGCAACTTTAATAGATGTAATATATACCACAAAAAGTGAGAAAGAGGATAGAGCTAAATAGGGTAACATTTCTGTAAATCATTAGTATTAAGGGAGTATAAATCTGACATTGATGCTAATAATTTGAAATGTGTATGGTAAACTCTACAACCACCACTAAAAATCTAATGCTGAAATAGAGCAAAAACGTCATTTAAAAAATTAAAATGTGTGATGGTTTGTTGCTGGATGGATGCCAGAAAATCGAGTCCTTAGAGCTAATCCATTCTTATGGGTATGAACCTATAGTAGATGGCTCTTTTTAATTAGATTACTTCCATGGGGCACGACCTAGGGTGGGTCTTAATCCTCTTATTGGAATCCTTTATGAAGGCAGTGATACAGAGAGAAACACAAGGAAGGGAAAAGAGAAAAAGGGACAGAATGAGAGAGAAAGCCACTGAAGCAGGAACCTGAAGCACTGAGATCTAGAAGAGAAGGGAGAAACCAGCAGACACTGTCATTGTGCGTTTCTATGTAAAAGGAATCCAGGATTGCTTACAGTCAGTCTTCAAGAAGACAAGCATTGCCTGATGAAGCCTTGATTTGGACATTTTCATGGCCTCAGAACCGTAAACTTATAAGTTAATAAATTCTCACTATAAAAGCCAACTCATTTCTGGTCTATTGCTTTTGGCAGCTTACAAACTAAAGCAAAAATGATACATTAGAAAATATCCACTTAATACTAGAGAAATAGTAAATAAAGAATACAGGAAAAATACTGCACAAAATATATGCACAATAAAAAGTAAGATGGCAGACATAAACCCAAGTATATCAATAATAACATTTAATATTACTGGATTTAAACAATCCAATCAAAAGGCAGAGATTGTCAGCGTGGATAAAAACCATGATCCAAGTATATATTATCTAAAGGAGAAACACTTTAGTTTCAGAGACACAAATAGACTAAAAGTAAAAGGATAGAATAAGCATGCTCATCATGTAAATGGCAGCCATAAGAAAGTTGGGGTGGCTACAATATCAGATAAAATATACTTTAGAACAAAAAATGTTACTAGAGATGAAGAGGGAATTTTATAATGATAAAAGCATAATCAATAAGGAAGATCTAACAATTTTCAATATATATGCATGCAATAGCAGAGCTCCGAAATATATTAGGCAAGAACTTACCAAAATGAAGGGAGAAATAGGCAATTCAAAAAAAACAAGTGGGGAATAAAAAGCCATTCATTTAGTAACTGGTAGAACCACTAGGCCCAAGATCAACAAGGAAAGAGCAGACTTGAAAACACTATAATCCAATAAGAACTAGCAAACATCTATAGGGTACACCATCTAACAACAGCAGAATATAAATTCTTCTGAAGCTCACATGGAACATTCTCCTTGATATACAGTGTACTAGACCATAAAACAAACCTCAATGTGTTTAAATGGATAGAAATGATACAAAGTATTTTCTACAACCACAAAGGAATGAAATAAAAAATAACATGAATACACTTGGGAAACTGTCATGTATGTGGGAATTAAACCACAGACTCCCATATAATCAAAGGCTCAATGGAAAAACCATAGGGAAATTAAAAAATATTTTGAAGTGAATAAAAATGGAGGTAAAACATATCAAAACCTATGAGAAACAATGAAGGCAGTACTTAGAAATGAATTTATATCTAGAAATGCCTATATTTAAAAGCAAGATCTCAAATCATTAACCTAACTTTCTGCTTTAAGACACTGAAAAAAGAAGAGTAAACTAAACCTAAGAGAAGCAGAGGGAAAGAAATAATAAAGATTAGATGGGAAATTAATGAAATATGGAAAAGAAAACTACAGAGAAAATCAAGGAAACCAAAAGCTGGTTCTTTGAAAAGATTGACTGAATTACAAACATTTATCTAGTTTGACCAAGGGGGGGGGGGAAAGAGAAGTCTCAAATTATTAAAATCAGTAGTGAAACAGGAAACATTACTACATACTTTACAGAAATAAAAATGATTATAAATGAATACTGTGGACAATTGTATGCCAACAAATTAAATAACTTGAAAGGACAAATTCTTAGAAAGATACAAACTGCTGAAGCTGACTCAAGAATAAGTAGACAATCCAAATAGAGCTGTAACAAATGAGACTGAGTAATAACAACAAAGTTACCACCAAGAACAACCCAGACACAGAAGGTTTGACCACCGAATTTTATTAAACATTCAAAGAGGAATTAATACCAGTTTTGCAAACTCTTCCAAAATATAGAAGAACACTTTCCATAAAATTTGATGTGGCCAGTTTACCCTGATAACAAAACCAGACAATGACATCAAAAAAGGAGAGCACAAATCCTCAACAAAATACTAGCAAACTGAATCCAGCAACATCTAAAAAGAACTATATACCATGGCCAAGTGGGTTTTATCCTAGGGATGTAAGGTTGTTTTAACATCCTAAAATCAATTAATGTAATATATCAATAGATTAAAAAACACAACTCATGTGATTATCTGTTAGATGCAGAAAAAAATCTGACAGAATCCAACACTCATCACGATTTCAATAATGAAGGTAGGAATAGGAGGGAATGTCCTTAACCTAATAAATGGCATCAAAGAAAAACCCACAGCTAATATCAAACTGAATGGAGAAAGTCTGGATGCATTCCCCTTCAGAACAGGTATGAGACAGGGCAGGTAGGCAAGAAAAAGAATTTTAAAAAGAATCCAGAGTGTAATTGCATCCATCAGCCATATGGGATCTAAGCCCCCTCTATATTTAGAGGTAGAGTGGATATCATCATCCCAGGGTCCACAAGATGGAGGAATATAATATGGATTGGAGTAGACTTGTTGGTATTCTACTATAGAACTGTTGTGACTCTAGAAATGGAAGAAATTGTATCATTGATGTGGAGATGGTAGCCACAGGAGTTGCTGAGGGCAGGGAGAAGGAGGAAGAGGTGTGATATGGAGCATTTTTGGGACTTGGAGATGTCCTGAATGATATTGCAGGGACAGGTGCAAGGCATTGTTTATCCTTCCATAACCCACTGAATGGACTGGGGAAGAGTGTGAACTACAATGTAAACTATGATCCATGTGGTGTGGCAGTGCTCCAAAATGTATTCACCAAATGCAGTGAATGTGCCTCACTAAAAAAAGGGGATGTTGAGAGAGAGAGAAAAAAAAGCATCCAGATTGGAAAGCAAGAGAGAAAACGAGCTCTATCCCCAGATGGCATGATCTTATATATGGAAAATCTTAAGGAATCTACTGAAAAACTATTAGAAGTAGTAAACAAGTTCAGTAAGTTTGTACGATACATCAGTATACAAAATCAATTGTATCACTGTACACTTGCAATGAGCAATTCTGAACTGTAATTAAGAGAGCAATTCCACTTACAATAGCATCAAAAAGATAAAAATACTTCATAATAAATTTAATAGAAGTTCAAAGTAACCTCTGAAAACTATGAAACATTGTTGAAAGAAATTAAAGATATAAATAAATGAGAAACATCCCATGTTCATGGATAGAATTCATATTAAGATGACATCTCTGCCCAAATTCATCTAAAAGATTCAATACATTTCACATCAGAATCCCAGCTGGATTCTGACAGTAACTGACAGTTTCATGATAAAAATCATATAGAATTGCATAGTACCCAAAATATCCAAAATAACCCTGAGAAAAAAGAAGAAATTGAATTGAAGGACCCAGTCTTTCCAATCTCAAAGCAAAAGTAATCCAAGACAGTTTGGTCCTCACAAAAGGATAAGCATATTGATTCTTAGTTTGCTAAAAGCTGCCAAAAGCAATATACCAGAAATGTTGGCTATACAATAGGAGGGGGCGGGGGGGGGGGGCAGAGTTGTTGTTTGCAAACTTACAGTCCCAAGGCTGAGAAACAAATAAAGGCATCATCAAGTAATGCTCTCTTCACAAAGACTGGCTGCTGACAATCCTGGACTCTAGGGGAAGGCACGAGGTGGAATCTACTGATCTTGCCTTCTGCTCTGGGCTCCATTGCCCACAGCTTCTGGCTTTGTGTTTTTCTCTCAGGTTTTTCTCTGAACTCCTGTGTCTTATTCTATATATTTATCCTGTTTATAAAAGACTCCAGGAAGAGGATCAAGAGCCACCCTGGGCCACATCTTACTGTAATTTTCTAATCAAAAGGACCTTAAATGAAGTAATCTAATCAAAAGTTTCACACCCACAAGAATGTATTAGTTTTCAGGACATGATTTTCTGGGGTCCATATAACATCAAACCATCTTACTGCACCCTCTGGACCATAAGGATATATGATCTTTCCATATACAAGATACATTAATTCCATCAAAATATTGTGAAAAGGCTTAAATATTTTTAGTAGGAGTATTTATTACAAAATCTTATAATCTTGACATACAGTGAAATGTCTGACTGGTTCCATGTTCAGTTAAGTCCTCACAGGGTGCACCATTCTCTTGGGACTCACTTTCCAGAAGCTCAGAATTTTCTAAACCATCAGTTTTTGGTTTCTTTGTGCCTCGGAGTTGAGTACTCAGCTTATCCCTTTCCTCTCACATTTTATGATGAGTTTCAAGAAGTCAGGTCACAATTTCCTCATTTAATTTGGAAATCTACTCAGCTAAATATCCAAGCTTGTCACTTTCAAATTTTACTTTCCATCCAACATCAGAGGACAATTTTGGAAAGCTCTTGAAAAACAAATATTTCCTTTTTTCCAGTTTTCAGTGACATATTTATCATTTCTGTCTAGGGCCTCATTAGAAGTACCTTTAATGTCCATTTTTCCACCAAGTCTCTTCAAAGCAATCTAGGCCTTTTATATCAAGCATCTCACAATTCTTCAGAATTTTCTACTTACCCTTTTATAAAACTCCCCGCATTTTTGGTATTTGCAATCACAGCTCCCACTCCTGGAAACAAAATCTGTTTTAGTTTGCTAAAAGCTGCTGAAAGCAATGTACTATAAATAAGTTGGCTTTTACAATGGGGTTTTTTGGCTTACATGCTTACAGTTTCAAGGCTTGAGAAGAGTGTCCAAATCAAGGTATCTTCTGACAACTCTCTCTTCCCAAAGACTGGGTGCTAGTGATCCTGGACTCCATGGGAAGGCACGTGGTGGTGTCTTCTGGTCTCTGCCTCTGCTTCTGGCTTCGTGTCTTTTTCTTAGCTTCTGTGGGTTTCTTTCTGAGCTCTTGTATCTTTATCTCTGTATCCATTCCATTTATAAAGGATGCCAGTAAGAGGATTAAGACCCACCCTGGGCCATGCCTTACTGAAGTAGTCTGATTAAGAGACCTCTAACTGAAGTGATATAATCAAAAGGTTCCACTTACAGTAGGTTCATACTCACGGGAGTGGATTCACTCTAAGGATATGATTTTCTGGGATCCATCTGGCATCTGACATTCATGTCAGTCAATGGGATAGAACTCAGAATCTACAAGTAAACCTGTGCTTCTTTGGTCATTTGAGTTTTTACAAGTGTGCCAAAACAATTCAATGGGGAGATGATAGACTATTCAAGTTGGTGCTAGTAAACCTGATAATCACATGAAAAATAATGAAATTGAAATCTTATTTCACTCGGTATGTAAAAGTTAACTCAAAATGGAACAAAGATCTAAATATAAGGCCTAAAACTATAAAATTCCTAGAAGAAAGTAAGGGTTAATCTATATGGTCTTGCATTTGGCAATGGAATCTTAGGTATGATGCCAACAACACAGACAACTAAAGAAAATAATAGGTAAGTTGGACTTATCAAAGTTAAAAACTTCTGTGCTTCATAGGACACTTTAAACCTGGGGTTCTTAACCTTTTTTGTTCCATGGACCCCTTTACCAGTCAGGGAAAAACCATGGACCCCTTACTAAGTCCACATTATACTGTGTATTATTTAATAACTATATCACACTGACTTGAATTTCACTTCAAGCTCACAGATTCCTTGTTTAAGAATCCTGCTTTAAATAAAAATACAACCTACAAAATAGGATAGAATATCTGCAAATCACATATTTGATAAGCAACATATATTTAGTATATTAAAAGAACTTCTATAACTCAGTAATAAAATAGCAAATGGCCCAGTTTAAAATGTGGGAAATAGTTCTAAACAGATATTTTTCCAAAGGAAAAAAATGAAAGGCCAATAAGCACATGAAAATATGTTCAACACCACTGCCAATCAGTGAAATGCAAATCAAAACCAAAATGAGGTACCACTTTACACCTCATAGGATGACTAGACTCAAAAAGTCAGAAATTGGCAAGTTAGCAAGGATGTAGAGAAATCTAAACCCACACATGCAATCATTTTGGAAAAGAGTTGGCAGTTTCTTAGAAGGCTAGACATAGAATTACTATATGAACCACCAATTTTACTCCTAAGTATATACCCATGAGAAATGAAAACAAATGTCCACAACAAATCTTATTCTCAAATGTTTATAGCAAAACCATTGATAATAGCCAAAAGGAGGAAACAGCTCAAATGTCCAACTGAAGAATGGATAAACAGTACTATAAGCATACCATGGAATAATATTTGGTCACAACAAATGAAATAATGTTACTTGCTGTTATATAACATGAATAAACTTGAAAATATTATGCTAATTGGAAGAAGACAGTCATAAAGGATCACATATTTTATAATTGTATTTATATGACATGTCCAGAATAGAGAAACCAGTCTCTGATTTCAGTGACTTTACAGTCCTAATACCTATCTCTTTTATTACAGGAATTTACATGACAAAATCACTTTTCAGAACTAAAATGAATATGTAAAGAAGTATATGTCATTTTTATAACTTATACTGTTACCAGAAAAGCTAAAGTCATTCTGATTTTGATGAAATAAATGTATATGTTTGATCATTTAATTCCCCTGAGTTGGTGTCTATTACTTGTAAATGAAAGGACTCCTAAAGTATATCACTTAATTCCTTCTTCAATCTGAAATGATAACAGATTCTTCCCCTTTGTAGAATGTAAAGACAATTAGGGACAGGCTAAGAATAAACATCTGAACAAATATAGCATGCATATATATACATATTTATCTATCTATATATCTATCTTCTAAAAAAATACTCACGTTTTGGTCTTTTTTTTCTTAGCTATCATTAATTTCATATGTATACTTTTTTATCTGTTGTCTTCTATCATCCTGATTTAAGTTGTATTTCATCAGTAATAAAAGGCAGAATACAGTGATTAAGACCACAGATTCTGGGGCCAGGTTATCCAACTTTCCATTCTGGGTCAACTTCTCACCTGTTATGGGATGTTCAACAATTCACTTAATCTTTCTTGCCTGAGTTTCCTTATTTGTTGAATAAATAATAATAGTATGTGATAAAATTTATAGAAATATATTTGTGTTTTTAAAAAATCCTGGCACACAGTAATACTATATAAGTTTTTGTTAATAAATTTATATAGAGTAAAATTTATTTTGTCAATAAATTTATATAGAGTAAAATAACTTTTTAAATACACTTCCAGAATGGACTGGGACATTAATGCAAGAAACAGATTGTGTACATATAAAAAAATTCACATATGTAAAAGGAGTATAATCTAATAGGGATGGGATGAGTTATTAGGTATCCTATATATTTTACAGTAAAGATGTTATCTGTGGGAAAAGATGAAGTTAGAGCTTCAGTTTATAAGACACACAAAATAAATTACAATGCATTAAAGAGTTAAGTGAAAGAGGCCTGGAAGAACACATAGCAAATATATAACCAATTTCTGGAATGGAATTTACAGTCTATGCAAAACAAACCAAAAAAAGCATAGGAAGTGATAATGAAAGATAACATTGTTATTTTAAAGAACATAAACCTTTACAATTTCCAGATGTTGAACTCTCACCATAAAATTGAAAATATACTAGGAAACAAATTCTTACAATTAAGAGTTACTAGATTTAATATCTACAATGTTAAAATAATCTTACAAATCAAGATAAGCCACATGTTAGAGGAATAGGGAAAAAATTGTATTAATTAGAATTGTTTGGTAGAGTTCACTCAAACTAGATGAGAAAAAAAAAATTGCCTCCTTTTTGAAAAATCTCAATGTTGTGTCTGAATTAAAGCAGAGTTAGATCCAAAGGGAGTAACAAATTCCTGAAAATATTTCCATTCTTTCCATCTTTCAGTCCTATGGGCTTCTCTGCTTGGCCTCATTCTTAGACCGTTTTCACATGTCAGTATGATGTCAGCAAGGTGGTCATAGGCCGACCCACTTTTCCATTGTTCTTAGAGTTTTCAATAAAAGAACACGGAGGATCATCTTTCTTTCAATATACATATATCAATTTTTATACAGAGATTCTGATTTTATCTAATTGGAGTAAGTGGTTATTTGCAGTGAGGGAGCTCCTTTGTGAGGAGGTACATCAGGGTTGTGGGTGAGAATAGGCAGAAATAAACCATAGATTACTAGGAACAAAGGGAGGGATGTGTCCCCAAAGGAAGGTGTCTTAGATGAAAATTATACACATCCATTAAAGTATAAAATAGTACGCCACCAATACATTACAAATGGATAATCATGAAAAAAAAACCAGATTCATTAGCAAATAAATAAACATTAAGAAAGCACATGTAAAATTTTTTCACATTAGAAGGGGTTTGATACATTATGCCCCAGAGGCATTGCTGGTAGGTATTAAGGTTTGTATGACTGGATGAAGTACAAATTTGCAAAATCTAATTGAGTATTTAAAAGGTTCATAATCTCTGACACATGTCTAAAAATCTCTTCTAAGCATGTAATCACAGAGTAAAGCATATTTACAAACAAGAGTATTTATGATATTATTATCTATATTAGGAAAAAACTAAAACTCAAGTAAAATGCCATCAATAAGAAAGAAAGATTAAATGAATTATGTTGATTTAATACCAATAAATATTACGCAGTCCTTCACATTTTGTATTTAAAGAATTTTTAATAATATAAGACTACATAGAACACTGTTAAATGTCAACAGAGCTTTAGTCTAGATTGAAGGATTATTGTTCATTTTCCTTTTACAATTTGATTTTCCAAGTTTATTTTTAATTTAATAAAAACTTTTTTAATCATAAAAAATTTAAAATATTTCTTATTTTAACCCTAAGTGACTAAAATGTTCTGTTTATAAGTAATGTACATTTTATAAAATGATGATAATCGTTGCATCATTGTAAAGGTCACTCAGTAAACATTTAAGTTTATTATTTTGATATTTCAAAAAACACTTTCCAGAAGTGATATACATCCTGATCAAGTGTATTTTCCACTAAATACTTTTAGACATATAAAGAAATTAAAAGGAGAAACAAATACAGACTGTCTGATTCCTCATTCAATGTACCATGATGAGAGAACTTAGAAAAACATGGAAAGAAAACAATATACTTGCAAATGCTATTTTTTCCATTCTTCAGGGATGAAATTATGTTTTACTTAGCCAATATTTTCCTTGGCAGTACAATCTTGGGATAAGAAAATTTGCCATTAAAGACTATACCAAAATTTAAAAATTTGCCATTAAAGAATATAACATGAAATTTATGAATCCGTACAAATGGCTAATGAACATGTTTAAAAAGCATTCACTTTCACTATAACATAAATAAGTGCATGCTAAAACAATCATTATAATACTTATAAATAATAAGCAGTGATTATATGTCATTTAATTTTTACATTAATATGAGTATTATTTTAGTAATGGGTTTTACTAGATTGTTCATATTTTTCTTCAATTGCAGATAGGAAATATAAATGAATAGAAATTAAAAACTTAGGTATGTAAGGCCCCTGGGCTCAGAGGTGCAGATGCTTTTGAATAGTTTTGAAATGTCCAGTGGACTTTCAAAACTTCGTATATTTGTGTAATTAAAATATATAAATTTGTACAACTGTGCTAAAACTGCTACAATCATTTCTATTCCATTGGCAGATCATCTTCCTGTGAAAACAAAAATCCTAAAAACAGCAACAACAAAATAAAGGTGCTAAAAAGAAATGGAACCAATGAAAACATTTTAAGCATCTTATAGCCATGTGGGGAACTAAAGAAAACTGAAGCACCAAAAGTCTGTTCTGTAACAGGCCTGTTAGCATAGTGCGTGTATGTCCTATATCACTGCAAAGTCAGTGCCCAACTTCTCCTAACCGAACTATTTCATTTAGAAAATATACTAAGTGAAACAATACACGATTCTGTAACTCTGAGTTGAATTATTCTCAGTCAATGCATTCAGTAATTTGTCCTTATCCCAAAGCAATTACTTCAAGGTTTGGGGTGCAGAGTTTAATCATGGTTAACGTATTAAACTTATCCTCATGCATTGTCCTCACAAGATAACTTATGAACTTATGGGTGCATGCTAGGAGGCTTTTTGTATAGTCTCTGCTCATTTTTAGCAAGAAAATATCCTCTTGATATTTACTGGTCTGTTTCCTTTTTACCTGCCAAATTACTTCATGTGGAATAATCTCCTCTGTAACTGTTCAAATAATAAATAATCTATAGACACATAGGGAACTTCCTTGTAGGAAGCCAGAGATAGAGCATTCACTCATCCCAATCGCTTTGCTTTCCTTCAGTGAATTTCCTCAGCATGTTTTAAAGGCTGATTACATCGCTCCATGAAGCTGTCTGTCTCTGACTGATAAAAAGATAGTTAGCAAAAAGGAAATCCTCATGTTCTCCAAGTTTCTTCATTAAAAATATGCTTTTTGTATTTGGTTGCAGGAAGAGCCAGAAATTGCTGTATATTCAAAAAACAAATTGATTTTAAAAGACATTGTATTCTTCTCTCAGTGAAGAATGCGCCACCCCACCACAAAATGACTTTTTATTTAACAGAGGCTATTAATGTGAGTCTCATCTAAAATATTACTTTCTATGATTTCATCTGAAAGGCTTTTCAAAAAGTTAACATGTATTTGTAGATGATAGTGTTAAAGATTTTTAAAGAGGGTATTAGGAAGTTTGACCAAGGAGCAGTTTGGGGTTGTTGCAACTCTAAACTCTTTAAGAGAGCATCACCATGGAAACAACACAACCTTTCCAGGGTGCTCTGCTTCAGAGTACTGTAATCATGTCACAGGTGATGTTATCACTCTCTTGTTTCTTGGAAAGACCCTAGACTGTGGAAACCTACCAAGTTCTCTGTGCCTCATCTTGACAATGCTTGCAAATAAAAAATAAGCTTTCTGTAGTCTTCCAATATACTTAAAATCCTATAACGGTATTTTGCCCAGGTGGTTCCCTGAAGGTGCACTGTCGTCAGGAACATTTAGTTTTCCAGTGTGGCTCAACCTGAACAGTCTGGCTTTGCAGCCCTCCATCTTCCGTTTATGGCCAGAAGGGCTATGTCTGCCAAATTATAAATGAGGCTGTATCTTCTCTCCCTGGACTCCTGGCCTTTTCCCATCAGTTATGGTCTCCTGACCACACAGCTTATTTTTTAAGTTTAAATCGTGATTTAAAAACCTAATTAGGCTTTCCTTGTCTCAATGTGCTGGTTTGGGTCCCCTCTTCTAGACAGAGTGTACCCTCCAAGTTCTAATTCCCCATGTGTTTTCCTGTTTGCCAGTGATTGTGAATGAAAAAAAATAACAAACATGCTAGAATTTTTTGAAAATTTGAAAAATGAACATGAGTGTCTAGCCTATTGAGAAATAAGATCATTTGAGAAAGTATTTTTTTAAGAACTTTTTAAAATAAAATTAACCTTGGATGGAACCCCAGTACATAAGACAAGTTAACACAGAGGTGAGGTTTCAGATCTTTTCTCCCTTGTCTATTATGTCAACAGATCCCTGGAGTTCCATTGAATACTACTGCAACAAGAAAAAGAATGGAGTTGTGTTTGGATTTGTCTGTCAGCTCATCTGTATATTCTAGGTGCTATAGGGGTTACTAACTCAACTGTGTACAGGGAATAAGAATTTAATATAAAGAAATGAATTCCTCTATATTGTGCATGCCCATTTTTAGGGCAGATTCTGCAATTGTAGCCATAGTGAAAAATTCTGGAGAGTGGGGGTAGGTGGAAGGATTGTTAAATAATCTGATTTTTTTTTTTTCAGAAAGAAGCTGCAAACACAGATTTTTCATGTGAAATACTCTGGTTTTTAAATGTTGGCAAATAATTAAAATATATAGTGCTGTTAACCAAAATAAACTCATCTGTGAACCAAATCTAGTCCTTAGGCATCAATATATGATTCTTGTACATTATTGCAATTTAGATGTTTAAAGACTTGCATCTCATTAACATCACCTTATCTTCACATACTATTTCTAATATATTCATTATTATCCTGAGAATATGACCACTTATTACCACTATCATGACTACTACCCTATTCTAACCACCATACCTCACCTGATTCTAGGCAATGCCTCCTAAGTGGTTTTGAGTTCTGCTTCTATTCTTTGTATACCTAATTCATTATTTACATAATAAAAAGAGGGATCTTTCCAGAATGCAAATCAGATCATGTAACTTCTTTGTTCAGACTTCTCCAGTGACTAATAAAACCTTAACCTGACTCCATGAACGAGCCCCAAGTCCTCTTTTAGAACTTGCCTTCCTGTCCCATTACTCTTGCTCAGTTAACACATTTCTGGCCTTCCTCTTGGTCCTTGAATATGTCTTGCTCATTGTGCTTTTGGGCTTTCACTTTACCTGTTTCCTCTTTGTGAATTGCCCATCCTCCAGCATGGCTTACTTCCTCATTTTATTCAAGTCTCTACTTTTCAGTGAGAGTTCCCCTTCCTTATCTAAAATAAGTTGATCTTACCATTTCCCATCTCCTTGCCAGTTTGATTTTTCTTCTAACACTTATCACTATCTTATATTGTTTTATATGCATCTATTTATTTTCTGTCTCCCTCAACAGATTGTAAGCTCAAAAGGATTGGGACTTTATCTTATTTTTCCTGCTCTACATAATATCTATAAGACTACCAGTTACACAACAAATGCTCAATCACTATTTTTAGGAAAGAATTAAGTGAAATAATTAGTATATCACCACTATTAACATAGCCCAGTAACACTACCTTAACACTAATCTTTTCTCTTTGTGGCTTAGACTTCTCACTGATCTTTCATTCTAGTCATTCTACATATGCTCCCTGATTAAATTTCCTAAAGCAGTAGCCAACCTTGTTAGTTCCATATTATATTCTAAGCCACCAACAGTTTTTTAGGAGTTCCTTCTCTATATACCTATGCACACTTCGGGCCTATGTTGCTTGTAGCCTTTATCACTGTTTGAAATGGTCTAGTTTCTTATCTATATCCATCACTAGAAAAACTCTAGCAGTGTCTTTTATAGTGAATATAATGGTTTACATTCCTGTAGCCCTTCAGAATTTATGAATATGCTCACATGTATATTACCTAACTTAAATGTGTGATGTTTAAAATTCATAAGGGAAAACCAAGACTCTAAGAATCTAAATGACTTCTTTAAATCATGCTCCTTTAATGGAGCATAATTTTAAGTAAGTATTTCAGATTTCAAGATTATTTTGCCCTTCCCATTGTAAGAAAACTGCATAGCAAACAAACCAAATTCAAATTCTTATGTTTGGCAGAAAGGACCTTAATAATTTGATTTTGAGCCACCTTACTAAATTTACTGACAAAATTTCTCCTTAAATATTCCAAAATTTAGTTATTTCATTTAAAAAATTGCTAGTAAAAAAACCTCTTTCTCCTTCTGAGGATATATATATTATTTCTCTATAACTGTAATATCTCTCCTACCTTTCTCCTATGTCTTGATCCTATCTTTTTTCCAAAGCGCAACTTAAAAACCATGACCTTAAAAATAACTTTTGTCGTATAGCAACAGATATCTATTCTGAACTGCCAAAACATTTTATCTAAAAATTTATTAAGGAAATATTAATTTTCAAACTTCTATATGTTGTTATTCAAGCAAGCACAAACCTAAATTCTATATACATAAAATGTGTTCCAGTTACTATACAATAAATTCATCTAGACAGTGTTGAATTCAGTTTATCTTTAGTTTCTCCATAGGTCATAGGCCTGGTTACCAGCTAAGATTAAATTCAGCTGCATATGGGAGGAAGCCAAAGTAAGTGACTTATATCCAAAAATGATATATGAGAAGGAGAAACATGGCTCCACAGTCATCAGAGATCCAGACTGCCCCTGCTGCTGCTAAACACCCCTTAGCACCAGACTTCTGTTATTGAGAAGGTCTGATTAGTCAAGATGTTTTTGAACTTCTATCCATGGCATTCATGTTACAGAAAAGAAGGGGGAAAGGGCGAGACACACCACAGCATCCATGACAGATGGATATACCTAACATAAGGAGTTCAGTGCCATGTCAGTTGGCCCTACCTTGGAGTTTCTGTTCCTGAGTGTGATGGAGTTGGACTCAGATGTGACCTTTCTACACATGCCTCTTCTGTTACTTTTACTGGACCTGTGGTTGGTGCTGGGGTTGGTGTATACTCAAGAGACCTGAATCTCTGGACTGTCCATGCGACAGCCAGGCCCTGAGCCTCAGCAGACTTGAAACTCCTACCCTCTGGTTTATTAGACTTACCCCAGCCAGCTAACAGGAAGGTGAAGAAGGTCAACCATCACACCAGGGAGCCAAGAGTGCCTACAAATGCAAGCAGGAGAATTGCATCCACCATCCATGTGGAATCTAAGCCCCCTCTCGATATAGAGGTGGAGTGGACATGACCATCCCAGGGTCCACAGGATGGAGGAATAGAGTGTGGAGTAGAGTGGACTTACTGATATTCTACTGTGGAACTATTTGTGATTAGTAATGGAAGAAATTGTAGCATTGATGTGGAGAAAGTGGCCATGTTATGGTAGCTGCTGAGAGTAGGGAGAGGGAAGAAGAGATATGATGTGGGGGCATTTTCAGGACTTGGAGTTGTCCTGGGTGGTACTGCAGGGACAGATGCAGGTCACTGTATGTCCTACCCTGGCCCACTGGGTGGGCTGGGGTGAGTGTAAACTACAATGTAAACATTATCCATGTAGTGCAGCAGTCCTCCAAAATGTATTCACCAAATGCAATGAATGTCCCACGATGATGAAAGAGGTTGTTGATGTGGGAGGAGGGGGGTGGGGGAGTATATGGGGATCTCATATTTTTTTTAATGTAACATTTAGAAAAAAAATAGAGAAAAAAAGATCAAAGGAAAAAAAAAATAAGGTTGAAGTCCAATAAGTGGAAAAGATGTATCTGACAAAAATTAATGAAGTTACATTGACATTGGACATAATAGATCTGAAAGCAACAGACAGATTCCCAAAATCAGGAAGGGAACTGGCCTGAGACCCACTATGGCTAATTAATTAGCAAATTTGGCTAGCTGTACTCCAATTCTGAGCACAGCTGAAGTTTAAAGCCACCAAAGCCACAAAGAGTCTACAGCCTTTGCTCTATCTCTGCCTCCAGCAGAAGAGAAAGCAGGGGTGATTGGAAAACATACAAGACTCCTGGGATGGTAGGGAATCGGTTCAGTGCTCCAAGGTTGTAGAGCTGCCAGCAGCCACTTCTTGGGCCCCCATACCCAGTATGAGTGAAAGTTGGGTGCATTTTGATCACTTGTTCAGGACAGGGTAAATTAACCCTGTCCACTTTAAAGGACTTCTAAATTCCTGGTCCCAACATGCCCCAGGAAAGAGGAAGCACTGTGTAGCCTGAACACTCTCTTGAGGCAGCGTGTGCAGATTTACCCTGCCCACCTCGTCCCCTCCCCCCGAAACAGGTTGTGGCAGTTAGAGTACTCAGGTCCCAGGGCCTGGGAGCTGTGCAGCAGGCCTGAAGGCTGGCAGCCTCAATCTCAACCATCTCTCCATAAGGTGCTACTTTAAGTGGAGAATTAAATGTACAGCAACACTTTAGGGCAGCATTGAACAGCTGGATGAAGTTAGGTAATTGAGTGAACTGGATAATTTAGGAAAGCATAGATTTGGGGAGGCATCAAAAAGAAGATTGGTGGCTTTTAGGGTCTCCTCACCAGAGCACAGTGGAATTGATGTACACCCCCTTCATGGGTCCTTGGGCCCATTCTGGCTGGGAAATCTGATCTGGAAAGGTTGTCACCCAAGGGACAGTCGGACTAAAATTAGTCCTCCAGGTAACAGTAGCTAGAGAAAACAAAAGGAGTATTACAAATATACAGAGAAAATAAAAAACAGAACAGATTAACATTCCCAAGGAGGAAGAGGGGAAAGAAAGCTTGCTCCTTAGGATGAAATAAGTACATATATAGTATAATCTCAAAAAATTGTACAATATATACAAAGTGAAAATTAGATGAATAAGAGCTGAAAAAATATGATTTGTTAAGCATGAGCTATTATAAAGTTTCAAAATATGTTGAACCCAGTGTCAAAAAAGGACCTTGAGCAAGAAGCCAAGCAATAAGAAAGCTGTATTCTAAAGAGAGAAACTGAGCAGAGAATAAACATTAAAAAAAATCGGATGCTGATTTTTACAAGCCATAAGGAAAAATAGAAATATATGGGCCAATCAGAGGAACAAATTAATCCTCCAGATGAAACACATGATATGAAGCAACTAATCACAAGTATACAAACAAATCTCCTTAATAAATTCAATGAGATGGTTAAAGAGATTGAGGACATTAAGATGTCAAATAGCCCTTTTTTGCAGAAATGGAAAGGCCAATTAATGAATTTACTTGGTAAGGTAAGGGACCCCAAATAGCCAAAAAATGTCTTAAAAAAGAATGAAATTAGAAAAGTCTCACTTCCTGTCTTTAAAGCATATGACTTAGCTACAGTGGTAAGAACAGCATGGTTTGGGCATAAAGATAGGCATATTGACCAATGGAACCAAATCAAGAATTCAGAAATAGACCATCACATCTACATCAGTGTTTTTGGACATGGCTGACAAGCCCACCCAGCTGGACCAGAATAGTCTATTCAACAAATGGTGCTGGGAGAAGTGGATATCCATATCCAAATGAAAGAAAGAGAACCCCTATCTCACACCTTATAAAAATTAACTGTATCAAGGACCTAAATATAAAAGCTACAACCATAAAACTCTTGGAAGAAAATGTAAGGAAACATCTTCAAAATCTTGTGGTAGGTAGAGGTTTCTTAAGCCTTACACCCAAAGAATGAGCAATGGAAGAAAAAAATGTAGATAAATGGGACCTCTTCAAAATTAAATACTTTGGTCTTCAAAAGACTATCTCAAGAAGGCAGCCTACTCAGTGGGACAAAATATTTGGAAACTACATATTTGAAAGAGGGTTTGATTTCCATATTATATCAATATAAAGTGATCATACAAATCAAGATAAAAAGACAAGCAACACAATTTAAAAATGGGCAAAAGACTTCAATACATATTTTTCCAAAGAGTATATAACAAAAATCACATGAAAAAAAAATGTTCAATATCACTAGCTATTAGGGAAATGCAGGTCAGTACTACCACTAGGAGATAACATTCGTACCTATTATAATTGCTGCTATTTTAAAAACAGAAAACTATAAGTACTAGAGAGAATGTGGAGAAAAAAAACTTTCCACTGTTGGTGGGTCTGTAGAATGGTGCAGGCTCTGTGGAAAACAGTTTGGTCGTTCCTCAAAAAGCCAAATATCGCGCTTATGTATGATCTGGCAATCTTACTACTAGAAATATATACCGAAGAACTGAAAGCAAAGATGTAAACTCATATTTGCTCACCGATATTCATAGCAGCATTATTGACAATCGCTAAAAAATGGAATCAGCCCAAGTGCCCATCATTGGATGAATAAACAAAATGTGGAATATACAAACAGTGGTATACTATTCAGTTGTAAGAAGAAATAAAATTGAGATGCATATGACAACATGGATTAATCTCGAGGATATTATGTTGAGAGAAATAAGCCATATACAAAAGGACAAATATCATATGATCTCACTAATATGAACTAAAATTTATGAATAAACTCACGGAGTTAAAATCTAGAGTATATATCACTAGGAAATAGAATGATGGTTGAGAAGGGGGAGCTGATGCATACATATTTTAAGTATGTAAAATATTTAATAAGGTTGGTTGTAAAGTTGTGGAAATGGATAGAGTAGATGGTAACACATTAGAGTGAGTGTAACTAACATTGCTGACTTATAAATGTGATTGTGGTTGAAAAGGGTGAGTTTAAATGTCAGTGGAAAGATAAAGGATAAACTTAGGACTGTATAATTTAGTGAGCTCAGGGGTGGATAAGGATCTTGGTTAATAGTACAAATACAAGAATGCTTCTATGAACTAAAACAAATGTACTTCATTACACAAGGTGGTAAGAGTATAGTGATGCATGGGAAAACACAATGTAATTTATTGGAATATAATTAATTGTAATATTGTAACTTTCTTGCATCAATTCCAAAGAAGGTACTATATCAATGCTAACAATAGCGGGTTTAGGAGAGTATGAGATTTTCCTTTTGGAGTGATGAAAATATTCTAGAAATGACAGCACAACTCTGTGATGAAACCGAGAGCCACTGAGTGTGCACTGGAGATGGATTGTAAAAGGCATGGGACAGTATAACACAGAGAACCCTGTGGTGGAAGATGGACTATGGTTAACAGTATACATAGGAGAAAGTTCTTTCATGAACTATAACGAACGTACAATACTAATACATGGTGTGAATAATAGGATGATCTATGAAAAATACACCAATTGTAAACAATGGACTATAGGCAGCAGTAATATTTTCTGGTGGTGGGGTGATGTATGGGAGTCCTGTTTGTTATGGATGACTGTTTTGGAAGCTCACAGATTTTCTAATTTAAAAAAATAATTTAAAAACCTGCTAAGTAATAGAAACTAGACACAATGTATTACATTTTGTATGATGACATTTATATAAAATGTAAATATAAATAAATATATAGAGACAGAAATAGATTAGTGGTTATGTAGGGCTGGGCATGGATAGAAATTGAGAGGTGACTGTTAAGGGGTATGGAGTTTTTCTGTTTGGAATGATGAAAATGATCTAAAACCACAGATTGTACACTTTGGGAACAGCTTTATTTTTTAAGTTTTTTTTTTTCTCATGCATCTCTTTTTATTTTTCGTCTTTATTTATTTTTAATATTACATTAAAAAATTATGAGGTCCCCATATACCCCCCACCCTCCTCATTCAACATCTCCCCCCATAACAACAATCTCCTCCATCATCATGAGACATTCATTGCATTTGGTGAATACAGTTCTGAGCACCACTGCACCTCATGGTCAATGGTCTACATCATAGCGCACACTCTCCCACAGTCCACCCAGTGGGCCATGGAGGGACATACAATGTCCGGAAACTGCCCCTGCAGCACCACCCAAGACAACTCCAAGTCCTGAAAACTCCCCCACATCTCATCTCTTCATCCCACTCCCTACCCCCAGCAGCCAAGATGGCCACTTTCTCCACACCAGTGCCACATTTTCTTCGATTACTCATCACAATAGTTCATGAATAGAATATCAGTAAGTCCACTCTAATCCATACTCTATTCCTCCATCCTGTGGACCTTGGAATGGTTGTGTTCACTCCACATCTATATCAAGAGGGGGCTTAGATTCCACATGTATGCTGGATGCAATCCTCCTGCTTTCAGTTGTAGGCACTCTTGGCTCCCTGGTGTGTTGGTTGACCTTCTTCACCTCCATGTTAGCTGAGTGGGGTAAGTCCAATAAACCAGAGTGTAGGAGCTGAAGTCTGTTGAGGCTCAGGGGCTGGCTATCACATGGTCAGTCCAGAGATTCAGGTCCCCTGTGTATACATTAAACCCCAGCACCAACTACAGTTCCGGTAAAAGTAATAGGAGAGACTTGTGAACAAAGATCACATCTGAGTCCAGCTCCATCATACAAAAACACAAACTCCAAAGTAGGGCCAATTGACAAGGCACTGACCTCCATCTGCCATGACCATAGAACCTGTGGGTCTCTGTAGCCCTCAGAACAACCAATACCTGGGATGGTATCTGTTTTATCTGTCTCTGGGACTCTGCTGAAGTGTACATAAGGGCAATTTTGTCTGATAACTTCCTGGCTCTTTTTGGAGACTCATAGCCATATAAACCCATTTCTTTCCATTTCCCTCTTTTATTCAGGTCAAAAAGCATTTTTAACTCCTGGTATTATATGTAGATTGAGATATTCTGCTGGTCCAAGTTGACCCTTTTATTCAAGGTCATTTTCTAGTTACATCATCAGCTAGTACTTGGTAGTAATCCCTCAGCACCAGGGAGGCTCATCCCCGGGAGTCATGTCCCATGCTGGGGGGAAGGCAATGCATTTACACGCAGAGTTTGGCTTCGAGACTGGCCACATTTGAGCAACACGGAGGCTCCCAGGAGGTAACTCATAGGCACCCTGCAGCTCTAGGCCTTGTTCTTATTTCAGGTGCACAGGCTTACAAGCATAGTCATTAGTATCAAGGGCTCATTGTTGGACCTTCATTTTTTTTTTTGGTCTTTGCCATTGCACTTGGGGGATTGTTGCTGTTCCTTTAGGGACTGTGATAGAGCTCCCCTGGCTAGGAACTCAGCACTCCCTCAGTTGTGGTTTTTAATTGTATCCACTATGAAAATATCCAAACATTTTTATGTACCCTGGATATATGCCCTGTAGAATCCCCTGCCAACCATGTGTCCCCTGTCAATAACATCCCACACCAGTATTCCTCCCCTACCATTGTTGAACATTTCTGTGATCCAAAACTTCTTCAAAAGTGAAGCCCAATATATTGCCAGTTTTCATTAATAGTAAAATGGAATACAGTGATGAGTTTAAGGGTTAGATATAAAATACATATTAATTTAGAAAAATTGAGGTAAAAATAAATTGGGGTATCAAAAAATTAAAAAATGCAAAAGCTTAGTTTTTGATGTTCTGCCTTCCATCATTGCAATAAGCATTGTCCTGTATGCAATTGGCAAGGCAACTACTTCCATCTTTTCCTCAGTGTCTACATCCTGTCTTTTTCTTTTCTTTTTTCCAATTATTAAGCTTATCTTCACAAAAGTTTTAGATCACAGTAATTTATATATACAATATACAGTACGCCCACGTATCCAACATAAAACCCTTTTCCCTTCCACAGCAATAATCTTTTTACATATTCATACTATATTTACTGAAACTGATGTACAGATATTGAGACGATACTTTCAAACAAGGTAACATTTGGGTTTACATTGTGGTTTATACTTTAGACTATACAATTTTCTAAATTTTTAATTATCTTATGTTTTACATTATGATTTACTTCATTTTAGCCTATCAGCCCCTATATATTTTTGATGTAATTTTACATGTCTTATATCTATCCTTCCGTACTCATGTGGAAAACTTCTATTGCCCACACAGTTACATTGGTTCCATCTATTCAATATCTCTTTCCCCCTCCCTTTAGGGCCCACAGTGACAGTCAGTCTTCGTTGCTTGAAGGACCATGTTCAGAGATACTTGCAACAGTGTTGAGGGCTTGACATGCTCAAATGCCCTAATGCACTGGGAGCCACCATTTCTCTTGAGAGATACAATTCCCTCTATTTGAGAGCATCAGTCCTCCCCAGAATGTGGGTATACCTTCACTCTCATTATATGGGTCTCTATCCAATAATATAACCCACTATGGCAAAATGAGCATACACATATTCCCTAGGAGCCTGTCCTGCATCAGAATATTCCCTTTAAGCATCTTAAACAGGTAACCTTCCTTATTATATTTTTGAAAAGGTTTTCTCTGCATTATACTCTCAACCAAATACCTGACAATCTCCTATGTTCGTATGTTGCCGCAACCTTCCCCCCAATATCTTGGGCAATATTACCCATCCTCCCATCCCTAGCCCCCCTCAAGCCCACAAAGCTCCACCCAAAGGTAACCCTATGCCCCCATTTTATCCCTTCCTTGTACAAATACTTACCTCCTGCTTATCATAGATTTCACCCATGTAGGTGTCAGCTTACATCCTTCCGCTACCCTCCAATTTCCTTTAAGCCTATCATCCAGTCTCTAGCTCTCTGAGGCAGCTTGGTTTACTTATTTCATATCATTGAGGTCATGTAGTATTTGTCCTTCAATGCCTGGGTTGATTCACTCAACATAAGGTTCTCAAGATTCATCCATGTTATCACGTGTGTTTGTATTCGTTTTTAAAGCTGAGTAGTAGTCCATTGTATGTATATACCACATTTTATTTATCCATTCATCTGTTGATGGGCATTTGGGTTGATTCCAAATTTTGGCAATAGTGAACAATGCTATTTTGAACATTGGTGTACATATATCAGTTTGTGTCCTTATTTTCAGTTATACTGGGTATATACCCACCAGTGGAATTGCTGGGTCATATGGCAAATCTATGGCTAGTTTTTTGAGAAACCGCCAAATTGTTCTCTAGAATGGCTGGATCCTTTTGCATTCCCACCAGAAGTGGATGAGTGTTCCCATTCCTCCACATCCTCTCCAGCATTTGTAGTCTTCTGTTTTTTTTTCATAGCTGCCAATCTTATGGGAGTAAGATGGTATCTCATTGTAGTTTTGATTTGCATTTCCCTGATAGCTAGGATTTGGAGCATTTTTTCATGTGCTTTTTAGCCATTTGTATTTCTTCTTTGGAGAAGTGTCTGTTTAAATCTTTTCCCCATTCTTTAAATGGGTTGTTTGTCTTTTTCTTTTCAAGATATAGAAGTTCTTTATATATGCAGGTTATTAGTCTCCTATCAGATATATGGTTACCAAATATTTTCTCTCATTGTGTAGGCTCTCTTTTCACTTACTTGACAAACTCCTTTGAGGTGCAGAAGGCTTTAATTTTGAGGAAGTCCCATTTATCTATTTGTTCTTTTGCTGCTCATGCTTTTGGTGTGAAGTTCATGGAGTCATTTCCTATTACAAGGTCTTGTATATTCTTCCCTACACTGCTTTGCAAAGTCTTAATGGTCTTGGCTCTTATATTTAGGTCTTTGATCCATCTTGAGTTGATTTTTATATAAGTTGTAAGTTGGTAATCCTCTTTCATTCTTTTACATATGGATATCCAGTTCTCCAGGCACCATTTGTTGAATAGGCCATTCTCTCCCAGTTGGGAGGGTTTGGTGGCTTTATCAAATATTATATGACTATATATGAGGATCTATATCAGAACTCTCAGTTTGGTTCTATTGGCCTGTGTGTCTCTCCTTGTGCCAATATCATGCTGTTTTACTACTGTAGCTTTGTAGTATGTTTTGAAGTCAGGTAGTGTGATTCCTCCAATTTCGTTTTTCTTTTTCAATATGTCTTTGGCTATTCAGGGCCTCTTTCCTTTCCAAATAAATTTTATAGCTAGTTTTTCTAGTTCCTTAAAGAATGCTGTGTTGATTTTTATTGGGATTGTATTGAATGTGTAGATCAGTTTTGGTAGGATAGACATCTTAATAATATTTAGTCTTCCTATCCATCAACAGGGAATATCCTTCCATTTATTTAGGTCTTCTTTGATTTCCTTGAACAGTCTTATGTAGTTCTCTGTTTATAAGTTTTTCACATCTTTAGTTAAATTTATTCCTAGGTATATGATTTTTTAAAATTTACTATTGTAAATGGTATTTGTTTCTTGATTTCCTCCTGAGCTTGCTCATTGTTGGTGTACAGAAATTCTACTGATTTTTGTGCACTGATCTTATAACCTGTAACTTTACTAAACTCATTTATGAGTTCTAGAAGCTTTGTTGTAGACCTCTCAGGGTTTTGTATGTATAGGATCATGTCATCTGCAAATAGTGAAATTTTGACTTCTTCCTTTCCAATTTGAATGCCTTTTATATCTGGTTCTTGCCTCAGCGCTTGAGCAAGTACTTCTAAGACAATGTTATATAGAAGAGGTGATAGTGGGCATCTTTGTCTTCCCAATCTTAGAGGTAAAGATTTTAGGATTTCACCATTGTAAACAATGTTGGCTGTGGGTTATTCACATATACTCTTTATCATGTTCAGAAAATTTCCTTGTATTCTGATCTTTTGCAGTGTTTTTATCAAGAAAGGGCTGCTGTATTTTGTCAAATGCTTTTTCTGCATCTATAGATACAATCATGTGATTTTTTTCCTTCAATCTGTTTATATGGTGTATAACATTGATTGATTTTCTTATGTCAAACCATCCTTGCATACCTGGAGTGAATCCCACTTGGTCATGGTGTATAATTCGTTTAATGTGTTGTTGAATACCGTTAGGAAGTATTTTGTTGAGGATTTTAGCGTCTAGGGTCATTAGAGAAAATGGTCTGTAGTTTTTTTTCTTGTGGTGTCTTTGTTTGGCTTTGGTACTAGGGTAATGTTGGCATCATAGAAGGAGTTAGGTAATGTTCCTTCTGTTTTGATTTTTTGGAGGAGTTTCTGCAGGATTGGTGTTAGTTTTTTCTGGAATGTTTTGTAGAATTCATCTGTGAAGCCATCTGGCCCTGGGCTCTTCTTAGTTGGGAGGTTTTTAATGACCAATTCTATCTCTTTACTTGTGATTGGTTTGTTGAGATCATCAATTTCTTCTTTCGTCAATATAGGCTGCTTATGTGTTTCTAGGAATTTGTCCATTTCCTCTGAATTGGCATTTTTGTTGGAATATAGTCTTTCAAAGTATTGTCTTATGATAGTCTTTATTTCTGTGGGGTCAGTGGTGATATCTCCTTTCTCATTTCTTATTTCGTGTATTTGCATCTTTTCTCTTTTTTTCTTTGTTAGTCTAGCTAAGAGTTTGTCAATTTTATTCATCTTCTCAAAGAACCAGCTCTTGGTTTTGTTTATCTTTTCAAGTGCTTTCCTATTTTCTATTTCATTTAGTTCTGCTCTTATCTTTGTTATTTCTTTCTTTCTTCTTCCTGTGGGGTTACTTTGTTGTTTTTTACTAATTCCTCCAAATGTGCAGTTAGTTCTTCAATTTTTGCTCTTCTTTTTTGATGTATGAATTTATGGCTATAAATTTCCCTCTCAGTAGTGCTTTTTCTGCATCCCATAAGTTTTGGTATGTTGTCTTATCATTTTCATAAGTTTCAAGGTAGTTATTAATTTCTTTTGAGATTTCTTCTTTGACCTACTGTTTTCTAAGAGTGTGCTGTTTAATTTCCATATCTTGGTGTGAAATCTGGCCCTCTGGCCTTCGCAGATTTCCAGTTTCACTCCACTGTGGTCAGAGATATTATTTTGTATGATTTTGATCTTTCTGAATTCATTGACCCTTTCTTTGTGGCCTAGCATATGGTCTGTCTTGGAGAATGATCCATGTGCACTTGAGAAAAATGTATATCCTGCTGTATTCGGGTGTAATGATCTGTATATATCTATTAGATCCAGCTCCTCTAATATACTGTTCAAAGTTTTTGTTTCTTTATTGTTTCTCTTTTGAGATGTTCTGTCCAACATTGATAGTGGTGTATTAAAATTTCCCACTGTAACTGTAGAGGCACCTATTCTTTCACTTAGTTTTTCCAGTGTTTGCCTCACATATTTGGAGGCACCCTTATTAGGAGAGTAAATATTTATGATTGTTTGATCTTCTTAAAAGATTATCCCTTTCACTAATATGTGTATCCTTCTTTGTCTCTCACTATTGTTTCGCATTTAAAGTCTATTTTGTCTGATATTAATATAGCTACTCCTGCCTTTTTTTGGTTATTGTTTGCTTGTAAGATTGTTTTCCAGCCATTCACTTTCAACCTCCATGAATCCTTGGGTCTAAGATGTGTTTCTTGTAGACAGCATATAGATAGGTCATATTTCCTTACCCAATCTTCCAGTCTGAATCTTTTGACAGGTGAGTTTAATCCATTGGCATTCAATGTTATTACTTTCAAGGAATTATTTATGTTAGCTATATTTTGTTTGGACTTGTGTTTGTCATATTTTGTTTGTTTTTTTTCCTTCTCTTTTTGTCTTTTTTGTTGTTCTTACAGTCTCCTCCATCTCTGCCTCTCCTATTTTTTTCTTTCTTCCTGCAGAACTCCCTTTAGTATTTCTTGAAGGGCAGGGTTCTTGTTGGCATACTCTTTTAATTTTTGTTTATCTGTGAATATTTTGAACTCTCCATCATTTTTGAATGCTAGTTTAGCTGGGTAGAGTATTCTTGATCGGAATTTTTTTCTTTAGTACCTTGACTATATCATACCACTGCCTTCTTGCCTCCATGGTTTCAGATGAGAAATTAGCAATTAATCATATGGAGTCTCCATTTTATGTGATGGTTCTCTTTTTTCTTGCTGCTTTTAGAATTTTCTCTTTGTCTTGAGCATTGGATAATTTGACAAGTATATGTCTTGGGATTTATGATGTTTGGGGTGTGTTGTGCTTCCTGGACATGTACATCCATCTCTCTCAGTAGATTTGGGAAGATTTCAGCCATTATTTCCTCCAATATCCCTTCTGTCCCCTTTCCCTTCTCTTCTCCTTCTAGGATACATATAATATGTATGTTTGTGCTTTTTTGCATTATCACTCAGGTCCCTAAGTCTAGCTGGATTTTTTCTATCTTTTTATCTATCAGTTATACTATCTGTTTGATTCAGATATACTGTCTTCCATGTCGCTAATTCTCTCCTCTGCCTCTTCTAATCTGCTGCTATTTGCTGAGAGTGCATTTTTGATTTCTTGAACTGTGGTGTTCATCACTATCATATCTGTTATCTTTTTGCGTATGTCTGCAATTTCCTCTCCAAGTATTTTCTTCATATTGTTAATCTCTTCCTTTGCTTCATTAAGTTTGTCTCTAATATATGTTTTGAGATCTTTAATTACTTGTCCGATGTTCTGTTCCCCTTCATGGTTTTTAGTTTGTTCCTTGGATTCGGTCATGTTTTCCTGATTATTGGTTTGCTTTGTAGTTTTTTGTTGCTGTCTGGTCATCATTTTATCTTGGCAGGTTTGATTAGTTCCTTAGATTCTTTGTCTAGTCTTGGGGATTAATTAGTTGTTGTTTGTGCATAAGTGTTATGTCTTCTCTTTGTCACTTTGTTCTTCTTACTCTATTTTCTTGTTGCTGGCTAAGTTCACTTTGAAGGAAAATATTAGGGCCAGGGAAAGCAAAATAAGTAAGAAAATAAAATGTATAAAGTAATATTGGTAATAAATGTTAACAGAGCAACAATGTGAGATCTGGGAGAATGGATATTAGACTAAGTTAAGTTGTGTAGAGTTATAGCAGTAAGTAGAGTGCCTATAATGAGATAGTCAACTAAATATGGGGAGGAATATAGTATGAATTAAAAAGCCAGTGTTTTCATGAGAGAACTAAAGAGAAAAGAAAGACAATAATATCAAGAGTGGATAAAAGACAGAAAATAGAACAAAGGTATTAGAAATAAAAAGGCAGACAATTTGAGGGCCACTGAAAAGGCGGGGGAATGTAAGAGAAACAGTAGATGATGGAGGATAGAAAGATGTGGGGGAAAGGGGATAGTGTCGGTGGCCAAAATCAATACGCACAGAATAGTGGAAATGGAGAATGAGGAAACACAGCAAGTATGAAGTGCTCTCTGTTGCACCTATTATATAAAGAGAATAAAATAAAATAAGAAGAAAAAGAGAGAAAAGAAAAAAGAGAAGAGAAAAATGGGGGGGGGGGGGAATAAGGGAGAAGGAACAAGCAAGAAAAAGAAAAAGAGGAAAAAACTACATAAATGAGAAAGTACCTTGGGGGATAAAACAGGAAGAAAGACCAGGAGAAAATGCAATATTAGCAACCAAAAAAAAAGAAAAAAAGAAAAAGAAAGAGAAAAAAAAAACAACGTTTTAAGCTAGGAATCCTCTTTTCAGTTAAATAATACACTTAGGGATCTGACCTTCCCCTTTTCTTCTTTCCTCACTTCTCTCTCTCCAAGAGCAGCAGGAAAGCTGCCTCAGAGGTCCAATAGGAGATTCAAGTGGGTCCTTGTTGAATCAACTCAACACAGAAGACTATGGCTCTTTATTTCCAGTGTGAGATCACCTACACCTCACCAGAAACCCCAAATATGCTACTGGAAGCTTGGATAGCACCTCCTACAGTCCCTCCCCCTTAGGTGTGCTAGGAGAGGTCTAATTGATTTTCTGACTCCACCTCAGACCAAGTTTCCTATCCCAGGACATTTAGGTAAATTGGCCTTTCTCAGCAGATTCACCTCTCCTTTCTTCCTAGACTCTCCCCTTGACAGCTGGTACACTCCTCCAAGTTCAAGGAGTGAGAGAGAGGAAAAAAAACACAAATGCTAAGGACTAGAGTAATCAAGGATCTCAGATGGACCGCAGGGCGCAGTGGATTCAGGGATGGAAAGTCTGTGATATTGCAGACTCAAGGTGTGTGAGTCTCTGGAGCGTGGGCCACCAGGGTTTAGGGGACACAGACCTGGAAACCACGCATCCGGTTAACAGGGGGCCTGGGAGCACCATAGCACAACACAGCCTTCAGGGATCCCCACAGCTGGGTGCCAGCCCTAGGGGGAGGGGTCCCGCCCATAACCTCTGACATCGACCTCCGTGTCAGAAACCCAAAATTCCACCTCTCACAAGAATCTCTTCTGTCACTGTCTCGCCAAATCGACATCCAGACACCTCCTGCCCTGCAAGCCCCCGAAACAGCCTGCTCAGGGTTTGGGAGCACCACTGCACAACAACGATTTCAGGGACCACCATGGACAGGCCGCCAGCCCTAGGGGGAGGGGTTCCACCTACAACTTCTGACCTCCTTGTCAGAAACTGTAAGTTCCACCTCTTGAAAGAATTTCTTCTGTCACTGTCTCACCAAATCGACATCCAGACACTTCCTGCCCTGCAGGCCCCTGAAACAGCCCACTCAGGGTTTGGGAACACCCCACACAGCAAAGATCCCAGGGATCACTGTAGCCCGGCCGCCAGCCCTAGGGGGAGGGGCTCCACCCAGAACCTCTGACCTCCATGTCAGAAACCCAAAATTCCACCTCTTGCAAGAATCGCCTCTGTCATTGTCTCACCAAATCAACTTCCAGACACCTCCCACCCTGCAAGCCCCCAAAACAGCCCACTCAGGGCTTGGGAACTCCCCAGCACAGCAAAGCCTTCAGGAATTGCCACTGCCAGGCCGCCAGCCCCAGGGGGAAGGATCCCGCCCACAACCCTGACCTCCGTGAAAGAGACCCAAAATTCTACCTCTTGCAAGAATCTCCTCTGTCACGTCCCACTAAATCAACATCCAGACACCTCCTGCCCTGCAAGCACCTGAAACAGCCCATTCCAGCAGGACTCCAACCCTACTCAGCTGCTTCTTTGCAGGAGAGATTATGAGGTGCACTCACTCAGACGCCATCTTGCCTCACCTCCTGGGAACAGCTTTATGGTCCCTATTAGTGCTTCTAATCCATATAGTTCTGAAAATTGCCTGTTTGCAAAATATGCTGAAATTGATGCAAGAGAAAGAAACTGGACTTAATGTGTTCTCATTAGATACGTGTAAAAAAGAAATGACTATGATGATAACATTCCAATCTTGGATGCACTAAAAGTCATCACCAGTATTTTGTTTGAATATGCCATGTGTCAAGGAGCAGAAGCTTTTGAAATCCAGCATTCTGGGTTGACAAATGGAATCTTCAGGAAATATTTAAAAGATAGGTCATTAGAAGACAAGAAAATTACTAAATGAAGTTGCAGAAGAGATGGGTAAAAAGTCACCTTACCAAAGGCAGACAGGTTTTAGAAATACAAAGTAGTTTATCAGAAAAGAGAGCACTTACTGATCCAATACAAAGAATAGCATGTTCTGCAGAATCTCTGATGTGGGATCTGCAGTGGGCCAAGGTACATGAACTTCCAGCAAGTATGTGTCTTAAATCTCAATGTGGAGTTCAGATTCAGTTAGGATTTACAGCTGAGTTTTCCAATGTTATGATAAATCTAAACCATTATAGCCCAGAAACCACCTGAAATAATAATGTGTGATGCTTATGTTATTGATTTCCCACTTGACTTAGATATTGATCCAAAAGATGCAAATAAATGGAGTCCTGAAGAAACTGACAGTTATTTAGTGCCAAAGAATCTTCCCAAGCATGACCTTTATACTAGACTCAGTTCACTGCAAAAATTAAGGGAACATCTAATTTTTACAGTTTACGTATCATATCAGTACTGAGGATTTGAAGATACTGTAGAAGAGAAACAGGAAGTAAATGTTGGGAAAACTCTCATTGCTAAATTAGACATTCATCAAGGTTTAGGAAGAAGATTTGCTTTCAAACTTGTTGTTATGTCTAAACCCTTGCCAGAGACCTGTATCCACATCAGATGCAGCTGGATATTATCATTCTTCTAAAGATTCATTCCCCAATATTTACCATTTACATCCTCATAATTCAAGCTATGTTCTGCCATCAGATAATTGTCATTGCAGCCGGATTCCAGATGCATTTATTTCATGACATCAAATCTACCATAATTCATCCCAGTTTGGTAGAAGTAATGTACCTGAAGAGACAACCAATGAAATGCCATTTAATTTCTCCAAAGGGCTGTGAATTACTGAAAATGGAATTCCTTGGTTTTTGAAAATTAGCACATTTCCAGTAGTACTTGGTGAGGCATTGTGGAAAAGCAAATGTAAAGAAAGAGTAACAACTTTTTCATAGCAAACTCAGGAACATCTACTTGGAGATGCTGAATTGTTTTCTTTAGCCAGTGACTTCTTTTTTTTTTTTTTAAGATTTTGAAAATTTGATTGATTTGTTCAGTGAGAAGAATGTAAGGACACTTGCTTTTATCATGGCTGCTCTGAAGTAGGGCAATGAGAATGGTATTATTGTAGAATAAGTCATTGTATTTTTAGGACCAGAAGAAACCTTGGTGGATCTTTAGGCTTACTTTTATCAGTGGGAGAAACATATTAAGGCATCTTGTCTAAGTGAAAGCAATGGACAGAATTGAGGCCTCTGTATTTCCATTTCTGCCTCCTTGAACAGTTCTGAGACAGGTATTATTCTTGTAGATAGATTTGGTAGATAGATAGAGTCTATCTGTATACTCTAAAGTAAATGTACAAACTTTAATTTTTGATTATAGGACTTTGCTGGAAGTATCAATTAAAAGGTCATTATGTAATCTTATATAAAATGGGCCAAAATTTCTCATTCATAAGGTCATCTTAGTAGAAGCAGGAAGTTGAGAGGTAAAATGTTTTTGCCTATGTTAAAGTTAGACAGCAAAGGTTAAGAATTTAGATGTAATTTAATAATTTTGGTAACTGCTTAACTGAATCGCCTAAACATTGATAGTATCTGTTAGTAACATGCATCTTCTTCTTGAGTTTTACTGGCCTTAGAGGAAAGACAACATTTCTATTAGGTTTGATTCCACTTTTTAAAAGGAGGTTAAAAGGAGAACTGGTAATATCAAGTTAAATGATTGAATTAGTCTTTTTCACATGTCACACAAAGAAAACCCCAAATCCAGAGAACTTCACTTGATGAATTCTACACACATTTTAAAAATAATTAAACCAATCCTTTACAAACTCCTTAAAAATAGAAAAGGAGGGAATACTTTTCAACTCATTCTGTGAAACCAGTACACCTTGATACCAAAGCCAGACAAAGAAATAACAAGAAATAAAAATTATAGACCCTTATGAATACAGATGCAAAAATCTTCAACATAATGCTAGCAAATCTAGCAAAGCATATAAAAAGGGTCATACATCACAATTGTGGGATCTGTGGTGAAGGGGTGTGATATGGGAATTCTACACATGTGCATGATTGTTTTGTAAGATCACAACCTCTGTAATGAGAATATATTATACAAAAAGGGTTATATATCAATACCAAATGAGATTTATCCCAGGAATGCAAGGTTAGTCTAATATCAAAATATCAATTAACATAATAAACCATAGCCAAAGAATAAAGGACAAAACATACAAGGTAATATTAATGACTCTGAGAAAACAGTCTACAAAATCCAACACCCTTTCATGATTAATAAACTCAACAAACTACGAATAAAACAAAACTTTACCAGTTTGATAAAGGACATCTGCAAAAAAACCCACAGCTAACATTGTGCTTAATGGTAATATACCGAATGCTCAATATTTTGCTCCTTAGATCAGAAATAGTACAAAAATATCGACTTTTACCACTTCTATTCAGCATTGTACTTAAGTTAAAGTAATTAGCCAAGAAAAAGAAGTAAAAGGCATCCAGATTGGAAAAGAAGAAAAACTATCTCTATTCATAGATAACATGATCTTTCATAGCATCAGAAAGAATGAAATTAAAGTTTTATATGCTAAAAATTACAAAACATTTTTTAAAGAAATTAAGGAAGCTCTAAGTAAATAGAAATATATTCCACATGTTCATGGATTGAAAGATTGTTAAGATGGCAATAGCCCCAAATTGATTTACAGATTCAATGCACTTTCTTTTAAAATCCCAAGTGACCTTTTTGCAAAAATTGATAGACTAATGCTACAATTTATACAGAAGTTGAAGAACCCCAAAACAGCCAAAACGATCTTCACAAAGAAGAACAAATTAGGAAGATACACACTTCCCATTTTCAAAACTTACCACAGTAATCAAGACAGTGTGGTTGGTAGAAGGATGCAGACAAATGGAAGAGAATAAGAGACAAGAAATAAATCCTACATTTATGGCTTTTTGACAGTGTTTCCAAGACAAACGGGGAAGATACAGTCTTTTCAAAAAACAGTGCTGGGACAACTGGAGAGCCACATGTAAAAGAATGAATTTGGACATCTTCCTCACACCAAAGGCAAAAATTAACTTAAAATAGATAATAGATATAAAACTATAAAAATTTTAGAAGAAAACATAGGGAAATATTTTCAGGATCTTTAATTAGGCAGTGGATTCTTAGATTTTACACAAACAACAAAAGAAACAAGAAAATATAGATAAATTGGAACTCATAAAAAATTTAAAACTCTGTGCCACAAAGAATAACATGAAAAAAGTGAAAAGACAACCCACAGAATGGGAAAAAAAAATTTCCAAATCATTTATCTGATAAGGAGTTATATCTAAAATAAAGAACTCTTAAAACTCAACAGTGAAAAACAGCCCTATTTTAAAATGAGCAATGAATTTAAGTAATCAATTCTCCAAAGAGAATATGCATGTTAACTATTTTCAGAAAGGGCAAATCTAATCACAATGAGATACCACTTCATACCCAGTAGGATGGCTATAATCAAAATGACAAACAATAAAGTATGTGTTGTTGAAGACATGGAATGGTTGGCACCCTTGGACATTGCTGGTGGGAATGCAAAAACCATGTAGCTGCTTTGTATAAGATAGTGTTCCTATATGACCCAGCAGTCCCACTGCTAGGTATAGGTATATATTGAAAACATATGTCCACACAAAAAGTTGTACACCAATGTTCATAGCAGCATTATTCATAATAGCCAAAAAGGGAAACAACTCAAATGTCCATCTGCTGATGAGCAGATAAACATAATGTGGCATATACATACAGTGGAATATTACTCAGCCATAAAAAGAATGATGTTTGGATACATGCTAGAGCATAGATGAGCCTTGAAAATTTTATTATGCTAAATGAAAGAAGTCAGACACAAAAGGCCAAATACTATATGATTACACTTGTGAAATGTCCACATTAGGCAACTCCACAGAGACAAAGTGGATTAATGATTACTTAAGGTTGGTGAATTTGTGGATAATGGGGGAGGGGGCAAGGTGGGTGGGTGACTGCTAATGGGTATGGGGATTCTTCTTTGGGTGATAAAAATATCCTTGATTGTAGGGAGGGTTTCACAGTTCTGTTAATATATTAATATAATACTAAAAGTCATTGAACTATACACACTAAGTGGGTGAATTTTATGTATGTGAATTATATATATCAGATACATGGGAAAATACAAATAATATTTACTACATCTAACAGCAATATTGTAATATTTTTGCATCAATTTCAAAGAAGGTATTATATCAACAGTAAGGGTAAATATTAGGGAGCATGGGATATTTTCTTTTGGTCTAAGGAAAACATTTAAAGTTTACTGGGGCAATGACTGCACAACTCTGTGATGAAAGCGAGAGCTACTGAGTGTACATTTTGGGTAGAATGTACAAGGCACAGGACTATAATACAGTGAATCATGTGGTAGAAGATGGACTGTGGTTAAGAGTACAAATCTGAGAGTGTTCTTTCGTGAACCATAACAGATGTACAGTACTAATACATGTTGTTAATAATAGGGGCCATATGAAAAATATACCAAATGTAAGCTATTGACCATAGTTGGAGTTATATTTTGATGATGTTCTTTCACAATCTGTAACAAATTTTCCACAACAGTGTAAGGTGTTGGTGGAGGGGTGATGTATGGGAATTCTGTATATTATGCATGATTGTTTTGTAAACTCACAATCTCTCTAACAAGAAAAAAAACCCCATATTCGACCAATTAAAATAATCTCAAGAAATTTAAAAGAGATTATGTTCTAGAATCACAACACAAATATTTTAGAAAGCAAATATAAAAAAGAGTTAGAAAACAATGCTTGGGAATTACCAAAATAAAGCTAAATAACTTATGGATTGGAAATATATATATAATCCAACTAACAAAACTTTTAGAACTGAATGATAAAGAAAATACCTCATATTAAAAATATATGTGATTGGGGAGCAGGTATAACTCAGTGGTTAAACACCTGCTCCCCAAGTACAAGGATCCAGGTTCAATCCCTAGTACTTTCTCTCTCTCTCTCTCTCTATATATATACGCACACACATACATATATATATGTATGCATATATAATTTAAGCGACATTTAGAGAAATCAGTAGTCTTACATTGTTCTTGTTTTTTTTTTTTCAAGGCGGTATTGGGGACTGAACCCAGGACCTCATACATGGGAAGCAGGAATCAACCATTTGAGCTACCTCTGCTCCCCTACATTGTTCTTCTGAGAAAATAAGAAAGGCTAAAAAATAGTTGCTAAATATCTCATTTTAAATGTTAGAATAAAGAACAAAATAATAAATTTGAAGAATTTAGAGGGATGAATTAAAAAAAGCATCAATCAGTAAAATAGAAATAAGATACAATAGAGAGGAACAACAAGCCAAACAGTTGTCTAAAGCTAATGAAATAGACAAACCTATGATGAGATTGGTCAAGAACTAAGAAGAAAATAAGCAAGAAGATAAAGTGAAGATGTAACTATAAATATATCAATGTTTAAAAAGGCAATAGTATAAACAAACTACAAATTTGAAAACTTTAATGAAATGGATAAATTACTAGGAATAAAAAGCATAACTCACCTTAACTGTATCAAGAAAAAGTAAAAACCAGAATAAGCCTATATCCATTAACAAAAATGAAATCCAATATTAATAATCTTTCTACCAAAAACTCCTGGATGATTTTACTGGCAATTTCAAACAAAAATTTAAGAACTGAATAATTCCATTTTTATGCAACCTCCTTCAGAAAGATAAAAGAAAAAATAGAACAATCCATCATACATTTGATAAGGTTAGCATTATCATTGATGCTATAACTTCATAATATGAAAAAGGAAAATCCTTATTCCTGAATTTATATGGATAAATTATATGGATTCTAATCATAAGAATTTAAAGCTGAATCAAGAAATGTATAATAAAAATAATAATAGTTATATTAATAATGCAGTATTATAGCATGACCAAATCAGCTTTACCCTATAAATAAGAGGTTGGTTTAACATAAGCAAATCAATTCATTCAAATGATCATATTAATGGATTAAAAATATGTAGAAAAGGCATTTAATAAAATTTGGTATCCATTCTTGATTAAAACTCTAACCAACTAAGAATAGGTATAGTAGCAGATGCTTGTATTCCTGTTCCTCACATTGTTTCTGATCATTTGATTTCAGCTCAGCATATACTTTAAAGCATTTGACTAAACATGTATTTGTTTCCCAGAGCCTCCATGCTTTCTCTAGAAAGCACAAAAGCCCTTGGTCTTTACATGGACAGCCCAGAAAGGCTAAGCAATTAATACACAGGGGTAATACTGAAACAATGGGTTTGAGAAAAATGTTTGAAGGATGCAAATAAAGATAAGAAATTTTAAAAACTGAACATGAATAACATTCTCAGAGAAAGGCTTAATTCTGGAAGAACATAGTAGGAGTAGGATTTTCACTTTTTCTCCTTTAGGAACTTATTGGAGTCAGTAAACACTCATCAAGCATCTCCTTTGTCAGGCTCTATGCTTCCCATGTATATTCTTGGAAGAGCAAATGAGTCCGTAATCTATAAAGTAAGAAGCAAAATGGCAGATAACCAAGACAGGAAATTAGAGATTTTGTCAAGAGTTTATATTCCTGCAGGCTCTGAGAACTTTTGATTGATTTAAAATAGGATAGGGATGTAGTCAGACAGGCTCTAGAAATGTGGAAAAATGAGCTCTGTATTGGCAATGGAAAGTCTAGTACCATTTTTGTACCACTAAAGTTGACTCAAGTGTTTTGAAAATCAAGAGAGACAATTCCAATATAGTTTCCTCCTTTAAGAGAGTATGGATTTAACATTTTTTCAGCACTGAGTGAATGACAGCAGAAAGGAAAGTTGTCAGTCAGGATTAACCACACTTTTAATATCTGATAAAGCAAAAATAACCATATTTTTTGTTTAGCATTAGGTATCTAAATAAATGTTGCTCAGTAGATCTGACTTTAGGCAAAAGATTGATTATTGAGTAGTTCAAATAGAGTATTTTCCTTTTTCAATAGAGGAAATTATTCCTTCTCTCATGTTGAGACACTGAAAATGATTTTTTAAAGTAACAAATGTCATCAGACCTTTTATAAGGAGTTTACCTACCTCAAAGCACATTGTCTTTTGATGTTGCTAGAATGGAAAGGTCAGGGTGAACTAATGAAATTAGATACATACTGCATGTTTTAAGGCAGCCACAAGCATTGTTCAGAGCACCAAACAAACATGAACAACAACTCACTCTGGTTTGTAGGATAATTTTTCTGGTTTTTAAAAGATGGCATGAGCTATCATCTTAGAGTATATGTTTTGATGGAGAGGCTTGATTAGACTCCCATCTATTACACCCTTTATCTGGTCACCTGATGGAATTTTTGAGTCTCACAAATGTCTTTTTTTGAAAGACTTGAGCCCAAGTATGTTACTTCTCTTCCTTTACATTCAGACCAGTATTTTGAATTAGAAATTTTGAAGAACAAGAAATATTCTGTTTAAAAGCATTTCTCTTTTTAAAAATTGTGAAATGGCTCCTTCTCTACTTTTTAATATATGATACACAAAAACTAAAATGAATCCTGGAATATATCAACAGATATTGTCAAGGAAAATGAGAAATGCAAAATTACTAATGAAATGGTAGGTTAAACCAGGGGTTGGCAAACTTTTTCTGTAAATGGCCAGATAGTAAATAGTCTAGGCTGAGTAGGGCATAGAGTTACTCAAAGTTCCCATTCTATCACAATATCAGGCATAGACTATAAGTAAATTATTAAGCATGGCTGTGTTTCAAGAAAAGTTTTTTGATGGACACTGAAATTAGAATTTTATATCATTTTTACATGTCATAAAATATTATTTCTCATTTGCCTTTTTCAACAATGAAAAAAATGTGAAAACCATTCCTAGCTCATGGGCTCTACAAAAGCATACAGCAAGCCAGGCTTGGCCTGGGAGCCAAAGTTTGCCATCCTCTGGATTAGACATATATCATGGGCATGAATCTTACTATTCAAGTAAAGTATTCAGAACCTAAATTTTTAATTTCCACCACAATATAACTTAATTCATAAAACAAGCCTGCTTTCTGCAAGGATGGTAGAAAAAATTTGTCCTGGTATTGAGGTTGAAGTTTTAAGAGGCTGATGTAATGATAAGGCACCTGATCTGGGTATAGGATAAGGTACATCTATTGCTCATTGTCATCTATCCATGCTGGAATCTCCTGATTCTTTTTCTGGTTGATTCTTTTGGCCTTTGGTTATTAATCAAAACAGGAAAATGCTGAATTTAAGTTAACAAGGGTTCTTTCTCCTTTTATACCCCTGACACTCTTTTTCCTGTAGTATACTCAAGGATAGGGCACTCCGTGAGCTGTGGGGCTGTTTAGACAGGCCATACAGCCATACCACTTGGGTACCTCAATCTACCATACTACAGAATGATAGTTAATAGAAATAAAGGAGATTTCTCAGAATAAGCTAAATAAAATGCTTAGAATATCTGTGACAATGGTACAGTATTAGTATTCAAAGTAGTTCAGTGTGAAAGGGTAAAATCAGCTAGATTTCCTTCCTAAAATGCCATTTGAGTTATTTTTACCCTAAACATAGCATGCATTCTTAATTTAACTACTTCATATTTCACTGGAAATGTATTTTTTCTGACCCATTTCTAAACTATATTCTTTGACTTGATCCCACATCTGGTATCTTCTTATATGTCCTCATATTTCACCAATATTAAAGTTTACCTCTGTGTGAGAAATACCAGGCCACACCTGTGTCATCACTCTGAGAAGGTCACAGGACTTCAGTCATGAAATAAAATTTGCATCTTAGTGGAAAATTAAGGGTTCACTTTGGAATAATAATTCATTATTAAGAAAACTTTGTTTTTCTGGTACAGGCAATCCTCAGACACTTCATGCTTTGTACTTTCTTCATTTAACAGTCTAATGATTCCAAAAATCATCACTTTTAACATGGTTATTCCTTAACTACTGCTAGAACTAGCCAAGGGTTAAAGAAGAGGAAGAACTGCCAGTTTCAATGATGCAGTCTTTTAAAAACAATTACAACAGTGTTGTTCACAGAATTAACCATAAATAGTTCTCACACTAACAAATCTAAGAAAAAGATCATGACCATGCCCACATCTTTTCCTCCTCCATATACTTCTGAGATTTTCTTTGTAGAAACACAAAAATTCTACACTTAAAAATACATTATACAATTTTCGTATTTTCAGCAGGAGGGTAGGTAGAACCTTGAGTTATCAGAGAAAGGATAAAATACAAACAAGAAAAGTTGATTGTAGAGACTGTTCTTCCATAAGACTGCATTGCAAAAACCTTTATTCAAGTTATATTTTTGAAAAGGGAACTAGATATAATACCTGTAAAATCATTGCTTTACACAGGGAAATCTAAAAGGAAAACCACAAAAGGAGTATAAATTTAAATTCTGTTGTAGGAAACTTGATTGTGTTCAGCTATCTAAACACACCATCCTTGGCATGGCTAACCCTTCCCATGCCTCCAGTCCCTGCAAATACAAAACAGAATTATTCTGCATTTCAAGAAGTGAAACTAATTAAGTAAATATAATTAAATATTAAAATTAAAATAATAAACATTAAATAGTTAATGTTTATTAAATTGACATTAATTTTAGATACATCAAACTTCTGATGATATAATTGCATTTTGTATCCTATTTGTACATTATACAATAAAATATTTTTGTGTAATTAATGAATACACTGATTTCCAAATTATTAAGGAAGCTAGAGCTTTGTCCTAGAAACAGGAGATGTGAGTTTCACTACAACCTGTGATACCCACTAGCTGTAAAATCATGAGAAATGTTGGCCTTAGGTTTGTGTAGCAGTTTGATATTATTGATGAATTCCAAAAAGAAATATTGGATTATGTTTGTAAACTAGTCTTTTGTAAACTAGATTATATTGGATTTAGAGGGTTACTTGATTATTTCATCAACTAAATCATTTGTGCCAGTAGGGGATTGAGTCCCTGCCCTTTGGTGGATGGGGACTTGCAGATAAAAGACATGGCAAAAGAACAGAGCTGGAGGGTTTTTAAGGTTGGAGTTTTGATGTTGGAGTTTGATGCTGAAGCCTTAAGCTGGAGCCCTGGGAAGTAAGCATACAGAGGACAGAGAGGCAAGCCCCAGAAAGAGAGGAACCCTGAGCCCAGAAAGAAGCAAGACCTAGGAAGAGAGGAACCCAGGAAACCTGAATCCTCGTAGACATTGGCAGTCATCTTGCTCCAACACATGGAAATAGACTTTGGTGAGGGAAGTAACTTATGTTTTGTGGCCTAGTATCTGTAAGCTCCTACCCTAAATAAATACCCTTTATAACAACCAGCAGATCTCTGATATTTTGCATCAGCACCCCTTTGGCTGACTAATACAGTTTGTCATCTGAAAATCAGAAAATTGAAGTGTTTTATTTCCAAAATTCCTGTTTGTTCTAAAAACTTAATTGAAGTACATTTTTGACAAGCTTAATTGTTCATGCAAATTTGCTTATGTCTCTGCACTGAATCATTGCTTCATTTGATGGTAAATTCTTGTTCAGAAAAACAAATCTCATTTATAATAATTTCCTCAGGGAGTCTATAATCTGCTCTATGGTGACCTGATTTAAAATATAATTTTCACCTGCACATTTATGTTACCAGATTTAATTTAGGTTCTTGACTATGCTGCAGAAATGAATTTTAAGAGCATGTTGGGTGAGTTAGGGCAGTAATTTATTCAGGTAGGAAGGGAAGAGAAATGGAGAAAATAACAGATCAGAGGTCCCAGGTAGAGAGGAAGGGGTTGAAAAGTGATAAAGTGGGCTGATTCACAGACTACAATTCCTCGTTATAGATTATAAATGCCCAGGCTTTACTTGCTTGACCACATGGCAGAGGAAAAATGGTGAGAGCAGTGTGCAGTGGGCAGGACAGGTCCACAGGCAAGAGAGCACACGAGAGAGAGTGGACTTAGGCTCTGTTCCTCCTTTTTGAACTGTTAATTATTCCACCATTTTGCTAATGGCAGGGGAGGAGTTCCAGCTGTTTGCTGTTTTGATTGATTATCCCGCCCATCAATCCCCATGGAGGCCCAAGGATAAAGTCCTTGGGGAATATCCAGGGCTTCTTCTGGCTTCTAGAAGAAGTCTTTGTTCTGAATGGCAGAATCTTGGGGACGGTCTTCCAGCAGCCAACTTGGGGGTTATTGATGCTCCTGTGGACTCTCTGCCAGGTTCCAGATCTATCTATTGATTCCCTATCTTACTAGCCTGCTTCATTTCAATAGAGTGATGTGAGAATACATGAAGAGGGGTCAAAGATTATTTTTCCTGAGAACTAAGCAGATAGGCAGGGTGGGTTTCTAGTAGATCATTTAAGTGTCTAATGATCTGATTCCTGGGTCATTGACTAACTAATAAAGAATCAGTGAAGGAATTAGGCAAGTTTAATAATCTTAAATTAGTATGACAAGAATAGTTTCTAATGCCAGGATAGTTTAGAACACAAAATTCAGGATGAAGGAATATAGAGATCCCAGTCAGTGTCAAAATTCATAATAAGAAAATTATGATGTCATAATAACAACATAGGTTGACATACTTTTTCTGTAAATATGTACAAACTTTTTACATGAATACTTATCACTAGACCTGAACTGCAAATAATATTAGAAGGAGTTTTTCAGAATGAAAGCAAAAGACATTATCCAGTGGATTGAAGTGGCATAAAGAAATAAAGATTGCCATTAAAGGTAACATTATGGGTAATTATAAATGCCAGTTGAGGGAAATGAGAAAGGACTCAAAATGGTACACTGCAAAAAAATGAAATAAACATTAAAGTAGGCATTAAGGGAAGAATCAAGGGACAAAAAAGAAAAAAAGAAAAAGGTATAAGACTTTCAAAGAGCAAGTAGCAAAATGTCAGACCAAAGCCCTGCATTATCAGTTGGCTAATTAAATATAAATAGATTAAGATCTCCAGTTAAAAGGCAGAGATTGACAGAATAGATAGAAAAGTATGACCACATAGGGAAGTGGACTTGGCCCAGTGAATAGGGCATCTGTCTACCACATGGAAGGTCCGCAGTTCAAACCCCGGGCCTCCTTGTCCCATGTGGAGCTGGCCCATGTGCAGTGCTGATGTGTGCAAGGAGTGCCGTGCCATGCAGGGGTGTCCCCTGCGTAGGGGAGCCCCACACACAAGGAGTGTGCCCCATAAAGAGAGCCACCCAGTGTGAAAGAAAGTGCAGCCTGCCCAGGAATGGGGCCACATACACGGAGAACTGACGCAGCAAGATGACGCAACAAAAAGAGACACAGATTCCCATGCTGCTGACAACGACAGAAGCGGACGAAAGAAGAACATGCAGCTTATGGACACAGAGAACAGACAACTGGGGTGGGTGGGGGTGGGGGGAGAAATTAATTAATTAATTAATTTAAAAACGTGTCTACAGAAATGGGCACCTTTATAAAATAAAAAATATGACCACATATTCCATTTACCAGAGACTAACCTTAAATTCAAAGATACAAGTAGGTTGTGTGAAAGATCAGAAAAAAATGTTTTGCGTAAATAATGACCAGAAGAAAGCAGGGGTAGGTATACCAATATCAGATAAAGTAGCCTTTATGTCAAAACCGGTTACAAGGGATATACAGTGACACTATATACAGGTAAATGGATCAATTCAAGGCGACGACATAACAAGTATAAATATATATGCACCTAATAGCAGATTCCCAAAATGTATGAGGCAAATATTGACAGATTTGAAGGGATAACTTGATAGTTCTACATAAATAGTCAGTATTCAGAGACTTCAAACACTACTTTCAATAATGGATAGGACAGCTAGACAGAAGATTAAAGGAAATAGAATCCATGAACAATACTATGAACCAAGTAGACCTAACAAACTTATATAGAACACTTCTCCGAACAGCAACAGAACATACATTCAAGTGCACTTGCATTATTCTCCAGGGTAAGCCACATGTTAGATCATAAAATAATTCTCAACTTTTATTGATAAATATTGAAATCATGCAATGAATCTTTTAAAGTCTTTTCCACAATGAAATTGAGAAATCAATAATAGAGGGAAATGTAAAATTAAACAGTATTTGAAAATTAAACAATACATTCTTTTTTTTTAAATTTTTTTATTCTGTTACCATATATGCAACCTAATATTTCCTGTTATAACTATGTTCAGATATATATTGTATTCACAATGTTATGCTAACATCACTAACATCCACTTCAAAAACATTTCCATTGTTCAGTAGAACCCTGTACTTTTTTAAAATATTTTTTTATTTCCTAATTTCCCATTGTTTAAGCCAAACCATGTCATGGTATATGCCAGAGCAGCCTAGGAATTAAAACAGATTTTTGGTACCACTAGAGTAGGGTGCTGCTCTATGGATGGCAAAATGTGGAAATGGCTTTGGAATTGGGTAATGGGTAGTGGCTGGAAGAATTGTGTGGTGCTTGATAGATGAGACATAGATTGCTTTGAAGAGACTGTAGAAATATGGATGCTAAAGTACTTTTGATGTGGTCTTAGAAGAAAACAATGAATGTGCTATTGGAAACTGGAGGAAAGGCAGTCCTTGTTTTAAAGTGGCAAACTTGAGTTCTTCGAGAACTCGAGTTTTGTGAGAACTTCGCAAAATTGAGTTCTGATGTCAGATGGAAGGTAGAATTTGAGAGTGATGTGCTTGCCTATTTAGCTAAGGAAATTTCTAAACTAAGTTTGGAAAGTACAGCCTTGTTTCTCCTTTCAGTTTAGAGTACAATGTCAGAGGAAAGGAATAAGCTGAGAACTGAATTCTTGGGTACAAAGAAACCAGAAATTGATTGTTTGGAAAACTGTAATCTTTGGGAAAGTGAGTCCCAGAGAATAGTGCTCCATGTGAGGGTTTAACTGAAAATGGAACCAGTCAGCCATTTAACTGTGAGTCAGGATTGGAGATGCAGTTATCCAGAAAGGATCTGTGGAAAGTATTACTGTCTTATGGCTTTGACCCCTGTGTGCTGCATGTAAAACCAACAAGTTTTTTGTGAGAGCTCTATGAACAGAGCCACTGCTAGCCTGAACTAAAATGGATAGTGAAGAGACAGATTTAAGCAAAAATCACTTCAAGGGCAAAACCATGGAAGATGAGGTCTGCACTGAAGACATCTTGGGCCAAGACAGCAGAACCACACATGTGTGGAAAGGATACATCTGCCCCAGCACTTGCAGAGGGCAGGCCTTCCACCCTGTTGTCCAGTAAGAGTGCTGCCACCCTAGTTACAATGGGTGTGACTGTTCTACACCTACGGGAGTTGATTAGATTTAAGAACATATTTTTTTCTGGAGTACATACAGATTCCAACCACCATACTTCATCCTCTGGACCCCAAAATGACATGTTTTTTTCCTATGTGCAAAATGCATTCATTCCATCACAATATCCAAAAAACCTTAAGTCATTTCAGTAACAGTATTAAATAAAAAATCTCATCAAAACCAGTTATAAGTGTGGTCTGTTCTAGGGCACAATTTCCTTGTCTGTGGACCTATGAAACTAATGAAATTCTTGAGATTGGTAGGATATTGTAGACTATGGGTAGACTCTTATGCATTCCAGCTAAGGAGTTATATCAAAAACTGTTGGAGGAAGAACCTGACTAATTAAAATGGAAAGAATGGGAAATAGGGGCCTCAGAGTGGCTCAAACAGGCACTGGTGCTGGCCCCAGTTCTACCCCTCCCTTCCTTTGAAAAACCTTTCCACCTGTTTGTTACAGTAGATAAAGTGACAGCCTTGGGGATTCTAACCCAAATCTGGGGAGGTCAAAGGAAAGCTGTAACCTTCCTTTCCAAAATCCTGGATCCTGTCTCCAGGGGATGGTCCAGATGCATTCAAGCTGCAGCAGCAACCACTCTCCTGGTAGAAGAGAGCAGGAAGCTGACTTTCGGAGGAGCCTTAGTGGTTAGCACCTCTCAACAGCTCAGAACTATTTTGTCTCAGAAAGTGGAAGGTTGTTGACTGATTCCCCAATTCTGAAGTAGAGGTTATCCTAGTGGGGAAAAAAATGACTTGGTATTGACAACAGACCATAGCCTAAACCTGGCCTCCTTCCTTTGAAAGAGTGTCAGACCCAAGTCTGGTCTGACCTTGGGGACCTTCCCCTGCACTCAGGGAAAAATTATTCATAGATGGGTCTTCCAGGGTCCTAGAAGGAAGGAGGCACAATGACTATGCAATTGTAGATGGATTAACTTGTGAGGTGAAAGAAGCTGGCCAATTGCCCAATGACTGGTCAGCTTAAACTTGCGAATTGTATGCATTAAATCAAGCCTTCAAATTATTAAAGGAAAAGGATGGTACAGTCTATACTGACTCTGTATGTCTTTGGGGTAGTCCACACCTTTCGAAAAATTTGGGAAGAGAGGGGATTAACAGCAAAGGAAAAAGGCTAGTCCACGGGGAATTAATAAAACAAGCATTGGCCAATCTACACTTACCCAGGGAAATATCAGTGGTGCATGTAAACAGACACCAGAAAGGTCAGACATTTGAAGCAAAGGGCAATAGGTTAATAGATGAAGAGGCTAGAGAAGCTTCCCTTAGTTCCCCTTTGGAGTTGATCGTGATATCCTCCATTCCTGAAGAGTTTGGGGTCCCCACATTCTCTGAAAAGAAGGTGAAAGTTGGAGCAGTTAGGAGTGACTCTAGATGATCAAGGGAAGTGGCTCCTCCCAGCTGACAGGCAAATGTTGAATGAACAAGTGATGAAGAGGTATTAGCAGTCTTACACCAAGGGAGTCACTGGGGGTACAGGCCATGTGTGATCTAGTTCTTAAGTATTCTGGATGTGTGAGCCTTTATACTGTAACTAAATGAATAAGATAACAATGTATGATTTGCCAAAAGGTCAATAAAAAATGTCTTAAGGAAGCTAGAACAGGGGGGAAGGGAGCCAGGCCTCAGGTCATTCCACAGCATTGATTACTCTGAAATGACCCCAATGGGTCAGCTAAAGTATGTTTTGGTTATTGTAGATTATCTGACAGGATGGGTGGAGGCATATCCTCTAGCCTCAGTTACAGCATCACGAACTTATGAAATTATCCCTGAACAAAGCATTCCTCATTATGGGTTAGTAGAAAATGGAGACTCGGACAATAGCTACTTTACCTCCTATGCAGTACAGATTATGCAAAGCTTGAGTGTCACATGGAACTTCCATAAACCTGGGCACTTTCCATCTTCAGGGAGAGTGGAGAGAATGAATCAGACTTTAAAGAACCATTTTTATAAATCGGTCTTAGAAACAAAATTACCCTGGATTAAGTGCTTACCCGTTGCCCTGTTGAGGAGTAGAACTGCCCTTAAGAAAGAACTGGGAAATATCTCCTTACAAATGCTTTTTGGCTTGCCTTTTCCTAGGAGGACTGGAGACTTCCCTTCCTTAGAGCAGAAGGTTCTCTTCCTTAAGAGTTATATATTGGTTTGGTCCTCTACTTTGTCATCCGTCAGACATCATGGTTTGCTGGCCCAGACCCTGCCTCTCGAATTCACTATCCATCAGCACCAATCTGGCAGTTAGGTCCTAATCAAGTAAAGGAAGGAGTCCAAACTTCAACCAACCTGAGAAGGACCTATCAAGTTTTGTTGACAACTGAGACTGCAGTCTGGACAGCAGAAAATGGCTGGGCCTACTACTTTCAGGTAAAAAGACCAGTACCTGAACTAGACAATAAGTATGCAACAACAGTGTGAGTCCTGGGAAAAAACTCCAACCTCCAATCCCTTAAGGATCACTCTGAGAAGGCAGCAGTTGGGAGGGTATATCAGAAAAGGGGGAGGGACTGGTCAGACTCTGTATTAGTGAGCTTTGTGGGAAGATATTCCTCCACTAAGACAGTAGCCTATTATCTATATCCAACTTGTCTAGTGCCTTAATAGACTAGCAGATGAAGGACTTAAGTTTCTGAAAATGAGAATATTATACTGCTTAAATTGATAGTAAACATAACCAAAGGCCTAGAGTCCCAGACTACAGTTTGATGCCTGCCAAGTGATAAAGTATGGAGATTTAGGATATTAGCTGTGGCCAAGTAGGTGAAATACATATCTATGCCTGGAGTTACTGAGACCAAGTTATGTCAAACTCCCCCATTGTCTCGATTGGAACTTTGTGTGGTAGACTACTGCATACAGGGGGTAGACCACTGGGGATGGAGGAGGCTGTACTCACTGGAAACCGTTGGAGGACAAAATAGTTTTTTATGAAATACCCCACCAGACTGCAAGAACTGTCATCATAACCCAGTAGTAATAAGTATTACAAAGGCAGACAAATTCAGCAACAACCATTATTCTTCCTTTGCAAAGTCTAGGGGATGGGGGTGGATGTTACAGGTAAAGATCCTCTGGGAGTTTCCATATTTGAGCCCTTCCTCCCCCCATAGATATGATGTCAACATCCCTCCAGCTAATCCTTCAGAGTTACTAAGGGAAAACCCACCAAAGCCCAGTTTCTCAATTCAGAATGATCCCAAAACAGTCAGGATACTTAAGGCAGAAGATTTAAAGCAGAGCATAGAAATAGATATGAAAACACAAATGCCTGGGTTGAATGGGTCAAATATACAATCCAGAGTCTGAACAAAAGCAACTGTTATGCTTGTGCAACAGGCCGGCCCACTTCTCATATCATACCTTTTCTGTTAGGTATGGACAAGCATGAAAGAGAGTTTTAAGTGTATGGTGCTCCTCTTCCAGAACATTACTCCTGGTGAAAATCGCAGTATGTTGTCCTCTCTCTTCCCTCCTGTCAAAAGGGAAACTTCAAAGCCATACCAGCTTCCCACCTTGGTCCAGGAAGTCATTCTGCCTGTCTCTCTAGATGGGGAAAATGGCTCCAGGACCTTCAGACCCTGGCCTTGTGTACATGAGTATGGAACCTGACTGAGGATAATAGTGGCATTTCTCCAGTTTGGCCATACCATGAGCAGACCTTTGGTGGTACTGTGGAAGGGGCATCCTCCAACCATGTTAACTGAGAAGTGGGGAGTTACCTGTGCTCTCTTCAATTGGCCATCCCATTTATCCTGGCATTTGAAAAGAGGAAGAAACACAAAACCAGGGAAAGAGAAAAGGAAGAGATTTCCCTGTTTCCTTTGATGTCCAAATTTTTCTAGATAGTATAGGAGTTCCCCAGGGAGTCACAAATTAATTTAAAGCTAGAAATCAGGTAGCTGCAGGGATCTGAGTCATTCTTGTTCTGGTGGGTCACTGTTAACAAAAATGTAGATTGGATTAACTATATATATTATAATCAATAAAGATTTATCAATTACACTAGGGATACAGTTAAGGGAATAGCAGAACAGTTAGATGCTACTAGCTGAATGGCATAGGAAAATAGGATAGCCATAGACATGATGCTAGCAGAAAAAGGAGGCATCTGTATTATGATTGGAGGTAATTGCTGTACCTTCATCCCCAATAATATGGCCCCAGATGGGACTATCACCAAAACCTTGGTAGGTTTAACAGCCTTATCTGAAGAGTTAGCAGAAAATTCTGGCATTGATAACCCACTCATGGATGGTTAGAGAGATGGTTTGGAATATGAAAAGGAGTGGCACTGTTTGTCCTGAGTTCCCTTATCATTGTGGCTGGGGTACTCACAGCAGCTGGATGTTGCATCATCATCCCATGTACCCAAAGGTTAGCTCAAAAACTATTGAAACAGCCCTAACCAAACAGATGCCCATACAGGACAAGCAAAACATCTTATACCCCCTTATAAAGGAAGATCTCTATGTTGAAGAATGTGAGGAGGCTTTTAGCAGATTTGGGGAACTAAATTGTAAAAACTAAAAAGAATCTAAAAGAAAGAAGGAGTATTTGTAAGGAAAGGGTTAAGTTTAGTTTGCATGTGGTGGAGCCAGAGCAGGCTCTGCAGTTGGAGGAGGGAGGGAAAGGGGTTCTAGTGGCTTTGGCGCCAAGAATTTGAAAAGTGGCACCAAAGTGAGGGTGGGGCCAAAGAGAGGGCAGGGCAAATGGTGAGAAGTAGCGCTGAATTTGAAAAGCAGCGCCAGGTGTCAAAGTGGCACTGAGCCACCAGAATGTACAGAATAGGGAGCGGCAACTCAGATGGGGAACCCAGATAAATTAGACATCTCAGAAAGGCTATAACTTTTGAAGTACCCAGTCAGCAGGGAACAGGGGAGGGACCTGTGTGTTAGGTTCAGGGTATAAATGTCACTGTTTCTTGCTGTTTGGTGCACTGGTCATTTTATCCAGGTTGCATGCCTATTCTTGCAAGACCCTTAATAAATTCTTTCTCCTCCACAATTGAGTGAGTTTTTGTTCTTTTACAGGTGCAGCTTTCTTTCTAACACCAGCAATTGACTACAGACACTTTTATAACAACTTCATTAACATATAATTACTTACCATATAAAAATCCATTTAAATTGTACAATTCAGTGGATTTAATTCACAGATATGTGCGCCATCACCACAGTCAATTATTAAATATTTCACTACCTTGAAAATCCTTTATCCTTTAGTTATCCATTGCTATCATTATCCCAACCCTAAGTAACTACTACTCTACTTTCTATACAGATTTTTCTATTCTGAACGTTTCATATAAGTGCAATCATAAAATATGTTGTCTTTTGTGACAGTCTTCTTTTACTTAACAGAATGATTTCAATGTTCCTCTATATTGTAGTAGGTGTCAGTACTTCATTTCTTTTCATGCTCAAACTATATTTCACTGTATAGATATATCACATTATTTTCTTTTTTATTAGAGAAGTTGTAGTTTTACAGAAAAAACTTGCATAAAATAGAGTTCCCATATACCACTCTATTATTAATACCTTGCATTATTATGGTATTTTTGTTATAATTAATGATAGAACGTCTAAGTAATTGTATTAATACTATTAATTATAGTCCCTGGTTTACATTCGGGTCCATTGTTTGTGTTACACAGTCCTGTTTTTTTACTTTTAATCTTATAACATATACAACCTAAAATTTCTCTCTTCTAACCACATTCACTTATATAATTCTGCTGTATAATAGTGCTGTTAATTACATTCACACTGCTGTGCTACCATCACCACCATTCACTATCAATTCTTTTCCATCAATCTAAATAGAAATCTTGCACAATTTAAGCATTAACTTCCCAATCCCTACTCCCACACTGGCCCCTGGTATCCTATACTCTACTTTCTGATGCTGAATGTTCTTGTTCTAATTATTTCATATCAGTGAGAACATAGAATATTTGTCCTTTTGTGTCTGACTTATTTCAGTCAACATTGGCCTTCAAGATTCAACCATGTTGTCGCAGGTATAAAAACTTCATTCCTTTTTAGAGCTAAATAATATTCCACTGTACATATATACATTTTATTAATTCAAATTTCATAGACACTTGAGTTCTCTTTTATTTTTTGGTTGTTATGAATGTTGCCTATAAACATTTATTGGTGAGTTTCTGAAAAGTTAAAGGTTTTCATTTCTCTTGAGTATACACTTCGGAGTAGAATTGTTGGGTTTTATGGTAACTATGTGTTTAACCATATCAGATTGTTCTCCAAACTGTTGCATTATTTTCATTCCCCACAGTGTAAAAGAATTCCAATTTATCCAAATCCTTGTTAATATGTATTATCTATATTTGGATTATACTCATCCTGGAGGGTGTGAAGTGATATTTCATTGTGATTTAGATTTCTACTTCCCTGATGGATAATGATGTTGAACATCTTCACATGTACATATTTATCATCTGCATTTTAATTTGCTTTTGTGTCTATTAAGGTATTTTTCTCATTTTTAAAATGAGCTATCTGATTATTGAATTTTATTAGAAGAATTATTTTAATATTTTAGATACAAACCCTTTATTATATATGTTTATCACAATTATTTTCTCTGATTCTGTGAATTGCATTTCCCAAACTTCATTTTTTTAAAAATTCCATTCACTGTATTTTTGATTTTGTATGTAAAAACTCATCACCAAACCAAGGTCACATAAATTTTCTCCTGTTTTCTTCTACAAATTTTGTGGCTTTGCATTTTACCTTTTGGCTTATGATCCATATTGAGTTATTTTTTGAGTGTGAAAGGTGTAAGACCCATGACTAGGTTCACTTTCTTGCATATGTACATACAGTTTGTTCCAGCACCAATTGTTGCCTTTGCTTCTTGGTTACAGATAAAGTTGACTATATTTCTGCTGGGGAATCTCTGAGTTCACTATGGCATTCGTTCATCTATGTGTCTATTCTTTTACCAATATCAAGCTATCTTTATTATGAAAGCTTCCTAAGTCTTAAAATCTAATTTTGTCAATTTTTTTTCAATATTATGTTGGTTATCCTAGCTATTTGGCCTTTCCATATAAACGTGAGAATCAGTTTGTAAATATCAATAAATTAACTTGCTAGGAATTTTGTTGTGATATTGTGTTCAGTCTATAATATAGATCAAGTTAGGAAGAATTAACATCTTAATATCAAGGCTTCTCTGGTTTCTCTCATCAGAGTTTGTAGTTTTCCACATAGTTTAAATACATATGTATTTTGTTAGATTTATACAGAACTGTTTCATTTTTTATTGCTATTGTAAAGGATCCGAACAGACATTTTATAAAAGAGGATGTTTATAAAGCAAATAAACTTATTTATTTGCCTTATAAACAACATTATTTGTCACTAGGGGATTATAAATTGAAACAACGAGATAGCACCACATACCCACTAGGCTGGATAAAATTTTAAACCAACAATACCGATGGTTGACAAGGATGTGAAGCAACAGGAACTCTCATTCATTGCTGGTAGGAATTCAAAATGGTACAGACAATTTGAACAATGGTTTGAAATTTATTTTAAAACTAAGCATAGACTTACCTTATCGGTTCCAGCAGTTGCACTCCTGAATGATTATGCAACCAATCTTAAAATTTACGACCATGCAAAAGAATGCATGTGAGTGCTTAATGCAGCCTTTGTATAATTACCCAATAATGGAAGTAATAAAGATGTCCTTCAAGAGTTGAATGTATAAAAGAACTGTAATATTCATACAATGAAATGTCTTTGGTTATTTGCAAAGAAATGACTTATCATGCGACAAAAAGACATTGATGAGTCTCAAATGAATACTGCTAAGTGAAAGAAGTCAGTCTGCAAAGATTATGTACAATTATTTGGCACTCTGAAAGAGGCAAACTATAGAGATGGCGAAAAGATCAGTGATTACCAAGGGTCCCATGGTGAGAGGAGGGTTGAATATGTGAGTCACAGTGGATTTTTTAAGGTAGTAAAACTGTTCTATATATTATAATGGTAGATCATGTCACAATGCATTTGTCCAAACCCACAGAAATTTACAGTACAATGTATGCAAATTAAAAAGAATCATTTGAGAGAATGAAGAATTCCAGGATGGAATGAAGAATGTGACAAAATAGTCTAATTATACTCCAAATGTAAGAAATAACCTCACTCGGAAGGTGGGGGTGGGGAGAGATATTGATCTGAGTAACTTTAGAAATGTTGGAAAAAATGGCATCAAGGTAGGTAAGCAGAGCCCCAACTCTTTCACAAAAAAGGAGCAGAGAAAGGGAAAGGATTTATTCAAGGGAGTTGCTTTGACTGTATATAGAACAGTAAAATGCTCTTCATCATCCAGTAGCAAACTGGACAGATAAAGAAACCCAAGGAAAACGGTGAGTTGCTTGCCCCTGTGACTGGAAATAGCACCTGTACTGTGCCCTCAGGGCAAGTAGCCTCTGTGGAGCCCCTAGCTCCCTGCTGCCAATGGAGTGGGAGGGAGCATTCCATGGGAGGAAGTGGGATCTGAAGGAGAGTGGTTTCTTTGCAGTTTGTTTGGCCTGGTGAGACCCCTTTGAATCTTGCAAGGGATCCTGACCGGACAGGGAGAAGGGAGGGAGGATCTTTTCAGGTGGGTGATGCCCAGCCACCTGGTGAGAGAAAGGAAGTAGATTATAGAGGAGACAGAGACAGGTGCCTAATTAGCAGGACTCTGGCAAACTATTAGAAATCTAATCTGCCAGAGGGAAAGGGGGCAGATAGAGCTAGATAAGCTTTTTGAAGTCTAGTTAACCTGTGGAGCCAGTTTAGCTCAGTGGAAGAATTCCTGTCTTGCATATATGACGTTGTTGTTTGATTCCTGGGCTCCCTTAGAGAAAAGATCCAGAGAATGACTCACTAGGTTGTCAGGAACCCAGCTGACACCTGAAGACAGGGAACATACAGATATTTTTTTATTTGTTTATTTGAGATTTTCTTGGATCTGTTTTTTACTTTTTAAAGATTCTTTTTCTTCTTTCTCCTTATTTTACTTGTGAAAACCCAGTATATCATCTACGAAGGGCAGGCTGCAGGGCGATTGATGAACACCAGCAGCTTGAGAAGTTCCTTAGGGGCCTAAGAGGGAAGGATGGTTTTCCTGGGCTGTTTTTGTTGTTGTTTTAGTTGTTTCTTTATTGTTTTTTGTTTCCTATGTTTCCCCTTTCTTTGTTTCCTTTTTTTTTCTTACCTATTTTTTTCTATGTACTTTATTTCTTTCCTTTCCTCTGTTTTTCTATCTTCTGTTTTCTGCTGTTTTTCTTTCATTCCACCTCTTTTTGTCAGGCTTTAAAAGTCTTTTTTCTCTCTCTCTTTTATTGTTATTTTTCCTTTTCCTCTTTTCTCATTCTGACCTTTAAATTCAGTCTATATAATTTTATCTATTTTGCTTCTTTTTTCTTTTTTTTTCTATTCCACTTTTTATCCTTACTCATCTATACATCTAATGATTTTTACTCATGTTACTTATTTTCCTAGATATTATTCAGTTCCTCTTCTATATTTTTATTATTACTACTACTATTCTTTTTCTCTTCATAATCTCTTTCCTTTTCTCTGGTCATAATATTTAGTTTTCAAGGGAACACAAACAACAGCAAGGAAATAGAATAAGAGGAACCAAGTGTCAAAGAGAAACATTACCATATACACACACACAAAATAAAACCCTAGAATAGAAAGAGAAGCTAACCAACTGAACAATCCCATCAAAATAAGCAAATACCTAGACACCAACAAAAAATGACAAGCCATACTAAGAGACAGGAATACATGACCCAGTCAAATGAAAAAACTAAAAAACAGGAAGAGATACAGAATGTAGAACAACTAGTTAGAGATGCCCAAACAAATATGAATCAACTTAATGACGTGAAGGAAGATACTAAGGATATTAAATAGACACTGGGAGAACATATTGAAGAAACTGTAAACACACATAGAAAGATAACAGATATGATGGTTATGAATGGCACAATGCAGGAAATCAAAAATACACTGGAAGCACATAACACCAGATTTGATCAGGCAGAGGAAAGACTCAGCAATTTGGAAGACAGTGCATCTGAGATCAGATAGATAGACAGAGACTAGAACAGTTACATAAAAAGGTAGAAAAAAATCCAGCAGAGAAGTAGGGATTTGAATGACAGCATGAAATGCACAAACATATGCATTAGTCATCCCAGAGAAGAGACGGAAAGGGGACAGAGGGAGTGTTGGAGGAAATAATGGCTGAACATTTCCCAACTCTTTTGAGGGACATAGATGTACATGTTCAGGAAGTACAGCACACCCCAAGCAGTATAAATCCTCACAGGCCCACCACAAGACATATACTTGTCAAATTGCCCAATGCTCAAGACAGAGAGAGAATACTGAAAGCAGCAAGAGAAAAGAGATCCATCATATGCAAGGGAAGCTCACTAAGATTAAGTGCTGATTTCTCATCTGAACCCATGGAGACAAGAAGGCAGCGGTACGACTAAGTTAGAGGTGATAAAAGAAAAAAAACTTCAGCTAAGAATTCTCTGTCCAGCAAACCTCCCATTCAAACATGAGGATGACTTCAAAATACAGGTAAGTGGAAATTAAGAGAGTCTGCCAATAAAAACCCTGCCCTTCAAGAAATATTAAATGTAGTCCTGCACATTGAAAAGAAAAAACAGGAGGAGGGTTGGAGAAGAGTGTAGGAAAGGAAATTATTGGTAAGAATAACTAAAAAGATAAAAAGAGAAATAAGAAAAACATATGGCATACAAAAACTTAAAGAAAATATGACTAATATAATTCCTTGACAGTAATAACAATTAAAGCTAATGGATTAAACTCTCCAATAAATATCACAGATTAGCAGAATGGATAAGGAAATATGATTCATCTATATTCTGTCTATAAGAGACTCACCTTAGAACCAGGGATGCAAGAAGGCTGAAAGTGAATGGTTGGAAAACATTTTTACATGCAAACAATAAACAAAAAAGGACCAGAGTAGCTGTACTAATACCAGACAAAATAAGCTTTAAATGCAAAACTATTGTAAGAAACCAAGAAGGGCACTATAATCTGTCAAGAAGAAAGAACAATCAGACATTTATGAACCTAACCAGGTTGCCTCCAAATACATTAGGCAAATATTGGAAAACATAAGTGGAGAAATAGATGTCTCTACAGTTATAGTGGGGGATTTTCATACACTTATTATCACCATTAAACAGAACATCTTGACAGAGGATCAATAAAGAAATCTTGAATAATAAATTAGAAGATCTGGACCTAATAGACATATACAGATGATTACACAAAAATACAATGGGATATACATTCTTCTCAAGTGCACATGGATCATTCTCCAGGATACACCATATGCTAGGTCACAGAACAATGCTCAATGAATCCAGAAAGATATAAATTATACAAAGTAATTTCTCTGACTACAATGGAATGAACCTGGAAATCTGTAAGGGGCAGAGAAGCAGATTAGGCACAAAGATATGAAAATTAAAGAACACACTCTTAGACAATCAAAGGGTCAAGGAGGAAATTGCAAAAGCAATCGGTAACTACCTTGAGATGAATGAAAATGACAACATATCAAAACCTGAGATGCAGGAAAAGCAGTGCTAAAAGGTAAATTCATAGCAATAAATGTCTACATTAAAAAGCTAAAATCAAAGGTCTGTACACTTGGAGGAATTAGAAAAAAGGACATTAAATAAATTGACAAACCTTTAGCTAGAATAACAAAGAAAAAAAGAAGATGCAAATACATAAAATAAGAAATGAGGAAGGGGATATCACCACTGACCCCACAGAAATAGAGTATCATAAGATGATACTTTGAAAAATTGTATGCCAACAGGATGGATAATTTAGAGGAAATGTACAAATTCCTAGAAACACACAAGTAGCCTACACTGAGGAAAGAAGAAATTGAGGACCTCAACAGACCAATCACAAGTAACGAGATTGAATTTGTCTTCAGAAAGCTCCCAAATAAGAAGACCCAAGACTAGAGGGCTTCATAGGTGAATTCTACCAAACATTCTGGAAAGAAATAACACCAATCCTGCTTAAACTCTTCCAGAAAATAGAGGTGGAGGGAATATTACCTAACTCATTGTATGATGCCAATATCACTTGAATACCATCATCATAATATCGCATTAAAGTAAAACTATAGACCAACCTCTCTAATGAACCTAGATGCTAATAGTGCTTAACAAAATACTTACTAATTTTATTTAACAACACATCAAACAAATTATACACCATGACAAAGTGGGTTTCATACCTGGTATGCAAGGATGGTTTAACATTAGAAAATCAACCAATGTAATACATCACATTAACAGATCAAAAGAAAAAAATCAGATGATCATCTCTATAGATGCAGAAAAATCATTCAACAAAATGTAGCATCCTTTCCTGATAAAAACACATCAGAACATAGGAATAGAAGGAGACTTCCTCAATATGATAAAGGGTATATATGAAAAACCCACAGCTAACATCATATACAATGGTGAAATTCAAAAATCTTTCCCTCCAAGATCTGGAACAAGACAAGGTTGCCCACTTTCCCTGCTACATTTAACATTGTGTTAGACGAACTTGCTTTAGCACTTAGGCAAGAAAAAGATATAAAAGGCCTGGGTGATGCTGTAGGGAGAGTTACTGGACATTGTATGTCCTCCCATGGCCCACTGGGTGGAACATGGTAGAGTGTGGACTATGATGGACCATTGACCATGAGGTGCAGCAGTGCTCTGAGATGTATTCACCAAATGCAATGAATGTCTCATGATGATGGAGGAGATTGTTGTTATGGGGGGAGGACTGGAGTGAGGGGGGTGGGGGTATATGGGGACCTCATTTTTTTTAATGTAATATTTAAAAAAAATAAAGACAAAAAAATAAATAAAAGGCATACAAATTGAAAAGGAAAGTAAAAATTTCACATTTGCAGATGACATGATCCTATACATAGAAAGCCCTGAGAAATCTACAACAAAGCTTCTAGAGCTGATAAATGCATTCAGTAAAGTGGCAGGTTATAAGATCAATTTGCAAAAATCAGTAGCATTTCTGTACTAATAATGAGCAATCTGAGATGGAAATCAAGGGAAAAATTCCATTTACAATAGCAACTAAAAGAAATAAAGCCCTAGGAATAAATTTAAAGATATAAATGACTTGTAAACAGAAAACTACACAACACTGTTAAAGGAAATCAAAGATACCTAAATAAATGGAAGAATATTCCCTGTTCATGGATAGGAAGACTAAACACCATTAAGACGTCTATACTACCCAAACTAATTTACGGATTTAACACATTCCCAATAAAAATTACCACAGCATTTTTTTACTGAATTGGAAAAACTAACTATGAAATTTATTTGGAAGGGCAAGGGGCCCTGAATAGCCAAAGACACTGGAAAAAAAAGTAAATTGGAAGAATCACACTACCTAACTTTAAAACATACTGCAGAGTTACAGTGGGGAGCTGGCATGGTACTGGTAAAAGGATAGCCATACTGACCTATGGAACCAGATTGAGAAATCTGATATAGATCCTTGCATATAGAGTCAACTGATAGTTGACAAGGCCACTAATCCCATTCAATTGGGAGAGAATGTACTCATCGACAAATGGTGCTTTGAGAACTGGATATCCATATCCAAAAGAATGAGAGAGGAACACCTTCTCACACCTTGTATAAAAATTAACTCAAGATGGATCAAAGATCTAAATATAAGAGCCAAGACCATAAGAACTTGGAATATAATATAGAGAATCATCTATAAGATCTTGTATTAGGAAATGGTTTCATGAACTTTACACCCAAAGCACAAGCCATGCAAGAAAAAATAGATAAATGGGACCTCCTCAAAATTAAAAACTTTTGCACTTCAAAGAAGTCTGTCAAGAAAGTGAAAAGGCAGCCTACTCAATAGGAGAAAATACTTTGTAAACATAGATCTGATAGGGGCCTAATATCCAGCATACATAAAGAAGTTCTACACCTCGAAAATAAAAAGACAACCCATTTAAAAAATGGGCAAGTGATTTGAATAGACACTTCTCCAAAGAAGAAATACAAATGGCTAAAATGCATATGAAAATATACTCAACATCATCAGCTATTAGGGAAATGCAAATCAAAACTACAATGAGATATCATCTTAAACCGATTAGACTGATGGCTATTGAAAAAAAAAAAAAAACAGAGGAATACAAGTATTGGAGAGGATGTGGAGGAATGGGAACCCTTGTCCCACCCTTATGGTGGGAATGTAGAATGTAGCAGCCATTATGGAGGACACTTTGGTGGTTCCTTAGGAAGACAATTGCCATATGATCCAGCAATCCCCCTGCTGGGTATATACCCAGAAGAATTGAAAGCAGGGACACAAACAAATACATGCACACCAATGTTCATAGTGGCATTATTCACTATTGTCAAAAGTTGGAAACAACCCAAATGTCCAGCAAAAGATGAATGGATAAGCAAACTCTCGTATATACATACAGTGGAATATTACTCATCTGTAAGAAGGAATGCTGTATTAAAACACAGCATAATATGGATGAACTTGAAGACCTTATGTTAAAGTCAAGCAAGCCAGGAAATGAAGGGCAAATATTACATGACCTCACTGGTATGAATTAAGCAATTTGAGCAGACTTACAGAGCTAGAGTTTGGAAGATAGGTTTACAGGAGATAGAAATGGAGAAGAGGTTGTGTGCCCATGTCCATATGGGCAAAATCTATGATAAGGTGGAAGGGTGTAGTTGTGCAGTGGATGGGCAAGACAGTGGTGCAGTGATGCTATTGGGTTAGGTAGTTCTTGTCTATGAGAGGAGTAGGGTGGGGATGGGTGGGTTGGACACTCCATGGAACTGGGGGGAGGGCTGCAGGAGGAAGCAAATGAACTCTGGGCATTTGCCTGTATGTGGTTGAAACTACAATGTTGGGAATGCTCTTATGGCAAATATGGCAGGGGAGGGTTACTGGTTTAGGGTGTTGGATGTGGGGGGCATGAGGGAGGGGCATGCCTGGGGCAGGCTTCTAGGGATTGAGTGTTCATCCTGTCCTAGTGTGTTGTATCTGTGGGTGAACATCCATACAATGAGGGGGAAAGTGTTGGACTTCCATCCTGGGGAGACCTGCTTTGTTCTCAAATAGAGGGGCAGGAGTCTGTCGAAAGCATAGGCAATGTCTAATAGGGGAGGAAAGGCCAGTATGTCAAGCCCTCAATGTTATTGCAAGTAACTCTGAATCTTGTTCTTCAAGAAGTAGAGCTTGGTGGTTGCCATGAGTCCCCAGGGGAAGGGAGTGAGGAATAGAAGAGTTGGAACATGAGGCATTTTGGGGGCATTGGAATTGTTCTATATGATCTTGCAATGATGGATATAGGCCATGATAAATTTCATGAAAATTTATAAAATTGTATGGTCCTAAATGTAAAACATAATGTAAGCCAAGGACCATGGTTAGTAGCAATGCTTCAATATTTGTACATCAATTGAAACAAATGTACTATCCACATGTAAAATGGTATTAATAGGGGAAGGGGAAAGAGGAAGGATATTGGGTATATGGGAATCCCCTATATTCTGTTCATGACTTTTCTGTAAACTAAAGCTTCCTTGAAGATAAAATGAAAAAAAATTAAGGCACTGGGGGAATAAACAGAAGATAATGTCACTGTACATACGAGACATCAGATCTTACAGTGAAGAAAGACATAATGTTAATTATTTTAAATTTTATATTTTTAATTATTTCAAATCTTTAAAATCTTGTATTGCTATGTTTAAAATTATTATGTCATTTTCTTATTAATTGTATTTGGTTAATTTGTTGGCTTCATTTTTGAAGAAGTTTGCATCATAGAAGGGATACAACTGTGGCAGGGGAGAGTCATTGGTTCGGGGTCTCAGTGATGGGGCGTGCATGAGAGGAGGTTCACCTGGGGCATACCTATAAGGCATATGAACATGTTCAAATGTTCATGGGGCATTGCCATGGTGGGTGGAGATCCACACAATAATGAAAAGAATATTGAATTCCCATCCTGGGGAGCTCTGCCACATTCTCTAATGAGACAGCAAGAATCCCCTGAGTACAGGGGCAGTGACTAGTGAAAGAGGATGGACCATTGATGGGCCCTTGATAATGAAGACTGTACTTATGAACCTTTACTTCTGAAATTAAAACAGCCTATTATTATAGGTTTCCTAAGAGTTACCTCCTGAGAGCCTCCTTGTTCCTCAAATGTGGCCTATCTCTAAGCCAAACTCAGCATATAAATGCATTACCTTCCCCCCAGCATGGGACATTACTCCTGGGATAAGCCTCCCTGGCACTGAGGGATTACTATTAAGCACCAACTAGCAATGCAACTGGAAAAAGACCTTTTCCCAAAGGGGAAAAGGGTAAAGACAAATGAGTTTATATGTCTAAGAGGCTTCAAAGTGAGTCAGGAGGTCATTCCAGAGGTTACACTTATGCATGTCTCAGCAGGATCTCATTGACTGTAAATATTGCCTCAAATAGTGGGACTCCTGAGGCCTCTGGAGACATCCAGACAGAATAGGCAGGGCAGACAGCTCAGGAGTTTGGTACCCTACTAGTGGGCCCTACTGTGGAATTTATACTCCTGAGTATGACAGAGCTGGACTCAGTTGTGATTTCCCTACACATAGCTCTTCTGCCCCTTCTGTTTAAACCTATAGTTAGTACTAGAGCTGATTGGTATATGTCCAAGAGACTTAAATCTTTGGACTGTCCATGTGCCAGTTGGGCTCTGAATCTCAGTGGAGTTGCAACACCTACTCTCAGTTCATTGGACTCACGTAGGACAACTAACAAGGAAATGGCCATGGACAATAACCATCCCAAAGAACAGAGAGAGTCTGCAACTACAAGCAAGATTGTCCCATCCATCTGCCCACGGGATCTAAGCCCCCTCTCAAATAGAGGCATCATCATCCCTGAATCCTCTGGATTGGAAAATAAACATGGACTAAAGTAAATTTACCTTTACTCTGCTATAGACTTGTTACTCTAGTAATGGAGGAACTGTTATCATTGATCTGGAGGCAGTGGCCACCAGAGGTTCTGAGGGGAAGGAGAAGGAAGAATAGGTATAATATGGCAGCATTTTTGGGAGATTGGAATTGTTCTGCATGACATTGCAATGATGGATACTGGCCATTATATATCTTTGTAACTTACAAAATTGTGCAGGAGAGAGTGTAAACTACGATGTAAACTATAATTCACACTTTGTGGCAATGCTTTAATATGTGGTCATCAATTACAAGAAATGTACTACACTAATGAAGGATGTTGTTAATGCAGGCAAATGTGTAGGGGCATATGGGAATCCCCTATATTTTTTATGTAACATTTATACAGTTTAAGTATCTTTAAAAAGTTTTTTTAAGTATTAAAGAAATGACCAGACTCTGTAAGACCAAAGGCAGAAGAAAGTGTACATATGCACTATACTCTAGCTGTTGAATTTGTTTCCCATGGGGATAAGTACTAAGAATTCTAAAACCACTATAAATGTTTACTGGAACTGAACAATTAAGTAGGGGTCAATGGTAGCAGCTGTGTTTCTCATGTTAGGGTATAGACAAGCAATGGGAAAAGGCCAGTATAATACATGTGTTAATGAATTAGCATTGGTGACATGAGTATGAAGTCATGTTTAGTCAATATATCTGCAGATGTATATATATTGAAAGATATATAGATATGTGTTTTATATATAGGTTAGTTTATGGATATGTATTTCCTTGTTCTGTAAGTTGATAGGGACTATAAACAATGATAACCAATAGCAACAAGCATATCCAGTGCCCAGATTTATTTTGAATGTGGCAGAAAATAAGCAAGATGAACCTGGAGCATCTTATTGTGCCAGAAAGTAAGGAAGTATTCAGCTAAAGTATAAAATAAATATTCATGGTCCATATTTATATATAAATGATTGAATATTTAAATGAATGGGGGATACTGGAGGATCCTGGGGGATCCTGGAGCATCATGTATTGCCATAAAATTAATAAGTTCTCAAAAAAGTAACCCACAAAAATGGGGATAAGTGAAAGAGCACAGGAGCCAAATGAAAAACTCTAAATAGCCAAATTTGGAACAATTTGAGCAAAAAAATAATGTAATATTGGATTATGACCCAAACTATAACATAAATATACCTGAGTCCATACCGATATAAGTAAATTATTGACTAAATAAATAGTGTGTGTGGGAGGGGAAATAGACATTTTTCCCACGCAGAACAGAATTCCAAAAAAATTATGTATATACTCTGGTCTTAAGATGATGTAGCATAATTTTCCACTCCTTGAATGTGGGCTGTCCATATTGACTTCCTTCCAAAGATTATGATATGGAAAGAGGGGGAAAAGAGCAACTTTATAGTGGAGAAATGTGACAAACACTACCTCAGCCAACTGATCAAGGTTAACATCAACAATGATAAGTCATGGTGACAACATGTACCCTTGTTATGATGCAGTTAGAATGGCACTTTACCTCTGTGATCTTCCTCCCTGAAACACATTACACCAGTCTAATCATGAGCAAAATATCTGACAAATTCCTATTGAGGGACATTTTCAAAGTGCTTAACCAGAACTCCTCAAAATTGTCAAAGTCATCAAAATGGTGAAATAATAGCCATAGCCTAGAAGAGCCTAATGAGACATGACTACTAAACTTAATGTGATATCCTGGATGGGATCTTGTAACAGAAAAGGGACATTTGGAAAAAAGTGTATAATATGAATAAAATATGGACTTTAGTTATTAATAATGTGTCAATATTGGCTCAATAATTATAACAAATATGCCATACTAATGTATAGGTGAAACTGGCTCCTTAGTATATGGGAAATCTCTGTTCTGTCTCCTTAATTTTTCTGAAAATCTAAAACTGTTATAAGTTTATATAGAAAATGCTTACATACATATATATGCAAAGATATATTAGTGATGTTTTGTACTATCAAAAAAAAAAAAGCAGTTATGTGACAGTTTGGGACTTTTATGGACCCCAGAAAATCATACCCTTAGTTAATACATTCCTATGGGTATAAACCTTTTGTTGGTGGGAACTTTTGATTAGATTACTTCAGCAGAATATGAACCAGGGTAGGTCTTAAACCTGACTGAAATTCTTTACAAATGGGATGAATATAGAGAGACAGAGGGAAACCCACAGGATCTCATGGAGGCTAAGAGTGAAAGCCCCAGAAACCAGAAAGCTAAAAGTAACAAGACCTGGAAAAGAAGGTAGATGCTACAATTTGCCTTCCCATTTGGCAGAGGAGTCCAGAGTCTCCATCTCTGGCAGCCAGTTTTCACAGAGAAAAGCATCACCTGATGAAGGCTTGATTTAAACATTTTCATGGCCTGAGAAATGTAAGTAAGTTAATAAATCCCCATTTTAAAAGCCAACCTATTTCTGGTATATTGCTTTTGACAGCTTTTTGCAAATTAAAACAACTTATATGCTAATTTATAGGAAAAGAGGTAGATTTAATATGTGACAATGAATAAATCCAGAGAACATAATTTGGAGTGAAAAAAGCAAGCTACAGAAATATGAATACACAAAAAATAGTGTAAATTAGTTTTAGTTAAATATAGAAATAATTATAGATATACTTAGATATGTATATGAATATAAATATAGATATGGATAGATACAGATAAAAGTAGAAAAACATGCATGAGAAGGATATACTTTGCTTCAGAATAGTGATTAATTTTGGGAAAGGAATGTATAAAGTGTACCAGGAGACTACTTTTAAAAGTCTTTTCTCTGAGTCATTATATTTCTTTTTAAAGAAAATTCCTAGTTAGATGACAAAGCATCAGTAGTTTAAAAAGCATGGTGTGTGGAAGTGGATGTGGCTTAAGCAATTGGGTGCCTGCTCCCCACATGGGAGGTCCAAGACGCTGTTCCTGGTGCCTCCTAAAGAAAACAAGCCCCAATGAGCTGCAGTGAGCCACAGTGAGCCACCATGAGCTGAAATGGGTCAAGTGGTTGGGCACTCACCTCCTACATGAGAGGTCCTGGGTTTGGTTCCCAGTGCCTTCTGGGGAAGATGAGCAGACAAAGATCAGACAGATGAGGGTACCATCTTGGGGCCTGGGGGATAGAATTTTTTTTTTAATTCTTTAAAAAACAAAACAAACAAACATTGTGTGTGTTTGTTGCAGTTTGAGATTATTTTTCAATCCCCAAAACAGTAAGATTATGTTTGTGAATTTATCTATTCTTCTCGGTGTGATGCCTTTGGTTATATTGAGTTCAGCAGGGGGTCTCTGATTAAGATTACTTGACAAAATCACTTTAGGGCCTCTGATGGGGCTCTATCAGTAAGCCGTAACTCGGCTTGAGTTCCTGCCCCCTTTGTAGACTGATATAAATGGGTACTCACTCAAGAAGACATGGGAAGAGAGATAATTCTGTCATTTTGATCCTGGGCCCTAGGAAAATATGAGCCATTCTCCTATAATTTGCAGCTTAGCAGCTGAGATAGTCTGGGAAGAGATGAGCCCTATGCCAGAGACTGCTATAGGAAACCCTGAGATATATGGCCCTATGTCAGCCTACAGCTGGGCCTATGGAGCCTAAGAGGAAGAGGAAGCCCAGGAAGGAGAGACCAGGCAGAGATCAGCAACCATCTTGTTTCAACATGTAGCAACTGACTTTAGTGAGAAAGCAACCTTGAGTTGGACTCTTTAGGGCTTTGAAATGGTAAGCTTTTACCCCAAAGAAATACCCTTTATAAAAGCCAACAGATTTCTGGTACTTTGTATCAGCACCCCTTTGGCAGACTAATACAGTGTTGAATACAGTAGATTTTTTAAATTAGTCTATATTTTTATGTATTTTAAAATTTATTTCATAATGCAAAAAGGAAAATTCATCTAAAGAAAAAAAACTCATGATAATGAATGGAAGAGGAAACATCCATCTCAACATGTTATCACATGAAATCTCAGGCTATTATAAATTCAGATGGAGGGAAATAATATTTACACTGTTTTAATAGTTTTAAGATTATCTGAAATACCATGTTTGGTTATGAATTCTATAATTTTAAATATATACTGAAATTCCAAAGATTATATATTCTCAAATAGCAAGGCACTGAGAGGAATGTAAATTGAACTTCAGCAGCTAAGGAAAATGTGGACATTTGAGCTTGGGTAAAAACTTATTTTGGGAGTGTTTGGTTCAAATATTTTCAAGGTTGTCATATAGAAGATGGTGTTTTCAGTTCTTTAAGTCTCTAAAATTTTGAATTAGAAGAAAAAAGATGGATGAAAATTTGATGATAACAGAATTGAACTCAGTATTAGAAGGGATGAAGCATAAAAGGAACAAAGATTAAGAATTTTACGTGCCATGGAAGACTGCTTTACAAAGAGTATGTAGATCCTTTCACTAAAAATGTTAGTTGCAGAAGCTGATAGATTGCTTGTAAAGGCATTTCTGTAGTGGTTGAAGATTGAGATAATCTAAATGTCATCTAAGATTTTTCCTAGTTGAAGGAGATATGATTAATTTACTGAGAATGATCATTCCCATTAAATAAAAATAAAAATAAATGTTATTTCACAGTATTTATTTCAAAGCAAGGGATTTAGATAATCTACTTGCCTTAAGTGGCACCATTCCTTAATGTCATTTCCAAATGTTTCAAGAGAAGCATGAGACTGGAATACCAGATATTTTCTAAACACCAGGGATTCTCAAGACTCCAAACAACCTTGGTCACCTATTTATGAAAGCAGAATCAACTGCCAGGTCAAAAATTCAGTTATTGGGCTCTGGAGTTTGGTATGGGATACATGACAACCCTATTAAAACCTTGATCTATTAATTTATAAAATCTTATAAAACAAAAGATATAGCTTGCAATGAATATCATTCCTCCCCATTCCAATGGCCTGAAATAGAGTCCATTTTGTTTAGAAGCTCAGGTAAAGGTTGACACAATATGTTACTGATGTTCCATTTGCAGTAGGTGACTGCTGCCTTTACGTTTTCCAGTGGGTGGTTAAGAAAAGATCTGCAAAATATTCACTCCTATGTAAAACACAATTACAGTGAGGATACCAGGGATGAGTTTCCAGGACACCATTTCATGGATCATTGCTCCAGTCCCACTGACTGGTACAAGAACAGTGTTCTTTCTATCTTTCCTCACTGTGGGAGTCCAGCCTCTGTGCCCAAAATGGACAGTTCTGGCACTGATCATCAGTGATGCCCAGAAAGTTCCCATTTACTATACTAGATAGTATATACTATACTAGACAGTAAATCATCCTTGAATTGTTAAGATCATTATATTGATCTTAATATTTTCTTCCATTTTTAGCCCTGTTTAAAAATAAAAATGAACCAGGATGAGAGACTCACATAAGGCAACGAATTGCAGTATGCTTTTCAAAGCCAATAGCTCTTCACTGTACTTCTGAATTTCTATTGGCATGAAGAAAAATTACTCTCACAAATACTCTCTGACTATACTGTCCAATATGGCAGCCACTAACTAATGTAATTAGTGAGCACTTGAATTGCAACTAGTATAACTAAGGATTGAACTTTTAATTGAAATGAAATCTAAGTATAAAATACAAAATGGTTTTTGAAAACTCAGTAAGAAAATATATAATAGTTCACATTAATAAATTTTGCATTGTTTGCATGTTTAAAATTTAGATATATTGGCATAAATAAAATATATTCTGAAATAATTTTCTGCTTTTTACCTTTTTAAATGTACCTCTAGAAAATATAAAATTATACTCGATTCACATCATTATTGCTTTGGACAGTGCTGGTCTAAAAATTCATTTTTTTTTCATTGAGTGGATGAGATAGGGCAAATATTTTTAAAATGATTTAAATAAAATGTGATGATCTTTTCATAATAAGAAAACTATAGGGTGCATGTATGGAGAGAACCTAGCCTGGTCCTAGTGGAAGTGAAGTGGACAGCATGGTCATGGCAGATAAATGGCACATGCAAAGAGCCAAGGGCAGGAGCTAGCTTGTGGCATAGGGCGACATAAAACAAGAGCGGTTTGACTAGAAGGTAGCACTCTGGAAGAGAGAAAGTGCTGAGTATTTTAGTTGGAGGGAGGTCTAATAAGTGAAGTTCACTTGTGTGGTCTATGGGAAGCTAATAATGGATTTTAATCTAAAAGTGTCATAATCAGATCTGCTTTTTGAGTAAAACCAAACACACACTCTCTACACACACATTGATGACAGTATGGACAATTGGAAAAGGAGTAGGAGTGGAGCTAAACCATTTTATGGAATGGAATAAACACAAATTGTAGTAATTTCTCAGCCTGGTGTAACTCCTCCTTGGGTTATATTGAGCTACCTTTCTATTTGGAGGAACTCACTTCTTCTCCCCACTCTTTTTTAACCTTATAGTTGAACTGGAGCTGTCTTCCTTGAACTTGACCCAGCCATCCTGACCATAAAGATTGTCAAGAGGTGGGCTCTGAAACTAGCTAACCATCATTAGCATCAGAAGTGATTAGTCTAGGGATATGAATATGATCTGAGCCAAAACTATCAGCGTTTTCTACTTGGGTTTTATATATTGTGAATATTAAATGTTTATTGGATATGTGATTTCCGAATATTTTCTTCAATTGAGTCAGTTGTCCTTTCACTTTCAGGATAAAATCCTTTGATGCACAAAAGTTTTAAAATTTGAAGTAGTCCCACTTATCTAGTATTTTATCTTCTGTTGCTTGTGCTTTGGGTGTAAAATCTAAGGAACCATTGCCTAACATAAGATCCTGAGAAGTTTCCCTTCCTTTTCTTCTAGGAGTTTTATAGTCCTGGATCATATTTTTAGGTCTTTGATACATTTTGATACATTTTGAAGAGAGTATTGTTTCCCAGTTGAGTAGAATTGGCAGTCTTGTCAAAAATCAATTGATGAATAGACTTGCCATGTGACCTGGCAATGCCATTACTAGATATACACCCAGAAGAACTAAGAGCAGTGTTATGAACAGAAATCTGCACACTGATGTTCATGGCATTATCCATGATTGAACTATTATGAACTAAATATATTGTGCAAACTCATGGAGTTAATAATTAGAATAGGTTACCAGAAAAGAGAATAAGGGTAGTGAATGGGAAACTGAGGTTTAGTAGTTTGTGAACCTTTGGAAATGAATAGAAATGGTGAAAGCACATCATAAGTGTTTTGTGGGAAGATGGCATTGAACTAGTCAGGCAGGCCTCAACTCTCATAGAAATTATGGAGAAAGAGCCAAAGACTGCATGAGGGACCTGCTTTGGGGGCCAGCAGACCTGGACAGTGTTAAACAACTTCCAGGAGAGTGAGGGACAGAAAGATGAGGAACCTGAAACAACAAAAATGGTCATAAAACCCCCATGTGAGCCAGAAAGGCTCCCCTTCCCCACCCCAAGATATCAAGCTGGGGTAAAACCTCTGGCTAACTACAGCTGACTGAGAGGGGAACAGACATCTTCCTCCCTGTCAACTGCAACAAGGGTAGGGGGAGGAGGAGTTGGGGGCCTTCTCTTTAGTGAATTCACCCAGTGGAGCCTGCTTTGAATCTCAGCTATGGCTAGACCAAAACACAGGAAAGCAGAGAATAGCTCTGTGGAAAGGTGCACTGACTGAGTGCTATCTGATGGCCAGTCTGGAAATTGCATGGACAAAAATTGCTTCTGGTTCTTTCTGTACTCTGACTCCTGGGAGAAAATCTGTACCCAATTAGTGAGTCCCTGGCCTAATTTTGATAACTTAAGCTGGCCTATTTTAAATATTTAGATTAAGTTGAACAAAATACCAAAGAATTTCTGTGAAAAAATTAAAGGTAAGACAGAAATTGACCATCAAAGTAAATTCACCAACATATTCAGATGTCCAGACATCAGCAAAAAATTACAAGCCATACGAGGAAATAGGAAGAGATGGCCCAGCCAAAGAAACAATCCAAATATCCTGAAGAGATGTAAGATTTAAGACAATCAGTGATAACCACAAAACTCTAATACAATTCAAATAATTTAAATAAAATATGACTAAAGAGACAAAGGATATTAAGAAGACATGGGTGAGCATAAAGAACAATTTGAAAGCCTGCAAAGAAAAGTAACAGACCTTATGGGAATGAAACACAAGATGGGTGAGATTAAAAAGACATTAGAGGCACAAAACAGCAGATTTGAATTGCTTGAAGACAGTGATTTTGAAGACAAAACATCTGAACTGGAAAAGGCAGGAGTATAGAAAGAGAAATATTTGGAAAAAATGGAACAGAGTCTCAGGTAATTGAATGATAATACAAAACTCAAAAAATATAAATTATTGGTGTTCCAGAAGAAGAAGAGAATGAAAAGGGGGCAGGAAGGATATTTGAGGAAATAATGACTGAAATTTCCCAACTCTTATGAAAGACATAAATATCAATATCCAAGAAGGACAACATTCCCCAAACAGGAAAAATAAATAAATCAATAGACCTACCCTGAGACACCTACTATTCAAAATGCTTTTCAAAAATGAGGATGAGTCAGTCTTCACAGAAAAACAGAAAATGATAGATTATGTTACCAAAAGACCAGAATCATAAGAGATACTAAAGGGAATGCTGCAGCCTGAAAGGAAATAAATGAGGGTGAAAGACTTGGAGAAGAGTGTAGAAATGAAGATTATTTGAAATGTAAAAGGTAAAAAGAAAGACAATAGAATGATAGGAATACAGAAAGCCAAACGACAAAATGAATGAAGTTATGCCTTTACATTAAGGACATTTAATGTTAATGCATTGAGCTTACCAATCAAAAAACAGACTCATAGACTGGATTTAAAAATGTGAGCAATTTATATGTTGTCTATAAGAGACTCACCTCAGACATAAGGAGACAACCAAGATAAAAGTAAAAGGTTGGAAGAATATATTCCATGCAAATAATAAACAAAAAGAGCTGGAGCAGTGATACTAATGCAGACAAAATAGATTTTAAATGCAAAATTGTTATAAGGAATTAAGAAGGTCATAACATATTAATAAAAGGGACAATTCACCAAGAAGAAATAACTATACTACATATGCACCTAACGGGAGTGCCCAAAGATTCATGAGGCACACACTGGCAAAACTGAAGGGGAAAATAGATGTTGCTACAATAATAGTGGGAGACTTCAATACACCACTCTCAGTATTGGATAGAACATCTGGACAGAGGATAAATAAATAGAGAACTTGAATAATATTATAAATGATCTAGACCTAACAGAATTCTATAGGGCATTGTCCCCCAAAAAGAAAAGGATTTGTATTCTTTTCAACTGTCCATGGATCCTTCTCCAAGATAGCCCATATGTTGGATCACAAGCCAAATCTTAATAAATTTAAAAAGATTGAAATTATACAAAACAATTTCTCTGATCATAACAGAATGAAGCTGGAAATCAATAATGGACGAAAAGAAAGAAAATTCATAAATATATGGAGACTAAACAACAAACTCTTAAATAATCAGAGGGTCAAAAAATAAATTGTAACAGAATTCATCAAATATCTTGAAATACATGAAAATGAGAACACAACACATCAAAGCCTATGGGACACTACAAAGGCAGTGCTGGCAGAGAAATTTATAGCCTTCAGTGATTACATTAAAAAAGAAGAAAGAGCTAAACTTGAAGATCTAACTGCACACCTGGAGGAAATGGAAAAAGAACAGCTAACTAATCCGAAACCGAGTCAAAGGAAAGAAATAATAAAGACAAAAGCAAATATAAATGAATTTGAGAACAAAAAGAAAAAAAGGGAAAATCGGCAAAACCCAAAGTCAGTTCTTTAAGAAGATCAACAAAATTGACAAACCCTTAACTAGACTGACAGAAAAAAGAGAACACATGTGGGCGTGCCCCTGGGGCCTTTAGCTATATGGCTGGCCGGGCCGTTAGCTAGATGGCTTTCGCCTCGGTGAGCTGAACTTCTCGAATGCGTTGTGAGTGACAATGGGGCCCCGGTATCACACAGCCAGGTTAAACACACAGTAACCACCCCGGAGACGCAGGCTCGTGGCGCAGGTCTGGTTTATTGGGGAAGTAGTAAAGCTTATATAGGCAGGGGTGGGGGCTTGAGGTGACGTATCAATTATAGACAGGCTAAAGGGATTGGGATAATATGAAGCAGCTACTTGATGGAATGAGGTAGTTTTGAAATTGGCATGCACGGGCTTCTCTGGTGGGAAGCTGGCTAGGAAGAAGGGAGGTGCCTTTTGTGATAGTCATTGTGTATGCTTAGTGGCCATTCTGGCTACATGTTGTTTGCCAGCAAGCTCACCAACAAACACACAAATACATAAAATCAGAAATGAGAAGGGGGACAGTACAACTGACCCTGCAAAAATGAAAGAGATCATAAGAGGATACTTTGAACAACTGTATGTCAAAAAACTAGACAATGTAGAGGACATGGACAAATTCCTAGAAACACACAAACTACCTTCACTGACCCTAGAAGAAAGAGAAGACCTCAACAAACCAAGTGCAAGTGGAGAGATTGAAACAGTCATCAAAAACCTCCCAAAGATGAAAACCCAGGGAACGGATGACTTCACAAATGAACTCTACCAATCAATCAAAGATTATCTAATGCAAATCTTACTCAAGCACTTCCAAAAACTTGAACAGGAAAGAACACTACCAAACTCATTCTATGAAGCCAAAATTACCCTAATACCAAAACCAGATACAGATACTATGAAAAAAGAAACTTACAGACCAATATCACAAATGAGTATATTAATAGATGTGAAAGTTCTTAACAAAATACTTGCAAAACAAATCCAAAAGCACATTAAAAGAATTATACACCATGATCAAGGGGGTTTTATCCTAGGTATGCAAAATGGTTCAACAACAAAAAAATGAATTTGTATAATAAACCACATTGATAAATTGAAGAAGAAAAATCACATGATCCTCTTAATTGATGCAGAAAAGGCATTTGACAAAATGCAGCACCCTTTCTTACTCAAAACAATCCAAAGGATAGCAATTGAAGGAAGCTTTCTCAATATGGTAAAGTGCCTGTATGAAAAACCTTTAGTTAGCTATTCTACTTAATGGTGAAAGGCTGAGATCAGGATCAAGACAAGGATGCCCATTGTCATTATTATTCAACATAGTGCTACAAGTTCTAGCTAGAGCACTTAGGCTAGGTAAAGAAATAAAAGGCACCTAAATAGGAAATGAAGAAGTAAAACTTTTATCTTCACTGATGATATGATCCTATATCTACAATCTCCTGAAAAGTCCACAGAAAAGGTACTAGAAATACTGGAGTTCAATAAAGTGGTGGGATATAAAATTAATATTCAAAAATCAATTGCATTTCTATACACTACTGATGGGCAATCTGAGGAGGAAATCAGAAAAAAAATTCCATTTATAATAGCAACTAAAACAATCAAATATATAGGGATAAACTTAGCCAAGGACCTAAGGGACCTGTATTCAGAAAATTACAAAACATTTTAAGAGAAACAAAAGAAAATGTAATAAATGGGAGGATATTCCATATTCATGGATTGCAAGAGTAAATATCATTAAGATGTCAGTTCTACCCAAACTGATTTACAAATTCAATACAATCCCAATAAAAATCCTAACAGCACTTTACACAGATTTTGAAAACACCAATTAATAAACTTATTTGGAAGAGTAAGAGGCCCTGAATAGCCAAAAATGTCTTACAAAAGAAATAGTTGAATCACTTTCACTTCTGGACTTTGTCATATTACTTAAGTACAGTGGTAAAAACAATAGCACTGGCATAAAGACAGATTAACCTATGGAACTGAAGAGAGAACTCAGAAATTGACACTCCCAAAAAAAGTCAAGAGATTTTTGACAAGGAAGTCAAATCCACACAGCTGTGCCAGAGCAGTCTATTCAACAAATGTGCTGGTAGGACTGGATACCTGTATCCAAAAAAAAGAAGATCCCTTTTTCACACCATATACAAAAATTAACTCAGAATGGATCAAGGCCCTAAATTTAAAAGTGACAACCATAAAACTCCTAGAAGAAAATGTAGGAAAACATCTCTAAGATCTTGTGGTAGGCAGTAGTATCTTAAATGTTACATACAAAGCATGAGCAAAAAAGGAGAACAAATAAGTAAATGGGACCTCCTCAAAATTAAACTCTTTTGTGCCTCAAGGGACTTTGTCCAGAGAGTGAAAAGGCAGTTGACTCAATGGGATAAAATATTTGCCAATCCCATATCTGATAAATGTTTAATATCCATATATATAAAGAGATCATACAACTCAACAACAAAACAGACAAATTACCCAATTAAAGAATGGGCAAAAGACTTGAAAAGACAATTGTCCAAAGCAGAAATAGAAATGACAAAGAAACACATGAAAAAAATGTTCAACATCACTAGTGATTAGGGAAATGCAAATCAAAACTACAATGAGATATCGTTTTACGCCCATCAGAATGGTGACTATTAAAAAGGCAGAGAACTACATATGTTGGAGGGTATGGAGAGATAGGAACAGTTGTTTGCTGTTGGAGGGAATGTAGAATGGTATATAGCCACTGTGGAGGACTGTTTGGCAGTTCCTGAAGAAGTTGAATATAGACTTGCCATATGACCTGGCAATACCAGTACTAGGTATATAACTGGAAGAACTGAGAGCAGCAACACGAACAGACAACTGCACAATGCTGTTCATAGTGGTATTATTCATAATTTTCAAAGTTGGAAACAACCTAGGTGTTCATCAACAGATGAATAAACAAATTGTGGTGCATACACACAATGGAATATGATGCAGCAGTACGAACAAATGAAGTTGTGAAGCATATGACAAACCTGGATAAACCTGAAGGACATTATGTAGAGTGAAGCAAACCAACACTAAAGGACAAATACTGCATGATTACACTATTATGACCTAAATATATTGGGTAAACTCATGCAGTTAATAATTAGAATATAGGTCACCAGAAAATAGGTGGGTTGAGAATGGAAAGTTGAGGTTTAATCTGGGCAGAATTGGTAAAAATGTTGTCTGTAAGTATTTGGAAATGAATAGAAATGATGAAAGCACATCACAGTGTTTGTAACTAGCAGAGCTATTAAATTGGTATGACAGTAGTTAAAAGGGAAAATATAAGGTCATGTATATTACTAGAAGGAAAGCTAAAATCTGTAACATGGGACTGTATAAGATAATGAAACTTCATGTAAAACATGAATATGGGTGATATTACATATGTAAGACTGTTTTTACAAAATATAAATAAACTAAAGAGATGGAAACAGGATAGCAGTTATGAACAGCTGGAGAAGCATAGAGAATGAGATTGAGATTTTTTGTTTGTTTTCTATTATTTTTATTGGAATAATGAAAATGCTCTAACAGTAATTGACATGATGAGTGCAAAACTATGTGATTATAATGAATACCAGTGATTGTACACTTGGATGGATTCATGCTTTATTAATATGTATCAATAAAATTGATTTGTTAAAAAAAATTAATTGATAAGAGTAAAGTGCCTGAAAAGGAACTCTTTGGGAGTAAACTTTCAACAATTTGTTCAGATGCCTTTTTCTGTTCTTTTATTTTTGTGAATTTGAAATAAAAGTCAATTAAAAAAATTAATTAAGCAGGTTAATAAAACTAAAATGTTCACAGCCACTTATGTATAAATTTCTATTGTTTAATCAAACACTGGCCTCTAATAATTTAATTTCTGTATTAAGTAATCAAAGCTCTATTTTCAAAAATAATCAACTTTCCATAATTGTAAAAGGCATGAGACTGTATTACACAATGAATCCTGTGGTGGAAGATGGACTTTGGTTAAGAGAACAAATATGAGAAAGTTCTCCCATGAACTGTCATAAACATATAATACTAATACAGGGTGTTAGTAATCAGTTAGGTTGAGGGAAAAATTCACCAAATGTAAGATATAGGTTATAGTTAACAGTAATATCTTGATGCTCTTTCATAGTTTGCAACAAATGTTTCAAAACAATGCAAGGTGTTGATGGGGGGCTGATGTATGGGATCCCTGTATGAATTATGCATGTTTGTTTTGTAAGTTTACAACTTCAACAATATACTTATTGTTTATGTATATTTGTGTATGAATGATACTTCATTAAATTTTTAAAATGAAAGAAATCCATTGGCCATAGATGTGAGGGTCTATTTCTGAATTCTCAATCAATCCCATTGTTCATCTATCCTTTTGCCTGTAGTATGCTATGTTGACCACTGTAGCTTTGTGTGAGTCCTCTGACTTCTTTCTTCCTTTTCAAGATGTTTTTGGCTATTTGGATTCCTTTACATTTCCAAATAAATTTGATAATTGGCTTTTCCATTTCTGCAAAGTAAGCTTTTGTAATTTTGATTGAGATTGCTTTGAATATGTAAATCAGTTTGGGTAGAACCGATATCTTAACAATACTCAGTCTTCCAAACCCATGAATATGGAATGTCCTTCCATATACTTAGGTCTTCTTGTATTTCTTTATTTTTTTTAAATTAGTTTATTGAAGTATATCACTCATACATAAACATACATAAACAATAAGTGTATAATAATAGTTGTGAACTTATAAAACAAACATATATAACATCATACGGGACTCTCATTAACTCACCCTACTACCAATAACTTGCATTCTTGTTAAACCTTTTAACTAATGATTAAAGACCATTGTCAAATTATTACTAACCAAAGTAATTTCCCCCAACCAACCCTATTATTATTATCTTTATATCATTTATATAACATACATAAGCAATTAAATGTATAGTAAAAGTTGTGAACTTAGCAAGCAAACATGCATAACATCATACAGGGGGCCCATACATCAACCCTCCACCAACACCTTGCATTATTATGAGATGTCTGTTACAAATTATGAAAGAATATTGTCAAAATATTACTATTAATTATAGTCCTTATCTTAAATTTGGTGTTTTACCCCCAAACTATGCTATTATTATTCTTTAAATATACGTTTTATGACAGAAGTTGTAAACTTATAAAACAGTCATGCACATGTGCAGAATTCCCAAACAACACCCCTCCATCAACACACTACATGGTGGTGGAACATTTGGTACAGATAAGATAGTATCATCTGATTGTTACCATTTCCATAGTGTACATTTGGTTTACATTTTCCATACTGCCTCATTATCAACACAGTACATCTTTCACATAGATGCAAGAATATTATATTATTACTGCTAACCACAGTCCATAGGTCACTCCAGCTATATTTTTCTCATGCTTCTCCACATTCCCAACACCCTGCAGTAGTGATGTGCTTTTCCTCTAGCTCACAAAGGACACTCCTGCATCTGTACCATCAACCACGATTCTCATCCACCTCTTGATTTACTGTGCTATTCAGTTCCTAGATTATCAATTGGCACTTATATAACTACTCTACAATTTAAAGTCACAGTCCCACTTATAAACTAGCTGTTACTCACTATGTGTTACCATCCACTCCATCCATTTCCACACTTTAACAGTAAAGCTAATTAAAACTTCTACATACATTAAACATCAGTAGTCCATCTCAGTCCTCCTCTTATCTCCTTTAAGAATCCACCACCTACCACCAGGTCTTGAAGATATTTTCCTACAACTTCTTCTAAAAATATTATGATTCTTGCTTTTATTTTTAGGTTTTTTATCCATTTTGAGTTAATTTTTGGATAAGGTGTGAGATAGGGGTCCTCTTTCCTTCTTTCAGCTATGGATATCCAATTCTTCCAGCACCATTTGTTGAATGGACTGTCCTGCCTGAACTGTGTTGGTTTGACAGGCTAGTCAAAAATCACTTGACCAACCATATATGTGAGGATCTGTTCCTGAACCATCAGTTTTGTTCCAGTGGTCTATGTGTCTGTCTTTATGCCAGTACCATGCTGTTTTTACCACTATAGCTAGGTAATATTTAAAATATGAAGATGAGGGTTAGCTTTTCCTTCTTATAATGTTTCTGGTTATTCAGGACCCCTTACCCTTCCAAATAAATTTGATGATCATGTTTTCAATTTTTTTTAGGCTGCTGGAATTTTTATTGGGATTGCATTGAATCTGTATATCAATTTGAATAGAATTGACATCTTAATGATATTTAGTCTTCCAATCCATGAGCAGGGAATGTTCTTCCAGTTATTTAGTTATTTTTAAATTTCTTTTAACATTGAGTTGCAGTTTTCTGAATACAAGTGCTTTATTTTATTGGTTAAGTTTATTTCTGACTATTCGAGTTTTATCTGTCATATTTTATTTTCACCACTCTTTTGACACTTTGTTACTTTTATTGATATAATCTTCATTTCTAGACTCTCTTCCAGGCTTCTCTCTCCTGTCTTTTCTTTTCAGGCTCTAGCACACCCTTTAGTATTTCCTGAAAATCTGGTCTCTTGCTTAGAAATTCTCTCAGTTTCTGTTTATCTGTGAATATTCTAATTTCACCCTCATTTTTGAATGACAGTCTTGCTGGATATAAGAATCTTGGCTGGAAGTTTTTCTCTTGCAGTATCTTAAATATATCAGATCACTGTTTTCTTGACTCCATGGTTTCTGGTGAGAAGTTAGCATTTAATCTTATTGGGTATCCCTTGTATGGTATGCATTGCTTTTTCTTGCTGTTCTCAGAATTCTTTGTCTTCATTATTTGACATTCTGATGAGTATATCTTGGAGTAGGTCTATTTAGATTTTTTCAGATGGGAGTATGTTGTGCTTCTTGAACATGGATATCTATGTCCTTCAATAGGGTTGGGAAATTTTCTACCATTATTTTTTCAAAGATTCCTTCTCCCCTGTTCCCCTTCTCTTCTCCTTTTGGGATACCCATGACACATATATTTGCATGCCTTTTACTGTCATTTAGTTTCCTGAGACCTTGTTTAATTTTTTCCATTCTTTTCTTCATCTGTTCTTTTGTATGTTCACCTTCAGAGGCCTTTTCTTCAAGCTCACCAATCCTTTCTTCTGCCTCCTCAAATCTGCCATTGTATGATTCCAATGTTTTTTTAATTTCATTGATGGCACCTTTCATTCCCATAAGATCAGCTATTTTTTTATGTAAGCTTTCAAATTCTTCTTTGTGCTCATCCAATGTCTTCTTAATATCCTTAATCTCTTTAGTCATCTCATTGAATTTATTAAAGAGATTTGTGTGAACATCTAAGATTAGTTTTCTCAACTCCTTTCTGTCATCTGGAGGCTTATCCTGTTCCTTTAACTGTGCCATAGCTTCCTGTTTCTTGGTGTGGGTTGTTATTTTTTGTTGGGGTCTTGGCACCTGGTTTACTAGAGTATTTATTCTAAGTGCAGTTTTTCTCTTTAGTTTAAGGCTTCTTGCCCTTTTTCCCTTGCTGGTTGTGCAGTAAGAGCCAAGTATGTAGTTGGTGCTGTAAGCTGTGGAGGCTCTAGCTGCCCTCATTGCACCAGGGACCAATGAAGCTTCTTCCAACTTTCTCCTTTGCCAGGGGTAGGGACAGAGTCACAACTGTGTGGAATAATCCAAGTCCTGCAGGTCTAGACTGTAGTTTTCCAGAGAGACTGATGAAGCTTCATGCCCCTTTCTCCCCTGCCATTGGGCAGGGATGGAGCTGCAGTTTTGGGCAGCAATCTATGCAGTGCAGTTCCAAGATGACCATATTTGCCCAGTAGACTTCCAGTTTTCATTCTGTGCCACCCAAAATTACCTGCAGTTACTTGCATAGGCTGGTGCAGTGCCCACCAGCCTCCTCCCTGCCAGAAGTGGGGCTGATGTGTAGGCTAGGGCTGCAGGCTGATCTCAGTGAAAGAAACCAGTTCCTTCCATCACTTTAATTTTCCATCCTTGCTTTCCCTCAGGCTGGTGCAGAGTCAAAATGGTGGCCACTGTCATTTTTCCAACTTGGGCAGATTCACAACCCAGCTGTTCCCAGGGTTATATCTTAGCCAGAGGAGTCTACAAATCAGTAGCCAAAATCAGAAGCCAACCATCTCCTCCTCCCCTGTTTTTGAGAAATGGAGCTTCCAATTCCAGCCACAGAATAGCTCCTGGGGTGGCTCATGCTGCTAGAGTAGAATAATCACCAGCCTCCACAGCTTGGCCGGTAATTTCCCAGAGAGGCTGGCCTGGGTGTCCGCAACTTCCTCCCTGCTGAACGTGGCACTGCAGCCTAGGCTAGAGCTGCAATCTGATCGGGATGGAAAGAAGTCAGTCCCCGCCCCCAGCACTGTGATTTTGAGTCCACCCTGCTTCCCCTTGTGCCAGGCATGGAGTTAAGATGGTGGCTCTTTCTGACTTAGACAGGCTCAAACTTTAGCTGTTCTTAGGATTATACTTTAACCCGCTGAATTTACTCATCAGTAACTGAATTTGGTGCCCAACCGTCTCCTCTTCCCCCATTTTGGGGAAGTGGAGCTTTCAATTCCAACTGCAGAACATCTCCTGAGGTAGCTTTTGTCTCCAGTGGAGTATGGGCACTGGCCTCCATGGCATGGAGCACTCTACTTACAAGTTTTCTCTTTGGTTCTCTGGGCATTCTCCTCCTTCCATTACTTCAAGTATGTTGCAGGATGCTCTTATGGCCTCCTGGAGCCCCCAAACAGGTGTTTCAGCTAGCTGCAGATAGCTCTGGGTGTTTACTAACTACTCTGTAGCAGGAACTACTCTAGGATCTCCTTACTCTGCTGCCATTTTGCTGGTTCTCCTTGTATTTCTTTTTGCAATGTTTTGTTGTTTTATGTGTATAAGTCCTTTACATCTGTTGCAGTTTGGTATTGTTTATGAATTCCAAAAATAGATATTGGACTGTGTTTGTAAACTGGTCTGTTCCTCTGGGCATGTTAGATTGTATTAAATTAAGAGGTTTCACATTTACTTGATTAAACTATGATTAGGTCTCTGTTTGGACCATCTCAGTAACTCCCTTGGTGGGTGGGAACTCACAGAGAAAATGACATGACAGAGGATAGAGTTGAGTCTTGATGCTGGAGCCCCAGGAAGTAAATACACAGGAGAAGAACACAGAGGAATAGAGACAGCTCCATAGACCCAGTAGAGGCCCTGGGAAGACAATGAGCCTGATAGCCCACAGCTGCAGGTGAGCCTGGAGAGAAACAAGCCCCAGTAGAGAGATGAGACTTTTCCCAGCATACAGCTGAGATTCGAAGAAGCTGGGACCACAGAGCCTTAAGAGGAAGAGGAAGGTTGAACCCTCACAGACTTTGGGTGAGAAAGTACCTCTTATGATACCTTGAGTTGGACTCTTTAGGGCCTGGTAACTGTAAACTTCTGCCCCAAATAAATACCCTTTATAAAACCCAACAGATTTCTGGTATTTTGCATTAGCACTCCTTTGGCTGATTAATAGAGAATTATTGGTGAAATTTATTCCTAGATATTTATTTTAGCTGTTATTATAAACAGAATGTTTCCTTGATTTCCTCCTCAGATTGTTCTTTACTAACATATAGAAACACTACTGATTCTTGCATGCTCTAAAATTTATTTCTTTCCTCCTGCTTGCTCTAGAATTAGTTTGCTGTTCTCTTTGTGATTTCTCCAATCCTGTAGTTAGGTCTTTGATTTTAGCTTTTTTTTTTAATGTAAGTATGTAGCCTATAAATTTCTTCCTCAGGACTGCCTTCACCACCATCCATAAGTGATTATATGTTGTGTTCTCATTCTCATTCATCGCAAGATATTTACTGATTTACCTTGCAATTTCATTTTCGACCCACTGATTATTTAAGATTGTAAGAGTGTGTTATTTAACTTCCATAGTTATGTGGATTTTCCAGCTCATCTGTTATTGATTCCCAGCTTCATTCCATTATGGATACAGATGATTTGTGTAATTTCAATCTTTATAAATTTATTGAGACTTGTTCTTTAACCCAATTTGTGGACTCTCCTGGAAAATGGTCCATATACACTTGAGAGGAATCTATAGAGGATGCAATGTTCTGTCATTCGTTTATCACATTTTTCAAAGTTTTCTGTTTCCTTACTTATCTTCAATCTAGCTGTGCAATCTATTGATGAGAGTGGTATATTGAAGTCTCCATCTATTATTGTAGAGCCATCTATTTCTCCCTTTAGCTTTGTCAGTGTTTGCCTCATGTATTTTGTGACGCCATTGTTAGGTGCATAAATATTTTTGACTTGTTTCTTCTGGATGGATTAACCCTTTTATTAATATATAATGTCCTTCTTTCTCTCTTCTAACAGCTTTTGACTTAAAGTCTATTTTTCCCAATATTAGTATAGGTATCCCAACTCTTTTTTGGTTACTATTCACATGAAATATCTTTTCCTGACCTTTCACTTTCAACCTATTATGTCTTTTGGTCTAAGATGAGTCTCTTGTAAATAATATATAGTTGGACTATGCTTTTGTCTCCATTCTACCAATCTGTGTCTTAGATTAATCCATTAACTTTCAGTGTTAGTTATTTCTCTAAAGGCAGTACTTACTTCAGCCATTTTGTCCTTTGGTCTTTATATGTTATATATATATATTTTTTCCTGTCTCTCTTTTCCTTCATTGCAGCCTCCTTTTCTATATAGTTGATCCTTTGTGAAGTATATGCCTCATCCCTTTATCATTTCTGTTTCTGTATATTTTAAAATACTTTCTTTGTGGGAACCCTGGGGTTTATATTGCACAACTAACATCAGAACCAAATTTGAAAAAAATACCAATTTATCTTAAATAGGATACACATTCTCTGAATCTTCATTTGTTCACACTAATCCAAGTCACCCTCTCATGTTTTTTCCTGCCTTTCAACCTGTATAACTCCCTATAGTAATTCTTGTAAGATAGGCCTTTTGTCAACAAACTCTATCAGTTTCTGTTTATCTGTGAATATTTTAATCTTCCCCTTATTTTTGAAGGACATTTCTATTGGATAAAGTATTTTAGCTGGCAATTTCCCTTCTTTAGTTCCTTAAATATATCTTGCCCCTGCCTTATCACCTCTATAGTTTCTGATGAGAAATGGGCAGTCTTGACAATCCCTTGTATGTGACAAATTGATTTCTTCTTACTGTTTCTGAATTCTCTCTATCTCTGGCATTTGAAATTCTGATTAGTAGGCCTATTAGGATTTATTCTGTGTGAAGTACACTGTACTTCTCAGACATGTAAATTTATGTTTCATAAGAGATGGGAAATAGTCAGCCATTATTTCCTCAAATATTATTTCTGTCCCTCCCTTTTTCCATCTCTTCTCCTGCTAGGATATCATGACATGTTGCGTTCATGTGATTCATTCTGTCACTCAGATCCCTGATACACTGCTCAATTTTTCTCTATCCTTTTCTCTGTTTATCTGACTCTATGATTTCAATTGCTCTGTCTTCTAGTTCACTGATTCTTTCATCTGCCTGTTCAAATCTGCTGTTGGATGCTTCTTGTCCTCATGGGTAATTTTTTTCTTCTAAAACACCTTCAATTTTTATTCATAGTACAAAAGTATTTCTTAGAAAGCAACACAGAACAGATAACATGTAACTTATCCATTAAAACCTGAACAGCCAAGTTGAAAGTCAGTACAGGTTTTTTAGTTTTACTTAAAAAACTTTCAAAGGTACACACTGGGAATTAAACTATGTTTTTGCTTCTTTCAAGGAACATACCATACATGTTTCTAGTCAGTAATTATACCAAACATTTTACTAAACCAAAGCCAGACAGATGGTTCTTGAAGTTGTTTGCCACCTCCTCATGTTGAGCTAGAGCAGTGGAACACCATTTGGTAGGAGAGATTTGACATGAAGAAGAAATTGCAGAGTTTTCAGCATCATTTTTTTACTAAACTCACAACCCCAAAAGAAAACCTAACAGATTGATTTTTACAGAAAGGATTTTAAGTAAACATGCATAAACACATTTAACATGCTCCAAGGAAAGGATACCTCTTGGTCTCTGTTCAGCACACAGCTCATATCAACCTTGCCCAGTCTGTCAGAAGCACCAATGTGAAAAAGCAGTTTTGCCTTCATAGCACTAACATCTACAAAGCACACAGCGTATAATACTTTGATCTTTAAGTGGATAATCATGGGAATTCCAAGATTAGATCCACTAGGTTAGCCTGGGTGTTCATCTATAATAATATTTTTTTCAAAAATAATGCTTAAAAGAGGCTTCTTAAAAACAGTGGGATTACATCAGGACCAGCAAAAGACAGTGATAAAAGGCCTAGAAACAAGCTAATTTTCACATGTAGCTTTTAGGTAAAGGGCTTTCAGTTGATTGTTGTGGCCAAGACTAACTATAATAATAGGAGCTCTGGAAATCTCAAGGTAGTGACACCTGAGATAAAAACACTCCCAAATCAAAAACCCACAGCTGACCACTTGGGCTAAAGGCCTGAAACTCTGACCCCAGTGACGGAACTGGGCCTGCACAGAAGATTCATGCAGAGCCTGCTGTGGTACCAGGGCCAGGGAGTGCTCATGATGGTGGACTACTCCACACTGTTGACATAACCATTTATGCTGGGGAAAGGGCTTCTCCCAGAAGTACAAGGGAGAGGTGTTTACTCTAGGAGGAGAACTAGGGTTACTGAAAACAAAAAGGTGGCTCTGGAGAAACAGGTCCTGAGAGTCAGGGAATGTTCTTTTTGACCCATCAGTACTTTACATTAATGAACAGCTGCCAGGCACTTTTTGCAAGATGTAGTCTGTTGGCATTAGCCGAAGCTTCTCCCAGCCCAGGGTGCTGGTGATGCTCAGACACATCCTGCTGCCTGGAGGTGGGAACTAGTGCCACAGGTTGTTCTGGGAGGCTGTAATGGAAGATAATTTGCATGATGAACTCACCACTAAGCCACTGCTTAAGTTCAGTCCCTGGCCTTCTTTTTCTGCTCTGTAGTCCAGAAACATTTCTTTAAAAGCCAGAAAATATGTAAATGTGAGCACCGTGTCAAATATGTCACCAGCCACTTCATCTTTGTGGTGCTGTAATGTTGTGAAAGCTGCCATGTTAAATCCAGGAATCTGCTCCAGCAGCTATTCCTTAATATACTTTTCTACCAAGTAAATATATTCATTAGTAATGGAAGAAACTGTAGCATGGATGTGGAGAAAGTGGCCATGGTAGCTGCTGAGGGTAGGGAAAGGGAAGAGGAGATATGATGTGGGGGCATTTTCGAGACTTGGAGTTGTCCTGAGTGGTACTACAGGGACAGATGCTGGACACTGTATGTCCTACCATGGCCTACTGGGTGGACTGTGGTGCAGCAGTGCTCCAAAATGTATTCACCAAATGCAAGGAATGTCCCATGATGATGAAAGAGGTAGTTGATGTAGGAGGAGTGGGGTGAGGGGGATGGGGGGTTAATGGGGACCTCTTATATTTTTTGAATGTAACATTTGAAAAACTAAAGAGAGAAAAAAAAATGGCTGTGTAGGTGAGTTTATTCTCTTCTGTGTCTTCAAACTCCTGGTAGTACTTGTCCATGAAATTTCTCTCATCTTTCATGATAATGTCCTCCAAATATCCAACCACAGCATAAAATTCTGCTTCAGAGGCAGACAAGATGGACAGACTAAGCTTTCTTCCTCTAAGGCATCCATCGCCCCTGCTGCCACTGTACATACCTGTTGGTCTCCTTCTCAACCCATTGCTAGGGACCAACCTCCACTCCACTCTGCTGAGCCCCAAAGAGCACCAAGGGCACATCACCCAGCTGGTAGGAGGCCTCACTGCTGGGGCCATGCCTGCCCATGGCCTAGGCAAGTCTGCACCTGCATGCAAGAACTGGGCCTCAGGCTCCTCGTGCAATGGCCACACATGTGCTGGGCCTCCACACCTGACCAGGCTGCTCTGCACCCACAGCTGCTGCTTCTGCAGGTCCCCACCCTCTTGTGTACTTTTAATCTCTACTATTATGCTTTTCATCCCATAAATTATTTTGTTTCTTTTTATACTTTCAAGTTCTTCCTTATATTCACACATTCCCTTCTTAATATCCTTTATCTCTTTATGCATATTTTCCTTCATCTCTTTGAATTGATTTAGGAGATTTATTTCAACTTCTTTGATTAGTTCCAAATTTTGTGTCTCCTCTGTATGTTTTCTTTTTCCCTTGGTTGAGCCATATCTTCCTTTTTATTAATAAGGCTTGTCATTTTTTGCTGCTGTCTAGGCTTCTGGTTCTATTGATGAGTAAAATCTGACAGTTTCTCCCTCTTGTTTAGGGTTTTATTGTTGATTTCCTTTGTGGCAAAGCTCTTTTTAGATTCTTAGTCCAACATATTTTGGATATTTGGAATAGCCTGAGTTAACCAATCATATTTGCTCAGCTCTTCTTCATCTGATTCTTGCCCTGGATATATGGTACAATTTTTAAGTTGTAGTTTTATGTAATTGTTTAATCTACAGGAGAAAGCTTCCTTTCCTCTGTTCCTTCTCCAGAAATCTTGATCTCTTTGCTTATTTTTATGCTGAATTTTTTCATCTCCTATGATTTGTTTAAATTCTCTCTCTCACTCAATGCCCTGTTTTCCTTACACCTTTCAGTTCTGGGACCCTTCAGTTTTATAGCAATTCAGTTTAACCTCCTTACCCCTCTTCCCCCCAGATGGCTCCCTCATCTGTCTGTTCACTGTCTCCTTGTTGTGTCTACTCATTGTGTCTTCTTCTTGTCTCTGCTCATTGTCTCTGCTCATCTCTGCTCATTGTGTCTGCTTGTCTTCTTTAGGAGGCAGCAGGAACTGAACCTGGGACCTCCCATATGGGAAGCAGGCACCCAAATTCTTGAGCCACATTCGCTCCCCTTAAGCCCCTTTTGACCTTCTCTGTGAGGCTTTTCTGTTTCTAGTTTCTTTCCTATTAGGGTATCCCACCCCAGGGATCCAGATGGGGTCAATCCAGAAAGGTGCTTCACTCCAGAAAATCTGTTTAGCTTTTCGGAAGTCCAGCCAATAGTAACTGGCTGCTATTTTCTGCTGTGTCTCTCCTTCCCCACCCCGAGGGATCTTTTTGTATACAGTACTCCTAAGCAGCCAGTGATCCTCCCTGGATCTCTGTGAATTGGGTCACTGTGCCTGGATATGCATGGGATTCTAACTCTGCTGGGAATTCCTCTAGTGTGTGACCTCTGGAGAACTCCAAGTTGCACAGGACTGAGGAGAGGGAGAGGCCCAGCTGGTTAGGAAGAATTTTCCTATCTGATATTTGTCTCTTTCTTTAATTTAAGGTTTCTGGAGTTCTTCTCTAGTCTCTACTGTCCTCAGTACTCTTAAGCAAGTGAAATTTGTCCTTATATTTGATGAACATAAGGGGAGGTATCACATTACCACAAGATGACATCACCGTCCTTGCAAATAACTTTTTAAACTTTTATTTTTGTATGTTTTGAGTCATTTGCCTAGATAGGATTGGGTTTCCATCACTTGAAAACATAAGCACTCTAAATAACACGGACATTCTCATTATAATCCAGGCAAGGTGTTACATATCAGGTCATTAGAAGTAGAAATGGAGAGAAGCTTATCCAACTAAAAAGATATTTCAAATAGAAATGTAAAGTATTTTATGATTGATTAGATTTGGGATAAGAAGCAGAGGAAGGAGCCACAGATGACTGGTTTGCCAATATTGTGGACACTGGTGTCATTTGCTGAGAAGGAAACCCTGGGAAAGATAGAAGCTTGCGTGGACTGGAAGATTATGAGTGTGACTTTGGATGTCCTGAAGTACTTAACTGACACTGAGAAGGAGTTGTAGAGGAAAACCTAGGGGATGTGGTATCACGGAAATTAAGGCAGTAAGTAGTTAGAAACAGAAAAGTTTTAGAGAACTTATAGCTTCTGTTTTCTCCATTTTCCTTGATCCCAATCTCTCCTCTGCTTTCCCTTCACTTCTCCTTTTTCTACCCTACAAAGCTCCCCAGCACTGCCTTCCTATCCTGTCTTCTCCCTTCTTTCCCTATCCTGTCCCCGCCTTAACCCTCCTTGCACTCCTGCTCTTTCCTTGGCAAAATAAAAGTTGATTATCATAAATATATCAATACTACAATACTACAAAATAAAGTAGTTGGTTATCATAAATGTATCAATACTATGTCAGTAAATAAAAGTGGACATAAGTTAATTACTGTGAGGATACATTAAGTGTAAGGATCAAAGTTCCAGGAAGCAACAGCACCTTGAGAAGTAGGAAGAATTACAAATTCATTTGTTGATTTAATCATTCAATATTATTTATTGCACCATTACTATGTGTTAGGGTGAGAGTTTTCTGAATATGTCCTAGATGATACATTGCATTCACCATTTATGAATCATGTTTATGTTCATTTTCTTTTTCACATGGACCTAAAGCCTCCAGTTAACTGTTTATCCTTCCATCAAGATCTTAAACTTTCTTTTATGGGAAATAAGGAACACTTTTTTTTTATACTATTTTATCAATTTTATAATAGTCTCCTGATGGGGAATCCCTGACCATGGAGCCACTTGGGAGGTAAATGTGACAACACACTCCATAGATGGTGAGACCATGCAGAATTTGATGACTCTGATGCTTTAAAATCTAAGATTTGGGACTTGGGCCTCAAATCATTAAGCCCAAATATGACTCTCTGGAACTACCATCCCTAGAAATCACTGACACATATTTTCACAAAATTTGATTCACCCAAAGATAACAGAAGAGTAATTGTTAAAGAGCATAGGTTATGGATTTATACTGCCTGGATTCATCTCTCAGCTCATCCATGACTTGTAAGAACTTGGAAAATTTCCTTAGCCTCTCTGTGCCTCAGTTTCTCATCTCTACAAAAGGAATCATAGGAGAACCTATTTAGCAGGTTGTTATAGCTCTGATGAGATGGTATATATAAAGTGGTTGGGAAAATGCCTGCCACATAGAAAGCATCAATAAATGATAGCTGATACTATTGCTATTCCTTAGTAGGTCTTCAGATTTCAGTATCAGTGACAATAGAAACTCTTAGGGCAAACTATTTAGAAGCAGTGGCAGATAGGGACCAAACTCCCCAAATCTACCAGACATTGAGTTAGTTGCTAGGGATACAGCAATGCTGATAGTCACAGTCCCTGATCTAACAGTATATATGGGCCATTGTGGACTAGAGAATTAAGCACAGAGACTGAATAAAAAGTGATATATGTGATGTTAAGAGAACAACAGGGGGCCCTGGGAAAATTCTGGTAGGGTCCTCTAACCTAAATATTAGTGTCAGAGAAGAGTTTTCCAATGACAATCATCTGAACTAAGGACTGATCAGGTGAGTTCTTCATTGAAGAAACAGATGTAGTGCTGCCTTTCAAAACGGTAATGATTTCTGTGGACAACCAGAAAAGAGTGAGAACATGGGTTGTACAAGAAACTTAGAGAAAGATGAGTATGAATGGAAAATTGTGGTTATCTGGTGAAAAATAAGGAAGCCTAAAAATACTTGGGAAATATTAACTATGATTATAAAGTTTTATTTACTGTGTCAGTATATGTTGGGGAAAATATACCCTGATATTTTGGTGGGAAATCTGTAGAGCTTTGGTGAAGAGGAATTTGGAAATATCAAAATAAATATACATAATTTGACTCAAGAAGTTCACTTTTAGAAATACATTGGTAGCAGGAATCAACATGGAGCAAATCTAGATGAAGATGTTATAGAGGAAAAGAGGGTAAAAGCCCTGTGGCCAGCAGTACCTGTTAGAGGAACAGGGGTGATACCTACAGGGACAGTTCAGATTTGTGATGGTGCACTGGTGTGGAAACAGTCAGAGAGGGGTGCAATGACTCAATCAGCAGAGGCCTCGTCGGCCATGCTGAGGAGTGTGATTTTCATTCCAAGTAGAACAGGATTCCAATACATGAAAAGAAGCAAGGCAGGGACAGTTCAGATTTTTATTTTTAAAAGGATCACTCTAGATAAGTGTAGATAATAAATTGGGAGGGGGTGAGGGAGGCAAGTGTAGATACATAATTTGGTAGGCAATTTTGTGAAAAACTAAATAGAGATCATTTGTTTGCAAACCTCAAAAATCTACACTATCTGGCCTAAAGGAAAAAAAGGCAATTTGTAAGAACAAGGTATATTCCCACAGAATGTCCAAATGGGGCATTGGAGCTGGGAATTGAAAGCCCATCTGGAGTCAAGGCAGCTTTTCTCTGCATTGCTCCATTGCTCTGTGGAACCACACCGCCTCTTCTCTCTTACATTTGCTTTATTTCCCTTTCCTTTTCTCTCTGCCTTTGAATTTGCTCCTCTCCCTCCCTCCATCTCTCTCTCTGCCCCAACTCTCTGTCCAGGCTTCAGGATTCCTACTGTTTGCATATAATTTCTACTCTCTTTCTGCTTTTCTGACTGTTCTTTATTTTTCCTTAATTCAAAATCTTGAGATGCTGTCTGTTCCCTGTACCCATCTCTGTTCAACTAACTATAGATAAGTTATACCTTATATGATACAAGTATAACATCATAAATTCAGCCTTCAATAGGTTTGTAAGGGTCGGGAGGCCTTAAAAGGGCATAAGGGAGGTACAAGTATCCTAGGTCATGTCTACCAAGTGAGCTATTGGCAAATTGGTATCAGCACATAATTTTCCCCTCACCGCCTCCCCCACCCTGCTGTTTTTGCTGTCTGTGTCCATTTGCTGTGTGATCTCCTGTATCTATTTCTCTTTTTGTCTTCCCTTCTCATCTTTCTCCTCTAGGATTCACTGGGATTCAATCCTGGGAAACTCTGATGTGGAAAGAATTTCCGTCATTTGCACCACCTCAGTTCCTGTCTCTCCTGTGCTTCACCTTGACTCTCCCTTTTGTCTCTCTTTTGTTGCATCATCATCTTGCTGCATGACTCACTTGCATGGGCACTGGCTCACTGCATGGGCACTTGGCTTCCCACGTGGGCACTGGCTCATCATGTGGGCATTCACATGGGCACTTGGCTCACCATGCTGGCATTCGCGTGGGCACTGGATTGTAGCACGAGCACTGGCTCACCACACGGGCACTCACATGGGCACACGGCTCACCACATGGGCACTCAGCTCACCACATGGGCACTCAGCTCACCACATGGGCCCTTGGCTCACTGTGTGGGCATTCGGCTCACTGCACAGGTACTTGCTTGCCATGCAAGCACTCATGTGAGCACTTGACTCGCCATGTGGGCACTCCACTCACCATGAGGGCACTTGGCTCACCACATGGGCACTCGGCTTACCATGTGGGCATGCTTTCTCTTCTTTTTTTTATTTTTTCATCAGGAGGCCCCAGGGATGCAACCTGGGTCCTCCCATATGGTAGGCGGAGGCCTTATCACTTGAGTCACATTTACTTCCCAGCACATAATTTTGAAATGCAACATGTTTGATTGCTATCATGGCTCTTAAGCTATCATCCTCAAATAATTATTCTATCATTCTAGCTTTGCCAGAAGGGAGGAAGTGTTCAATTTACAACTATACTCTGGAAATAGCTGCAATACCTAGTCTTGTAATACCAGGAAATTCATTTATACTTTGAGCCAGGATCTTTCAGTTTTAAAGGTAGTGATAACAATATTTACCTTGAAGGGAGAATTTGAGATAATAAAGGTAAGTATTTATACTGAGCAGCTGATACCTAGCTGGTTTACAATAATAATTATCCCCATTTTAAATACGGAAAAACCACAGGTCATAGAATTTAGTTATTTGCCTAAGAGCACAAGACTAAAAAGTGGCAGAGACAGAATGAGAGGGGAACTCTCTGGCCCAAAATTGGTGCTAGGTTGTCTCCCATGGAAAGACATTAAGTTTTTTGAATGAGAAAATAATAAATCAATCTGACCATGACATGTAAAATGATAGTAGTGGGGAAAATGTGATGGTAGGAGAACCACTAATTAGAATATTTCAATAGTCTGGAGTAGCATATGAATGCCTCTAAGCTAGAATAGTGCAGTAGACATGAAATGAAGAGGAAAGATGCTGAAGATTACACATGTAAATTTACTAAGATTTGGCAATGGATTGGACGACTAGAATTGTGGGAAAGGAAAAATGAAAGAGATGAGGAGGTAGATGCCCTACTTGATTAGAATGAAGAAGCCAATTATAGCAAAGAGAAGAAGAAAAAACGTATATGAAGTATTGGAGATAGAAAGGCAATAAGCATTTTCTGGACACTTTGGGTTGGGGTTTCAGAGGGAAAATAGTTGTCAATATATCCCTTACAGAAATCTAGAATTTGCTTATATAGACTAGAGCTGATAGGAATTATGGGACATAGTTATATACAGTCAATTCACCCCCTTAATACCATTAATCTCAGTTAAATCAAGAGCAAGGTGTAGATTAGGTAGTTATCTGTAAAATGTGATGGTTGAAATCATAAGCATACTTCAGATCACTAAAGATGAGAGAGTAGCAAGTTACAAGTTCCTAAATACAGAATCTTAGGAATATCTTCATTGAAGAAACAGAGGAGGCAGTGGAGATCTTTAAGGAGAAGCAGAAGGAAGTGCCAGAAAATCAGAGGATTTGGGATATTCTAGCATCAAACAGACAAAGGCATAAGAAATTTGAAAAAATAATGATTATTCAAAATGTTAAATGTTATACTATCAATTCACAGAAGGGAGGAAACCATATCTGTCTTGTACAATGATATATTCCTAGTGCTTAGAACAATGCAGGTCCTTGAAGGTACTTAGTAAATATTTGTTGGCAAGCTGAATTAATGAATCAAGGCATGCTTGAGTGAAGTGCTGCTAAATAAGAGTAGGTGAATGACAAAATGAAAATGAAATTGGGCTTAAATTCCAGGTATGTACCTCTTACCCTTCAGATCTTACCTTTTACATTAATTTCTCAAAAAAGCTTCTAGAGAGCATATCTCCTTTGCTAGGTTAGATAACCTTCCTATGTGTACCATAGCATACTTGGATTTTACCAATCTTGCCCCTTCTGCACTTATCTGTATGTCCCACTAGATTATAAACTTTATTAAGGCAAGAACTATATTACCTTTTTTTCATTTTCAAATATGCAGCACAGGGAAGCGGCTTGGCCCAGTGGTTAGGGCGTCCGTCTACCACATGGGAGGTCCGCGGTTCAAACCCCGGGCCTCCTCGACCTATGTGGAGCTGGCCCATGTGCAGTGCTGATGCGTGCAAGGAGTGCCCTGCCACGCAGGCGTGTCCCCCGCGTAGGGGAGCCCCATGTGCAAGGAGTGCGCCCATAAGGAAAGCCGCCCAGCGCGAAAGAAAGTGCAGCCTGCCCAGGAATGGCACCGCACACACGGAGAGCAACAAAAAGAAACACAGATTCCTGTGCTGCTGACAACAACAGAAGCGGACAAAGAAGAAGACACAGCAAGTAGACACAGAGAACAGACAACTAGTGGGGGGGCGGAGGGAAGAGAAATAAATAAATCTTTAAAAAAAATATGCAACACAATATCTGGAACAGTTTAGGCACTCATTAAGTTTTTATTGAATCAGTAAATGAAAGACTAGTTGTGCTGTTGACCCTATGGTAGCCTAGAACAGAACTGACTTTGTAAATATGTGAAATAAGAAATTGTTCTATAGTTAGAAATGAGGGTTTCCCTTGAATTGATCCCTAAAATTATATCATTAAAGCAGTTCTCTACATTTAATCAATTATTTGTCTACGAATTTCATGTTAATGTTCACTAACTTTGTAGGATTTTGGTTGATATTTGTCATTAACAGATCCTCAGATATTAAGATTTTTTATTTGCTATCAAGAAAATTAATGGCAGGTTTGAATTATGAGGCATAATAAAAAATATAGTGTCATTAGATCAATAAATAGTTACTGAGTATATACTGCATATTGGGGTTTGAACTGAACTAAGAACTGGAGATTAAAGACTTACAATATAACACTGGCCTTGATCAAATTGGGAGACAGATCCATAAAAATGTAATATGTAAGTATAATAATTATATAATATGTTTGCTACACTTAATGGAGTATGCAATTAACTCTGGCCCCTGGAAAGTGGCACTATGAGAGAGAAAAATATACTAAAACTGGAGGAGGTGGGAGGATATGACAAAAAATTTTGTCACTTTAGTGACTTGTTCTGACCAAACACTGCTTGAGAAGCTGTTTCTTAGAGCTGAGATTTATACAATTGTATAATATTAAAAAATATTTATACGGAACTAAGATTACACAGAAATATTGTACAGTCTTCTCAGGGCTCACAAATATTGTGTCAGACTTTCTTGGATTAAGAAGTAATTCTCAATTTTTTTTCTTAGTTTTGTGATTCATATCTTCTCCTTTCCATGCCCAATCCCAATCCCCATACAAATATAAAAAATTAAATATGGGGAACAGGTATATCTCAGTGGTTGAGAGCCTGCTTTGCATATATAAGTCCCCTGTACCTCCTAAAAAATACTGTAAAAATATAAGTAGTGTCAGAATGTCATTCCACTGACTAGAGTAAATAATAATGATGTATTTCATGAAATGATGAGGGTCTGACAACTTCTAATTTGAATTTACACCTAAATAAAGATGAAATAAAATAAAAAGTAAAAATTAAGATGAAATGAAAATTGTAAAATAAAGTGCAGCAGTATTATCTGACTGAAACAATTATTGTGAATATGGAGGTATTTTTGGACAGAGGAAATGTTTTAGTAGATAAAGAACTGGCTGAAGAAGTTTTGGTCAATTAAATCTAGTTTCCGTAATTGTCATTTATACACTAGTCACGTAGGGGTTAGGGAGGTGGGAGTTTGGCAATAGGCTCAGCTACGTAATATGCAGGGCCCAGTGCAAAATGAGTATGTGGGGCCCCTTTTTCAAAAATTAAGAATTTCAGTACAGCAACAGCTGAAAACATTAAATAATGTATAGCATCCTTTTCAGCATAGGGAACTGTGATACTGTACAGTTCATACATGAAACCAGAGCCAATTGGCAACTCCCAATAATAAGAAACTTGGAACAAGAAACTGGTCTCTTTTTGAAAATGAGTTTCATCTCAAATCAACAAATAGAAGAGCAATAATAAATAGTTTCAAATAAAGTTTCCAGAAGAACCCAAACTCCTTGACAACATATTTGTATTACAATTGTGATTTGTAAATTTTATTTCATACATGCTATCACAGAGTTCTTCAGAGACTTGGTGGTCAGATTAGAGTAAGTATTTTTGCATGACATATTCAAAAGAGAGAAATAACCAAAACTATATCTATACAGAGCATGAAGGAAAAAGGTGACAATTATTTGGGTAATCCTGAGGAAGTTGTTTGGTTAATATAAATAATAGAAGGGCTTGGATCTTGAAATCTGTAGACTGGTTGTTAAATTTACCTTATATTTGCTAAAATGGGGTTGCTGTTTTTCACATTAAGTATCAGAGTGATCACTATTCTAGAACTTCAGTGATGAGGGATCTTGTGTGAGCTTTACTACTTTACTAGCAATGTAACCTCTCCGGGCTTGCTTCAGCTTTAACTTTCACTGACGTAGTGAACCTGAAAAAAGAATATTATTTTTACCCCTCTCCTAAGATTAATTTATCCGTTCTTACGTGAGTAATGGTGGACCAGATACCTATTCTAGTCACAAGTACTAATTACTAACTTTCAGTATAAATTGAAATAAAGATAATATGCCAGAGTTCTGGAGCAGAAACACAGGAATATTGGTTATCCAAAGTGTACTTATAAAAAACTTCAAAATATAAATAGTTGAGAGATGTGGTTAAAAATATATAGAATATCAATAATTAATAACATCAATTAAAATTTTGAATTTTATTAAAGAAGAATAAAGGTAGTTATTTCTTCTAGGAATCCAACACCTGATGTTGTTAGACTGTAGTGTGTTCTTTGGAGCCCAAAGTTTCCACTTTTCTTAGATAAATATTTTCCCTTTTTTAGTTGGTTGCCAATCAAAACATCTGGCTGAAGGACTCAGTTTAGCCAAGTTTCCATTTTTTTCCACTACAAATCTTGAGAGACTAGTGTTGGCCTTTACTCCCCTGATTAGTTTCCATAATAGCAGTAGGAATTGAAATTGTAAACTGTTATCTAGTTTCTGCTAAATCCATGAAGGAAAGATTATGTAGAATAGGAATATTATAAAATTGTTGGGTTTCTTTGAACCTCACTACCCATCTATTCCTAAAGGAATATAAAAGCTCTTATCTCCACAAGATGAGTGTAATGAATTGAATTCTATTTTGTACCAACATTATTTTTCTCTTTATTCAATCTTACTTGTCTACACTGAATGTAACTAAATAAGATAATAAATTTTTGATGCCAAATTCCACAATGTGGTGTACTAAAATACATTTTTTCCTCCTCCTCCACACTCTCTTTCTTAGCTAAATCTAACTTTCTTGGTGCTGAGCCTAAAGTGTCCAGGATCAGTAGTAAACAGATGATACCATCAATTTCCTCTTGCTGCTAACATTTTTAATGCCTTTTCTCTCTGCTAGGCTCTATTTTAAGCATCTTTATAACTCCAATACATCTTCTAAAATTTTTACTTTAGAAATTGGTTTTAGGTATTGATTATACCTTTTCTTCCCCCAGATGGCTCCTTCTTCTGTCTGCTCATTATGTGCTCATTATATCTGCTCATTGTCTATGCTCTTTGTGTCTGCTCATTGTGTCTGCTTGTTGTCTGCTCATCTTCTTTAGAAGGCACCAGAAACTGTATGGGGGACCTCCGGTGTAGGAGGCAGGTGCCCAACCAATTGAGTCACATCCACTCGAGCCACATCTGCTCCCTGCTCATTGTGTCTTCTTGTTCATCAACTCATTGCATCAGTTTGCTGTGTCTGCTCATCTTTTTTTAGGAGGCACCAGTAACCGAACCCGAGACCTCCCAAATGGGAGGGAGGTACCTAATCACTGAGCCATCTCCACTCTTTGCTGTTGTGTGTCTCATTGTTTTCCTCCTTGTGTATCTTTGTTACATCGTTTTATTAAGTCAGCTCGCTGTACCAGCCCATTGCATCAGTTTGTTGTCTTGCTAGTCTTCTTTAGGAGGCACCAGGAACCAAACTGAGGATGCCCCCATGTGGTAGGCAGGCACCCAATTGCTTGAGCCACATCTACTTCCTGTCCAGAACATTTTGATTTCCCAAATCACATCACCACATCACAGAGATGTCAGGGAATGGAGAGTGATGCTATCTGTCAGTCTCTGGAGCCATTGTCAAATATTGTTGATACAGAGTCAAGAGGTTTTGGCTAGAATAAGGGGAAATTCATGAAACAGATTTTTTTTTTCTTTCTGGTTCCCATATTTTCAAGTTCTAGAAGCTTAAAAAGGAAATGTCAGAAAGCATGAAACTGTGCAAAATGATGAGAAATTCTGGCCAAACTTCTGCACAATGAAATCAGCAAGATATATCATGGACGGAAAAGTTTTCTAATACTATCTTCCATTTTGTTTCTCTTTATATACCTTTCCTATTGCCTTGACTTGATAACCTTATTTCCATCATCTCTGAGAAGTTCAGTGGGGCCTGGAGAAGAAGTGTTATAGATACTGTTAGGAATTCTGGTGAAGTTTTGGTCCTTTAAAGGATTCCTGTTACACATAAAAACCAGAATGCCACAATGATAATTAAAGCACCACTTTATTAACATCTGAGCCAGAACTCAAATTACGTAGAGCAATTTCTTAAGAGTTGATTTTTAGCAAAGACTTTGAGCTTAGGACCCAATTATGGCTTCATTCTCAGCCTCCTAGATCACTGTACCTTCCACTCCCCAAATCTAAGTCTCTGGAGAAAAGTCAGCTTTCAAAGCAAAAATTTATATGACCTATGATTCAATTTTAGTAGGGCAGAAATGGAAAAGGGAAAGTTCTGGTCAAGCTGGACCCAAGGGATCTGTTTATTTTATGGACACAAAACAGGAATCACATGAAAGAGGATGGGACCTGGATTTAAGCTCTTTGAGACACTTTACCATGCCCACTTGACTTGTGGTCCAAATACTTTGTGACCAGTAAAGTTAGCAATTTCTCCTTTCCAGGGTGCTCAGCAAAGCTAGAAAAAGAGATGAGCATATTTGTAACAGGCTAGAGAGAGGTAAAATTATTCATTATTCAGCATATGCCATTTTATATCTACTTTCAAGGCTGGCAAGGAGTGGTAATGGGCTTGTTAATGTTCAGAGATCTATTTAGCCAGCAAGTTGACAAATACATTCTGACAAGTAAAAAAAAAATCTCAATATGAAGTATTTTAAGTTTCAATTTTCATTTGAAAACAAATTTTGAAGGAATAAGTACAACCCCAAAGTATGAATTACCCCTGATATGAACTGATTGCAAAAAAGGACTCAATTCTCCAACCCTCCCCATATCCAACCCTTTGAAATATTACTCAAAAGTAAGTCCCATCAAGGGTGGAATCTACTTCCCCATCCCTTAAATCCAGGTTGACCATATGACTTACTTTGGTCAGTAGGATGCAGTGGAAGTCATAATGTACCAGTTCTAAGGCTGGGCTTCAAAAGGCCATTCACTTGCTTGGAACCCTGCCATCTTAATGAAAACAAATTTGGGCTAGCCTGCTGGAATATGAGTGATCACACCAAGGAGAGCTGAGTTATTCCAAGTGAAGTCGCAGTAGAGCAACAGGTCATTCCCAATCCACACCTGACCAGAGATACATAAACAAACCCACTTGACATCAGCCAAGCCAGGTCCAGATGAGAAGGACCACCTATGTGATTCACAGACTTGGGAGCAAAAATATATATTTATTGCTCTCTGTCACTGTTTGTGTGGTTATTTGTTAGGCAGCACTTTTATGGCAACAAATAACTGATAGATCCAGCCTGAACATTGTTGCGTACTCGGCAAAGCAAACTAACATTAGATATAAGACAACTTAAGCCATTTGCAGGCCTTTGGAAAATGGCCTACATTTTTTTGAATCCTTCTATACATACCTTTCTGTTTCACATAGCTCTGACTTTAGCCATGCGATTCCTGCTGCTACAATACCTTTCTCATTTCTCTCTACACACATAAGTCATTCTTCAAGATTCAGGTCAAATGTCAGCTATTCCAGGAAACTGATCCTGAACCCAGAGGCTGGGTTAAACCCACCTCCTCTGGGCTTCCAGAACACCCCAGCCACGTGTCTATATTATCTCTTCCAGCTATCTAGCAAGCAGAATCTGTGTGATTTCTTCATTTCTTCATCTCTCCCTCTTTCTTCAGCTCCGATCTAGCTTCCATACTCAACACTCCCCGGAATCAGTTCTTTCAAAGATTTGCAATTATTAACAAGTTATTAATCCTAGGAACCATTTACAAGTCCTTATCACAAATGACCATTCTGCATACTTAGAAAAACTGAACACTCCTTACTTCTTGACATACATATGCAATTATAAAACGGCTTTTATTGCTGAGACTTTCTACTAATCTCGCTTCCTCCGGCTTGCACTAAACTGTAAAGTTAATGAGGACAGAGATCTTGCTTTCTTTTTCACTGTGGCATACTCAGTGCCTAGTACAGTGCATGGCATGGAGTAGTGCTCAATAAATAGCACTGAATGAGCGAATGCAGATATCATCATGTTATATAAGTCATTTTCCTGCCTCAGTCTCTTCTAGGTTGCAAGTTTCCAAATGGCAAGCAAATTAGTTGTTTTGTACAAAGGGTGTCTAGGCAAGTGCCTGAATTTCAGTAAAAACACCAGCTAAAATTTTTTTCATGTTTAATAAATGGTCTGTGCCATTTTAAGAACTTTGCATGTATTATTTCATTTAATGCAATCACCTGAGAGATACAGACTTATTTCATCCATTTTACAGACAAGGAAACTGAGGCACTAGAAACGTCAAAAATATTTGTTAAACTGAACTACTTGCTCTAGCAGCAGACATACAAAAAACTGGGGAAAAACAAATAGCCACTAATACGCGGCTGGAAATTTCTCAGTGAGGTGACAAACACCCCATCTGGCCCCCTGCCCCTGCCCATCATTCGGGATAGACTGTATGAATTATGTAGTCTCTTATTCTATCTAGTTCAGGGTTGTAGGAGAGCATGCTGTCTGTGCCCCTGGGTTCTCAGGGGCCCTATCTACCCTGATTCACTGAAGTAAGACTACCCTTGTTGTCTGGCCAACCCACTGTTCTGACTGATTTCTTCTGCTCTATCACTTCAAGATCTCCATACCGCAAACCTCTGGCACAATTCCTGGCATGCAAAAATATTAATTACCCCTGAATTTCCTAGGAAAAGACTTTCTTGACTATAAAAAAGAGGCAATTCTTCCTCTATATGTTTTCTAATGTGTTTTGCTCTTTGGTAAATGTCAAAGTAAAGGTAAGAACCCAAACTATTTAATGAATGTGCAATGATATATTGTTTATACTCATGAGTTTAATGTTTTTATGCATGGAATTTGTTTTTAGATGTAAACTCTAGAGAACAGATGTTAAATCTGTTTAACCAATTTCAAACATAGACTGCACTTTAAAAATAAGCATGTAGAAGTTTATTAATTATCTATTTGTCCTAGGGAAGGAGGAGTAGGCGGAGGAGGGGATGATGAAATGATAGCTTAGTAAATCATATTGCTAAGGAATTACCACAAGATAGAAAAGAGACACCATAAAACATGATATTGGAAATTACAGCATTGGAAACAGGCCAAGATTTTTTGGCACTAACCCTTGCTTTTATAGAATGTGCCATTTTTGCAAAGTCTTTTGATCAATAAAATTTTTTTGCTCCGTTCTCTGTCTACTGATTCACTATCACAGTCCATTTAAAATTCCCTCCATCATGTGCAGATCACGAAGGAAATTACCTACCTCAGGAACCAATTAAACTTTAGCTCACCTCCTTTTGACCATTCCTCAGCAGCTGTTCCCAGAGAAAGCTGGAGCGAGCTCAAAGAAAAGTTGCCAAAGAAAAGCCGCTTGGAACAGACTCACCTGGAACTCATAGACTCAGTCCGAGTCTGCACTGCCTGGGGCCTTGGCATCTCTCTCCAAGCTGTGATTCCATTGAGGTTGAGTGTGGTGTTCTGTGCCGGGTGCTATAGGGAATTTAAAGCGTAGATTAGACATGGTTTTTACCCTCAGGAATCTCACAAATTTAATGGCGGAAATAAGATAAACACACAGTCAATTAAGAGAAAGTAGATACATATGTACACATAAAAATATTGATTTAAGTTTGGGAAAGAGAAGGACATAGGGGAAAAGGATTTAGATGGTAATTAGGAAAGCCTTGTGCAGACTGGCCTTCAAATGGGTTTTCATGGAAGGAGAGTTCTGTGTGTTCTGTAGAGAAGGGGACGACAGAAAACAAAAGGTTTTCTTTCTTTTCTCTCCCACACCTCCCCTCCCCAAAGATCCTGGACTGGAAAAAGTAACTTTCTACTGAGAGACTCTTTTTAATCACATCTATGTGGCTGGCTGACTGGGCCATTGGGTGGCGTCACGTAGATCTTTTCACTTGGCCTTCTAATAATATGGGATCAGCCAATTCAGAATTTATTTTCTCTGCCTCTTGTTCTTTATCCAAGTAAGTTAGTGCAAAATAGTTTCTCTTTCATTAAAAAAAAAATCATACCGACCCATTTGACAAAAATGTTTATATTTCCCATTGTTAAAGAGGAATATGGAATCTCATGTAGGGATGATAGCCTTAGTATTTGTTCACTGAAAGCCGGAAGTGCTCTAGAATTTATGGCCAGCACCACTCTTTGATGGCACCACTCTTAGGATGGTTTCCATAGAAAGTGAAAGCCTAGACTTTGCAGGAAAGTTGCAGAACCCTAGTGAATCCCAGAGACCTGTACAATCCCCAGCTGCATTCCTATGCTCCTCCCGTCCGGTTGGAATAACATAATCCAAAAGCAAAATAATTGATGTTTTTAGGCATCTGATGAATGGCTTTCTGTTTTTGGATTTTGCTTTTCGTTTTTAAGTTTCCAACCTTTATAGAGTTAATTTTCTCTCTCGCAACTGAATGAAAGGATTTTTTTTTTCCTTTGGAGAGGGAAACTTGGGGAGTGGGAGACAGATGGTATCGTTTGCAAAAGGAAAGCTGAGAAATCACACATATATCTTTCAGCTTTGTGGCAAATCTGATGCCAAAATTCTTGCTTGAAGTGTGTAGTATGATACAGGCACAGAGGTGTACCAGCCAGGGAAAGGCCAGCCCGCTGAGGGCAGTGCAATAAATTGCCGTGAGCTGATCCAATGGCAGAACATGGGAGCTATTACACTTTGGCAGCTATTTTATTTTTCCCTTATGGAGTTTCAGACCTGTCTTGTATACTGAGATAGGTTTCATCTGGTTAAAACTTGTGCTGTATTTAAACTTCCTTCAGATTCGTGGAGTTGGAAGAAAAAAATAAATAAACCTAGCACAACCCATAACACACTGAAATGATGTTGGGGGTGGGAGAGGGGCAGTAATTGTGCCCAGATAATGTTGTCATACTTTGTAAAGCCTTTAATGCTGGAATTTATTTATTAATGATGCATGGGTTATTACCCACCATCTGTCTTGTGTTAGCAGTGGGCTGTTTCAGATTATGGTAATGTGTTTCTGATTTGAGTTGTGTTGAAAGCCAGAACAAGGCATCTCATGTGCAGTCCTCTTTGAGGCCTGCTGTTTTCAATTCCTCTTCACAGAAAGGGCTTTTATTTGATTTGTTATGGGGATTTTTTTTCTTCTGTTGCCAAAACAGCTGCAAGCCTGGAAGGGAATAAGACACAGGGCCACATCAAACTTGTTAGCTTGTAAAAAAAACAGAATGTTCCAGGAACAAAAAAAAAAAAAAAAAAAAAAAAAAAAGGAGGTAGGAGGGTAGATGGAAAGGCAAAAGAGAGGGAGAAAGAAGGGGGAAAAAAGCTTGTTTACTTGGCTTTCATGTCAAAAGCAAATATAAGGAGATTTGCTATTATAAGTATTACAGATCAGATTGCTATATACTCAATACAGTATATCCATTCACACTTAGGAGAATGGATTTCTTTTGAACACTTTTAAATGTCTTTATGTTAGTGGAAGCAATAAATGAAAGTGCCCAATGAGCTAGCCACCCTCCTCCAGTCATCAAAGCAAACACCTAATAAATAAGCTTTTTTAAAAAAATATACTGAATGGATTCAGATTTTTTCATGAATGAGAAAAAAGGAAATAGGTAACAGCCAAGCATTCCTTGCATGTTGTAAATATTCATCTGGATACGTTTCTTTCTCTCTCTTTGCTTTGTTTCTTTCTCCTTTTGCTAATGATTGGCAAACCATGGTTCTCAACCACTTCTATCCAATAGAATAGTCTGTGTTGTAGAAAATTCTCTTTATCTGCTCTGTCAAAAACGGTAGCCACTAGCTTTGCATAATTATTGAACACTTAACATGTGACCAGAGTGACTGAGCAACTAAATTTTAAATTTTATTTAATTCTAACTTAAATAATCACATGTGGCTAATGGTCACCATATTGGAGAGTACAGTTCTAGAATCATTTCTTCCTTCTGATACAAGGTTTGTAAATTGCATTGTATACTAGCTATGGTTGCCAGATTTTTAATCTGAAGAATTTGTTTGAAAGATTCTTTCTTGATGTATTATTCAAGGTTAGTAAAGATAAGGCTTTCTTTCAAAAGGCCACTGACAAGGTCTTTCTTATAGCAAGTATCTAAATACTTCTATCTGTTAAAATATATTTTTACAAGGAAATTTAATGTCTCTTATGATGAACAAATTAAAAAGCCATGAAGAACTATAACCAAATCTCTCAAATAGTAATATATATATACTAATACAAAGGATATTCAAACTTGTTTTAAATTTACTGCCTATAATTCGCTAAATTCATATTAAATGCAGGGTAACTGTGGCATATATAGTGTGTTTCCAAAGAATCCCAAAGTCTTGTAATCATTTTGTGTTAAGTATGCTTGTAAAGATTACACTGTTCAGATTTTAATTAAATTTTTTTTTAGAAATTATAAAGCTATTTGTTAAAGCCAAGTACATATTGAGATGACTTTTTTTTTTCTTTTTGGTGAGTCTTCTTTTTCATAGTTTTCCAGTGATAGAGAGGGTTGAAGAGAGAGATGATGACATAAAGAGTTATAGAAGCAATAAGTATTAATTATTCCCTTATACCTGTTCTACCTAGACACTCTTTTCATTTCCCAGCCATCCTTGCAGTTAGATGTGCATGAGTTCTAACCAATGGGATAGGGGTACAAATAATGCATACCATGTCCAGTCCTAAATATTAATGTACTGTTTGTATAAATTCTCCTCCTTCCTTTGTCAGGTCCAGAAAATTCAGCAAAGAACTCTGAGGCCCTAGAAGATGGCCACTAGATGAAAGGAGCTTAGATTCCTGAATGGTTGAATAGAGCAGAGCTGTCTCTCTCACCAAAGTAGAACTGGACTGTGATGTGGAAAAAATGAATCTTTGTTCTGCTAAATATCACTGAGATTTGGAGGACTTTTTTAAAAATTGTAAGTTAACATCCTAACTGATTCAAGAGGGCATCTTGGAGAAGGAGCAGTCAAGGCAAGCTTGTCTTCCCAAAGTGTGATCTCCATGTCTCCATGCCTCCATGTCTCGCTGTTCAACACTTTAATTCCAATAGCATACTCAGAGATGTTCATGTTCAGGAAGAGAATTTACATTATTCAAGTACCCAAGACGCTAATGTATGAAATGCAAGAGCAACTTATTTAATATATTTACTTAAAATGCAATATAGTGCTGCCATGCAGATTAAATACTAGTGAAAACATTCTTTACAAGTAGTAAAATTGAAATGGCAAGTCAAACATATGTATATGTGTGGTAGACCTCTAATGGCATTTTCCTCATTGTCATACAAAATGATCATGGTATTGTTCCTGAGGCTTTGAGACCTTGTTAGGTTTCTCCTATTCTCCCTTTGGATACTTTCGTGCTTGGCAATTCTCACTTTATAACCTCTCTCCTACCTGACTGCTCTTTCTCAGCTTTTCCCACTCATGTTAACAACTCAGCTGGATGGCCAGCTTGGCTTGTTAGTTGGGGTTCTCCATAATATCCATTCACAGCACTATACACTGGACCTGTGAGCAGGCCCTGCCTTGTCCCTCACTGACGTGAACTCCTGGCATATCACAAGATCAGTTCAAAAACTGTATTTGTGGATGGCACCTACTCATCTGGAGTTAAGGCAGAGGTTCAAACTAAACAATAATCAGAAGGTTGCTGAACCACTGATTAAAGCAAGGAAAGAATATTAGGTCATCTTACCTGTGATTGTTGATAGGCTAAATGTGTACCACTTGCAAATTGGAATGGAGCACTTCTTTTGGTCATCATAAACTTCTCATTATACAATGGTGTGGACACGTTAAAAAACCCTCCTTTTTCCAGAAGCCACGGTTACCAGTCATTTACTATTCATGTTATCTTCTCACAAGTTTTGTGTCACTTGATGAATGTCAGCTTGCATAATACAATCCTATACTATTCAGATATCACTGAGATAATATACGTTAGTTAGAGCAATCAATTTTCCCCAATACCTCAGTTGTTTTTGTTTCCATATATTGACTAAGAGAGCCTGATATATGTGTTTCAATATGAAAGATTCCTTGTATGGCATAAAATGGGTCTTGTGATTGAGTTCCCAAAGCCATCAATTATAGTCAAAATATAAGGCTTTTTGTCCTATACATACTAGATTGGTAAACCATGGATACCCAAGAATAATGCTCCAGACCCAGTCTGAGAAGCACTGCTTTAGATTAACTAATAGAATGATTTAGAAAAATTTAGAGGGAAACATTTGTTATACTGATACACTATGATAGCAAAATGTGTTACGATCATGAAAGAGCAGTTTGTTGGAATAAAAACAAAATTTAAAGATCAAACATTTAAAGTCTGGAAAGACCAACTACTTTAAATTTTTAAATCTTATTTCTGTATATCAAATGATAATACCCATTGAGCAGATGGAGGCAGGAAACTTTAGGTCTGTGTTCACATTTATGAAAAAGCAATATAAAGCAGGAGGCCTGAAGTCAAGCTATCTTTTAAAGGATCTTGGCGTATCACCAGCCTAGAAGCATATATTGCACTTCCAATTTAGTGACATTTTTATATTTACAGAATAAATTACTGAAAAGCATTTTTATTACTTTGATAATCAAATTACTATGGAATAAGTATTTAGACAACACTTTATCATAATGTTAAAGTTTCCATTTTATATTATCAAAATGCTTAACAGCCTGCAAAATCCACAATTAACTAAATATAGAAAGGAGACAGAAATAGGATTCATGAATTTTAAGTAAAAAAAAATGTCAAAATATAAACTCCAAAGTAAATGTTCCCATAAGGGCAGTTTTATCTGCAATTGGAATCATTTGTCTTACTCAAATTATGACTATAGAGTTGAAGAAAATATCTCAGGCCAGTTAATGTTTCACATTGCCAATATGTATGGAAAAAGAATGAACTCCATAGCATTTCCAAGTAGTGTTTAACTATCCTGGTCTTTGAAACTTCTGTGTTCCATGGAGTGGTTGATTCCTGCAGACTGTATATTCTAGGCCCTATTAATGCTGGGTTCCACTTGGATTCAGTAGTGGGTAATACAGGGTAGCATGAGCCATTATTTCCGCTCCCATGTTCTCTGCCTCTAGTGGCCTCTCTGGATGTAGCTATGTGTCTTCCATGCTGTTAGCTCCCACTTGGCAAAATCGGCCCTGGACTCCAGATTCTTCTGGGAAGCCCTAGTTAGCTTCTAGTTAGCTTACTTCTCTTTACTACTCCATCAAGGAAAGGTATCAGCTTTCTGCTTGTTTAACCTCTAGGTTGCCATGCCACCTCCTACATGGCTCCCCACCTCTTTTATCACCTACTTGGATTAATTTCCTTCTGTTTTAAATTCTTACAGAATCTTTGCTACTCTAACTGTATTTCCTATAAGGTATAGAAGTTTTCTATTTTTTGCTAGTGCCTTTTCAGGGACAGATATAAAGAAATACATTGAATATAAAAGGAAGCACAATAAAACACCAAATATTTCTGTAGGATTGAAGAACTCAAATACCTGTTTCAATAAATTGAATACTTAGGTTATATGCAGATGATTTATTTACTATTTCTTGATATAATACAATTCACTGGAAAATAGGCAGGTCTATCCTTAATTTAGATCAACATAGTTCAAAATATAAAGATCTTAAAAGGACTTTGTAAAAATATCCTATACCCCAGTAACAACTCGTGTTGGCTAGACAATTAGGATATTACCTAGTGTGAATTTTGCGGGTAATATATAACTATAAAATAGCTTTTTCCTTTCTTAACCACCAGAGGTTGAAAATGAAGTTAAAATGTGTTGCTACTGAAACAAGCTAAGTTGCAGAAAATAAAATAAAATAGGGATTATATATGGGCTTTGATTTATTGCAGCAGGTGTGGAAATTTTTGTAATACCGTATAATCTCTACACCTATATAATATCTCAGGGGTCACATTGTGGAATCATCAAATTAAAATTTGACCAATTTTAATGGACCCCAGATTAATTAGCCAAAGGGGTGCTGATGCAAAGTACCAGAACTCTGTTGACTTTTATAAAGGGTATTTATTTGGGGTAGAAGCTTAGTTACCAGGCCCTAAAGAGTCCAACACAAGGTACCAGAAGAGTTACTTTCTCACCCAAAGTCTATTGCCATGTGTTAATGCAAGATGGCAGGCGATGTCTGCAAGGGTTCAGCCTTTTTCCTTCCTCTTAAGTCTCGTGGTCCCAGCTTCTTCTGATTTCAGCTGTAGGTTGACATAAGACTTTTCTCTCTCCCTGGGGCTCCTTTCTTTCTGGTCTTAGCTGCACTGTTCTCTTTACAAGATCAGCTGTAGACTATCAGGCTCATTTATCTTCCTGGGGCCATGTCTATGGAGAACTCTCTCTTCCTGTGAATCTGTTTGTGTGTGTCTACTTCCATGTAAGAGTCTGTTTTATCCCCACCAAGGGGATGGGGACTCAAACTGAATTGTCCCAATGATATGGTCAAATAAAAGCCCTAATCTTGATTTAATAAAGTTAAAGTGAAACCTTTGAATATCATGCAATCTAATATGCCCAGAAGAACTGACCAGTTTACAAACACAGTCCAATATCTATTTTGGAATTCATAAACAATACCAAAGTGTCACAGGCTCTCTTTATATAATCCTCTATTGTAAATGCTTTGATAAAGTCCAAGCATATATGCATCATATATTAACCTCTAATGTTGTTGCTATCAGCATCTTCTTTAGTAATTATATTAGAAAAAGCCTGAGATATACAATATCTACTTTATGTTACTAGTAACACCTGTTTGCTTATTACCTACAATACTCTAAGTATTTTTTCTAAATAGTATGAATTATTGTACTAAATGTATACACTAATCATTCCCATGATTAATCTAATTTCATGTCTGATAGTCTTCAATAATGGCTGCTAATAAGAAGAAACATAAAACATTATCATCAACAACAAAATCCCTGCTATTTCTCTTAAGATGTAATGCTTAACCTTTGGAATACCCAAATAAACCTTTAATATATGAACGTAACCCCCAATCTGATTACTTTATGGATCTACCTGAAGTATCTCTCACACTGCTATCAAGATTTAGATCATTTAGTCAGGAATCAAAGCAGCCTTCCTACTGATATAAAACATCCATATTTCTAAAGCCCAACTCTAAGCAGTATTAATAGCCCATTGGAGCTAAACATTTAATACTCATGGTTTTGATGAATCACAAGCATCCCAGGGCAGAAGACCCATATCTGTAGTGGTTTACAATTTATGGATTTGTATCAGACAAGCAGCAGTCGTGGCCTGTGGGAAGGAAGAACTCAACTAATGATCAAATACAGACTCTACCACTCAAAGCAGTTTTCATTTTCTGCTCTTCTTAAGCTTGTTTTTGGTATTTGCAGATTTGGTATGCAAGGCTGGTAAAATAAAAATGGTGCCTAACACATAGTAGGTATTAAATAAATTTTTTTGGATTGTTGACTTGCATCTCTATCTTCCATTTTCTTTCTCTCACAGCAGCTTCCCTACACTTCTTAAGTTTTGCTCTAGTGTGATATACTTAATAATTATCTGTTAGTGTTTCCCCATAAACCAATACTATAGTTCAATAAATAGGGAAGTGGATGTGGCTCAATGGATAGAGCATCCACCTACCACATAGGAGGTCCAGGGTTCAAACCCAGGGCCTCCTGACCCATGTGATGAGCTGGCCCACACACAATGCTGATGCGCACAAGGAGTGCTGTGCCACGCAGGGGTGTCCCCCGCATGGGAAAACCCCATGCGCAAGTAGTGTACCCCGTAAAGACAGCCGCCCAGCGTGAAAAACGTGCAGCCTGCTCAGGAGTGGTGCCACACACACGGAGAGCTAACGCAGCAAGATGATGCAACAAAAAGAGACACAGATTCCTGGTGCTGCTGACAAGAATACAAGTGGACAGAGAAGAACACACAGCGAATGGACACAGAGAGCAGACAACTGGGGGGGGGGGGTGGAGCGGTGCGGGGAAAGGGAGAGAAATAAATAAAAAACAAATCTTTAAAAAAAAAGTGTCCTTCCTGAATTTTTTCCTTGAAATTTCAAATTATGTTAAACAGCATGAACCTCAAAATAAATAAGAGTAATGGAATTTTAGAGAAAAAATTTAAAATATTCATTTAAAACGCACAAACATTGTATTTTTCTACTTTGGTTGCAAAATATCAATGTGCACATTTGTGTTTATTACAAGAATTCCTTCCACAGGTTTTAGATAAGCAGAGCAAATTGGCTATGTAAACCAAAAGTGCTTTGCTTTCTTTCAGAGTTAGAAAAGAGTATAAGGAAACACTGTCAATGTTATATAATAGCATATTATGCACATTATAGATCATAGATTATATTAACATGCTGAATATTGTTTTCCATTTGTTTATGACATTACCCCTACCCCCTGAGATTCTGCTATTGTCCATTGGTGCTGTGTTTCCCTCTCTTTGGCAATTTGAAGAAGTAAAATCTTATAAGTCTACTGACTGACAATTATGCATTGATAGCTGTTAAAAGGTACCATCTTTATTCAGTTATGTAACTTTCCTATAATAGCATGTAGATAAATATTCCATAATAAGAAACTTAGAAAACATCTTTTCTATTTTGATAAGCAAAAAGAATATTCAAACTCTGGCTTGTGTTTTTGTTTTGTTTTTCAGAATTTTAAAATTAGTAGCTGAAAAGCTGAGGTTTTTTAAAAGGACATTTTGGCTTTGATTGACTTTTGAATTAATACCAAGATTTGGAAAGCAGGCATTTTCTAAACTATTTGCATAATTGTAAGCAGTACCTTGAAGTCTGGTACAATCAGAACTGAGTCAGTCATACAGTTTATCTTTCATATGTCATATTGACCAAATGTAAGTTATAAAATTGTCTATTCTGAATGAATGACTCAGCTTAGGGTGGCAAAAATACCATTCTCAAGCCAGGAGGAAACTCAATGACTGTGTGTTGAAAGTAATTCATTCAATAAAATGCTCCCAATTTGTTTATCTGTATTTTTTATATCACTCTTTTCCCATTTCAGGGTATACTAGATCCTTTCTTGAATATCTTCCAAGTTGAGTCATTCATTCAAAATGGATAATTTTATCTATGAGCTCTGTTCGGGAAATGTTAAGTTTGAAATGTCTATGCTACCTCCAAAAGGAAATTTTGAGTAGATGATTATAAATACAATTTCACAGAGAATATTGGACTAGGGATATACATTCCAAAAGTCTAGGATTATTAACAGTATTTAAAATAAGATTGAATGATATTTTCAAGGAAATATATATATGTAAAGGAGAGATGTCCAAGGTTTGCTCCTAGTTTTGCCTATATCATTGGTCAGGGAGAAAAGGGAGAATAAGCAAAAGACACTGAGAAGGATTAGCTTAGAAAGTAGGAGTAGGCCAACAAGAGGGTGGAATCCCAAAAGCCAAATAAAGCAAGTATTAAAGAAAGATGGTGATCACCTGTGTCAAGTGTTATTGATAGGTCTAGAAAGGCCTTTTGATTTAGCAACACGGAGTCCATTAAGGATATTGACAAGAGATAACTTAGGTGATGTGGAAAGAACAATGCAAGTTACTTGGACTTAGAAGGAAAAATAGGAAAACACACATCTACTCTATCTTCTTATAGGTGTCAATTCTATAATTTTTTTTTACGTTTAAAAAAATTTATTGAAGTATGTCACTCATACATAAACATACATAAACAGTAAGTGTATAGCAATAGTTGTGAACTTACAAAACAAAGATATATAACATCATACAGGACTCTTATAATTTACCCTATCACCAATAACTTGCACTGTTGTTAAACCTTTTTAACTAATGATTAAAGACCATTGTCAAAATATTACTACTAACCAAAGTGTTTTCCCCCAACCCACCCTATTATTATTATTATCTTTATATCATTTATATATGAATATACATAAACAATTAAGTGTATAGTAAAAGTTGTGAACTTACCAAGCAAACATGTATATATAACATCATACAGGGGTCCCATACATCAACCCTCCACCAACACCTTGCATTGTCATGAGACATTTGTTACAAATTATGAAAGAATATTGTCAAAATATTACTACTACTCATAATCCTTAAATTTGGTGTGTTTTACCCCCAACTCACCCTATTATTTTTTAAATATATTTTTTATGACAGAAGTTGTAAACTTATAAAACAGTCATGCACATGTGCAGAATTCCCAAACAACACTCCTCCATCAACACACCGCAATGTGGTGTGTCATTTGCTCCAGATAAAATAGTATCATTTGATTGTTACCATGTCCATAATGTACACTTGGCTCACATTTTCCATACTGCCTTAGTATCAACACAGTGCATCTTCCACATAGATACAAAAATATTATATTATTACTACTAACCACAGTCCATAGGTCACTCCAGCTGTATTTTTCCCATGCTTCTTCACATTCCCAACACCCTACAGTAGTGATATACATTTGCTCTAGCTAACAAAGGACACTCCTGCATCTGTACCATCAACCACAATTCTCACCCACATTTTGGTTTACTGTGCTATCCATTTCCAAGATTATTCTCTAGCATTCTGTCAATTCGCATTTGCATAACTAGACTACCACTTTCAGTCACATCCCCATGTATAAACTAGCTGTTACTCACTGTGTGTTACTATCCACTCTATACATTTCCATACCTTTACAGTAAAGCTAATTAAAACTTCCAGATACATTAAACATCAGTATGCCATCTCAGTCTTCCTCTTATCTCTTTTAAGAATCCATAACCTACCACCAGCTGTTGAAGATATTTTCCAATAATTTTTTCTAGGAGATTTACAGTTCTTGCTTTTATTTTTAGTTTTTTGATCCATTTCGAATTAATTTTTGGGTAAGGTATGAGATAGTGGTCCTCTTTCCTTCTTTCAGCTTTGGATATCCAATTCTTTCAGCACCATTTGTTGAATGGATTGTTCTGCCCAAGCTGTGTGAGTTTGACAGGCTAGTCAAAAGTCACTTGACCATACCTGTGAGGGTCTGTTTCTGAACCATAAATTGGTTCCAGTGGTCTATTGTGTCTGTCTTTAGGCCAGTACCATGCTGTTTTTACCACTATGGCTTGGTATTATGATTTAAAGTCTGGATCCCTTATTCAGGACCCCTTTCCCTCCCAAATAAATTTAATGATCATGTTTTCAATTATTTCTTTAATGCTGGTGGAATTTTTGTTGGAATTGCATTAAATCTGTATGTCAATTTGAGTAGAATTGACATCTTAATGATATTTAGTCCTCCAATTCATGAGCATGGAATGTTCTTCCAGTTATTTAAGGCATTTTTTATTTGCTTTAACATTGAGTTGCAGTTTTCTGAATACAAGTGCTTTCATTATTGGTTAAGTTTATTCCTGACTATTTGAGTTTTATCTGTCATATTTTATTTTCTCCACTCTTTGGACAATTTTAGTTACTTTTATTGTTATAGTCTTCATTTCTAGAGTCTCTTCCCGTCCCCTCACTCCTGTCTTTTCTTTTTAGGCTCTACCACACCCTTTAGGATTTCCTGAAAATCTGGTCTCTTGCTTAGAAATTCTTTCAGTTCCTGTTTATCTCTGAATATCTAATTTTGCCCTCATTTTTGAAAGACAGTCTTGCTGGATATAAGATTCTTGGCTAGAAGTTTTTCTCTTGTAGTATCTTACATATATCAGACCACTATCTTCTTGCCTCCATGGTTTCTGGTGAGAATTGAGCACTTAATCTTATTGGATATCCCTTATATGTTATGCATTGCTTTTCTCTTGCTGCTCTCAGAATTCTCTCTTTGTCTTTGGCCTTTGACATTCTGATGACTTTGTGTCTTGGAGTTGGTCTATTTGGATTTTTCAGGATGGGAGTACATTGTGCTTCTTGGACGGGGATATCTATGTCCTTCAGTAGGGTTGGGAAATTTTCTACCATTATTTCTTCAAATATCCCTTCTGCCCCTTTTCCCTTCTCTTCGCCTTCTGGGATACCCATGATGCACATGTTTGCATGCCTTTTGCTGTCATTTAGTTCCCTGAGACCTGGTGCAAATTTTTCCTTTCTTTTCTTCATCTGTTCTTTTGTATGTTCACTTTCAGAGGCCATTTCCTCAAGCTCATCAATCCTTTCTTCTGCCTCCTCAAATCTGCTATTATATGATTCCAGTGTTTTAAAAATTTCATTTATTGCACCTTTCATTCCCATAAGATCTGCATTTTTCTATGTATGCGTTCAAATTCTTCTTTGTGCTCATCCAATGTCTTCTTAATATCTTAATATCCTTAATCTTTTTAGCCATCTCATTGAATCTATTAAGATTTTCTTGAACATCCATGATTAGTTGTCTCAACTCCTTTATGTCATCTGGAGGCTTACCTTGTTCCTTCAACTGGGCCATAACTTCCTGTTTCTTGGTGTGGATTGTAATTTTTTGTTGGTGTCTTTGCATCTCGCTTACTGGAGTATTTTTTCTGAGTGCAGTTTTTCTCTTTAGTTTAGAGCTTCCTGTCCTTTCTCCCTTGCTGGTTGTGCAGTAGGAGCCAAGCATGTAGTTAGTGCTGTAAGCTATGGAGATTCAATCTGCCCTCATTGCACCAGGGACCAATGAAACTTTCCCAATTTTCTCCATTTCCAGGATTAGGGACAGGGTCACAGTTGTGTGGAATGATCCAGGTGCAGGCCTAGACTGTAGTTGCCCACAGATACTGATGAAGCTTCATGCCCTTTCGTCCCTTGCCTGGGGTGGGGGTGGAGCTGCAGGTATGGGCAGCAATCTGTGCAGTATGGTTCTAAGATGACCTCATTTGCCCTGGTAGACTTCTGATTTTTAGTCTATGCCAGCCAAAATTATCTGCAGTTACCTGTATTGGCTGGTGCAGAGCTCCTCAGCCTCCTCCCTGCCCAAGGCAGGGCTGAAGCCTAGGTGGCCTGCAGGCTGATTTGGGTAAAAGAAACTGGTTCCAGCAGACACTGAGTGTTTGTCAGCCTGGTTGGCAGCAGCATCAGAATAGTGGTTACTGGCCTCTTTCTGACTTGAGTTGTTTCACACCCCAGCTGTTCCCCGGGTTATATCTTATCCAGCCAAGTCTACCAATCAGTAGCCAAAATCAGCAGCCAACCACCTCTTTCTCCCCTGTTTCTGGGAAATGGAGCTTCCAAATCCAACCACAGAATAGTTCCTGGGTGGCTTGTGCTGCCAGAGTGGGATAATCACCAGCCTCCATGGCTTGGCCAGTAATTTTGCAGAGAAGTGGCACAGGTCCCCGCAGCTTCCTCCCTGGTGGAGGTGGCACTACGGCCTAGCTAGAGCTGCAATCTGATCTGGATAGAAAGAAGCCCACCCCACCAGCACTGGGATTCTCAGTCGGCCCCGCTTCCCCTCATGTCAGGCACAGAGTTAAGATGGCGGCTTCCGGCCTCTTTCTGACCTGGACAGGCTCAAACCTTAACTATTCTCAGGATCACACTGTAGCTCACTGAATTTCCTCATCATAGCTGAAATTGGTGCCCAACTGTCTCTTCCTCCCCCATTTTGAGTAAGTGGAGCTTTCTATTCCCACCACGGAACAGCTCCCGAGGCGGCTTGTGCCTCCAGTGGAGGATGGGCACCGGCCTCCAGGGCATGGAGCACTCTACTTATGAGTCTTCTCTGTAGATGGGCAGCCTCCTCCTTCTACTCCTTCAAGGATGTTGCATGATGTTCTCCTGGAGCCCCCAAACAGGTGCTTCAGCTGGCTCCAGAGAGCTCTGGGTATTTGCTAACTGCCCTGTAGCAGGAGCTGACTCTAGGAGCATCTTACTCCGCCATGATCTTGCTGGTTCTCCCCCTGCATTTACTTTTTAAAAAACTTTCAAAGTTGGAAGAAATACTAAAGCTGATGCCATATACACTGTGGTATCAAGCACCTGTTAAAATTTAATTAAAATGATGATAATTAGACTATTTTATAACATGCCTCTTGTCTCATTACCAGCTATTAGTTTTTTATCCTCCTTCTGAAGAATAAAGCAGAGGAGTCCTTGATCTTTCATTTAACAGCAACTTCCAAGGTAAATAGAATGAATATACTATGGCATAAAGGACAATAGATTTTTCTTATATACGGAATTAAATAGATCACTGATGGTAGCAGCTCTCATAACATAAAAATCCTTATATTAATGTGATATAATTCAATATAAACCTAAATCTGATCACTGTACACATCAATATTTCAATCATCTTTGAGTTACAGGATTCTTCAACAATACTGGGTATTCTTAATGTCTTGTTTTAGAAGTAGAACTTAATTCTCCAGTATACCAGGCCAAGGATATATTTACAAGATACCAAAGTTTTGGAAGATGAAGGGAATAATATTTCATTATGAAGGTGAATGTTTTTAAGCTCTCAAATATTTGACTTTGGGTATACAGAAAATTTCTATTGTTATCTGGTAGAGTCTCATGGCTTTTAGTATCTCTAGGTCCCCTTCTTTCCCTCTAGTACAAAAGGTATTCTGTATCACTTTCAGGAGCTCTTTTTTAATTCAGAGCTTTCGGAACCACCTTTACAAAAAGAAAATGCACACTCTAATGCTGCTGAATGGACATGAACAAAGATAGGAAAATCACAGAATTACATGGATTTATCTGAAGTGGTATGGGATTTTAGAGAAAAAAAGAATTGAAGGAACAAGGGGATCTACTCAAGCTGAAAAGTTAAAAGGTCACTCAAGTTTGTAGTTCACATCTCTAGCCTTTCAAGTAAGATCAAAAGTGCTTGTCTTTGTGTGGCTGATTCATGGGGCTGCCAGATGACCACATATGGCAGGGCGACCTCCTTTTTATGAGTCTGCCCTACCTGCTGTTCTCCCTAGGGCCTCTAACTTCCTATTTACCCTGCTTGTCTTATCCTGGCTGCTCTGTGCAGCATGAGGAGAAAAGGAATCTTTGATTTTGTTTTTACAGGGGATGCTGCAAAATTTGGATGACCAAACTGTAAGCTTAACAGGCTTTTTGTGCTTCATTCACCAGAGACCCCACAGACTTTTCAAGCCAAAAGTGCTTCCAAGAAAACCATCTTTGGGTCTCAAGAAACCCTGGTTTTAAAAATCCTTGGCCAGACTGTCACCCAAGTATCCCCATTAGTCTCAGCTGGTAGAAATATCAGGCTTACTTTCTAAAGAGCAAATCAGACTGTGTTAATTTAGAGGGAATAAGAGAGAATAAAGTAGGTACTAGAGAGTGAAAAGGAGAGTTGAAAAAGTTAAGGAGCAAGGATTCCTATGGTAGGATTTATACATCATGTTTCTATCACAAAGCACTTTTTAGATAGCTTATTTAGTCTGTGGAAAATTTTAGCACCTCCAAACAGACTTTATATCACTAGACAATAAATAAATAAATAGATAAATAAATATTAGAAAACTATTTTTGATATTTCTTTACTATTTTATTTCTTTATAAATTACATCATTCAAGTTTTATAGGTTTTTCATTAAGTGAATTCTTTCCAAACATACCATAGTATTTATTTTTTATTTTTTATTTTTTTAAAGATTTATTTATTTGTTGCTCTCCTCTCCCCCCCCCCCCCCCAATCCACCCTGGTTGTCTGTTCTCTGTGTCTATTCGCTGCATTTTCTTTGTCCTCTTCTGTTGTTGTCAGCAGCAACGGGAATCTGAGTTTCTTTTTGCTGCGTCATCTTGTGTCATTTCTCTGTGTGGGCGGCACCATTCTTGGGCAGGCTGCACTTTCTTTCACGCTGGGCAGCTCTCCTTATGGGGCGCATTCCTTGCGCATGGGGTTCCCCTACGCGGGGGACACCCCTGCGTGGCAGGGCACTCCTTGCGCGCATCAGCACTGCTTGTGGGCCAGCTCCACACAGGTCAAAGAGGCCCGGGGTTTGAACCGCGGACCTCCCATGTGGTAGACGGACACCCTAACCACTGGGCCAAGTCCGCTTCCCTATATCATAGTATTTAAAAGTGATATAAAAATGTATGTGAAAATCCAGGAAATTAATGTAGTCTTTGACTCTTCAAAAAATCATAATTATGTAAGATTTTTGACTTGTCATTGATGTTGTTTTTTCACATTCTTAAATTTTTCAATAAAATGTTTAATGTCAACATGTTTAATAATAATGTTTTTGTGGTAGTTTAATACTTTAGCAACCCAACATGCTAAATGTACTTAAAGAGCTGAAATGAGTAACTTGCTGAACACGTCTTGCTTATTATATACCTTCTCCCACTTTGATTTAATTTCCTAAGCATTTTCCCAACTTTTATTCTTTCATCTATGATGTGACTATGAGGAAAACCTCATGATCACTGTCTAAATCATTTAGGATCATAGAAATCATTACACCCAGCTCATGTAAATTCAGCCTCTTTTCCACCATTCTCAATATGGTCAAACTACCTAAAAACCAAGCTTATACATAGTGACTTTCCACCCAGTCTCATAAAACAACTTGTAAGGAAGAAGTACACAGAGAATAAGGTTCAAAACTCCTGTGATGCCATCCCACCTGCAATATTATCCAGAACAATGGAAATAGCATGTACTATATCTCAAGAATACTCCAACACTGTCTTGACTTCTCACCATTAGAATCATACAAGATAGACACTAGATAAAAAGAAAGTCAAGGACATGGAAGATAAACACCCAAATATTAAGAAGCAAATAAATTAAAAAGAGAAAAATGATTAGAATGAAAGTGATAGAAAGAAAATACTATATAGAGCCAGAATAATAAATGGAATATAAAGAGTATGCTAATATAGAACAAAAGGAAATTACCTCTGTGCCATAGGAAAACCTGGTACAGAATAGCTAACATTGAGCTGAAGTTACAAACTTCAAGAATAATGGTGACTCTTTTGGATAGTCAAGGAAAAAAAAATGGAAAAGCATGTTCCTAAAGGAGGTAGGAAAGAATTAAAAAATCTGGGTGGTCTCAGACCTCTTGACAGCAATACTTAAGGATAGGATATAGTTTTTTTTTTTAAGTCTACAAAAGTTTGCAATAAAAAAATAGTGTGACCTAATAATTTTAAACAGAATCAAATTCTTCTTCAAGTATAAAGTCAAAAGATAAATCAAATACAGGGAATATAGCACTTATAAATTTTATGGAAAAAGATTCTCATTTGCAAAATTGAGGGAATAAAAAGTTAAAGGTAAAATGCATAAATCATTTGTGGGCATTCAGGTATAAAAGAAATAAAGCACAAAAGTATACATGCAAAATATCAATGGAGATAGAATTATAAATAAAAAGAAATTGGACCAATAAAATTACTCAAAGTTATAAAACTTTAAAAATCTAGATAGTTTTTAGGAAAATAAACATTATTGAAATGGGCCCAGTCCAGACAGAAAACATGAAGGAACCAGCTGCCGTGGAAGAAATTTCAAAAAATATCAAATGAACTACATCAACAACAATAGCACTATGCTCACATGGGCAATTATATCACACTTTGAAGGAAGAGATTATTCTAATGCTATTGTAACAATCTCCTGGCATATCAAGTAGAGAATTTTTAAATTAATTTTTCAGGAAAAGTAATAATGATTAAAGAAATAAGTTCAAGTCAATCTATTTTTTATTGACTTAAAATCTTAAACTTTATATATATATATATATATTCCCTTTCATATCAAAATGATGAAAGAAAGGAAAAATTCTCATTAAAATCAGGAATAATACATGGGCCTGTACTATCATAGATGCTATTTAATATTATCCTAAGAACACAAAGAAAAAGAATCAATAAAAGAAAAAGTACATTATATTAGAGTGACAAAGACAAAATTATGACCTTCACAAGTTACTTGACTCAGCCTCAGTGTCCTCATATGTAAAATAGGGTTGATAATAGTACAAATCTTCTTGGAATTTCTGTGAGGATTGATTTTATAAATTATAGCACATGCAACTTTGCCTGTAAAATCCACATTGCTGTATGTCTCTGATCTTCTTTCTCTTCCTTCTCCTCCTTCCTTCTCTTTCCTATTATTATTATTTTTAATATTAGCAATAGTAGTAGTATTCTTTTATAATTTGGAATGGAAAGTAGAACAGGATCATGTGAAAAATACTAGAAATATTTTGTGACACAAACAATATTTATGGCTTTTGATACATACACAAAATGAAAATTTTAAAAATAAGCAAATTCAGAAAAAATGGTTTGTTTGAAAAGTAACATGAAAACCAGAGAACAAGAAGCTGAATAGTACAGGACTTTAGATGAAGAGTAAAGGGCCTCTCTCCTGTGGAACCTACCTCAGAATACAGTTGGCCTCAGTCTCTCCTACAGTTTCAATTCTGCATTGCCTGCATAGTGTTTGGAATGTCTGAGAGTGAAAAATCAGAGGAAGACAGTTGGTAGTGGAACTATTAACAGCTCAACTACTGCATGTCAGCTCTGTAAATAAGTGGTTTCTCAGTTGGAATAAGGAGAGGAACTATGGAAAGAAGGATTAGGATTTCTACAAGGACAGGACCCAGACAAGGAAAATGACTGTTAAAACAAAAACAAAAACAAGAAATGATAACAAATGATAACCATGCAATTTATCTACAAGAAGGACACATCTACCACCCAGTCAAAGATAAGCTTCATGTGTGAGCACTGATGTTCCAATTAGAGACTTGGATGGAATAATTTAGGAGTTCAGCAAAATCATCTGGGATAAAGCTGGGATTAAACACTGTCACATCAAAAATTTTGGGTAGTGTATTAGTCAGCCAAAGGGGTGCTGATGCAAAGTACCAGAAATCTGTTGGCTCGTATAAAGGGTATTTATTTGGGGTAAAAGCTTATAGTTACAAGGCCCTAAAGAATCCAACACAAGGCTGCTTTCTAACAGCACTGTTGCCACATGCTGAAGCAAGATGGTGAGTGATCTCTGCCTGGTCTCTCCGTCTATCTTCCTCTTAAGGCTTTGTGGGCCCAGCTTCTTCTGATCTCAGCTGTAAGCTGGCTTAGGGCTTGTCTCTCAGGGCTTCCTATATCAACTGCAAACTATCCAGCAAATGGCTTGTCTCTCCCCGGGCCACAGCATCAAAGTTCTCTCCTCTTACGTGTCTATGGAGTTTTCTCTCTTCTTGTGTATCTGCTTGAGTGAGTGTCTGTTTTACAACCCATCAAGGGGGTTGGGGACTCAATCCTGAGACAAGTCCTACTAACATGGTCAAAATAAAAGCCCTAAATTGATTTAATCAAAGAAACTTAAAACCTTTGCATTTAATACAGTCAAAGGGCATCATACCCAGAGGAACAGACCAGTTTACAAACATAATCTTTCTATTTTGGGGGATTCATAAATAATCTCAAACTGCCACAGGTAATTTCAGTTAGGGGAACCTGAACTCAAAATCATAACCTGAGGTCTTATAAAAGGATAATTGTATAAGCATAGTTTATATACCTAGTCTTTGAAACATAATAAAATTTGAAAAATTAACTAGATACCTCTGAGGTTGAGATGCTACAACAAAAGAGAAAATCTCTGCATCCAAGGAACATACCATATGCATATAAATAACATGCAGACAATTTTAAATGGACTCTCACTGAATAATTAGCCTAGAGAATTGAATTAATGAATATATGTAGACACACATTTAACAGTTTCTTTTCACATTTGTAAAAACAGATTTCTTACACTGGAGAGGATCCTGGTGAAAGTAATGATTTGGGAGAAGAATTCATTCATCTACCATTTTCTGACATGGGAAAGAAACCATATGTGAGCAAATAATTTTGAAAAGCCTTCAATGACCACTCATCCTTTAAATGACATAAGCATATTCATATTAGGTCTAAATCATATGTCTGTCATCTATGTGGAAAAGCCTTCAGAAGTAGTTCCGTCCTGAGGCAACATGAGAAAGTACACTGGGGAGAAGCCATATGGTTGAAATCTATCTGAGAAAGGCTTCACTAACAGTGCTAACTTCAGACCAACATGAGGGAATTCACAGTGGAGAGAAAAGATATGGATGCCACATATGTGGGAAAAATTTCACTGATAGTTCTACCCTCCGACAGGACATGAGAATATTCACATTGGAGAGAAACCATATGTCTGCCATCTAGGTGGGAAAGCCCTAGTCAATGTTTTTCCCTGAAGCAACATGAGAGGACTCATGCTGGGGAGAAACCATCTGAATGTCATCTCTGGCAAAACCTTTAGTCATTATTCTGCATTAGACGACATGAGAGAATTCACAATAAAGATGTTGTGAATATTGAAGAGTCTTCAACCCCAGTCCTAGCCTTTGAAAAATGAAATAACTCACACAGGAGTGTAATTCTGTGACAATGTAATCAATACGTAAATGTCTTTAATTACAATCTCTCCTTAAAAAACATGACTGTGCTATGTTGGGAAGAGCTCAAGGTCTGTAGTTACCTGTTAATTGATTTCAGCTGAGCTCCAAGATTGATGTGCACAAGAATAGCTCCGAATAGGAATAACTCCTAAACCAAAAAACCAGGCAGGAAGGTCTTCTAGAAGAACAAGAGATAATTTCTGATGCTGTAGTTTTTCAGTGAAAAAGTATGAAATATCATTTACTTAAAAAGCAACATGTGGGAAATTTGTGAAGTTTCACAATGTTTAAAACATTCTGCGTATAGAAGGAAGGAAAGTCTTCAGTGGTTTTGAATTTTTTCACCAATATTAATGTTCTCATGCTGAGGAAATGTCAACCTTAAAATCAAAGTGAAAAAGCCTTCAGCTAGCACTCATATAGGAATATAGGATGGGGAAAATCATTTAACAGGAGTTCTTTCCACACAAATCAATCATGAATTCATAATTTTGCCTAATAACCTATTAATGAAAAAAAATAAAACATGGTATTGTGAAGAGATCTGGGATGGCTGAATGCAGAGTTTTGTAATGAGTACTAGGCAAGAATACTCAAGTTCTTTTCAATAGATTAGTATTTGCAAATAGTTATGAAGTAAAAGCTGTGGCTGTAAACTCTAATATGCTGTATGTTCGTCCATTTCTATTTGTTATACAATTCTAAACTTAAATAGGATGACTAGACTGAATTAGAAAATAACTTTGAAAGTAAACTGAAAAACCTATTACCCAAGATGATGTGTCATAATTGTTATATAGTGTTAACAGGTATGTATGCCAAAATGATGAATGGAACATAGATATATAAACATACAATTCAGGAGTAATTTCTGGTGATGAAGACTTTTTTCATTATTTGTTGCTTAAAATGTAATAAAATTAAATTAAATCTTAAAAAGAAAAAATTCATATATAAAAATCAGTAAATTTCTTCAAGGTAAGTGAAATAAGAGAAATAATCTCACTTTACAAAGCAAGAAACCAATCATATAAGTAGGAGTAAAATTAACAAGAAATTAGAAGAATAAAGGAAAATAATATGCAATGAGGGAATTGAATTTTTACTCAATTTAATGTAATATTATATGAAAGTCTTGGGAATGAAGACAACAGTGAAAAGATTGATTCTTCCCCTTAACTTTATTTGTATTTTAACTATGATCCTAATCAATCCTAGTGAAAATATCTAGAAGTTTCTTTCCTTTTTGCTGTTTTTGCTTGTTTGTTTTTAATTCGTCATTTGATTTTACACTTTGGATAAAAAACAAATGTGAATAGCAAGAATGTTTTCTGAAAAAGTAAATTAATGAAGGGATAAGATATTAAACTAGATATTTAAAGAGATTGATAGTGACTAGGAATATAGTAAATCATTTGAACCATGGACCAGAAGAGTACAGAAACAGACACAATTACTCATGAGAATACAACACATAATCAAAGTAGCATTTCATACAATGGGGGCAAAAATGGCTAATCCAAGAAACTTATTAAGGTAACTTCATAGAAAAGAATAAAGTTGGAGCTTACCTTAAGCCACACTCTAAAAAGTATTCCAGAAGAAACAGATTTAATCATAAAAATGAATATATAGAAACACTAGAAGAAAATGAGATATAATTTATGATATTAGAATATTGAAAGCATTTCTAAGCATGATACAAAGAAATAAAAAAGAATAAGCTAAAAATGTTACTCTCCAAAATTTAAAAACACACTTAATAAAAAATAGTAAAAAGAAGTAACACACAACAAATTGAAAATGAATTTATAAGCTTATGACAAAGCGCTAATTGTTTCAATATATAAAGAATTCTTCCAAATTAGTAATATAAAGACTTCCACAACAAACTATTCCACTGTAAGGAATAGGCACTCACAAAGAAATATAAGGGAACAGTTGATAAATGCATAAAAATATTCAACATTACTTATTGTTATGAAATGCAAATTTTTTAAAAATGCAATTTTTCACTAACAGTTACAAATTAGTTAAAAGTTTGTTAGCCCAGTGTTGACAAAGGCATTAGGGAGCACAGTAATCCATTAATATTTTGGCGGTGCATACTGAAGGCAAACTTAGCAATATTAGGCTAAATTAAAAAGGATTAGAAATTTTAGAAAATGTACATACAGATATATGCTTATATATGTATCCAAAAGTGGATGCATAAGAATGTCCATAAAAGCATTATTTTAGCAGGAACTTACAGTTTTATCAGTAAGGATATTTTTTAAATTGTGTTATATTAAAAGAATTATATGCAGGTATTGAAATGAATACGGCTTATTTTTTTTTTTTCATCTGATATGGAAAGGTCTCAAGGATATATCATTAAATTTAAAAAGAAACATGCAGAAAACCAGCAAGATGGTGGCAGAGTAAGCTCTTAGAGTCAGCTCAAGCTATAGGGCTGTTAGTAATCACCCAAGGCTATCTAAAGTACCTGTTTGGGGGCTCCAGATGACCAGAGGAGCATCCTTCAACATCTGTGAAGGAATGGAAGAAGACTGCCCATGTGCAGAGAGGATTCATAAGTAGAACTCTCCATGAACTGGATGCTGGTGCCCATCCACAACTTGAGGCACTAGCCACCTCAGGAACTATTCTACAGCTGGAATTGGAAGCTCCACCTCCCAAAAATGAGGGAGGAAGAGATGGTTGGGCACCAACTTCAACTACTGATTAGTAAATTTGGCAGTCTAAAGTATAATCCTAAGAACAGCTAAATTTTGAAGCTGTCCAAGTCAGAAAGAGGCCAGTAGCCACCATTTTAACTCTGCCCCTGGCACAAGGGGAAGCAGGTCAGACTGAAAACCATAGTGCTGGAAGGGACTGGAGTCTTTCCATCCAGATTGGATTGTAGCTCTAGCATAAGCCCCAGTCCATCTCTGGGAGGGAAGAAGCTGGGGAGACCTGTGCCAGCCTCTCGAGGAAACTACAGGCCATGCCAAGGTGGTTGGTACTCATCCTACTCTGGTAGTGCAAACCACCTCAGGAGCTATTCTGTGGCTGGAATTGGAAGTTCCATTTCCCAAACATGGGTCAGGAAGAGACAGTTAGCTACCTATTTGAGCTACTCATTAGTAGATTTGGCTGACTAAAGTATGACCTTAAGAATAGCTAAAGTTTGGACCTGTCCAAGTCAGAAAAAGGTTGGTAGCTGCCATTTTGACTCCATCACAGCAAGAGGGGAAGTTGGGTTTCCTGAAAATCAAAGTGAAGGTTCGGACCTGCTTTTTTCACCCAGATCAGCCTGCAGCCCTAGCCTAGGCTTCAGCCCCACTTTGAGCAGGGAGGAAGCCACACTAGCCTCTCCAGGTCACTGCAGGTACCTTTGGCTGGCACAGATTGAATAGTTCAAAGACTACTGGGGCAACTGTAGTTATTTTGGACCCACACAGCATACATAGATTGCTGCCCACACTGCAGCTCTAACCCCACCCCTGGCAAAGAATAAAGGGGCATGAAGCTCCATCAGTCTCTCTAAACAACTACAGTCTAGGCCTGCATGACTTGGATTATTATACATGGCTGTGGCTCTGTCCCTACCCCAGGCAAAGGAGAAAGTTGGGAGAAACTTCACTGGTCCCTGGGGCAATGAGGGCAGCTTAAGGCACCACAGCTTGCAATACCAACTACATTCTTGGCTCCTACTAGATGAGCAACAAGGGGGAAAGGGCAAGAAAGCCTTAAACTAAAGAGAGAAACTGCATCCGGAACAACTACATCTACTAAACCAGATGCTAAGACACCAACAGAAAATTATAATCCACACCAAGAAACAGGAAATATGGGCCAGTTAAAGGAATAAGATAAGCCTCCAGATGACATAAAGAAGTTGAGACAACTAATCATAGATGTTCAAACAAATCTCCTTAACAAATTCAATGAAATGGCTAAAGAGATTAAGAACATTAAGAAGACACTGGGTGAATGCTAAGAAGAATATGAAAGCATACACAGAAAAATAGATCTTGCAGGAATGAAAGGCACAATAAATGAAATAAAAAATATACTGGAATCATATAATAGCAGATTTGAGAAGGCCGAAGAAAGAATTGGTGAGCTTGAAGAAATGGCCTCTGAAAGCAAACATACAAAAGAACAGGTGAAAAGAATGGGAAAAAAAATGAACAGGGTCTCAGGGAAGTAAATGACAGCAAGAGATGTGCAAACATACTTGTCATGGGTGTCCCAGATGGAGAAGAGAAGGAAAAAGGAGAAGAAGGAATATTTGAATAAATAATGGTGCAAAATTTCCCAACCTTATTGAAGGACATAGATATCGGTGTCCAAGAAGCACAGCATACTCCCATCTGAATAAATTAGAATAGATCAACTCTGAGACACATACTAATCAGAATGTCAAATGCCAAAAACAAAGAGAGAATTTTGAGAAGAGTAAGAGAAAAGCAATGTATAACATATAAGGATATCAAATAAGTTAAGTGCCAATTTCTCATCAGAAATCATGAAGGCAAGAAGGCAGTGGTATGATATATTTAAGATACTGCAAGAGAAAATCTTCCAGCCAAGAATCTTATATCCAGCAAGATTATCTTTAAAAAATGAGGGTGAGTTTAGAATATTCACAGATAAACAAAAACTGGCAGTTTGTAACCAAGAGACTGGCTTTGTTGGAAATACTAAAGGGTTTACTACAGTTTGAAAAGAAAAGATGGGAGAGAGAGGCTTGGTAGAGAGTCTAGAAATGAAGATTTTCCTAATAAAAATAACTAAAAGTCTCAAAAGAGTGGTGAAAATAAAATATGACAGCTAAAACCCAAAGGTCAAAATGGGTGAAAATAAGAACTCCATTTCCATTAATAACATTGAATGTTAAGGGATGAAACTTCCCAACCAAAAGACACAGACTGGCAGAATGGATAAAAATATATGGCCACCTACATACTGTCTGCAAAAGAGTCACCTTAGACCCAAGGATACCAATAGATTGAAAGTGAAAAGCTGGAAAAAGATATTCCACACATGCATTAACAGAAACAAACCGAAGAAAGCCAGAGTTGCTATACTTATATCAGATGAAATAGGCTTTAATAGAAACTAGTAATGTGCAATCTGAGGAGGAAGTCAGGAAAGGAAAAAACATTCTATGATCATGGATTGGAAGACTAAATATCATTAAGATGTCAAGTCTACATAAATTAATATACAGAATCAATGAAATCCTGATAAAAATTCTACCAGCATTTAAAAAAAAATAAATCGAAAATATAATTATCAAATTTATTTGGAAGGGTAAAGGGGTCCTGAATAGCCAGAAACAAAAAGTTGGAGGACTCCCATTTCTGGACTTTAAATCATATTACCAGAAAGTGGACTTGGCCCAGTGGTTAGGGCATCCGTCTACCATATGGGAGGTCTGTGGTTCAAACCCCGGGCCTCCTTGACCCGTGTGGAGCTGGCCCATGTGCAGTGCTGATGCGCGCAAAGAGTGCCGAGGCACTCAGGGGTGTCCCCTGCATAGGGGAGCCCCATGTGCAAGGAGTGTGCACCATAAGGAGAGCTGCCCAGCGCAAAACAAAGTTCAGCCTGCCCAGGAATGGTGCTGCACACAGAGGGAGATGACACAAGAAGACACAACAAAAAGAAACACAGATTCCCATGCCACTGACAACAACAGAAGCAGACAAAGAAGAACACACAGCAAATAGACACAGAGAACAGAAAACTGGGGCTTGGGGAGGGGAGAGAAATAAATAAATAAAAATAAATCTTTAAAAAAAGATCATATTACCTAGCTACAGTGGTAAAAACAGCATGGTACTGGCATAATGACAGACATGTAAACCAATGGAATCAAATTGATGGTTCAGAAACAGATCCTCTCATCCATGGTCAAGTGATTTTTGGCAAGCCTGTCAATTCCACCCAGCTTGGGCAGAACAGTACATTTAATAAATGGTGCTGGCAGAACTAGATATCCATAGCCAAAAGACAGAATGAGGACTCCTATTTCACACCTTATCCAAAAATTACTCAAAATGGATCAAAGACCTAAATATAAAAGCAAAAACCATAAAGCTTCTAGATGAATATTTAGGAAAACATCTTCATGACCTGGTGGTAGTTAGTGGATTCTTACAGGAAATAAGAGGAGTACTGAGATGGACTACTGATGTTTGATGTATGCAGAAATTTTAATTATCTTTACTCTAAAAGTGTAGAAATATAGAGAGTTGATGGTAACATAGTGAATAACAGCTGGTTTACAAATGGGATTGTGGCTGAAAAGGGTAGTCTAGGGATGTAAATGCCAATTGAAAGAAAACTAGAGAATAATCTAAGGACTGATTAACCCAGTAAACTTAGAGGTGGATACAGAATTGTGGTTGATGGTATAGATGCAAGAGTGTTCTTTGTGACCTAGAACAGATGTACATCACTATTGCAGGGTGGTGGGAATGAGGGGAAGCATGGGAAAATGCAACTGCAGTGACTTATGGACTGTGATTAACAGTAATGTAATATTCATGCATCGATGCCAAAGATGTACTGTGTTGATAATGGGGAAGTATGAAAAAAGTTTGCCAAATGTACGCTAGGGACCTGGTAATAGTCTGATGATATTAGCTCATAATCTGAAACAAATGTTCTACCGTGGTGTGATGCATTGATAGAGGAGTATTGTATGGGAGTTCTGCACTCATACATGATGGTTTTGTAAGTTTACAACTTCTGTCATAAAAATATATTTAACAAATAATAATAGGGTGGGTTGAGAAAAATACACCAAATGTAAGGTAAGGACTATAGTTAGTAATAAGATTTTGATGATATTCTTTCATAATTTGTAACAAATGGCTCACAACAATGCAAGGTGTTAGTGGTAGGGTGATGTATGGGATCCCTGTTTGATGTTATACATGTTGGCTTTGTAAGTTTAAACTTACTATACACTTATTGTTTATGTATGTTTATATATGAATGACATACTTCAATATTTTTTTAATAAAAAAAATAAAGTAATATGGAGGTTTCACTTCTGTAATGATCTAGTGAGAAGCTCTATGGACCTGCCTCCCTGGGAATCAAACATAATGGTAACATTTTCTGTTTGTTTTTATTTTTAAAGCATTCACAGTCTGGAAATTGTTCTGAAGATACACAGCAGATGAGGAAACAATAATTCAAGAAATTCTACTAAAATTTGATAAGAACTGTGAGGGTCTATTGTATTTAATCCACAATCTGCTCCCTTCCTTCCCTATTCCAAATGAGCATAATGGAAACACCACTGAAAGTGGGTACATCCAAGGCCACATGAATCCTTCTTCCCTCAGCTTCTAGTTGAGCACTTTGGGTCTCCCAATGAGGGCCAGGTCACCAGCATTTCTCACTCCACCCATACATTTTGCAGAGGCTAAATTCCAGGTGATTGTGGCTGAAATGCCAGGAAAAAACTATCCCATTTATAAAAGCATCAAAAGGAATGAAAGGATAATTTTAATGAATGGTTTCAAAGTTAATGCTATTAAAAGTACAAAACATTGTTTAAAGAATTTAAAGATGGCCTAAATAAATGGCAGTACATCTTATTTTCATGGAGGGAACATAATATGAGTAGGAAGGCAATACTCCCGATATTGGTTTACAAATTCAACATAATCCTCAACAAAATTCTAGTTGGCTTCTTTGTAGAAATAGACAAATTGATTCCAAATTCCATATGGAAATTCAAGTGACCCAGAATAGCCAAAATAATCTTGAAAAAGAACAAATTTGGAGGAGTCACACTTCCCACCAAAATTTCAAAATTTTCTATGAAGCTACAGTAATCAAGACAGTGTGGGATTGACTTAAGGATAGATATATAGATGGATGAAATATTATTCCATAAATAATCTTTCACATTTGCAATCACTTTTTTTCAGGGTGCCAAGATGATTAAAAGGGGGAAAGAATAGCCTTTTCTACAGATTGTGCTGGGACAACCAGATTTCCACATACAAAGAATTAAGTCAGGCTACTACCTCATCATATATAGAAAAATTAACTTAAAATAGATTGAAGACCTAAAGATAAGAGTAAACATATAAACTCTTAGGAGAGAATCTTAGAAGATAACATAGGAGAAAATCTCCATGATTTACTTGGATTAGGCAATGGTTTATAGATATGACACAAAAAGCACAAGCAACAAAAGAAAAAATACATAAATTATACGTCATCAAAATTTAAGATTTTTGTATTTCAAAGGACATCATAAAGTGAAAAGATATCCATTAAAATGGGAGAAAATATTTGTAAATAATCTAGCTGGTAGGGAATTTGTATTTAGAATATATAAAGACTCTTACAACTCAATAATAAAAAGATAACCAAATTAAAAGTTGAGAAGGATCTGAATAGACATTTCTTCAAGGCAGAAATACAAATGGTCAGTAAGTAAATGAAAATATGCTAAATATTATACGCCATTAGGGAGGTAAAAATAAAAACCACCATGAGATACACACTGACAAGTGCTAGGATGACTATAATCAACATAGAGGAAATAATAAGTGTTGATGAGGATGTGAAGGGATTGGAATCCTTGTACAGTACTCGTTGGAATTTAGAATGGTGAAGCTGCTTTGAAAAGCAGTCTGGAAGTACCTCAAACCTTTAAACATAGAGTTACCATATGACCCAGCAATTTTCCTTTGAAGTATGTATCCAAGAGAAATGAAAACATACATCCACACAAAATCTTGCACGTGAGATAGCAACAAGATGAAAGTCCATTAATTGATGAATGTATAAATAAAATGTAAGTCCATACAATGGAATATTATTCAACAATAAAAAGAACAAATTACTGATTATATGCTACACCATGGAAGAACCTCGAAAACATTATGCCCAGTGAAGGAAGACAGTCACACAAAAAAACACTAATTCCATGATTCCATTTATGTGAAATGTCTGAATAGGAAAATTTTGAGAGACAGAAAGTAAATAAATGGTTGCCTAGGGGAGGAGGTTGTGGGAAACTGGTGACTGTATAGGGTTTTTTCTTGGGGTGATGAAAATGTTCTAAAATGATTGTGAAGATGTTTGCACAACTCTAAGAATATTCTTTAAAGCATTTAATTGTGCATTTTAAATGTATGAATTCTACGGTATGTGAATTTTATATTATTCCACATAAAGTAAGTTGGAGGATATATATGTATACACACATACATATATTAGATACAAAATATATCCATATGCTAGAACTATTTTTATATAAAACTACCTACCCAAACATTGTTTGTTTTAATGCAGAGAAAATTTTGGAGAGAATGAACTTAATCGCTCTAAAAAAAATTAACGTGACTTGGTGTCTACAATGAATTATTTAATTTTTTTATGTAAAATTTTTTTCCACAGTCATTTGAATACATATAAAAAAGGACTTTTTCTCTTGCCTAATTTTTCCAGCTAAAACTTCCAGTACAATGTTAGATAACAGTGGTGATAGTGGGCATCTGTATCTTCTTTCTGATCTTAGAGGGAAAGTTTTCAGTCTTTCACCATTGAGCTGTGGGCTTTTCACATATGCCCTTTTATCAAGCTGAGGAAGATTCCTTCTATTCCTAGTTTTTCAAGTGTTTTTATCTAGGGGTGCTGTTTTTTATCAAATGCCTATTTTGCATCATTTAAAATGATCAAGTGGGTATTTTCCTCTATTCTGTTAATGTGGTGTATTACATCAATTGTTTTTCTTATGTTGACCCACCCTTGGAAACCTAGGATAAATCCCACTTGATCATGGTGTACAATTTTTTTAATGTGCTGTTGGATTCACTTTGCTAGTATTTTATTGAGGATTTCTGTATCAATATTCATAAAGGATATGTGTCTGTAGCTTTCTTGTGTATCATCAGTTGGATTGGTATGAGGGTGATGTTGGCCATATATAATGAGTTAGGGAGTGTTTCCTCCTCTTCAGTATTTTTGAAGACTGAACATGTTTAGTGTTATTTTTCTTAGACTGCTTGGTATGAATCCATCTGCTCCACGGCTTTTCTTTGTTGGAAGGTTTTTGATTACTTATTTAATCTCGTTTCTAGTCATTGGTTTGTTGAAATTTTTATTTCTTTTTGAATCAGTAGCAACAGTTTGTGTGTTTCTAAGATTTTGTCCATTTCATCTAAGTACTCTAATTTGTTGGTGTACAGTTATTCATAGTATCCTCTTATATTCCATTTTGTTTTCTCTTTGGCGTCAGTATTAATGACCCCTTTGCATTTCTGATTTTAGTTCTGATGTTTTCTTTTTTTCTTTATCAATCTAGCAAAAGATTTGATTTTACTGATAATTTCAAAGAATCGACTTTTGGTTTTGTTGAGTCTATTCTTTATTCTTTATTTTTTTTCTCTCTCTCTCTTCTCTAAACTTTATTCCTTCCTTCTGTTCACTGTGGATTTAGTTTTCCCTTCTTTTCCCTATATCTTTCAGTTTTGAGTTTAGGCCTCCGATTTGAGGGTTTTTTTTTTTAACAAATTGATTTTTGACACATATTAATGAAGCATAAATTCATCCAAAGTGTAACATCAATGATATTTGGTTTAATCATATATTTGTGCATTTATCACTTCAGTCATTCTTAAAGCACTTTGATTATTCCAATAATAATAATAATAAACAAAAAACAAATGAACAAAGCTCATCACCTCTCAATCTCTTTATGCTTCCCCTGCTATATATAGCTGCTATTCTTTCTCCTTCTCTCTAGTATATTTGTATTTACATTTTGTAAAAACAGTCTTGTATATGCAATATCCCCCATATCATGGTTTACGTGAGGTTTTACTATCATATACAATACCATGTTACAATTTTTATCTTTCCTTCTAGTAATATACAGGACCTTAGACTTTCCCTTTCAACCAGTCATATCCACACAATAGCACTGATAGTTAAAAACACCATGATATGCTTTAACCATTTTTATTCATTTCCAAAGTTTACAAACAATCTTTTAACCAATTCTGCACAGATTAAACCTCAGCTTTCCATTCTCTATCCTCCTATTTTCTATTAACCTAGATTCTAATTATTAACTCCAGGAGTTTACACAATATATTTAGATCATAATAGTGCATTCATGCAGTATTTGTCCCTTTGTGTCTGGCTTGCTTCTCTCAACATAATGTCCTCCAGTTTCATTCATGTTGTCATATGCTTCACAACTTCTTACTGCTGCGCAATGTTCTATCAGGTATATAAACCACAATTTGTTGACCCATTCATTAGTTAAAGGGGCACCTGGGTTGTTTCCAACTTTTGGCAAGCATGAAAAATGCTGCTGTGTACATCAGTGCACAGATGTCTGTTCATATCACTTCTCTCAGTTCTTCAGGGTAAATACCTAGTACTGGTATTGCTGGATTACATGGCAAGTCATAATATTCAACTTTGATAAGAACTGCCAAACAATCCTCCACAGTGGCAGTACCATTCTACAAACCCACCAACAGTGAATAAGCATTCCAATCTCTCCACATCCTCTCCAATGTTTACAGTTTTCTAACTTTTTAATAGTGGCCAGTCTAATAGGTGTGAAATGATATTTCATTGGAGTTTTGATTTGCATTTCCCTAATCGCTAGTGATACTGAACATTTTTTCATGTGTTTCTTTGCCATTTGTATTTCTGTTTTGGACAATTATCTTTTCAAGTCTTTTATCCATTTTTTAAATTGGTAGTTTGTCTTTTTATTGTTGATTTGTATGATCTCTTTGTATAGCATGGATATTAAACCTTTACTAGATATGTGATTGCCAAATATTTTCTCCCATTGAGTCATCCACCTTTTCACCCCTTTGACAAAGTCCTTTGAGAGGAGGTCCCACTTAACTATTTATTCTCTTTTTTTGCTTGTGCTTTGTGTGTAACATTTAAGAAACTACTAACTACCCCCAAGATCTTGGAGATGTTGTCCTATATTTTCTTCAAGTAGTTTTATGGTTGTTGCTTTTATATTTAGGCCAACAATCCATTTTGAATTAATTTTTGTATAAGGTGTGGGATTTGGGTCTTTTTTCTTGCTTTTGGATATGTATATCCAGGTCTCCCAGAACCATTTGTTCAATAGACTGTTCTGGCCAGCTGGGAGAGATTGATGGCCTTGTAAAATATTACTTGATAGTAGATGTGAAGGTCAATTTCTGAATTCTTGTTTTGGTTCCATTTGTCAGAGTCTGTCTTTATGCCAGTACCATACTGTTTTTACTACTGTGGCTAAGTAATATGCTTTAAAGTTTGAAAGGCAGAGTCTCCAACTTTGTTATTTTTTAAGACTTTTTTTGCTACTCAGGGCCCCTTACACTTCCAAATAAATTTGATAATTGGTTTTTCCACTTCTACAAAAAAGGCTATTGGGATTTTTATTGGGATTGCATTGAATCTATAAATCAGTATGGGTAATATTCACATCTTAACAATATTTAGTTTTCCAATCTATGAACATGGAATGTCCTTCCATTTATTCAAGTCTTCTTCAGTTTCTTTTAGAGATGTTTTGTAGTTTTCTGAATACAGGTCCTTTGTGTCCTTGGCTAAGTTTATTCCTATTTTTTGTTTTAGTTGCTATTATAAATGGAATTTTTTTCTGATTTCCTCCTAGATTGCACATCAGTAGTGTATAGAAACACTATTGACTTTTGCGTATTAATCTTGTATCCTGCCCTTTGTTGGACTTGTCTATTAGTTGTAGTAGCTTTGTTGTGGATTTTTCAGGAGATTCTAGATGTAGGATCATATTAGCAAATCATGAAAATTTTACTTCTTCCTTTCCTATTTGAGTTCCTTTTATTTTTTTTATATAGCCTAGTTGCTCTAGCTAGAACCTCTAGCATGATATTGAATCAAAGTGGTGACAGTGGGCATCCTTGCCTTGTTCCTGATCTCATTGGGAAAGCTTTCAGGCTTTCACCATTGGGTACAATGTTAGGTTTTTCATATATGCACTCTACCATATTGAGAAAGCTTCCTTCTATTACTATCTTTTGGAGTATTTTTATAAGAAAGGGTGCTATATTTTGTCAAATACCTTCTCTGCATCGATTGAGAGGATCATGTGATTTTTCTTATTCAATTTATCAATGTAGTTTATCACACTAATTGATTTTCTTGTGTTGAACTATCCTTGCATACTTGAGATAAAACCCACTTGATCATGATGTATAATCTTTTAATGTGCTTTTGGGTTCTGTTTGCAAGCATTTTGCTGAGGATTTTTGCATCTATATTCATTAGAGATTGGTCTGTAATTTTCTTTTTTTGTTGTATATTTATCTGATTTTGGTACTAGGGTGATAGGCTTCAGAGAATGAGTTTTCCTTCCTGTTCAATTTTTTTTTGGAAGAGCTTGTGCAAGATTGATATTAGATTGTATTTGAATGACTGGTAAAATTCACATGTGAAGCCATTTGATCCCTGGCTTTTCATCTTTGGGAAGTTTTTGATAACTATTCCAATCTCTTCACTTGTGATTAGTATGTTAAGGTCTTCTATTTCTTTTAGGGTCTGTATAGGTGGTTTGTGTGTTTCTAGGAATTTGACCATCACCTCTACATTGTCTAGTTTAATGTCATACATTTGTTCACATATCTTCTTATGATCTCTCTCATTTCTGTGGGGTCTGTGGTAAAGTCCCCTATCTCATTTCTGGTTTTATTTATTTGCATCTTCTTTTTTATCAGTCTAGTTAAGAGTTTGTTGATTTTATTGATCTTCTCAAAGAATTAACTTCTGTTTTTTTTTATTCTATTTTTTTTTCTTTATTCATTTATTACAGCTCTGATCTTTACTGTTTTTTTCCTTTGGGATGCTTTGGGATTATTTTCCTGTTCTTTTTCTAGTTCCTCCAAGTGTGCAGTTAGATCTTCAATTTTAGCTCTTTCTTCTTTTTTAATGCATGCATTGAGGGCTATAAATTTCCCTCTCAGCACTACCTTTGCAGTGTCCCATAGGTTTTGATATGTTGTGTTCTCATTTTCATTCATCTCAAGATATTTACTGAATTCTTTTGCAATTTCTAGTTTGACCCACTGAATATTTAAGTGTGTGCTATTTAATCTCAATAAAGTTAATGAATTTTCCCCTTTCCATCCATTATTGTGTTCCAGCTTCATTTTGTTAAGATTAGAAAAAGAGTTTTGTATAACTTCAATCTTTTTAAATTTGAACATTGTCTTGTAGCCCAATATATGTCTTCTTTTTTTAAGTAAGCATTTAGAGCTACAAATTTCCCTAGCTCAGCTTCATCCCACAAGTGTTGGTACATTGTTTTCATTTTGATCTGCCTCAAAATATTTCCTCTTTTCCTTTGTGATTTCTTCTTCAATCCCTTCATTGCTTAAGTGCATGCTGCTTAATTTCCACAAGTTATTGACTTTCCCATTTCTCCCTCTGCTAATGATTTCTAGCTTCATTTTATTATGATCAAGGAAGATTTATTGTATGATATCAGTATTCTTTTATTTATTGAGACTTGCTTTTGACCTAACACATAGTCTATCCTGGAGAATAATCCATGTGTAGTAGAGAAGAATATTTATTCTGCTTCTGTTGAATGATATGTTCTATATGTTAGGTCTAGTTGTTTTAGGTATCATTCAAATATTCTACTTTCTTATTGATCTTCAGTCTAGATATTCTATTTGAAAGTGGTGTACTGAAATCTTGTACTATTAATGTAGAACTGTCTATTTATCCCTTTGAATCCATCAATATTTGTTCATATTTTGGGGGCTCTGTTGTTAGGTGCATATATACTTATATTGCTATATCTTCTTGTTAAATTGACCATTTTATCAGTATATAGTGTTCATCAACTGATAAATGTATAAAAAATGGGGTATATACAAAAATTAAATATTACTGAGCCTTAAAAAGGAATGAATCTATGATACATGTGACAATGTGAATGAACCTTGAAGACATCGTGGCCAGCAATCATTTTCTAGTGTGTATGCACTACTGAAGGCATTCTATCCATTTCCCTTCTCTGCTTCTAATATACTAATATTTCTCAAGGCACTCAATGGAGAGGCTCTTGAAATATAGCTTGTGAGTGATGTGTATTTGTGGGGCTGCTACATGTTTTAAACTGATACACTACCCCAAGCTTCACCTTTACTAATTCTTTACTATTTCAGCTGATTTCTTCTCACCCGCTTCAATGCTTTTCCAAAGGGCAATGTGTTTGTGTTTCCTATTTTTCCTCACAGGGGCTTGTCACTCTTTGAAAGTCTGATGCCTTACTGACTTATGACCTCAGGTCTCTGATAGGTTAGAAAGAAGTTACCATTTTTTTAAAAAGATATTCTGGGTCTCTCATTGATAGGGTAGGAGTGACTTTCTATTGTAGCTTTCTATATCCTAAGCAGAAACACTCATATTGCTGGGAGGAATGATTCAATAAATATTCAACTGTGGATTCATAATTCAAGAACTCAGACTTTTATTCCTTCCCCTTTACCTTTCTTTATTTTATATATTTAACATTCTGCTCTACCTTGGTCAATTAAATACACATTATGAAAGACACTGTCTATTATGAGAAGACACTGTCTAGCTTTTTTATGCATAGATTGTGATTTTGTGAATATCCATTATTCCACACATCCAGTGAGAATAACAATGAACTAAAATTGAGTTATAAAGAAAGGTCAATTTTGTTTTATGACTAATTAGCTTCTGGAATAAAGAAGATAACTTATTAAATTTTTTTAATGGAGGTACAAATGTTTTATTCTTTTCATACATGCTGACTAGAATAGGGATATTGTTGATCCAGTGTAGTAGTCAGTGTTCTCCAGAGAAACAGAACCAACATTATATATATTTATATATATATATAGTTATAACATATAGCTATTTAATTATATATTAACATAATAATATATAATTATATTATTAAGAAATTTATTTGAAAGAATTAGCTCACATGATAGTCAGGTCTGGCAAGTCAGGTCTGAAATATGTAGGACAGGCTGAAGACTGAAAACTCAGATAGGAGTTGATCTTTTAGTCTTGAGTCCTAACTCTGCAGGGCAGGCCATTAGGTGGAAATTCAGGCAGGATTTTATGTTTCAGTGTTGAAAAAGAATTTCTTCCTTTCTGGGAAACCTCAGTCTTTACTCTTAAGGCCTTTAACTGATTTGGTGAAGCCCATCCACATTAGCATAGGTAATCTTTGCTTAAAATCAACTGATTGCAGATATTAACCACATCTATAAAATACCTCTTCAGTAACACCCAGATTAATGTTGATTAAAAATTGGGCACTATCCTAGCCAGGTAGACACACAAGACACACCATGGCATCCATGATATTACTTAATAGTTATTTATTATTATTATATTATTATTAAATATACCAAATATTTATTTTCTATTAGATGCATTGCTAAACACACTGAAGCAAGTAATAGAAAATTATAAGTCATGGGCCAAATCTCAGCGATGACTTGCTCTTGTACAGCCCACAACTAAGCTAAGAATATTTTTTACATTTTTGAAGAGTTGTAAAAAAAAGAAGAAGAAGAAGAAGAACTTGGGAATTTGGGATAGAGACAACATGTGGCTCACAAAACCTAAAGTATTTATTATGAGGTCCTTTACAGAAAACCTTTGCTATCCCCTATGTCTGGAGGATACAAAATCAGGTAACATATTGCCCCTGTCCTCAAGGCCCTTTCCTGCTAATACAATAAATCAGGCTACATATAAATACATAAAATGTGAATTAGAAAGGAATGTGCCATGTGAAAAATATCAAATAGCATTCCATATAAGAATAGAGGAATGAGTAATTACTTCCCGTTAGGGGGATCAAGGAAGTATCTTTGGTAGAGATAGCATTTTTACAGGACAGCAAAATATGGGTAGAATTAAGACATTCAGGGAACTAAATAAATCAAAGAAGCAATGTATACCCAAGGTTAAGAAACAAAAATATTGACTTTATAATTTATGGACTGGAAAATCATGTGATCATGTGATCCATTTACTTTTCTGTCCTCAGTCATTAGCCCTGCCCAAATAAGATTCATTTTCAAATGAAATTCATGTTAAATGTTTTTAGAATTTTACTTGGTAAAAATGTCTTATAAATATATATTTCTACTCAATATACTTATACAAATATCTGCATCTTAACCTTTCTGCATAAATTGAATTGATGACATGGAATCAAAAGTGGGTTCTTCTTAAATTGGGGCATGTGTATCCCCTGATGTTGCATTCTAAGATAAGATATACAACCCATAGAAGAAGTATCTTTTATGTACCTAGAACATTAACTTTACCACAAAATTGGGGAAGAGCATGTCAGCTAATTGTTCACTTCTCATGAAAGCCCACCAAACAGAATGGTTTAGTATGTTGTGACTGAATAGGAAATCTAGTTATTTTGTGATAATTAGAAACTCAGCATGCCATTTACATCATGAATTTGGAACTCTGCTGTGACAACACCAGACTTTGCTAATGTCACTGGTCCCCCAGGCTGATTCTTATCTGTCCAAATGGAGAAGTTGCACCACAGAGGTTTGCCAAGATTTCTAATTGGCAACCTATATAGGCTTTCCTTTTATTTTATAGACTACTGTTAGCCTACAAACAAGGATTTTGCATTCTTAGTTTTGAATATACATACACACACACACCAAATATTCACCCTTCTTGCCACTACTACATTCAATAAAATATTTTGAATGAGGATGGCTTTCACAATTCTTAAATTTTCTGGCACATACTTCCCCTTTTATATTCACCTGTGTCTTTAGTTGTTAAAGAGCCTTACTCTCTGTTTACCTGAGCTGCTAAAAGGGGAGCTGGCTGAAGATGTATCTAGAGGGGCATATTGATCAGGGTTCAGTAAAGTTACAAAGCAGGTAAGCTGCCCTCTGCTGGGTGATCCAAGTGACATGCTAGCTGTTATAAATGAAAAGTGCACAACCCACGAGTTTGAAACCAATGACTTTCTCAAAGGGCCATAGATGATCCATAGGAATTGGTGGAACATACAGACAGCTTCCTGGAACTGAGTGTTAGTGAGTTTTCTAGTGCTGACCACAATCCTTTGCATGGACTGATCCTTTCCCATCTTTGACTTCTCCCCTTTCCTCCCTGCTATCTCAGTCGCCCCCAGGCCATATCATCTTCTGAGGTAGAATCCATGGGTCTTCCTCTTTTCCTAATTCTACTGACATGGATTGAACACTTGCTTCCCTAAGGTCCCCCCTTTTGATTCTCAAAAACCCTGTTACAGATGTTAAAAGAAAAACAAAGCTGAACATTGACAGCAATTTTAAATCCCACCATTAAAAAATCAAAAAACTTTATTCTCCTGGAAACAATGTAGACAGCTCTCACTAATTAGGAAAGGTCAAAATCAAGCAAGCGATAAATAAAGAGCACAAATATTTCAGTCTATAATATGGATATATTTACACAGACACAATTAAATGTAGTTATAATTTCCACCACAGTGAGTTTCATTTTCATAAAATAACCATAAAAGTTGGTTTTTACTATTGTAATGTCATTCTTGGTTTCTCTAAAAAGGGGAGTAATTTTTAATTACATTTAAGATGGGCATACAGATTATTTACTTAAACAGAAAATTTTAACCAGAAACTTGAAATCTGATTTACACAAGATTATGGAACAAAATTTCAAAAAATCAGAGGTATTGAGGGTTGCCTCAGACATGATGTTCCTAAGATTCCCAATAATGACTTTGACAATTAAGAAAATCATCACTGCCTCATAAGTAATAAGCACCAGCAAAATAAAATATATTGATGTTTATTTAAGACATGGTTTTTTATTGTAGAGGAATAATGAACCTAAAAACTGAGAAAATTTTTGCTAGAAAACCTTGAGACAAAATGGTCTGATATCATCACTTTTGCAGCAGCATCTCAAATTCAATTAATACAATTTTAAGAATAATCACCAGATTTTTTTTCTAAATAAAAAGAAATAAGGCTTTTATAGAAGTAATTCAATAAAAACACAAATGGGCAAATAAAATATCATTCAAAGTTAACTTCAAGGTCATTTTCAAAAATACTTTAAAAGATGCACATGCTGTAGGAGAATATTTGATGGAGCTCATGCTACAGGCATGGCTAAATCTATATTGGATCAAAAGGAGGCAGCCAAGCTGAAAAAAGGTACCCATACGAAACTTTGGCAATGGTAACCCGCATCAAGGACATTGCTCATTCTGAATGACCCAGCAGACACTGTATCATTTACCAAGAATATTCACCTCTAACAATATGCCTCCTGATTTTATCAGTGTGTTCAATGGGGTGGTAAAATGGAAACTTTTACTTATAAAAAGTCCAATGCTTTGAAAAACTTGTTTAAAAAAACAATAGGAAGTGACTTTGAAAACTTACTATACAAGTAAACTCTAGCTCAGTGTGGAAAATTGCAACCCAGATGTGCAGGAGGGGAATCTTAATGTTTTAACGTCAGCTTCAATGATTATTTCCCTCACAGAGAAAGGGCATTAAGACGTAAAATAAAATATGAAATGAAAAAGAAAAAAAAAAGACATCCAACAAAGACTTAACTTTGGATAATACTAATTCATTTTGTCCTCAATGATAAAGGGAGCTTAACAAAATTGGCTTATCTAGCAGATACAGTTTCAAAGCTACATAATCTTAATCAATAACTGCAAGAGGAAACTCTCCTGACTGTAACTGCATATGACAAGATCACTGCAGTTAAAAGAATGTTGAGAGCTGGATTAGGAGAATTGCTTGTGGAAATGATAAGGTATTTGAACATTTTAGTTCAATTAAAAGTAATGATGTTTACATGTTTTGTTAAGGATAAGAATATCATCATCATTCATCTTTCTTCACTGAAGAGTCCTCTGATGAGTATAGGCAGGAGATAGTAAGAGGATGCCTGGTATAGTGAGAACTGTCAGGCTTATCATGTGACTCAAATATACAGAGAATTCATAAAATTTCCAGCAACAACAGTCTATATATATATATATTGTACCTCAAATCATGTCTTTGGAACATTCTGGAAGGTTTCCTCAATGATTATTACAGCATAGCTTACATATCAATAAAAGAAAACAGTTGTGACTTCAGTCTATGTATACATGTATACATACATCCCTTTTTAAAAAATCACGTATTTCCTTTATTTTAAAGCCTGATAATACCTAGAAACCATTGTGTAGTCTTTTGCCTACATGACAATGAATAGTTGATTCAAGTACATTTCATGTCTTATGAAATTCCTGTGAAACATGGTACATTAGGCTGATTATTTTTCAAGGCAAACTCAATTACAAAACGGATACACCTTGAACTATTAAGCAAAGAGTAACTGAAAAAAAGTTTCCTGTGTCTCTGAAATGGGTGATATAGGATGGAACTACTTAAAATTTGTTAACATTTGGAAACAATGCTGACAAAAGCTAAGTTGAGGGGGAAAAAAGGATGATTTGGGGATGTTCATCCTAAATCTAAATGCAGTATTTTGCTTATATCCATTCTTACTGGATGACTCCTATCCTGAAGGCCACTGCCAAGTTCCTTGTGTGAAGGGCAGTTCTCTGCACAGGACACCTGCTGGGTAAGTGAACAAGTGGAGGTACAGAGAAAGGTGAGCCATCTCAGAAGAGAAGCAAGTGTTGTCCAAGGTCCTCATGCCCCAGCTACCCATTGCTGTCCATCACAGGTGAAGTCACCCCCAAGATGACCCAAGTGATTGCTTGTTGAGTTCTTTTCCTAAAAATCAGCCCAATCTTTATAAGGCAAACATTTTCTCATGACATTGTGTTGGCATATTAGAAAATATTGATGTTCCTTCTAAATCACCACCCCCTTTATTACTCATTTGTGTGCTGCAGAAAGACATTTATTTAAATGAATGTGAACATCACCAATATTTGAGAGACCCGAATAAGCAACCATAAGGAAAGTTCTGAGCACACCACATGAAAGAATCACATGAGAAGCGGCAGGGGGATCGAGGGGATGCAGTTTGACCAGATAGTATGTGGTTGCTTAAAAAGCCCAGGAAGAAAATAAAGCTACTGCCCTCATAGAAACTTCCCCAATTCCCGTGCCTTCTCTGAGGTTGCATGGCTTTCTTTATAGATATTAGCATGGTCAAATGGCTTTGTTTTGCAGTTGTTTGTATATAACACATTATTTTTCTATTTTTGTATAACAAATTTCCATAGATTTCACAGCTTAAATAATGCATATTTACCTCACAGTTTCCAGGGGGCAGGAATCAGGTATGGCTTAGCTGGTTCCCCTGTTCCATTGGGGCTGTGGTCTCACCTGAGGTTCAAGGTCCAATTCCAAACTCATGAGGCTGGCAGCAGAATTCATTTCCTCTCGACTGTAGAATGCTTTGCAACTTGCTTCTTGAAGTTCAGCAAGAGAGAGCTGTTTACATACATTCTTTATTGAAACACCAAGATATATTTCCTGGTGATGGAACTTTACTTATTTGAGTCTATTTCATTTTCCAATTCATAAGCTCAGTGCTATAGTATATTATGTACAACCAAGAAACATAGAAAACAATTTCTCTAACTGTAAGCAATGACATTTAAACATATAATTTATATTAAAGTTCATGCAAAATATATTATTGAGTAGAATGTGAAATCTGAAGGAATCATTAAGATAAAATATGAGTATTATTATTTTCTGTGGATCATCCAGAATATCCAGAATATCCAGAATGTATTTTCCTCTTATTTGGGAACTATTTTACAGAAAAACTTGAGAAATTTGGCATTATTTAACTATCTTCAACATGTGTGTTTTCCATGTATTTCTACTGAGCTAGCCACAGGAGTGACCAAACACTCTTTCAGTTTGTCTCCCCTGTGAACAGTGGTTTTCAAATGAGATGTTGATGTATAGTAAAACCAATATTGCTTTAAATGAATGTTGGAAGTCAAAAGTTACTGAATAAAAGAACAGCATTGTAAGATAGCCTAGTTTTGCTTAAAGCATAAAAGCTGGTTTCAAAATGTCTTGAATGGAAATTAGAGTTCAGTGATTACTAAATGAATGAGTTTGGTCAAGTTACTTAACTTGTCTACACATCAGTTTCTCAGGTCTCAGGTAAGAATAACATATGGACCCATGAATTTGATTTTTTTGAGGTTACATTAGTTCATTATGCTTTTAGTGCCTGATGAAGATTCAGTGATCAATAAGTGGTAGCATTTTGTAAAATCCAGTTTGGAAGAACCCTGACCTGGGATAGAATAAAGCAGGTAGCAGGGTCCAAAGCAGTGAGGTATGCAATTCTCTCCACCATGCTAGAAAGACCCTTCAGAGACCGCCTGTTCCTTGGTGTCAAACCTGGGTGGGAGGAAATAGCACAGTACTGCTGGGGTCTATGGATATCAATGCAGATAGAGGGAGTACGTTCATTCCAGATTTGCAAGCACTCCAGAAGGGAAGTGAGCTTGAGAAATTTGAGGTTGAAGGGGAAGGTTAAGACAAGCACGCCAGATAATGGACTTTGAGTGGGCCGTCAAACCACAAAGACCCTGAGACAGAAGAAAGAACTAAAACATGAAGACTGTCATGGACATTGAATTAGTAGTGGTCAGGAAAAGGTAACTGCAGAAATGAGAGTCTATGGAAAAGTCAGAATCAGCAGAAGCTGGGGCTGTCACCTGTGGCTGATTTTTTATATCTTCTCTGCCATGTGACAAGTAGTTTACGTCTATTTAGAGAATGAGCAAGAAAGGAAAACATTTCGGGCCCTGTCTTGAGGAAACTTGAGGGAACCCAGCAATGACCAAAGAAGTTCTCCAAGTAATAAGTGATCCAAGTAATATAAAATATATCCTATGAGGATCAATTAAAAATACCAATGCTATCAAATCTAGCTACAAGGAGAACAACTGCTATTTTCAAGCATCTGAACTGTTATATTAGGGATTTAGCAACCAGTTGATCTTAATGCCCACAGATGTCTCAAAAGAGGGAAATATTTAAAGTAATGTGGAAACATATCTGTCATTAAAAAAGGAACTTTTAATGACACTTTGTGATGACCTTTAAGATTGTGGGATTTTTTGTATCTGGTATCAAGAGAATGGTCAGCAATCCTCCTAAAATGGCTTAACCATTAATCACCAAAACTTTTTATATTATCCTCACCATTCCTCCAACACACAGGTGCTTATTCCATGTTTTCAATTTTTAACTTACTGAACTATACATTTAAAATCTAATTACTTTATTTACCAGATTTTAAATTCAGGTAGTTTTAATTATATATCAAAGAGTTTCTTAACATGATGAGGAAAAAAAAAAAAATATATATATATATATATATATATATATATATATATATATATATATATTTACACCCATGCAAAGAAACATGACATTTCACTTCTGAGGGCAAATGCATAATATTTATTAGGTTTCAAAAACACTACAAATTTCCCATGGATTCCCATTTCTACTTTGGAGGAGGTAAGTGTAGGAACCACTGTTTTAGTTACCAAAAGAAAGCCTCTGGCAAGATTCTTTTCCATTATTTTCCAATTTAATGGTCTTAGGATAGCACTCAGAGTTGTCCTTTAGAAAAGAGTTCCTACACTCCAGCGGTAGGCTCACAAATGATTTGGTGGACTTATGTGACCACCCAGGATCTTATTTCCCCTTCTTTTTGTGATAAGTTCCCACTCTTTAGAGGGAATTATTTTTCCCACAGTGCACATAGTCCAGTGAAATTATAAATCAAGCTACCTGAAAAAACAGGTAGACACTTAAACAAAGCTGGGCTAATTGGGCATGTTCTCTCCGGCATTTTCTTCTTAACCAAAATAGGAAATTACTACCAACATTGGAGATCATTCGTTCAAACCACTGTTGCCTGCTGTCAAGAGCCAAGACTATTTTGATGCCTGTCCTTCCAAACTTGGTTCTTTATCCCTTTCATTGAGATTTGTGTTAATCAGATAATATCAACCACATTAATAAGATTTCTGGATGATTAACATCTCTAGATGGCTTTCCTACTGCCTCTTTCAATAATCCTCACCTTCAATATGCCAACAGAATATAAATAGCTGTGCAAAGCTAATGACTTAGAATGAGATTCTAAGATAAATGGGGGAGATTTAATTGTCTATGAATATGTTTTCCAGCAACTGACAGTTAACGGAACTTTTAGACTGTAGTCTTCGATTATGGTTACATACCCAGCTAACTTACGAGAAGAACCTAATTTATTCATATTTGTATGTGTATATGCCTGTTCTCTGTTTGAAGCCATTCAGTTCTTTATAAGCACCCTGAGTCACTGGTTCTCAAAGTATGGATCCAAGATGGCCAGCAGCAGTATCTGGGAATTCATGAGAGATGTAAAGTCTTGGTCTCTACCCAAGACCTCCAGAATCAGAAACTCTAGAGGTGGGGTTTAGCAATCTGTGTTTTAACATGTCCTTCAGGTGATTCTGATGAGTGCTAAAGTTTAAGGACTCCTAGGCTAGGTAAAGGTTAGAACTAGAAAGGAAACCCTTGCCTAATTCTCTCTTTATGAGAGACTGTAAGAAATCCTGAAAAGCATCCCTCTGTGGGCCTTGTCCTACTGCCAAAGCCCTCCTCCTTCCTCTACCTCCAGTCTTTCTTTGTTTGTTGCCTCAAGAAAAAGAGAAATGGTCATTAAAGAAAGGCAGGAGGGCTGAAAGTAGAGCACTTTGGTCAGTTATGCAAAGCGTGCAACCCCATTTCTGACTATTTGATTGTTTTATTTGCCCCAGAGACACCATTTCTCACACACTTGGCTCCTCTGTTTAAAAGGAACCCCAAATAATCATTTTCTTGTGCTTCAATGCACTACTCTCCCAAGTATTCTTTTTAAATTGAGTGAAAATTAAATTTGCACACAGTTCCATAATAGAATTTCTTTCCATGAGACCCATCTTCTAATGGAAAGAACTGCCCTGTTAAATTAAAAGTATGGAAATCTGTAAAACATGAGATCCAACATATGAAACCAAAAACCTAATTTATTTATTCATTTCGCTAGACAATATGATGAAGCATAACAAGAAAATGATAAAATGAAGTTGTGTTCCTGTCTCCTCCTGCATTTCCCTTTCCTGCTTAGAAAAGGTCAGTGTAAGAAAAACATGACCTTAAAATCTGCTTTCCAATGAAGTAAAACCAGTGAAGACAAATATTTTCCATGTCCTATTAATCTGAAAATCTTATTGGAAATTTTTTTAAAACCTCATTATGTGCAATTTTTATTTTAATTTCAAATGTCTTCAAGTTAAAATATAGATATATATTTTTGTAGCAAGCCTGGGATGAATTCCAAATAATTTCAAAATTGCTATCAGAATAGTACTTTGGTTATAGTTTAAAAAACCAAGTACATAATCTGTAGTGTTTTATGAGGTTATTAATTTGAATTATGGAATTCTAATTGCCTAGGAGCTTGTCCATAAACCACTGCTCTCCTCTGGGGCAGAATGGAAAAGAACACAAAGTATTCCCACCAGGAAGCTTGGAAGTTTGTCAGACCTACAAATGTTTATCAAACTTTACAGTTTCTCTCAGGGCTTTGGATATTTTGCAAATGCTGTGATCAAAAGGTAACCATGACCTCAGAGGTATGTGTGTATGTGTGTGCTTAGCTTTTCCTTGGCATGCCATACGCACATTGAAATACTGGCATTGCAAGAGGCCAGAACTATGTCAACTCCAATAACTGAGGTGTCTTTCTTTTATAATGATAATTAACAAGATTGTTTGGTGTGTATGTGGGTTTGTCTAACTTTATGCATGTGTAACAACATACATGTATGTAAGCACTGACTTGGTATGCACATAAAATAAATACTTTAAGGTTTCCAATGTTTATTCCAGCCTTTCAAAAATGCAAGTGAGCCCAAACTTACCACAGACCATGGTAATGAATAAAATTAGGTCACAAATCTTGTTTTGACATAGAAGACTTTACTATTGTGGACATTCAGTTCAATAATTTATTTTATTCATCTTTCTTTCTTTATTTATAAACAAAGTCTGGTTTCTTAAGTTTTCATGATCCAGATATCAAGCTTTTCATACCATTCATTTTACCATTCGTTTGACCTAGCAGACCAGGCTATGTACCTGGAATCAGAAGATTAATTTTGAACTTGTTTCCATAAAAATACGTGAGGTCCGACTACAAACCACACAAAAAATTTAAGAAAATAAATACAAACTACTGGGGTAACATAAAAGTAGAGAATTTTAAAATGTCTATATGGGCAGAGGAAAGTTGTCTGTCAATAAAGTAAAAAAAAGGGGGGAGGGAGAAGAGGAAACCACTTAAAATAAAACTATTTTATAAAGTTCTTATGTAAACTTCCATATTTTCTGTATTTTTTTGCCAGAGTCTCTTTCCTAGTGGAATCTGAAGTACTGCAAATACTAATTAATAAATCCAAACTATCCTCCTTGGGTGGTTAAAAAGAAAATTGTATAGGATACATCATAGCTCATGGAATTTCAGTTGGGTTCTTGATTAGATGATCAGTCATATCAATAATATGTTGAGAAGAAAGGTATCTTTATTCTGGCATCTGAACAAATCTATGGTTATAATGGACTAAACACAAGCTTCTAGACATTGAGACCAATCATCCAGCCACAGCGTTTATTAATTGACTATTTGTTTTTGGTGTTGAAGTAGTTTTTCTCCAAAGAGTAATTGGCTTGGTGAGAATCCCAAAAGAAAACAGTTTCTAAAAGGGCTTTTGGTACTTAGGAATTTTGAAAAATGATGAGAAGAAATATTTTTAATAAAAATAATAAATATTATTCCTTGGAACAAATCAAAGTATTGACTTTAACAATAAAAAGTTAAAAAATTCTGTATGGCAGCAACTGGGATAACTTCTGAGAAATTACTTTCTAGTAACTTTAAAACAGTAAATATTCAACTTGATTTATATGTTTTTTCTTTTAACTGAAAATGTGCAATGTATATGGCTTGAATGCATGTTCTTGTCTCAAATGTTCTACCACACACATTTCCACCAACTCTGAAGGCAAACATATTTTGACTAATGTTATTGCTTATGAAAATTTTCCCTGACTTGAAATCCTAACTCTGTGTTTCATTTAAACCGTCACATTTATAAATGGGCAATTGTTTAACTATTTTTCTTAGAGTTGCTTTAATAAGGGTGATAAAGTAAATAATCTAACTTTTCAGATACCATGAATTTTCCATTTGCTATTTGAGCACTTAGAAAGAAAAGAATCCTTGAGAGTGGGAAATTTTTCAAAATGATTCTTAGGTGCCAAGGCCTCTCGTTAACATTTCTCCAGTGAGTGTGTTTCAAGTTGTGTGAAGTTGTGTTTCATTTATATATACATATTTTTTTTAAAAAAGCAACTTAGGTAAAACTTGCCTGCTCTTATATTTTAAAACTATTGGCAAAATTCCTGCACTTGTACACTCTCACAAACAATAAAAATACACCACTCTACTCTTCTAGCATTATAAATGTAATTTGGCTGCATAGTTCTTTAATAGACATAATTCTCAAAAATAGTTTTTATATGTGGTATTAAGAACCACATTTTATGGAATATGAAGTGTGTTATGAATAAGTCTACTCCAGATGTGGGAGAAGAAATCCAGAGGTGGTGAACAAATCTCTGCCTCTATTTCAGGCTCAGAGCCATTGCTCAACCATCTCCAGCCAAGCATAACCTCAAAAGACTGCCAAATAATATGTATTACCTACCAGGAGTTGGCAAGGTAGCCAAAGCTAGGTACCTTGCCAATGCTGATACCTGCTATAGCCTGATACTGTTAGACTCCCTGATGGGGTCCTGGGCTTAGATTCTGAGTCCCTACAATAATAGTATTCTCATGAGAACTTTCCCTCTATCAACAAGGACAACTATTAAAAGGGAATGAAACATGGTAGGAGAGGGCTATGGTGATACAACCCAGAGTTCAAAGTCTGATTGTGCCATGTATTAATCGTTTGCCCTGGGCATGTTGCTAAGTTTTTTCTGAATATCTTATATTCATGAGCAAAATGTTTGTGCTGGCTAATGTGTTAAATCACTCAGCTCCTAACTTGCACTCTACACTCTGCTTTATATGACTGGGGACTGCAAACTCCATTTCTTCTTTCACAGGTGGCTCCTTGTTTGGTTATGCAGAGGAAGGGGAAGGAGGAAAGGCCTTCCTTCTTCCCTTTTAATTCCACTTCTCATGTACTCTTCCCAGCAATGGATCTTCCTCTAGCAGTAATAGTTGGCCCCCATTATCTGCTTCTATTGGCACTCACAGATAAAGGCTCAAGGTTCCTCATAGGTAGCTGCATCAGGTAGACATGACTTGTCTTAGAAGTGTAAGACCTGATGCCTCAGTATCCATTAACTGAGATCTACATTCTGAAAATCTCAATCTCTTCTGTTTATTTCCCCAGATTTAGCAGTGGTAACTGCTTCCTGGGCTTCCTCCATTTTCACTTTTTGCTCATTTGACCAACCAATAACTGTGTGCCAGTTGCCATATTAAATTCCTGCAATTGAATTACTTAGTGTGTTTTCTAATTTCTTGACTGGTCCCTGAATGTGAGATAATACTACCTACTAAAAAAATTTAAGTGGATTAAATGGAATTTAATATTAGATATTAGATGTTAAAAATGCCTGTTACAAAGCTTGGCACATAGTATTAATAAAATGCAAGGCTCTTCTCTCTACTTTTTAAAAGCAAAACTCTTCTCATCACCTCCGCTCTGCCCCATACAATTAGCTTGGAAAATATGTGGCTTTAGATAGTAGAGTACTTGAATTGAGGGAAGAAGCAGCCTTGCTTTCTAACATTCAGCTGGACTCCATAAGGTGTGGAAACATATAGGACATTTATAATCACATGCTCCCTGATGCTTTATTGAGTATTCGTTAAGTAGAACAGCAAGAATATTCTATACACATTAGAATAGAAAACCTTGTCTTTTAATCTTAGTGGTCCATACAGTAGGACCATAATGTGTCATCAAAATATCATGTAATTCTTTGATTTAATAACTATATTAAGTAAATATTGATAAGCCCTTTTCATTCATAGTGAACTTCAATTTTTTTTAATGTCAAAGTCAAGATCCTTTTTTCTGTTATCCCCTTCTAACATTATCTCATATCTCTCGAATCATCATACCAATAGTCACTATTCACTACCATGTCTACTTTTGTGTCATACTTCTGTTCCTCGTCTTCCTTCTCCCTTGAAATATTTTGCCCTTCATATCTTTATTTTATTTATTTATTTTTTATTTACTTCTCTCCCCTTCCCGCCCTCCCCCCCCCCACCCTGGTTGTCTGTTCTCTGTGTCTATTTGCTGCGTCTTCTTTGTCTGCTTCTGTTGTCAGCAGCACGGGAATCTGTGTTTCTTTTTGTTGCATCATCTTGTTGTGTCAGCTCTCCGTGTGGGTGGTGCCATTCTTAGGCAGGCTGCACTTTCTTTCTTGCTGGGCAGCTCTCCTAATGGGGCGCACTCCTTGCGCCTGGGGCTCCCCTACTCGGGGGACACACCTGCGTGGCAGGGCACTCCTTGCACACATCAGTACTGCGCATGGGCCAGCTCCACACGGGTCAAGGAGGCCCGGGGTTTGAACCGCAGACCTCCCATGTGGTAGACGGACGCTTTAACCACTGGGCCAAGTCCGCTGCCTCCCCTTCATATCATTGTATTTAAATTGATGAAGACTCAGCTGAGACAACATTCTTCCAATCCGTCATATACCTGCCATGAATTCCTGTGATACCAATTTTAGCTTCTTGAAATAAAGCAATTTATTCTGATTAGAAATGTTAATGTCTCATTTAACTTTAAATAAAAGCACTTGATCGCATTGACCATATTTTATATCATGACTCATGATGGCCTAGTGGGCTTTCAATAAATATTTGCTGGCTGATTGTGCAAGCTTTAATATTTTTATGATGGACTATGTCACTTGAGACTTCTATTTTTTCATCAGGCAAGGTTGGAAACTCAAAGTAAGTATATTTATGATGCATTTCTGAAAATTTATCAATATAGATGATGATAATAAAAGTTCTAGGATCCTACCTAGTTATAAACTAGTAGGAGAAACCAACCTTTTATTCAATACTGGAGTCAATACTAAGAAAGTCAACTGCTCTACTCCCTCCCCTACAGACACCTTAAAATATTTGTATAGTAGCCACAATTCTAATGAAAAGAACTGAACTGAACTTTTGACTGGAGGAATTGGAATTCTTGATTGTGTATTGCTTTATTCATGAAATGAATAAGGCAGTGAAGGTAGGCACAATTCCCCATACTCAGGCACAGACACTAAATTTGTAAACTAGTCAAACTCTTTGCCTTTCAATGCTCATCTTCATCATAGACTGAGTGAGTGATCTAAGTTATTGCCTCAGAGCAGCTAGTGAACCCCAGATATAGCTATACACTCTGAAATATTTGCAGGTAAGAATGACTGCTGAATGGGTAAGTTCTGAGCCTGAAATGAACAAAATCTGAAAAAAAAAACAAACCTATTCATCGCATTGTTGATCCCCTAATTTAACCAATTGGTTAACATTGTTTCCTTTCCTAAACCAATTAACCTCTAAGTACTGCTATGCGAACAGCTTGGAAGCATAACAAGGATAAAGAAATAAATGGAAAAATAAAGTCTACATACAGTTTGACTTTGAGGAAACCTATAAAGCCATGAACATGATGAGGAATCTAACTTCCAGATTGGCTACCCTTATACTATGCATTTATTATTCCCTATTGCCAATGTATAGGTGGATTATAAATTCAGAGAGTTATAATGGTGGGGACTTGAAAGGCAAATATTTCTTAAATGCCATGGCATAACTATTAATATGTGGTGTTATTACAATGAGTTCTAGATTATAGTAATACTCTATTTGATTATTCACAGTGTATTAGTATTATAGTACTGAACCTGAAATCGTTTCTAAAGCAATTATTTACAACTCTTCTGTATAATAAAAGTACATGGGCAAAACTTTCAAAGAAAAGACCTAACCTCTCATAATGACGATGAGTCCAGTAAAAATATGAATATGCAAAACAAATGAACCAGAAAGAAGAGTATGTGCCATAATTTTTATTCTACAAGTATATTCAAGCATGTTTCCGAAGTCAACAAAATTTAAAGGGCAGGCACGGTATAAACTCTCTAGGCTGATTTTTTTTTAAATAGTTGTATACTAATGGTATATTTTCCAAGAAATTTTTATCTACAAACTTATCTAAAAGGCAGAAAATGTAATTTTCTGAAATTATATGTGAAAATACAGTAAAATAAGTATCTTCTGAGCTTTAAGTTTACATTTACAGGAAACAACTGCAATGAAATTTCAAAATATTTACATGCCCTTTTGAAATCCATAACTCTCTAAATTTTAGTCTTAAAACTTGGCTTTCATGGGTCTCCTAATTCTCTGAAAAGTAAATTAAAAATCTAAGTTTTAGAGTTCTGTCTTCTCTTAGAACAAACTGATGGTTCTGTAATTCACTTTCAACTACAGATGACTTCACCAGCTCCCAAAATATAAACCCAATATGAATATACTCTGGTTCCTGTGTATTCATTTTCTAATGCTGCCATAACAATTTATCACAAATTGAGAGCTTAAAACAATACACTTATTATCTTAAAGTTCTGGAGGCCAGATACACAAAATGGGCCTCATGGGGCTAAAATCAAGGTGTCAACAGGATAGTTTTGCTTTCTGGAGTCTCAAGGGGAGGATCCATCTTCTTGCCTTTTCCAGCGTCTAGAAGCTGCTTGTATTCCTTGATTCATGGCCTGCTTCCTCCATCTTCAAAGCCAGCAACTGTAGGCTGAGTTATTCTCACATCACATCTTCTTCCATAGTCACATCTCCCTCTGACATTCTTATGCTTATATCTTAGGTGGCCAGGCTGCTATGACAAATATTGCACAATGGGTTGCTTTAGCAACAGAAATTTATTATCTCACAGTTTCACCCAGAAGCACAAAATCAAGGCATCAGCAAGGCCATGTTATCTCCCTGAAATCTGGTGCTAGCTTGCCACAATCTGTGGGGTTCCTTGGCTGGCATCTCTGCCTTCCATCATGTGGCACTCTCTCCTTCTGTCTGCTCTTCCAGTTTCCACTTATTTCTGGCTCCTCTGGCTATGTCTGACTTTCCTCTCTGAAAAAGGCCTCCAGTCAAATGGATTAAGTCCGAGTCTCATTCAATGTGACCACATCTAAGAAGGAGTTTAGAAGATCCTATTCATAAATAATCCCACATCTTAAACTGATGATACATCTTCAAAGGCTTCTATTTACAAAAGGATTCACATCCACAGGGATGCAGATTAAGATTAAGAACATGTCTTTGTTGGGTTCCATAATTCAATCTATCACACCATGCTTCTTCTACTTTTAATGAGCCTTGTGATTACACTGGACCCATTGGGATAATCCAAGATAAATCTCTCCAGCTCAAGGTACTTAACGTAGCCATATCTGCAAAGTCCACTTTGCCAGTTATTGTAAAACATTCATAGCTTCCAGGGATAAGATTGTGGAAATCTTGGAGGTAGCTTGGAGGGAGTGGTGGACTTATTCTTTATATCATTATCTACCCTCTGGTCTGCCTCACTTGAAAAATACATTCACGCCATTCCAAGATGCCCCCAAATCTTAACCCATTACAACATCAACTCTAAGTCCAAAATCAAATATAAAACGCATTAGTTTAAAAATTTCAAATATCAGGGAGTGGGTGTAGCTCAGTGGTTGAGTGCCTGCTTACCATGTATGAGGTTCCAAGTTCAATTCCCAATTCCCAGTACCACCAAGAAAAAGAAAAATCTCAAATCTCATCTTCAAAATCTAAATTGGTTATGTGTAAGACTCTGAGTATAATCCATCCTAGGGCAAAATTCCTCTCCATCTGTTTGGCTTCTGCTGAGAAGACTAGGAGGAATTTGTGAGTCAGGAGTTTAATCTTTTCAAAGAACCTTTTTTTTTGTGACTGAATACTCTGACCTTTAGATCTTTCTGCACACTAGCAAAAGTTTTCCAGTCATACCTTTGGATTTTCTCTACAGCATACTTTTCTGACAATGAAAATTCCCTAATGTTAGTGGCTTTTGCAATCTGGATAAGCTGAGAATTTCCCAAATCATCAAGTCCTGGTTCCTTTTTGTTTAACAATGTTTCCTTTAACTCAACCATTTTGTCTAGCTAAAATGGCATGGTACAGTCAAAAGAAGTCTAGGTTTTGTGTGTTGTTCTTTTGCTGTAGCATTCCTGCCAGTGCAGGGTCCTCTTGTGATCTTGAGCAGAATCCCAGAGTCTCTTGAGCCCAACTCTGTCAGGACCCAAGTTTCCCTCCTTTACTCTTTTCGGCACAGATCTGGAAGCTAAAGAGGAAATTTGTGTATTTTTGTTTGGCACTGTACTCAAATCCACATCACTTGATGGTCTGGGTCTTAGTAGTAGTAGGTGTTAGCAATATTGTACACATGCTTTTGAAGTTTTTTCTTTCCATGTGAATCATTACATTATGGTGCTATCTCATTAGGGTGAAGGATGACGAGTTTTCAAAGAGGAAATAATCATGCTTTAATATTTCTTTCTGGAAGGAATCCTAAAACACTGGTTGATTATTATCAAATGACACATACAGGTGCTTTTTTAAAAAAAATGGTCATGAGAAAAGCTCTTTTTAGCAGGATATCACAAGGCTTATTAATACATGATTCAATCATTTCTTAAATATTGCTCATTTGTACTTTCCTAGGAACTAGACTGGTACATCTTATGAAGAGAACAGCAATACTATTTGAAATGATAAATACACTAGACAATTAAAAAATTTTTTCTTCTGCTTCATATCAGTAAATACGAAAAAGTAGTTTGATGCTAGTGATTTGTGGTTTTATGGTATCCTTATCTTATAAAAAACAATAGCAGATAATTAAAATTTCATTCACCTGTTAACTTGACTATTGTTTTTAAAGGTAGCTTTACAAAATGTTAGAATTAGAATGATATGAATAAGTGTCATGATTGGGAGACTGTGTGTCCTTATGTCAGATGCTGAATTAAATGAGTATTTCCTGAGGATTCCTCCAAAAGTGGGGAGCAAAGTATGAAAAGGTGTTAGGTTAGAGAAGAAAAAACATGTATGGGTTGTAATACAGTTTTAAAATTTCACCATATCTTACAGTAATAGAACTTTTAAATACAATTATTTTAATCTAAAAAATAGGCCCAGCACAAATCTCTCTTATAATAAATTGTCCAGGGTTCTGACAGAGAAAAATTTTACATCATCTGGTAGGCAGAATAATGGCCTCCCAAAAATGTGCATATCCTCATCTTTCAAACCTGTATGTATGCTATCTTACATGGAAAAAGGGGACTTGGCAGGTGTGATTAAGTTATGAATTTTGATATGAGGAGATTATCCTGGATTATCTGGATGGGCCCAATGTAATCACACAAAGGTCCCTAAAAGTGAAAGGACAGAAAAGAAAGCTAGAGAGAGATGTGGCTATGGAAGAAAGGTTGAGTGATGTGATGTGAGAAGGATTTAGCCCATTATTATTTATTTGAAGATGGAGAAAAGGGGCAATGTGCTGAGGGATGTAGATAGTCTTTAAAAGCATAAAAAGGCTAGAAAACAGTAGGAAATGGAGTCTCTCATCGAGCCTTCAGAAAGGAAGGCAGTCTTTTGGAAAGGAAGCAGTGATAACTGTATCATACTTCTAACACACATAACTGTAAGAAAATGTGTGCTGTTTTAAAGCACTCATTTTGTAGTGCTTTTGTTACTACACCAAAGGAAACCTTATTGGTAGGTTTTGGAACCTGGAAGAGGGATGCTGCTATAACATATAGCTAAAAATGTGGAAGTGGCTTTGGAGTTGAGCAATGGGAAGAGGCTGGAAGAATTCTGAGGTGCAAATTAGAAAAAGTCTTGATTTCCTTGAACAAACCTTCGTAGAAATTTGGATGTTAAAACTCTGCTAGTGAGAATTCAGAAGAAAATGAAGAGCATGGTGAGAAAACATATTGCTTTATAGAATACTTAAATCATGAGAAATAGGCTGTTAGTAGAGATACAGATGTTAAAATAACTGCTGTTGAGGAATCAAAAGGTAAAGATGATGATGTTATTGAAAACTGGGAAACAAAATATCTTGGTTATATAGTGGTAGAAAGCTTAGTGGAATTCTGTATTGCAATTATGCAGAAACAGAACTTATCAATAAACTTCCATATTTAGCTGAGGAGCTTTCCAAGAAAAGTGCTGAATAGATGGCTGGATTTCTTCCTTTGATTACAATAAAGGCATTTTATTAGAAACATAACTAATTAAGGACAGTGTGGGCTATTAGACTATATACAACACTAGGAATCTAAATTGATGTTTCAATTTCCATTTTTGCTCCCCCATCACTACTCTTATTTGAAGTACCAATTTGCATATCTAAGAAATGGGATCAGTAGTGATTTTTCCATTTCAAACTCAAAGAGCTCCTACATATGAGAGAGGTATTCAAGGGAAGCACCATGACATGATCAAAAGATAAAGGGGGCAGCGGACTTGGCCCAGTGGTTAGGGTGCATCTACCACATGGGAGGTCCGTATTTCAAATGCTGGGGCCTCCTTGACCCGTGTGGAGCTGACCCATGTGCAGTGCTGACGCACGCAAGGAGTGCCGTGCCACATAGGGGTGTCCCCCATGTAGGAGAGCCCCACGCTTAAGGAGTGCGTCCCATAAGGAGAGCCACCCAGCACGAAAGAAAGTGCAGCCTGCGCAGGAATGGCGCCGCATAAACGGAGAGCTGACACAACAAGATGAGGCAACCAAAAGAAACCCAGATTCCCATGCTGCTGACAACAATAGAAGTGGACAAAGAAGACGCAGCAAATAGACACAGACAACAGACAACGGGGGGGGGGGGCGTTTAAGGGGAGAGAAATAAATAAATAAATAAATCTTTAGGGAAAAAAAGATAAAGGGTATGACAAAACCAGATTGATCTAGAATATCAATTTTTAAAATTACTAACATTGTTTGACTATAAAATTAATTACCTGTTTTGAATCCTTGGAAAATGCATAGTAGGAATTACTTTTTTAAAAAGGGAAATTATAAATCACCTGTGAAATAATCACTCCATGTTAGAGATTGTTATTTCCTTTTGGACTTAATATGAATATGAATATATAAAAAGAAATACATGACTATAAATATATTTACTGTATATCAATGCATATGTATTATGTATAATTTAAATAAGGCCAGGCTTATATATAGTTTTTATTAATTTTGTATTAATTATGTATATTAATTTTAACAGCCAATATTCAATGTGACAATTTTTCAGTGTTAATAAATCATCTCTGAAAATATGCTATTAGTTGTTTTGCAGGTTACCACACTGTTTGCACCCATATTTCCAGCATAGAGATTATACCCAATTTTTTGCTACTATAAATAATTATGTCATGAACATGTTAGTAGTTAAGCTTTTCTCTACATAGCTGGTTTTTTCTTCACAAGAGAGCAGGAAAGATGGTTAAATTGTTCTTAAAAATTAGCATAACACATTACCACATTGATTTCCCAAGAGATTACACTGGTTTACACATCAAACAATTGTTTACAAATGTGATTATCTCATTGCAGGAATAGCATTTTCAGTCTACGTCCCAGAAGCCGAATGTTGAAAGAGAGGACAGGAAAATATTCCTTTGGCAGTGGGTGTCAAGCACCATTACTTACTTTTCCATTGCCTCATTCTACCCTCTAGAGCACCAAGTATTATCAACCTGAAAATTCATCATGAAAAAGATACGTGAATATTTGGATCTTTTTTATTATTACAACCGAAGATGTAGATGAGGATAAATATTCATAAGTCATTTGTGTTTCTTTATCGATAAATTTTTATAAGATTTGATCACTTTATTTTTCTTTTAGGTATTAATGGTATACCTCAAAATTTTAAAACTCTTTATAGATTAACAATATTAATCACATATCTACTATAGTTTTGTGAATAATTTTTTCCAGTTTGTCCTTTTAGCTTTTATTCACTTATTTTAATATTTTTATTTATTTTTACTGAAGTTGCAACCAGCTGTTTTTCTAAGGTGGAGATCAAAGTAGCTGTGGTTTCTTTTCTTCCCAGGAAGAGGGGCAGAACAGTGTCCTAATGCTAGGATATTATCGTCATCTTTGGTTTTTTCTACCTCTTTCAGTCATCATCCAGTGAATAAGTAGTGAAAGCTTAGGCTCCAAATCCATTTCAAATAATGCCAGACATCTTAAACGATTAAATAAAAAGACTTAGTGAAGGAGGAACAGGAATATTATCAGAAAAGAGAATGTTTGCCAGAGAAAGGGAAAAAGAACAGAAAGGAAAGAAAATACATAATGTTGCCATCATTTCTGTGATACAATTAAGCCTGAAAATATGCCAGACAGCTAGAACACAATTCATACTGTGCTGTTTATAATGATAAGTAAATCATCTGATCCACTTTGGTCTGTGTAGTATCCAATAGTCTCTTTTCTGGTGTTCTTAGTGCCTGAAAGGCAACATTGGGTGATGAAAGGCTGGGAATTACAGTGCTTCCACTGGTATTTGTTAATGAACCTTTAAATTGGTCATTACTGTTATAGCCTGATTATGTTGGCTTCGTTGTGGTAGCTTTTTTATTGAAATAGACAATGCGATTAATTTACTTCAGTCCCCTAATGTGCTTGCGTTGAAACCAGTTAAAATGACTGTCAGAAATAATGCCAGATCCTGGGCAGGCAACAGGGTAACTCTACTTCGAAAAATTTCCAACTAGGAATGCTAATTCTCAAGAGGCACAGGAGGAAGAGAAGTAGTTGCCAAAGGAAGAGAGAAAGGAATATTTATATCAATCACCTAGTTAAGAACAAAAGAAGCAGATTACAAGAAAACTGCAGAAGTATTAACATAGATTGCCATGGTATGTTAATGATATTTTTGAGAAATATATTTTTCTCCCTGTCTACTCAAATGCCATAAAATATTGACAATTATGCAAGAACCATTTTTTTCCATTAATTTTTTTCCACATAAAATGTTCACAATACACTGCGACTACCAGATACATTCCTGACTTAGGCAGTGAAAGACAAATGCTTCAGCTGGACCATGAGACATAAAGTTACATTTCCCATGCTTGAAAGATTTTGAATCTAAAGGGTTTTTTGGGGGTAATTTTTGTTTTCAAGGAAGACTGTCCAATTTAGCATTGATTTTTAAATGAGAATGGTGACACAAAGGGGGTGTTGACTTAATTTATAAAGAGGCTTAATAAAAATGAATATATTTGCTATCCAGTTTGCCCTTGTTTTAAAGGTATGTTTTCAAAGAGGACCAAAATAGAAAACAGCTTTTTACAAAGATTAGAATCAAAGAAAGTAAACCTAATTTTTGAAGTTGTATATAAAGGAGATATATTATCTTATCTTCTGATATTCAGCACAGACAGTTGAGAGTCAAGTTTCGCAAGGATTAAATTTTAGTTTTTGTTTATATGCACAGCCCCATGTGCTTATATTGAAAAATTTTATACTTCAGCTTTATAGAAGTTAGATTGATTTGGGAGTTAAGTTTTGGAGATCTAGATGGATAGGAAGGCTTATTGATTCCATAGAATACAAGGATACAAATTTAAAAGTTAGCAAAGTTGTAGTATGAGAAGTTAATTATAATGATATGGATACTATCCAATCATGTTTAACCTCCAAATAATAAGGAAGTTTGAACAAAAGAAAGTCAGAGATAAAGTCATGATGTTACTTGGTTGGACATAGGAAGGTAAATTCATTTCTAAAGCAAGATACTCTGGAAGTTTATGCTTCCTATTCTTCTCCTCCTTGCATGAAATATATTTCAAAGTTCAACACTGGCATATATGTACCTAGAAATTCCCGAACAATATTTTAAATTTGAAAAATTGCACAAGAGAGGCATGCCCATTATAGAATTAGAAAAAAGCAGAAAGAAAAATAAATTTTAAATCACATATTATCTCAGCACCCAAAGACATTCTCTCATAATATATTGGTGAGTATTTTTATATGTGTCTATATTTACCCATTCACTGACTGCCTACTAGGTGCCTGAGAGAAGACAACAGACAAAACTCCCTTGCTCCTGTGAAGCTTATCATCTTGTAGGACAAGCCAAACAAAAAGTAAAACAAAACAATACATACTATACTAGATGGTGACAAGGGCTACAGAGTAAAGGTTTAGGAAAAGCTGGGGATTTGATTTTAAATAGAAAGTTTTATTGAGGTGACAATTGAGCAGACCCTTAGAAGAGGTAAGGGAGCAATACATATGAATATTAGGGGGAAAGGTATCCTAGGCAGAGGGAAAAATTAGTTCCAATGTCCCAAGATGACAGCACACTGAGTCTATTGGAGAAAGAGCAAGGTTGTTATTATCAAAATATGTCCTGATACATCTTTATATTCATTCACTGAGCCAGATTACTTAGAGGTGCTCTGTTTAGGAAAATTTAGGATTTTCCAAAAAAGATAGTCATAATTGATTTACAATTAATTTTATTATGATCACAGAATATAGTAAACAAAAGAGATGTTGCTTCTGCTTAAAAGAGGCTTAATGTTTTCCAGCTGAGACCAGGAACAAGAGAGGGATGCCCATTGTCACCATTGTTATTCAGTATTGTGCTAGAGTTTCTAGTTAGAGCAATTAAGCTAAAGAAATATAAAAGGCACCCAAATAGGAAACCAGGAAGTAAAACTTTCACTATTTGATGATAATATGATCCTATATCTCAAAAATCCACAGCAAAGCTGCTAGACCTAATAGACAAGCTCAACAAAGTGGTGGGATACAAGATTAATATGCAAAAATAGTGTTTCTATAGATTACTGATGTGTAATCTGTGAAGGAAATCAGAAAAAAAATCCATTTATAATTGCAACTGAAACAATCAAATATTTAGGAATAAACTTAACCAAGGACATAAAGGATCTATATTCAGAAAACTACAAAACATCTCTAAAAGAAACTGAAGAAGACTTAAATAAATGGAAGGCCATTCCATGTTCATAGATAAGAAGACAAATTATCATTAAGACATCAATTCTACCCAAACTGAATTCCAGATTCAATGCAATCCCAATAAAAATCCCAACAGCCTTTTTTGCAGAAGTGGAAAAACCAATTACCAAATTTATTTGGAAGGGTAAGGGGCCCTGAATCTTTAAAAGAAGAATGAATTTGGAGGACTTTCACTTTCTGACTTTAAAGCATATTACCTAGCTACAATGGAAAAACAGCACGGTACTGGCATAAAGACAGACACATTGACCAATTGGACTGAATTGAGAACTCTGAAATAGACCCTCACATCTACAGTCAAGTGATTTTTGACCAGGCAGTCAAGCCCTCCCACTTGGGCCAGAACTGTCTATTCAACAAATTGTGCTGGTGAACAGATAATCATATCCAAAAGAAAGAAATAGGACCCTTGTATAACAATTTATACAGAAATTAACTCAAAGTGGATTAAGGACCTAAGAACCATAAAACTCCTAAAAGAAAATGTAGGAAAACATCTTCAAAATCTTGTGGTAGGCAGTTGTTTCTTAAATCTTACATCCAAAGTACAAGCAACAAAAGAAAAAAGAAAATAGATAAATGGGACCTCCTCAAAATTAACACTTAAATCATCTCTGACAGAGCTAGAGCAATTAATGTCTGCTGCTAAGGTTTCCACTATAGATGCAAGAAAAAAAAAAGGCCTTGCTGTTTCTTTCTGTGTGGTTGTGGCTGCCAAGGTCCACAGAATGGAGGAATAGAATATGGATTAGAGTGGACTTACTGATATTCTATTCATGAATTATTGTGATTACTAATCAAAGGAAATGTGACATTGGTGTGGAGGAAGTGGCCATGGTGGCTGCTGGGTGTGGGGAATGGGAGGAAGAGATGAGAGTGGAGGCATTTTCGGGACTTGGAGTTGTCCTGGGTGGTGCTACAGGGACAATTATGAGATATTGTATGTCCTCCCATGGCCCACTGGATGGAACGTGGGAGAATGTGGGCTATGATGTGGACCATTGACTATGAGGTGCAGTGGTGCTCAGAGATATATTTACCAAATGCAATGAATGTCTCATGATGATGGAGGAGACTGTTGCTATGGGGGGAGGAGTGGGGTGAGGGGGGAGGAGTGGGGTGAGGGGGTGGGGGGTATATAGGGACATCATATTTTCTGAATGTAATAAAAAATAAGTAAATAAATAATAAATAAATAAATAAAAATAAAAAAAAATAAAGACAAGTGATATCCAAAAATAAATAAATAAATAAATAAATAAATAAAAACATGGGGAGGGGGAAATAATCTTTGCAATTCAGACAAACTTAAAAAATGAAAAAAAAATCAAACACTTTGCATCTCAAAAGGACTTTGCTAAAAGGGTGAAAAGGTAGGACTCAATGGGAGAAAATATTTGGAAATCATATACCTGATAAGGTTTAATATCCATGATATACAAAGAGATCATACAAATCAGCAATAAAAAGCAAACTACCCAATTAAAAAATGGGCAATAGACTTGAAAAGACAATTGTCCAAAAGTAAAATACAAATGGCAAAGAAACACATGAAAAAATGTTGAACATCACTAAAGATTAGGGAAATGCAAATCAAAACTACAACAAGATATCATTTCATACCTATTAGACTAGCCGCTATTAAAAAGACAGAAAGCTGTAAATGTTGGAGAGGATGTGGAAAAATAGGAATGCTTATTCAATGTTGGTGGGAATGTAGAATGGTATAGCCACTTTGGAGGACTGTTTGGCAGTTCCTGAGGAAGTTAAATATAGACTTGACATGTGACCCGGGAATACTGCTAGTAGGTATATACTCAGAAGAACTGAGAGCAGTGACACAAACAGACATCTGCACACTGATGTTCACAGCAGCAATATTCGCAATTGGCAAAAGTTGGAAACAACCCAGGTGTCCATCAACTGATGAATGGACAAACAGGTTGTGGTTATATACACATGATGGAATATTATGCAGCAGTAAGAAGAAATAAAGATGTGAAGCATATGACAACATGGATGAACCTGGAGGACACTGAGTGAAGTAAGCCAGACACAAAAGGACAAATACTATATGATTGTGCTATTACGAACTATTTATATTGTGTAAACTCATAAAGTTACTAATTGGAATATAGGTCATCAGAAAATAGAAGGAGGGGAGAAAATGGAAAGCTGGGGGTTAATCTGTGCAGAATTGGTTAATAGGTTGTTTGTAAATCTTTGGAAATGAATAGAAATGGTTAAAGCATATCATGGTGTTTGTAAGTAGCAATGCTATTGGATGCGTATGACGATGTTTGAAGGGAAAAGTCTAAGGTCATGCATATTATTAAAGGAAAGCTAAAAATTGTAACATGGGACTGGATAAGATAGTAAAACCTCAAGGAAAACATGAACATGGGGGATATTGCATATATAAGGCTTTTTACAAAAGATAAATACAAATATACTAGAGAGAAGGAAATAGAATTGCAGCTATGTATGGCGGGTTAGGCATATAGAGATCGAGAGGTGATGAAAGTGCTCTGTGAATGACTGCAGTGATGAATGCCCAATATGTGATTGCACCAGATACCACTGATTGTACTTTGGATGGATTTATGCTTTATTAACATGTAACAATAAAGCTGATTTGTTAAAAAAAGAGAGGCTTAATGTTTGATATATTTGTCTGATATTATTTCAACCCTTTTAAAATTATTAAGAAATTTCTGTACAGCAGTGAACATTATCTTTTCATGGTGAATTATAATACGTGAAAGATTGTGTTTTTCATAGCTATTGGATGTAATGTTCTATCAATATCATCTAAGTCGTTTGTTGATACTGTGGTTCAGATCATGTACATCTTTACTTATTTTAGTAGAGAAATTGTAGGTTTACAAAACAATCAGACAGAAAGTACAGAGTTTCTATATATCACACATAGACAGTTTTCCCTAGTATTAGCACTTGGCAGTAATGTGTTAGCTTTGTTACAATTGATGAAACAACATTACTCTTTTAGCTATAGTCCATTACATTAGTTTACATTAGGGTTGACTCTTTGTGTTGCACAGTTCTATGTTTGTTTGTTTTTTAAATTTTTATTCTGGTAATATATATACAACCTAAAATTTCCCCCTTTTAATTACATTCAAATATACAATTCAGTGATGTTAATTATATTCCCAATATCTGCCACCATTACCAAAACATTTCTTTCTCTCCAAACAGAAAATCTGCACCACTTTAGCATGAACTCCCCATTCTCGACTCCTACCCCTGACCTTGGTAGACTGCACTCAGGTTCCTGATTCTATGAATTTGCATATTCTAATTGTTCCATATAAGTAGGACCATACAATATTTGTCCTTTTATGTTTGGCTTACTTCATACAATACAATGTCTTCAGGGTTTATAGCATGTATCACCTTCATTCCTTTTTACAGTTGAGTAACATCCTACTGGATCCATTCATCAGTTGACAGACACTTGAGATGTTTCTATCTTTTGACAATTTATGAATACTGTGGCTGTAAGCGTCAGTGTGCAAACATCTGTTCAAGACCCTACTTTCAATTCATTGAGGTGTATACCTAAAAGTGGGATTTCCAGGTTATATGGTATTTCCATAGGCAACATTCTGAAAAACTGCCAAATTGTTTTCTGTAGTGGCTGCCCCATTTTACAATTCCCACAAATTTCTCCACATACTCTCTAATACTTATTTTCCTTTTTAATATTAGCCATTCTAGTGGGTGTGAAATGGTATTTCATTGTTTTTGTTTGTTTGTTTTTAAAGATTTATTTCTCTCCCCTTCTTGCCAGCCCCCCCCCCCAGTTGTCTGTTCTCTGTGTCTACTTGCTGCATCTTCTTTGTCCACTTTTGTTGTTGTCAGTGGCACAGGAATCTGTGTTTCTTCTTTGTTGTGTCATCTTGCTGTGTCAGCTCTCTGTGTGTGCGGCGCCATTCTTGGGCAGGCTGCGCTTTCTTTCACACTGGGCAGCTCTCCTTACAGGGCACACTCTTTGCGCATGGGGCTCCCCTACGCGGGGGACACCCCTGCATGGCACGGCACTCTTTGTGTGCATCAGCACTGCACATGGACCACCTCCACACAGGTCAAGGAGGCCCGGGATTTGAACCGTGGACCTCCCATGTGGTAGATGGATGCCCTAACCACTGGGCCAAGTCCGCTTCCCTCATTGTTTTTTTAATTTGCATTTCCCTAATGTTATATTGAACAGATAGAGATCTAGAAGACATAGTTTTAAAATCTTATCCCAGATGTCTATTTATCTTATGAGAGAGATGGCTTAGGCATTGAGCACATGCCCAGTGGGTTAGAGAAAGAGCAAGGTAGCCATTATCAAAATATGTCCTGATACATTATTTTATTTATTCTCTGACCCATAGATTACTTAGGGGTATTCAGTTTAGTTGCCAAATATTTAGGATTTTCCTAAAAATCTAGTTGTTACTGATTTCCAATTAATTTTATTATGATAACAGAACATAGTAAGTAAAAGAGACATAGCTTCAGTTTAAAAGAGGCTTAATATTTGATATATGTGTCCGATATGATTTCAATCCTTTTAATGTACATATTGGTCATTTGTATATGTTCTTTGGAGAAATGTTTCTTCAAGTCTTTTCCCATTTTTACATTTTGTCTTTTTGTTGTTGAGTTGTAGCAGCTCTTTATATATTCCAGGTATTAAACCCTTATACATGTGTTTCCAAGTATTTCTCCCAATTTTAGGTTGCCTTTTAATTTTCATGATGAAGTCTTTTGATACACAAAAGTTTTAAATTTTCATGAAATCTCATTTAGATATTTTTTTCTTTAGTTGTTCATTGTTTTCATATAAGGTCTAAGAAACCATTGCCTAAGACAATGTTTCCCTTCTAGGAGTTTCATAGCTATGGTTCTTATATTTAAGTCTTTGCTTTATTTTTAGTTAATTTTTGTATATGGTGTGAGGTAGGGGGTCCACTTTCATTCTTATGCATATGAATATCCAGTTTTCCTAGCACCATTTGTTGAAGAGATTATTCTTTCCCAGTTGAGTGGACTTAGCATCCTCGTCAAAACTGACTGGCCATAGATGTGAGAGGATATTTCTGAACTCTCAATTCGGTTTCATTGGTCTATATGTCTGGTAGTTTACTGTTTTGATTATAGTAGCTTTGTAGCATGTTTTCAAAACAGCAAGTGTGAGTCCTCCAATATGTGGCTTTTCGGGGCCCCTTATCCTCCCACATAAGGGTAATGATTGGGTTTTCCGCTTCTGAAAAGAAGGTTTTTGGAATTTTTATTGGGACTACTTTGAATCTATAAATCACTTTGGATAGAATTGACATCTTAACTATATGTAGTCTTCCAAATGATGAGCACAGAATGTCTTTCCACTTATTTAACTATTCTTTTATTTCTTTCAATAAGCCATGTTTTGTAGTTTTCCTTGTGCAAGTCCTTTACATCCTTGGTTAAATTAATTTCTACATATTTGATTATATTAGCTACTATTGTAAATGAAATTGTTGTCTTGAATTCCTCTTCAGACTGTTCATTACTAGTATATAAAAACACTATTGACTTTTGCACGTTGACCTTGTAACGCACCACCCATATGCAATTCATACAATTGGTAGAAAGGACATGGAGAAATTTGCATCATGAACCTACAGAACCACTTGGAGTGAAAAGACTTGCTTACTTACAGTGTTTGTGTGCTAGACCTGAATGTCTATGCTCAAGATTTAGAATCACAAAGAAGCAATAAATCCAGTAAAAAAGATTTACTCAAGGTTAAAACATTTTGGATAAATGAGTCAATATATCAGATCAGTAGATAGTGTATGAAGAGTGATTTTGTACTTATGATGTATGGAATTGAAACTTAACCCAACCTATCCCTCTTTGGAGTATAACTGCACCATAGAGAAGAGCTTTGTGAGAAGTCCAAAGAGCTTTAACACTGGATGCCATAACCATGGACAAATTTAATATTGCGCTCTAGGCTATGCTTCTGCCATTGGATTTTACTACTAGAAGGAGTGGAAGGATGAATAACTCCTTTCACTGTCATCATCCATTGCAGAGTTGCACAAGGTCAAGCACCTGTGACAAAGATTAGGATGAGAAATTCAGCCCCAAGTAGACTCAGATAAGACCTTTTCTACCTTCAGTCTCAAGAACAGCTTTCTTTTTCCAAACTCATATTTTACCCATTAGATTTACAGAAAATAACATGAATGTAATCAAAACCATTTGCCCCTTGCCATTCACTAATGATTTCTGGTTCAGTGAGATAATCATACCACATCTTTCTATTTCCCTAAGCATTTTGTCCTTACCATAGCCTTATCTTTGCTACTCAATTCTACTGTCAGAAGCATCAGGCGGACAAATGGACTTTACCAGTATAATGAAGGAGAAATAGAAACATGGGAAATATAAGTGATTGGTCATAGCTACCAAACTTTTTATTCCCTATTTATTAACTTAATTACACTATCTCTTTGTTATATATAAAATTGAGACATGAGAATTAAGGATGACTTACGTATTGATAACCAAATGTAATGACAGTAAACCTGTAACAGATCAAGGTTACCTTCTCCCCTCAGCTCTCCACAGCAGATAGAGATCTAGAAGACATAGTTTTAAAATCTAACCCCAAATGTCTAATTATTTACCTCATGAGAGAGACAGGCTTGACATTAACAATAAGAACTACATTTTTTTTTTCTATCATCCAATATATCTTCTAATCAATTATCTTAATTTTTTTTTTCTTTTCAACTGTATTCCCTTTATCTTTAAATTTCACTGGCAGTCTGTAATACAGTTCCTGGAGCTTGGTTCAAAGCTTGATAAAAATCTACTCATGGAAACCTCTTTTCTGTAATGTATAACATGTGGATATCTTGGCTTATAGAAAAAGACCTAAAAAATTATGATTTTTAAATAATATACCATAAAGAAAATATTCCTTAAAGTATGTTTTAAGATAAAGACAATCTAATTATATAATTATGGATAAAGAACTCTATGTGGTTAGACTGGATCTAATGATGATAATATGATTTTCATGGCACTGGCAGAGTTTACCATCTGAGACCAGAAATATTAGATTGCTCATCATCAGTGGGCTTTCTATAAGGTTTTAATCATGAGCAGCCAATAACTGCATCAAATACCAATTAAGTTTGAAACCAAATATGACTGTGCTTCCTAGATTAAGTGCAATTTAAAGAGAAATCACATTCTATTTATAATTAATCCCTGTCAAAAATCCTAAAGCTACTTGTTGACCCATTTTTCTCTTTGGTACAGTGGGTAGAAGGAACATATTTTCCCAATGTGAAAAGCATCTCAATCTTATGTGTTTGGAGTTTTGTTCTAAATTCAGAAAATATTTAGTTTTTTAGATTACCGAGCAAAGCTTACGGTCCAGTTTCTAAACTACCTATGGACTTAAACACTCTCTAAACAAACAAATAAATAAATACTTATAAAATTTGTGGGACCAAATAAAGACTTAAAAATGTCTCTTTGGTGAGTGAAGTTCTTATAATTTTAGGATTCCCTTAATATATGCCTAGTTTTAATTGAAGCCTCTGCGGGGCTTCGTGGGGTCGCAGGAGGCAAGGACGACGCAGCCCGGCTAGAGGAGACAGACCATGGAGACTGGCTGATGGCGCAGATCCGATTTATTGAGGAAGTGTTTGACAATATAAGCCCGAGGGAACGGGGGTGGGGCTAGTGCGGGGTGAGAGCTGATTGGTGAGCACTCTATGGTATGGGAGCTGAGGCACTGCAGGCCGGCGCGGGGAGGGCTGTTGCTGGCCCCGGCTCCCTATTGGTCTGGGCGGGCTGAATGCCCTTATAAGGTCAGGCGGTCGGCTCGGCACGCGCGGGGGGGGGGGGGGGGGGGGGGGGGGGGGGGCATGAGATGACGTGCGGTGGGAGGGCCGAAGGGCGGGCTGAGGGCAGTGACGCCCGTACCAGGCCGAGGGCGGAGCACCCGTACCAGCCACCCTTACCCTAGCGGAAGCGGGTACCTACTTCGCGCCAGAGCTGGCCAGAGAGGCAAGCCAGACTGTTGCCTGACGCTGTGCCTCATTAATGATCACAGGGAAAAATAAGTTTGGAATTGTATTATAACCATATTATTTTACAAAATAATTCATGAAGATTGATGACTTCATAACATAGCTTATCATCCTTTTCTAATTCATGTAAAACAAACAGCAATGCTTTAGACATGTGTCTGTATTCCATAATATTAGGCTAGTTTTCCTTCCCCATGAAACCTCAAATCACATATAACAGTATTTTTAACTAATGAAATTGCAGTCTCCTGAAGAAGTTAAGACTGTAAATTAACTGAATGGATAATTTTCCATTTTACATTACTTCAAAATTCAGTTTTGTGAATTATAATTTGGACTATTTTCCCTAGATTTCAACTATTCCAACCTATGTTTGTAAGGTGTAAGAAATGAATGGAGGAAATTCTCTTTTCTTCTCTATTACAGACTTATAACTAGGGAGTAGTTAAAAAAGAGTCAGTCATCTGGGACCATTTTGAAAAATACCAATCTTTTAGCAAAAAGTGAAGTCTCTGAGTATTTTTCTCTATGGAGTAAAAGTGCAAATATCTAGACCTGTGAAACCTAATTCTGGGAGTAGAACAATTTTTAAAGATTTATTTTTTGGAATGAAAAATTCCTACTGAAGAAACTCATGAAAATAAACAGATAGTGAGCAGAAGAATGTGTGCCCCATGGCTTAAGAAAACATGAAAAATGATTTTTTCTTGTTTTATACTTCAGGATAGCAAGCATAGATGATGCCAATTTATAGATTTTCTTCCCTTGACTTAGGAATGTGCTTGTTTGGTTATTTGGTTATTTGGTGGTTGTTTGGTTTGTTAATTTTTAAAGACATTCCATTTCACACAGAAGGCTCCAATAGACAGTATTTGTAAAACAAAATTTCAGTTATATTTGTCTAGCAAAACTTACTCTATTTCTAAGTTTTAAATACCAATATTTTTGAAGACAGTAAGTTTTCAAAAGAGATATTCTATACATATTACCTGAATTTGAGATTTTTTCCATCTAATTATAACACATGAAGGAATATAGTAATTTATGCCTGTGGTTTTATAAAGTATATATTTAAATATATACTTTATTCATACAGAAGTGGTTAATGAATTCTAAAAATCAATTTCTAGGGTTTTTTAAGTCTATACACTACTGAGTTATGGTATACACCCTAGTAGCAACTGAGTATCTCTTTGATTTGAGTTAGCCTTATCAAGCAGTAAACATTAGGGTGAATAATAAAATTCACTTCATAAAGTATTCAGAATATAAATTTCCCCTATAAGAAAGTTGTGGAGCTAGCATAACTCAATAGAAAATTGACATTTTATTTTCAACCTCTTTTTTTTTGGCAAAATATCACCTGCACATTTTTATGGGTAATGACATAGAATTTATAGTAACAGTAATATCATACAGCCAATGTGAACCACAGCAGTAGTATCCAGGACAGATTGATCTCACCTCTACCACCAAACTGAAAATAACCTTCCCTTCTTTCCTCCACTTATTTTGTTCCATACTACCCCAATCAATATGCCTCATTGCAACTTTATTTACCTTTAGATATTGTTTTATACAGTTCATTTCCAAATACTTATATAGCTATTTTTCCATTGATTACCAAGAATGGGTATAACTTTTTTCTACTGCTTTTTAAAAAACTTACTTTGTAAGATTTATTTTATGATACAATATGCAAAACGAGGTTAGGACATTGATCTTTTAAAATCTATATACTTTTGGGAAGCGGATTTGGCTCAAATGATAGAGCATCTGCCTACCACATGGAGGTCCAGGGTTCAAACTCAGGGCCTCCTGACCCATGTGATGAGCTGGCCCACATGCAGTGCTGACGTGTGCAAAGAGTGCCATGCCATGCAGAGGTGTCCCCCATGTAGGGGAGCCCCACGTACAAGGAGAGCGCACCATAAGGAAAGCTGCCCCATGTGAAAAAAAGTGCAGCCTGCCCAGGTGTGGCACTGCACACATGGAGAGCTGACACAGCAAGATGACACAACAAAAAGAGACATAGATTCTCAGTGCCACTGACAAGAATATACGTGGACACAGAAGAACACACAGCAAATGGACACAAAGAGAAGACAACTGGGGGGCAGGGAGGGGGCAGGGGAGAGAAATAAAATTAAAATAAAATCTATATACTATAAAGCTTGAGCAATACTTAGAATGAATAATTTTGTGAATCCCTTAGATAAGATAAAAACAGGTGAAGAATTAGCTTTCCAAATTTATATCAAGACGTCAATGAAAACCACTAGGCCTTCTTAAAACTCACCAACGTCCATCTCCATAATTAAGGTAGAAGAATTGACCTGTTATTTCAGTTCTGTTTTCAGTTTTAGCAATGTCTTAATTGGAAAATGGCAAAACAATGTTGTCATGCAAGACTTCCAGGACTACATCTGTTTCTAATGTACAGTGCGTAATTTAATGATGAGACACTTCATTGGTCTACTCTCTGCAAATTTCAGTTGTTAAATATGTCTGGAGCAAGACATCTTTAAATAGTAGGCACTTTTTTGGTACATTAATTTTCTCACACTCAGAAGCAGATAATGTAATTCTAACTGTCACTTTGTATAAAGCTCTGTTTATTTTAAAATGCTATTTACAGCCTAAATGTATTGTTCAAACTGATTAACTATAGAGGGATTTAATGTAAAACCTATTTATTGGCAAATGCTTTTTAGAATTTTTTTCTTTCCCTTCAGACTACAGTTCAGGACATTTTTCTAATCATCATTAAAACTCAGAACTTTCAAGGTAAATCTTGAAAACAATAAGCCAACAGTGTTCCAGAAGAGACTGAAATTTAAAATGTAAATCACAAATTGGTGTAGAGCTGGGATCTATAATCTTAGAATATAAGCACCTCTTCTCTAAGAGATTAGGAATGGAGAGCTATAGCCAAAACAACCATTCACACATTACAATGGCAAACTGGTTACCAAACTGTACCTTCATTTATAATTCAGCTTGGCTAACCACATATTTGCTAACTAGCTTGGTCTCTGACAAATCTTTTACAGTGCATAAAATCTAATTACATGTGGTTAAATGTGGTTATCCTATTTAGAGCCTGTCTGACCAGTATTAAAAAAAAAGATAACAAATATTGAATCATAATCCCAGATTTTATCAGAAGAGTAAGTGAAAAATATCCTGCTAAGGAAATAAAAGGAGAAGAATTTTATTAGAATTGTTATAGTAGCTTATAGACCTCCATTTGTAGTTATGGAGAGACAGTGTCTTAAAAAAAATCCACTTCCCTCTTCATTCAGAATATTAAATAATTCCCACATTTAAATATCATAACATCCTATTTAGAGTTGAAAGAATATCCCCCAGTTAGATTTTGTTCCTTTTCCATTAGGTAATTATAGGAGAAGTAGAACTCACCAGCATAATACCAAGAGTTTGTAGAGAACTCAAAAATTAAGGAGAACTTTATATAGCTGCTACATCATTTTATAAAAAAAAAAGTTTCAAAATTTCTAACCCTTGAGTCCTCGAAGACTGTTGGAATCACAAGCTTCTTAAGAAAAATGAATGATGGATGAAGTGACTTCAAAGGTTCATTTTGCCCTTGCTTCATTAATTCAATCTCTGATTCTTCTATTCTGAAGAGCCTTTTGGTGGTTTACGTACCCCCAGAAAAGCATTTTCTTAAAGTTAATCCATTTCTGTGGGTATGGACGCATTGTAAGTAGGACCTTTTGATGAGGCTACTTGAGTTAAGGTGCAATCCACCTCAATCTGAATGGGTCTTTAATCTCTTACTAAAGTCCATTATAAGACAGTAAAACTTAGACAAAGAGAGAAAATCACAAAAGCAAGTAGCTGAAGTCAAGGAAATCCAGAAGAGAAGAAACCAACAGATGTGCCTTGCCATGTGGCAGAGGAGCCAAGGATCACTGGCAGCCAATCTCAGGGAAGAAAATATCGTCTTGATGATGCATTGATTTGGACAATTTCATGGCCTCAGACAGAAAAACTAACAAATTCCCATTGTGTAAATCCAACCCATTATCTGGTATCTGCTCTCTTTAGTCTAGATCAGGGATAGACAAGCTATGGCCAGTGGGCTGACCACCTGGATTGGTAAATACAGTTTTATTGAAATACAGCCACACCTATTCATTTATGAATTGCCTATGACTGCTTTCACACAACAGCACAGTAGAAACACTGTGACAGAGACTGACAACATACCTACCAATCCTCAAATATTTATTATTTGGCTCTTTACAGACAATAAACATAACTCCTTTAGACAATCAACATAACAATAAACCATGCCCTTATTTTAATGGTTGCTAATTTCTTTGATTAAATACCCTGACCATAGCCAATTTCAAGCCATTAACATGGTATCACTGAACCCAGAGTTGGAAAGAAGTGTATATTAGCATGGTATTATATTATATCTGTACCATATATATATGAATGGCATAAATACCTTTAAACACATAGGTAACAGTAAAATATAATGAAATAATTAGGAAATGATGAGTTTTAAGTATGTATTCATTTTGTTTTAAGATAATTTAACTAGCTATAAGCGTATATGGTTTAATTTTTAAGAATGGCTATGTTTATCAGCTTGCTTATAGGAGTTCTAAGAATTTAACTACTAGCTTTCATAAGCTAGTACAAGTTGGCTCCAAGGATAGCGCTTCTAATGCCCACTAACCATCTCTATGGTTGCATGGTCTGAATTTTTATTTTAAGCTCCTTGTAGAGACACACTCAGTGTCCTATTGGCAGTAAATTTTAATGACTGGCAAGTGAGCTATGATTTAATAGCTCATACATAGAAAGATTTAAAACCCCAAATACCTTAATATAATTACATTTTAAGACCATAAATATAGTAAAAAAGTTACCTTTGTAGGAAAAGCACAATTTGGCTCCATCTAAAGGGTCTTGGGGAATTGCTAAAACATATTTGAAAAGGTGGCATTGATGAGTTAAAGCAATATTTATTTGCTATGTGAAGTGCTGCTTTTACTACCAGATTACCTTATGCACTTCACCATAGGTTCCATCATAAGTGAATTTCTAGAGTCAGAGGGAAGGCTGTTCAGCGTAAGTGTGTTAATTCTACCTTCTACCCAAATGACAAATAATCATGATTTATACCCTCAGAAGTTGGCCACACTGTCATTCTTTTCTTTTTAAATTTTTTATTGTTCTTTTTGAAGATACATAGATCACAAAAAATGTTACATTAAAAAATACAAGAGTTTCCCATATACCCCACACCTCACCCCTCCACTCCTCCCACATCAACAACTTCTATCATCATTGTAGCACATTCATTGCATTTGGTAGAGATGTAGGTAAGTCACTAATGGTTGAACTGAATTTGAAACTAAGCCCTCTAGCCATCCTTGTTCTAATATCTCAGACTACAAATACATTTTTTCTTTATGTTGCAGATTTTCTGAAGAATTTTGCATACTCCCAGAATAGCTTTTGAAAATTCTTAGGTTTTTCTTACTAGAAATAAAATAATTCTCAGAGTTTCTGAATTTCAATATCAGGCAGGTATAAATCATGAGAATGGTAGCCAGTACACTTAATATTATGGAAATGCAGAGTATAATTGGAGCTTCTAAAGGAGAAATCATTTAAATTTATCATAGTCTTGATTTATGGCAGGCTTCCTTGAGCTGATCCAAATATTCTTCCCCTTAGTAAACAGCATTTAAATGAAAGATTTTGGCTGACAAAAAAAAGTTAGAGAAGTCCCACCCTGACTATATTGTTAGCAATATTCAAAGGGCAAAATGTGAGAAACCTTTCTACATCACAATTTGTGATCCAGGAAAATCAAGGGGCAACACTTTCATGCTGAAGACCAAGGCTAAGAAGTCTTCTTTGATCAAAAATTGAGCCAGACACTAAAATATGGGTCACAGAAGAACATAAGGCAGGGAGATGCTCAAATTCTCCCAGAGTCTGGCTTTCAGTCCAGCACCTGAAAAGAAGTTATTCAGATACAAAGGAATTACCATGTGAATGGTGTTTCCGCACAATTTCTGCATATGCTGCCTTGCATTTTTATCAAGACCACAAACATCAACCAGCGTGAGAAAGCAGGTGCCTTTTTCCCCCATATCTTTTGAACATCAGCATTTCCCAGCAGTTAACTACATGTGATAATGGCCAGAGCACATAAACGTTTTGATTTGGATCCAAACTCTTCACCCAGAAGCAGTTTTTTGTTGTATATTTTAAGCTTGGAGCTTTTGATCCAGATTTCATTATATGGCAGATCATTTAAATAAGAAGGCAAAGGGACTTATTGAGGGGGAACTTCATAAGATGTTGGAGTCTCAAAGAATATTTCATCTCAGAAGGAATTCTTTTTTGGAGCCAAATCCAGATCCCACCTACAGAGTTAAGGCCATTAATTATTAACCACAACATATTAAAATTACAAGATATCACATTGACAGCACATTGCAATGAGCTGTCCAATTGTGATTTTCCAACATAATGGTGATAAGATAGGACTGAATGGCAAATTGCAATTGCTTTCAGCTGAAAATTGGAACGAGCTGAGCCCTGATCGCTTGTTACAGAGAGCTGCCATTCATTCAGCAGCCCTCCTAGCAGAAATAAACCCAGGTTCTGGTGTGGTGGCAGCTGAGACGTTAATTCACAAGACAGCAAGCAGAGGGAAGCTGCTAAGTGGCACAGTGGTTTAATGATGCACTTCTACCATGGGAGACATATGGGGTGAATCCTGGCATTGTTCACAAGTGAAAATTGGTTTACCGACCTTAGCTTGGTCCCTGGTGGACAGTTGTCCTTGTCATAGACCTCCTCAGATGTTGTCCTAATTTTCTGCACAGGAGAGGCTCCAAGTCTGAAAGAGGAGGGGACTGCTTACAAGACTGCAATTGGCTTGGCAGAGCCAGAGGAGGAAACGGGCCCAATATCCTTTTTTTTTTTAACCTGGTCACTGCCAGTATCTCATTTTCGCAAGCACAAAAATCCACTCAGGGCAGAAAGGAAAGTAAATCAATAAACAAGGCCAATTTCCTTTCTGATAAAACCACATCTCCAAAGAAGTAAGCAGGCTTAGTGTTAATTAACTAAAAAGGGGACAAGATCTTGCTCTTGATAAATCATGGGTCTGAAAGCTTAAGACTATCACAAAAGCAGAATAGCTTAGTTTTATTCTAGCTTTTGCTAGAATAGTTTATAAGAAATTACTGGGTATAACTCTTCACATGATAATACTTCTGCTCTTAATATAAAGAGAATGTGTGGAATACTGTTTATAATTTTATAATGTATTTGGGTATTTTATTTATTTTAATTTAAAGAGCATTTCCTTAAAGAACAAGAAATTCATTTAATTCACTCCCCATGGGGATAAACTCACCAGGAATAGATGCTAAAAAATTGTAACTAAAATAAAGTGATGAAAGAAGTAGCTTAGGAAAAACTTTACACAAAAGGAACACAAAGGGGAAATAAGAGGGGGAAATTAGAGAAGTGGATAATCTTCACTTTCTAAATCAGAAAACAACAAAAGCTACAGTAAATAGGAAAATAAAGTATTATGAGACTGATATAATGAGAGAAAAAAGTGGGGAGAAATATCTATGACAAGAAAAAACATTAAAATTTAAGGAAAAATTAAAGGAAAAAGCTATGTATATTTAAAAATATGCTTTTTAAAGTATGATTCCAGTGTAATTTTGCATTCTTTAAAAATAAATTGTGACAAATTTGAAATTCTTTAAAACATTTCAAGACCTTTGCAAATGGAACATAAGAACAATCCATACTCAATCTTAGGAAAAGTAGCAAGTTCAGTTAGATATATTTATACATCAAAGTATTTAGACCAAAAATTTGGTATAAATATGCCCCAAATTGAAACTCTCTTCTACAGTGAGCATAAAGGATCTGCAGCTCTATTTTCATGGGGCTTTAATCCATTTGGATTTCTCTGGTTCAAATTATTTTGAACAGAAGTCAGAAATGAAGAATTTTGTTTGAATAAGAGAATGTTTAAAGGCCTACATATTCCTTTTCTGTGTTTTTGTCACCTACCAATATTGAAGAACTTAATGAGAGCAAGAAAATTACTGTGTGCCTTCCCACTTTCTCTTACCTGATTTAGAACTATTCCATCTGCTCCATCGAAAATTCAGGTGTCATGCATTTATAAGATGCTCAGATTTGATGGAAGAAAGGATGGTATCCCAGCTCCTCCCAAACTTTAATACCTCTCCTTCAATATCCATTTGTAAGCTTTAACTCCATATTTCCCCATAAGGAAGGAAGGGAGAAAGGGAGGGAGGGAGGGAGAGAGGAATCAAGGAAGTAAGAAAGAACAGAAGGAAGGAACTCAAGAGGGAAAGAGGTAAATATTGACACAATACATTCTGGGAAGTGTATCCACAATACAGCATCATAGCAGGTGATAGTAGGCAGTAATTTGAGTCAAAGTCTACTTGTAATCCTGTCTACAGGCAAGCACCTGATCTGAATGGATCTCTTTGTTTAAAAATTTCTTGTCATACACAATCAAAAAAGCCATAACAACAGTGAAGGAGGCTATAAAACTTCTGCAAATGAAGGAAAAATATATATTACCTAAAATGACTTTCTAAAGCCAATGTACTGTGGCACACTGAGGTGCTGCAATTAGCTTACAAGTGTGCTGAGATGCAATTTTCACAGCTCGCAGGCTAGCCAGGCCAAACCTGAGGTAGTTGGAACTTAGTCCCATCACTTCGCCCCAGGACACCTTCAGATCTTATCCTTTATTATATGTGTGAATACCAATGCTAGATAAAACGAAAGAAAGTTATTCACTGTCCTCAGTAGTATCCAAGTTGGCCTGACTTCTGTGAAAAGAAAGTTGATGGGTCCCTAACATCCATATTCATATATATTACCCTGAATGTAAACATTCAGGTGAGGGGTACCAGCAAGTGAAGGAAGATTATTTCTTATGGCAATAACTGAATTGATCCCCCATACCCCAATCTAATTCCCCTTTCTGGGGTGATGCAATGAGGGTCATTTGAACAGGCCTGTGTATCCAACAGGAGAGAAACCCTGAAATGAGGAACATGCTGTCCAGCTGACACCTTTACTTCCTGGAACAGGGAGAGGAACCTAATCTCTCTAACGTGAACAAATCCTTCTTGATCACCCTTCTTTGAATGTAAATACATACTTTGTGGAAGTAAATCTCTCTGGAGTTCTCAATATCTATTCAGTCATCTTTTCAACTCCAAGGCTTGTTGATGAAACCAAGTTCCAATTCTCCTTGCTCTGAGGGCCCTAACCTTGCAGAACATGTAAATATTCATATTGCTTTCTAACCAAAGTGATAGGAACAAATTAGATTGAGGAGGAAAAAAGAATGCAAAGATAGGAGGTGTCAAATTTAAATCTGGACAAAAGAACAATCAAAAATGCATGAATCCAAATTGGAGACATGGGGTTCAAATATGTGAATGCAGTGAGCGAGATGAAAAAAGGAAAGCAATGACAGAAAAGGTATCAGATATGGAGGGCAAAGAATGTTAACCTTGCCAGGCATTATAAACTAACCAAAACATACTGCAATAGGAACAAAAAAATCAAGAACATCTTTGGTAAAAATCATAAAGCTGCAAGAAAACCTCTATATACATACATAAACGGTTTTACCTACATTTCAAAATCTAAAATAAAGACAGAAATATCCACCTATAGTTTAGCACAAGCAGAAAATTAAATTAAAAGATAAATAAAGAAATCTCTTGTGATAAAAGACAATACAAAGGGTAGAAAAAGTTAACCATAAATTCAATCAGTACTTTCAGAGTACTTGAAAACTTTGATGTTCGGCGCATGGTGCTTGTCCTTAGGAAGTTTACATTCAGGTGTGGGTTTCATTTAAACAGACAATCACAAAACAGTGAGTTAAGCACTAGGTAGGGGAAAAACAAGAGGGGCAGCAATTTCAGAATGAGTTTAAGGAAAGAGTTTGAGATTGATCATTCTCAAAGGATGAGTTGAAGTAAGCCAGAGTAGGAAAGAGTGTTCCAGCAAGGGATAGAAGGACACATAAAACTATTGGGAAGAAAAAACAGAAACTCCAATTCTTATTCAAAGTTCAGAGGGTGACGGCTTGCACCACATATTAGAAGATGTAGCAAGAGTATGCTAATTTGAGTCCTTGATAACAAAGCCCACACAAACTTACTGATACTAAACATACTGAACTTGATTACATAATTGATAATAAAATCACTTATATCATATTCAGAATGTTTCTAGAATGCAGCCTCTGCATCAGGCAATATTTTACAATGGTTAGAAGAATTGGCCCTATGTCTGATAGATGTCTGTACACCATCAATAATCAAAAAGGTATATTTCATAATATTTCCTTTATTCTTAAATCCTTCCTCAAATTGTCAATTGCTAAAAATTGTGACAACATTCTTAGAAGCCCCACTTTGTGCAAGCAGCATGATTCCTCCACAGAGAAGCACCCTTTCAATTTCAAAATTGGAACATAAAAAGCCTTTGGGAAGGTATTTTGGAGTTGATGTCAAATGTCAGATAAAGAAATCACAAGAAAAGAAAATTGCAGTCAAATTTCCCTTATGAATATAGATGCAAAATTCCTCAAAAAAATACTATCAAATCCATTCCAGCAGCATATCAAAAGTTTATACATATTAACAGCACAGGCATCACGATCAGGTGGGATTTATCCCAGAAATGCAAGAGTAGCTCAATATGAGAAAATGAATCAATGTACACCACACCAAAAGAATGAAGGGAAAAAACCTCACATGATCATCTCATTGATACAGAAAAGGCATTTGACAAAATCCAACACCCTTTCATGAAACCAGTACTTAAAAAACTAGGAATAGAAGGTAACTGCCTCAACATATTAAAGGGCATATATGAAAAACCCACATCTAACATTTTACACAATGGTGAAAGAATGAATGCTTCCCTCCAAAGATCAGGAGCAAGAAAAGGATGCATGCTTTCATCACTGCCATTCAGTAGTGTACTGGAAGTTCTAGCCAAAACAATTGGACAAGAAAACAAAATCTTCCAAATTGAAAACAAACGAGTAAAATGTTTTCCATTTGCAGTGGATATGATCCTGTACAGAAAAAAATCTAGCAAAATCCATAAGAAAGCTACTAGAGCTAGTAAATGAATTCAACAAAGTTTCAGGGTACAAGATTGACAACAATAATCAGTTGTGTTTCTACTGACCAGCAATGAACAATCTGAAATGGAAATTAAGCAAATAAGTCCATTTACAATAGCATGTAAAAGAATAAAATATCTAGGAATAAATTTCATAAGGAGCTGAAAGATTGATATACTGAAAATTATAACACATTGCTGAAAGAAATTAAAGAACTAAATAAATAGCAACACATCCTGTGTTCATGGATTATAAAATAGTTGTAAATTATATATCTGATAAAGGTTTACCATGCAGAAAATATAAACAACACTTACCACTCATTAACAAAAAGACAAACAACCTGAAATAAAAAACACAAATTAAAATAAGCCAAAAAAGAAAAAAAAATGGACAAATTAGAAAAGGAACTTGTAAAGTTACATAAGAGGAGGCTATACTGCGCTAATTAATGGGATACTCATTTCTATGGAAAGAAGACTTAAAAGTAAGTATGATAATAGTAACAACATACAAAAATAAAATAATTTTTTTCATTATGTCTTTCATCATCATAAGATCTGTTATCTTTTATGTACACTGATGATTTCTTCTGCATGTTCCCTCAGTGTCTTATTATTTTTTGCCATATCTTCAAAAAAACTTTAGGTTACAGAAAAGTCACAGGGAAACAAATGAGATTCCCGTATACCAAACCCCCTCCCACTCTCCCCTATTAACAAAATTTTACGTGCTTTCTTATTATTTTTGTTTCATTTTTTGGATTTGTTTTGGGGGAGTTTTTGGATCACAGAAGGGTTACAACTGTGGCAGGGGAGGATCACTGCTGTGGGGTGTTGGAAACGGGGGGATACGTAGGGAGGGATGCACGAAGGGCATGTGTCTATGGCATATGAATATGTTCAAGTGGTCATGGGGCACTGTCCATACAATAAGCAAAAGAATATTGAATTCCCTTCCTGGGAGGTCCTGCTACATTCTCTAATAAAGCAGCAAGAATCCCCTGAATACATGGGCAGTGTCTAGTGAAGGAGGACAGACCATTACGCCAGGCCCTTGATACTGATGCTTGTATGAATGAACCTTTTCTTGTGAAATTGAAACTTAGTGTATTATATATTGCCTAAGAGTTACCTCCTGAAAGCTTCCTTGTTGCTTAAATAAAGCCTCTCTCTAAGCGAAACTCAGCATATAAACTCACTGTCATCCCCCAAACCCCCCCAGCATGGGACATGATTCCTGGGGATGAGTCTCCCAGGCACCGATGGATTATTATGAGGCACCGACTAGCAATGAATCTGGAAAAGACCGTGACCAAAAGGGGGAAAGGGTAAATACGAATGAGTTTTTATGGCTAAGAGATTTCAAAATGAGTCAGGAGTGTATTCCAGAGGTTACGCTTGTGCACATCTTAGCAGGATCTCATTGACTGCCACAGTAAACAGTGCCTTAAACAGCAGGGCTCCTAAGGGCTCTAGAGTCATCCAGAAACTATAACCAAGACAGACAAGTTCAGGAATTCACCACCCTGTTAATGGGCCTTACTTTGGAATATAAGCTCCCCATTGTAACAGAGTTAGACACATTTATAATTTCCCTACACATGGCTCTGTTGCCCCTTTTATTTGAACCTATGATTAGCACTATACTCATTAAATATATGTCCCAGAAACTTAAATTTTTTGTTGGTTCATATGCCATTTGAGCCCTGAATCTCAGCAGAGTTGCAATAGTTACTCTCCAGATCATTGGACTTACCCAGGACAATTAACAAAAGGATAATGATGGACAACGGTTATGCCAGGGAGCAGAGAGTATCTGCAACTGCAACCAAGGCAGTTCCATCCATCTGCCCCATAGGATATAAGCCCACTCTCAATCAGAGGCAGGGTGGGCACCACCATCCCCAAATCCTCAAGACTGAGGAATGAACAAACATAACGGGGGAAAGCAACGATGGACTAAAGTAGACTTATGATGATTGTAGCAATGGAAGACCTTGTATCATTGATATAAAGGCAGTGCCACCAGAGATTCTAAGGGGAGGAAAAGGGAAAAACAGGTGCAACATGGGGACATTTTTGGGACATTAGAATTGTCCTACAATGACAGTGAAATGAAAGATACAGATCATTATACATTTTATCAAAAACCCATAAAATTGTGTGGAGCAAAATATAAATTATAATGTAAATTGTAGTCCACGATTAGTACAATACTTCAAAAGGGTTCATCAATTTTAACAAATGTACCACGCTAGTGAAAGATGTTGTTAATGTGGGAAAATATGGGGGGAAGAGGGATTGGAGTACATGGGAATCCATATGATTTTGAAGTAACATTTATGTAATCTAAAGCTTCTATAAAATAAATAAAGTAAATATGAAAATAAAACTCAATAAATCTCAAAGCAACAGATTCATAAAAATGACATAGTTGATACACTAAATTCAAAACCAGAGTATATCCTCTCAACTTTGTATTTTGCCCTTAGCTCAATATTAGCTGTATAGTCAGTGTTTAATAAATGCTTATTACAGTGGATTATTTATGTACATTTCAGGTCAAACTATGATTTGAGTAAATGAAAAATTCTAAGTCAGTTGCTTCATTTCCACATACTATATTTTAAAACTAGACATTTGTAAAGAATCCAAATCATGGTAAAGAATGGTTTCATCAGGAGTATTTTTTCATCAAAGAGGTAATTAGGGAAAGTATTAGTGTCACTCAGTAGGACTGACATGATATCAAAAAAATGTATGGTATGGGTGGTGGGTAGCTTGGAAAAATGGTGTTTATGAAAGTTCTCACAAAACCAAGACAATACTACTTTTTAAAATGCAGGACTCTGAGATATAAACAAAACTCTGAAAAAAAACCTTTTGATCATAGTTTCAAAGGTAGAAGAATATATTGGGGATTCTAATATACCAAGATTCCAAAAGTTTTCTTTCCATCATTGCACTATAACAAGATGACACTATTCCTAAAGTAGATATAATTAGGAATATCCTTAATGTATTTTTAGGAAAAGAATAAACTATTTATTGTATGAATCAATTTGTACACATTAGATGCATCTTCTACATAGAATATCAGAAATAATGGTGTTATTTAAAATTACATTCTTCATATCAACTTTAGTACAAATAATTAGGATCAATTGTGTGGCATTTTTAGATTATTTATGAATTCCAAAAAGAAAAAGATTGTGTTTGTAAATGAATCTACTCTGAGTGTGATACCTTTGATTATTTTGGATTCAGTTGAGGGGCCCTTGGTTAAATTACCTGTGAAGCATTAGGGCTTTGATTTCACCATGTCAGTAAGGTGTGACTCAGGATGAGTCCCTCCCCCTTTGGAAGGCCTATATAAATGGACACTCACTCAAGAAGACACATGGAAGTGGAAAGGACTTGGTCATTTCAATCCTGTCATGTGACAGAAAGAAGAAGGCTCAAACAGCTAAAGTCCTGGGAAGAAAGACGAGTCATTTTTCTGATAGTTTGCAGCCAAAGAGAACAGAGCAGCTGAACAGCTGAGAAGCCTGGAAAGACAAGGCAGAGAGCAGCAACCATTTTGTTTCAACATATGGCAACCAACTTTGGAGAGAAAGCAAACTTGAATTGGGCTCTTTAGGGCCTTGTAACTATAAGCTTTTACCCCAAAGAAATACCTTTTATAAGAGCCAACAGATTTCTGGTACTTAACATCAGTACCCCTTTGACTGACTCAAACAAATGGTGACAGGATTGAAAAAGGTCATGATATGCCTTGATATGCAGAAGAGCTTCCTTAACTGAGAGATTTTGACCTTCAAAAATCAGTCTGGAGGACAACAAGATGGCAGGAGAGTAAGGAGCTCCAATAGTCAGCTCTTGCTACAGGGCAGTTGGTAATCACCAGAGCTATCTAGAACACCTGTTTGGAGGCTCCAGCAGACCAGAAAAGTATTCTGCAACGTTCTTTAAAAAATGGAAGGGGGAAACTGCATCTCTGCTAAGAAGATTCATGAGTAGAGCACTCCATGCTGTAGATGCCGGGGTCCATACTCCACTGGCAGTGCAAGCTGCCTCAGGAGCTATTCCATGGCTGGAAATGGAAGTTCCATTTCCCAAAAGTGAGGGAGGAAGAGACAGTTGGGCATAAACTTCAGCTACTGATCAGGAAATTCAACTGGCTAAAGTACAATCCTAATAAGAGCTAAAGTTTGAACCAATCTAAGTCAAAAAGTGGCCAGTAGCTGCCATTTTAACTCAGTCCCAGCATGAGGGGAACCTGGGCTGGCTGAAAATCACAGTGCTGGTACAGACTGGCTTCTTTCCATCCAGATCAGATTGCAGCTCTAGCCTAGGCCTCAGCCCCACCTCCTGCAGAAAGAAAGCTGAGGTGACTGCACCAGCCTCTCTGGGTAACTGCAGGGCACTCCACAGAGACCATTACTAATCCTACTCTGGTAGTCCAAGCTGCCTTAGGAGATACTCTAGGTGGAGTTGGAAGCTTCATTTCCCAAACACAGGGGAAGACGAGATGGTTAACCACTTACTTCAGTTACTAATTAGTAAACTCAGCTGGCCAAAGTATAGCCCTAACAACAGCTAAAGTTTGAACCTGTCCAAGTTGGAAAGAGGCCAGCATCCATCATTTCGACTCCACCCCTGGCATGAGGGGAAACTGGGCTGCTTGAAAATAACAGTAGTGGTATGCACCAGTTTCTTTCCACCCAGATAGAAAACAAAGGCTAAGCTTCAGCCCCACTGCTGTCAGAGAGGAAGCTGGTGGGACCTGCAGCAGCCTCTCTGGGTGACTGCAGGTGCATTAGACCAGCGCAGTCTGAAAAGTTGGAAGTGTACCTAGGCAACGGCGGTCATTTGAATTTACAAGGCATAGACTGCTGCTCATACTTGCAGCTCCATCCCTGCCCCAGGCAGGGAAGAAAGGAACATGAAGCTTCATCTGTCTCTCTGGGCGACTAAAGATGGTCTTGGCCTGCACAATTTGGATTATTTATTATACATAGCTGTGGCTATATCCGTACCTCTGGCAAAGGAGAAAGGTGGGAGAAACTTCATCAGCAGCATGGGCAGCTTGAGTCTCCACAGCTTACAGCACCAAGTACATCCTTGGCTCCTACTATACAACCAGCAAGAGAAAAAGGTCAAGGAAGCCCTAAACTAAAGAAAGAAACTGCACCCAGAATAAATTCATCTAGTAAGCCTATGCCAAGAAACCAACAAAAAACTACAATCCATACCAAGAAACAAGATATAGCCCAGTCAAAGAAACAAGGTAAGTCTCCAGATGACATAAAGGAGTGGAGATAACTAATCATACATATTCAAACAAATTTCCTTAATGAATTCAATGAGATGGCTACAGAGATTAAGGATATTAAGAAGACACTGGGTGAGCACTAAGAAGAATTTGAAAGCATACATGGAAAAATAGCAGATCTTATGGGAATAAAAAGTGCAATAAATTAAATTAAAACACACTGGAGTCATATTAAAGCAGATGTGAGGCGGTGGAAGAAAGGATTGGTGAGCTTGAAGGCATGGCCTCTGAAAGTGAAAATACAGAAGAGAAAGGGGGCAGAAGGAATATTTGAAGAACTTAATAGTAGAAAATTTCCCAGCCCTATTGAAGGACATAGATATCCATGTCCCAGAAGCACAGCATTCTCCCATCTGAATAAATCAGAAGAGACCAACTCTAAGACACATACTAGTCAGAATGTCAAATGCCAAAGATAAAGAGAAAATTCTGAGAGCAACAAGAGAAAAGCAATGTATCATATATAAGGCATACCCAATATGGTTAAGTGCTGATTTTTCAACAGAAAACATGGAGGGAAGATGTGGTATGATATATTTAAAATACTGCAAGAGAAAGACTTCCAGCCAAGAATCTTATATCTGGCAAGACTGTCTTTCAAAAATGAGGGCAAGTTTAGAATATTCACAGAGAAACAGAAACAGAGAGAGTTTATAACAAAGAAACTGGCCTTGCAGGAAATACTAAAACTGAAAGGTATGCTATAGTCTGAAAAGAAAAGACAGGAGAGAGGCTTGGAAGTGAGTGTAGAAATGAAGATTATATTAGTAAAAGTAATTAAAAGTGTAAAAAGAATGGTGAAAATAAATATAACAGATAAAACCCAAAGGTCAAAATGGGTGAAATAATAACTGCCTTTGTAGTAATAACATTGAATGTTAATGGATTAAGCTTCCCAATCCAAAGACACCAACTAGTAGAATGCATTAGAAACAATGAGCCATCTATATGCTGCTGTCAGCAAGTGACTCATCTTCGACCAAGAAAACCAATAGTTTGAAAGTGAGAAGTTGGAAAAAATTCCATGCATGCAGTAACCAAAAAAAAAAAAAAAAAGAAAGTCAGAATAGCTATATTTATATCAGATGAAATAGACTTTTAAAAACCCTAGTAATGTGCAATATGTGGAGGAAGTCAGGAAAAAATTCTGTTTACAGTAGCAACTAAAATAACCAAGTATTTAGGAATTAATTTAGCCAAGTGTGAAGCACTTTTATTCAGAAATGGACAATGCCTTGTTAAAAGAAATAAAAAATGACCTAAATAATTGGAAGAATATTTTATGATCATGAATTAGAAGATTAAGTATTGCGACGGTTTGCTTGGTCAGTAGAGGTGGGGTCTGGCTGCGGACGAGGGGTTGGTCCAGCTTAGGACGAGGGGTCGGTCCCACTTGGGATGAGGGGTCGGTCCCACTTGGGATGAGTGGTCGGTCCGGCAGCAGACGAGGGGTCGGTCTCACAGGGGTTGCGCGGTTTGGCTGACGGGGTCGCCCGGCGAAGCCGGCGACGAAGGGGTCACCTGGAGAAGCAGGCGACGAACTGGGGACAAGGGAGGCCAGGCCCTTGTCGGGGGCTCTCAGGACTGGAGGGTGCACGGCAGAAAAACTACCACGGAGACAAGGTAAACACGCAAGTCCACTTTATTGAGGGAGAGGCAACAGTTTTATAGGGGCTGGGGAAGGCTGATTGGTCAAAGCCACGCCCTGTTCTGATTGGTTGCCGGCGAAAGGTCAGTGGGCGGTACTGGATGGGGGAGGGGTGGTGGTTAGGGATTGGCTGTCGCTGTTGCTGGGGGAAGGGGCAGGGTTTAGGGATTGGTGGCTGCTATTGCTGGGGTGGAGGGCAGACTTGAGTTTCCCGCCAAAGCCTGGCTGTTGCTGCTGTCGGGGGGAGGGAAAAGGGCAGACTGGATTTTTCTGCCCACGCCTGGCTGTTGCTACTGTCAGGGGAGGGGAAAAGGGCAGACTGGAATTTTCCGCCCTGCGCCTGCGCAGGGAGAAAGAAGAAGAAGGGTGCCGCCCCACAGGCATAGTGTGGCGCCATCCGGGAGGAGGGGCGGCCGCGGAAGCATGGCTGCCGAGAAGGGGAGACCCAAGGGCACTCTGCGCCCATGCCGAGCTCCCTTCAGGGGTGGCGGTGAGTCCGACCAGCCACCCTATTATGGGGGCAGTGGCTTGGCCTGCCGCGGCTGCTCCCCCGCCAGGCCAGCAAACCACACTTCAGCCAGAGGGGTGACCGCAAAGTATCAATGAGATGTCAATTTTACCCAAATTGAAAATCAGATTCAATGCATTTCTGATAAAAAAAAAAATTCCACCAGCATTTTTTAAACAAATGGAAAACACAATTATCAAATTTATTTAGAAGGGCAAGGGGTTCTGAATAGCCAGAAACATCTAAAAGAGAAAAAGTAAACTTGGAGGACTCTCACTTCCAGACTGTAAATCATATTACCTAACTGCAATAGCAAAAAACAGCAATGGTACTGGCATAAAGATAGACACATAGACTAATGGAAGTGAACTGATGGTTCAGAAACAGACCCTCACAACTATAGTCAAGTGATTTTTGACAAGCCTGTCAAACCCACACAGCTCAGGCAGAACAGTCCATTCAATAAATGGTGCTGAAAGAACTGGCTATCCATAGCCAAAAGGAAAAGAGGACCCCTATTTCACACCTTATGCAAAAAATAACTCAATATGGATCAAAGATCTAAATATAAAAGCAAGAACCATAAAACTTCTGGAAGAAAATTTAGGAAAACTTCTTCAAGACCTGGTGGTAGGTGGCGGATTCTTAAAGAAGACAAAGGGAGAGCTGAGAGGGACTACTGATGTTTAATTTATGTAGACGTTTTAATTATCTTTGCCATTGTTGATGGCAACACATTATAGTGAGTAACAGCTGGTTTATAAATGGGATTGTGACTGGAAAGGGAAGTTTTGGGATGTAACTGTTAAGTAAAAGAAAGCTAGAGAACAATCTAGGGACTGAATTACACAGTGAACCCAGAGGTGGATTAGAATTGTGGTTGATGGTACAGGGGCAAAAGTGTCCTTCCATGAGCTAGAGCAGATGTACATCACCATAGAAGAGTGGTTGAAAAGCATGGGGAACGATACAGTTGGAGTGACCTGTGGACTGTGGTTATCAGCAATACTGTAATATTCATGCCAAAGATGTACTGTGTTGATAATGGGGGAGACCTGAAAAACTGTGTTCAAGGTACGCTATGGACCATGGTTGGTGATAATAGTCTAATGATATTATCTCACAATGTGTGAAAAATGTTCCACCATGATGTAGTGTGTTGATGGGGTGTTGTATGGGAATTGTACACATGTACATGATTGTTTTGTAAGTTGACAACTTCTGTAATAAAAATATATTTTAAAAAATATTAATAGGATGGGTTGGGGGGAAAATACACCAAATGCAAGATATGGACTATAGTTAGTAGTAAGATTTTGATTGCACTCTTTCATAATTTGCAGCAAATGCCTCACAACAATGCAAGGTGTCAGGGATATGTTGATGTATGAGACCCTTGTATGATGTTATGCATGTTTGCTTGGTAAGTTCGAAACGTTTATTATATACTTATTATGTGTGTTCATGTATGAATGATATAAAAATAATAATAGAGTGGGTTGGGGAAAAATACACCAAATGTAAGATACTTTGGTTAGTTGTAATATTTTTAATTAATTTATTTTGAGGGTGCTCTTTCATCATTTGTAAAAAATGTTTCACAAAAACGAAAAGTATTGGTGGTGGGGTGAGGCATGAGACCCCTATATGATGTTATGCATGTATGTTTTATAAGTTTACAACTTTTACTATACATTTATTGTTTTTGTATGTTTATGTATGAGTGATATATTTCAAAAACATTTTAAGTGAAAAAAAAATCAGTCTGAAGGTTGTGCACTAGACAGAAAGGCCATTTAGGATTCTCACTTAAGAAAAGGGAGAGTTCCACATGGACTACTTTGGATTTGTGGAAAAAGTCACACGGCAAAGAAATATAAGAAATATGGATTTTTGCCTGAAAAAAATTCAGTCTAAAAGGCAGTTAAGGAAGAAAGAAAGAGAGACCCATATATAGATGTAGTTTCCCTATTCTCTGAACCACTCTTGTCTGGTTGTGTTCTTTGTAGAAAGAATTGCTCTTCCACATATGAGTGGAATATCTGATAAATTTCTTTACCACCAAAGACCATGCTTTTCCATTGCTTTTGCAGATAAAAAGTCATGGATCATTTCTATTGGATTAAACTCTTTGTTATGCTATCTGAGGAGTTTTGAAGAAAAAAAACAATGCCATATTCATTTAAAGACAGAAAAAGAAGCATAACATTACTGATTCAACCGTGATAGCAATTTCTAAGACAGAATTAAATAGCATAATTTCAGCAATTTACTTTTTTACACTAATACCATAGTTCATTATTTTATACACCAAGGCACTTTAGAACTTCTCATATGCTTTTAATCTATCACTTACTAGTTGGCAATTACTACTTCATCTTCAGTCTTTTTGCTGCTAAGAATTTGAACTCATAAAACAACACTGTTCTTATAATTGTGTAAAACCACAGAAAAAGAATACTTGCCTGTCTTTTTTGGATCTCACTTGTGAACACTGCTATGTTTATTGTACTTATTATATTTTCACATGTTTTTAAATTAAGGTGGATTTGCATCCTCTCTTGGGAAAAGGGGGACATTAAGAAATCCTTCTCACTAGACTAAATGGGGAAAGTAAATTAAAGGGATTTCAAGAAAATTGAGGGCAAATTTTAAGTTGCAAAAGGAGGTTTAAAGAGTGTCTGAACTAATGCTAATGCCACCAGGGTCCATGCTCAGATGATAACTAGTGATGCTCTCTGCCTGGGGTATCCCAGGAGCCACTTTATTTGAAAAGAATCAAGGGACATAAAGATCAGAAGTGATGTCATCTGGAAAGGATTTTGGATTGGGGTCAAGTTAGAGTTAAGTTCAGCCCTAGTGGGCACCCCTGTAAGCCAAGGTAAGAAGGGAGGAGAAAGCCCGTGTCATTTGTACACTTCCCTCCATGTCAGATGTACAGTGTTAAAAGGGCCAAGTTTATTGAGAAAATTCCACAGATAGATCTTTTTTTTTAAGATTTTATTTATTTTTTATTTATTTCTCTCCCCTTCCCCATCTCCTGCCACCTGCCCCGGTTGTCTGTTCTCTGTGTCCATTTGCTGCATGTTGTTCTTTTTTGTCCGCTTCTGTTGTTGTCAGAGGCATGGGAATCTGTGTTTCTTGTTGTTGAGTCATCTTGTTGTGTCAGCTCTCCGTGTGTGCGGCACCATTCTTGGGCAGGCTGCACATTTTTTTGCTCTGGGCAGCTCTCCTTACGGGGTGTACTCCTTGCATGTGGGGCTCCCCTATGCGGGGGACACCCCTGCATGGCAGGGACTCCTTGCGCACATCAGCACTGTGCATGGGCCAGCTCCACATGAGTCAAGGAGACCCCGGGTTTGAACCGTGGACCTCCCATGTGGTAGGCAGATGCCCTATCCACTGGGCCAAGTCCGCTTCCCAGAATAGATCTTAATATCATGTAAAGATTATAGGCAGAGCATGCTGTTGATTGGGGTAAACTTGATCCATTTAATTAATTTTTGTAATGTAATTTTAAAAGACTATTTTATTCTTAGTATTGTGGAGTTTTGCCTAAAAATTTGGAAAATTCAACGTCTGTACATGCAAGAGTTTACAAATACTTACTGTTTTTCTGTTTTCTGAACATTAGGTTAAGTTCTAATTAATGAGGCCTTGTCTTCATTAATCTTACTAAAAATGAGATAAACAGATATTAAACAAATGGTAATTTTTTTTTGGTAACATATATTATAGGTATAATCATTGTTCTGAGGCAAAAACACACTCTCCTTCACCTAACTTAGAATTATGAGTGTGTTGCATATTATACATGACCCCATATTTAGAGATTTTTAACAAAATATTTTCTTTAAGAAGTCTCCTGTGATTCCCAATTATGATACTACAAGACAAATATACCACTTTCTTTTACAAAAGATGTTTTGTTTCAAATAGTAAATGGTATGAAGTTTGAGAAACTTATTAAAGATTTTTTTTAATTTAAGAGAATATCTTTCCCATTAAAAAAGAATAATAGTAATAATATAATTCAAGGTAGTGATGGAAGAGAAAAGCATATTTGGGCAGTTTTTCATTTAGATGAAATTTATAGAAGATGGTCTTTACTTTGTGGTTTATTATCCTTATTTGAAATGAAATATAGAAAGATCCAACAATAATCAGGCAGCTTGCCACTGAGCCTATAGAATTTCAAGAATCTCAAACAAGAAATGAATCATTCCCATACACCCTTAAACCAAAGGTTCGTATCTATAATAATTTTATAGCACTTGGGATTTGTTAATAGCTCATTAAAATGATTTCAACATTCGAACCTTCCATTTACAGTTTTTGATATTTCATTGCCCCAGAATGACCAGTTAGCCCAGCCAAAGTTTGATTCACATCCTACCACGGAGGTTCTCTCTTTTAACTAACTTTATTTTGGTTTGCATTATTCTCAGTGATTGCTACAATTTTAATGGCCCTAATTTTCATCTTTACTTGCCCTGATTTAGCTAATAGAAATACTTAGCCAAGGCAGTGAACTTGGCAAGAGAGCTGTCTTCTAGGATCCATGCCTGGACAATATGGAAAAATTCCAGGGATGTGTTAAATTACACACAAGACCATGAAAGTCGTGCCTGAGATTCAGACAGATAGGAAAATTGAGAACAAACTCAGTAGGACTGCATTTCAAATTAAATGATTTCAAGTCAAAGTGATGCCTGGCATCAATTTGAAATTCCTTAAATATAACCACATGATTTTGGTTTCAAATAAGGTCGGTCACTTTTTAAAAAAAAAATTTTTTTTAAACACATAAATCACAAAAATGTTACATTAAAAAATATGAGGTTCCCATATCCCCACTCCCCACACCCCCCACTCCTCCCACATCAACAACTTCTTTCATTAGTGTAGTACATTCACTGCATTTGATGAGTATATTTGGGAGCACTGCTACACAGCATGGATTATAGTTTACAATGAAGTTTACACTCTCTCCCAGTCCACTCAGTGGTTATGGCAGGATATATAATGTCCTGCATCTGCCCTTGCAATACCATTCAGGACAACTCCAAGTCCTGAAAATGCACCCATATCACACCTCCTTTTCCCTCTCCTTGCTTTCAGCAACTCCCTTGGCCACTGTTGCCACATCAATTACATAATTTTTTCCATTGCTAGAGTAACAATTATTCTATAGTAAAATACTAGTAAATCCACTCTAAGCCATATTGTATTTCTGCATCCTGAGGACACTGGGATGGCAATGTCCATTCCACCTCTAAACTGAGAGGGGCTTGGATCCCACATGCCTGATGGATGAAATTCTCCTGCTTATAGTTGTAGACTCTCTCTGTTCCTTGAGTGGTGGTTGACCATCCTCACCTACTTGTTAGCTGACCTGGTTAAGTCCAATGAACTGGAGAGTAAGTGCTGCACCTCTGCTGAGTCTCAGGACCCAGCTAGCACATGGACAGTCCAGAGATTCAGGACTCCTGGGCCTACACCAACCCCAGTGCTAACCACAGTAAAAGTGACAAAAGAGGCATGTGTGAAGTCACATCTGAGTTCAACTCCATCACAATCAGGAGCACAAATTTCAAAGTAGGGCCCGCTGGCAAGGCAGTACACTCCAGAGCCATCTGCCATGACTTTTGGACCTGGGTGTCTCCATAGCCCTCAGGCATACCATTACCTGGGGTTGTATCTAAATTGGCTGTCTCTGAGATTCTGCTGAGATGTGCGACCCCTCTGATGACCTCACTTATTTTGAAGTCTCTTAGCCATATAAACTTATTTGTCTTCACCATTTCCCCCTTTTATTAAAGGTCTTTTTCTAGTTACATCACCAGCTGGTGCTTGGTAGTAATCCCTCGGCACCAGGGAGGCTCACCCCTTGGAGTCATGTCCCACGCTGTGGGGAAGGTAATGCAATTACTTGCTGAGTTTGGTTTAGAGAATGGCCACATTTGAGGAACATGGAGGCTTTCTGGAGGTAACACTTAGGCACCCTACAGCTTCAGGCCAAGTTGAAATTTCAAGCACACAGGCTCATAAGCATAGTCATCAGTATCAAGAGCCTATCATTAGACCATCTTTCACTTGTCTTTGCCCTTGCACTTGGGGGATTGTTGCTTTTCCATTGGGAGATATGACAGAGCTCCCCAGAATGAGAACTCAGCACTCCCTCAGTTGTCATTGAAATTCTACCCCCTATGTCAATACCCAATGAACATATGAACATATCTATATACCCTATATGCATGCCCTGGAGAACTCCCTCCCACCCACGCATCCCCCATCAATGCCACCCCACACCAGTGCTCCTCCCCTGCCTTAGTTGAACCCCTCTGTGATCCAAAATTTTTTAAAAAATGAAGCCTAATATATTGCCAAATTCAATTAACAGGAAAATGAAATAGTAGTGATAGGTTAAAAGATTAGAAATGAAATACACAATAATTTAGAAAAACTAAAATAAAGTCGAATATAAATTGGGGTATTAAAAAAATGAAAAATGTCATAAATATTTTTTGTGATGTTTTGCCTTTCATCACTTTTATAGGTGTTGCCCTGTATGTACAGTGGCAAGACATTCTCTTCCATTTCTTCCTCAATGTCTTACATCATTTTTTTTTATTATGTCTTCAAAAAAGTTTTTGGTCACAGTAAAGTTACATATAGAATGTAGGGGACTCCCATATACCCAACATCCTCCCCTGTTTCCCCCTGCCCCAGCAATGATCTTTTTACATGTGGATGTTATATTTGCTACAACTGATATACAAATATTGAAACATAACTACTAACCATGGTTACATGGTGGTTTACATTATGGTTTACATTTTAGACTGCACACTTTTATGAATTTTTGGTTACATTATGGTTTATATTTTATAAATTTTTGGTGAAATTTAACATGGCCTGTATCCATCATTGCACAATTATGTAGAACACTTCCATTGCCCCCTAGTTACCCCCTCTCCCATCTATTCTATTCCTCTATCCCCCTTCCCTCAGGGCTCACAGTGACAACCAAGCTTCACTGCTTAAAGGACAAAATTCATAGATACTTGTAACAATGCTGAGGGTTCGACACACCATTCTGTTCTTCCCCATTGGGAGCTACCCATGCTCTCGAGAGACGCCCTCCTCTCTGTTTGAGAATATCTGGCCTCCCCAGGATGAGGATACAATACCTTCCCATTAATAGTAGGGGTCTTCACCCACTGATATAACACACTATTACATGATGAGCACTCACACTCTGTGCCTGATACCCCACCTGCCCCAGGTGCACTCTGTGCCAGATACCCCCACCAAACACCTTAAATTTGTAATCCATCCTTATTATATTTTCTAAAGAGTTTTCTCAACATTATAGTTTCATCCAAGTACCTGACAATCTCCCATGTTCACCTGGGCCCCCCCAACCTTCTCCCCAATTCCATGGACCATCTGACCCATCCTCCTTGCCCTAGCCTCCTTCAAGCCTGCAAAGACCAACCCAATAGTATCCCTAGCCCTCACCTTATCCCTTCACTGCACAACTACTTACCTCCACTTTATCATAGATTTCGCCCATGTGGGTGTTGGCTCACAACCTTCTTCTCCCCGCCCTATTTCCTGTAAGCCTATCTTCCAATCTCTAGCTCTCTGAGACAGCTTTATTTATTTAATTCATATCAGAGAGGTCATGTAGTATTTGCCCTTCAATACCGGCTTGCTTCACTCAATATAAACTTCTCAAGATTCATCCATGTTATCCCATGAGTTAGTACTGGATTCCTTCTTACAGCTCAGTAGGATTTAGATTTTTAAATAGAGTGTTTATTTAAATTATAAACATGTCTCAGAAAGACCAAAAAGTCCTAAAAACAAAAGCAGTTTGGGGCTTATCCTTGTTTTGTAGAAAAACTAAACATACAGATACAAGAAATTGACATTATTTATCATACACATTAAATTCAGTAATACTTTTATACTGGGTTTACATGGCAATATGCCCCTAGAAAGCCAAAAATTCTCATTAATGTTAATGAACACATTATTACAAATATTAGCAATCAAGTTTATAGATAAAGAATTTAATGCACAAAAAGGTACATAATTTACCCAAGGTTATACTGTTCATCAACATTAAAGTCAAAATAGAATGTAAGTTTGTTGACTTATAATCAAATATTCTATTAATTTGATTGTAAGTTCTTAACTTAAAGCCAAGAGCTTCAGGGACTTTTGCACATTTTGAAGTTTAATGCAAAATATTACCTTTATTTATGTTATTTTTGAACCCTGGGGAGAGGATCAGATTCTCAAAAGGGGTCATGGCACAAAATATATTAACTACTACCTTATTTGACTAGAGCACTTCTGTGCTAGATTTCTCTAAAAAGAATCATATTCATTTCCATAATAAACCTAAAGTTCAGCCAAAGTTTCTAAATGGTAAGCTAATGATAGAATAAATTAATGTAGCTTAGTAAATATAATAACAGCAGAGAACAACTTAGGTGATGTGGAGACCTAGTTAATATTCACACACCTTCACATTTACACTTAACAAATTACAAAATTTACATTGGCAGATGCTACACTTGAGCAGTTAAATGTGTCTGAGTTTTCATTGCTGATTTACAATTTTTGGTACATAATGAAAAATTCATCTTTTGTGCTAAAATCATTTAAAGCAGGAGGCAATATTAACCCTCATAAATGTGTAAAATCAGATGATCTCTTTCTGACTTATAAGAACACAACCAAGCTCACTTTCCCATTTTTATCTTGGCAATTTTGCATGCACACACAATTACTCTGATTCAGAACATAATAAAATACTAAATTAATTTTACCTAATTTTCAGAGGGGAAATGTCATGGTGTAGATTTACATTTTTAATGATAAAATGTAAAAGTTAAAAGCAATTTAAATGCTGATTTTCGTGTAACCATATAGACAATTTGGATCGGGCTCTAAGTTGAATGTATTTATTGTTGCTCTATTAGAATGTAAAAGCCTTTACATGAAATCCTCATATTCCTTCAGATGTATTTGTACCATATGGAGTATCCAAACTGAGACCTTTGAGTGAAGCAATCAATTCAATAAAACAGGCTGCTTGGCAATTGCTCCACAGACTTAATTTTTTTAGATTCATCTTGAGTATTACGAGAGACTTGTCATGTCATTCAAGGCAAGAAAATTGCCAGCACCCAATTGCTCTTGATCAAGTCCATTAACTACATATTTCAGGTCTTCCCAGGACTTCTCAGACTTGGAATTACTGATTTACAGGTCAAAAGTGTGAAAACTACAGGGTCTCCACATTAGTTTATGTGCCAGACATCTCAGATATGTTTCTTCTCAGAGATATGGAAATGTCTTGTTGTCCATCATCATGAGGTTTGCCTAGGTGCTCAGAGGAAGGTATATTAGACCCTGCCTAAAGTATATTCAGCTTGTCCACTAAGATACATCAAAGATGTGAATCAAGAGGTTCTTATGCAGTGGAACACAAGATTTACGTTTCAGTAGCTGCCAAGGGATTATGTTTTACACCTTTCTTTTTGTAAAAAAAAATCCCCAAGGGCCATAGGTCCTATGTACGACTTGCAGTTCACAGAGACAAGGGCTATTTCTCTCCACCAAAAACTGTGTGAGCCAGTTTTGTGAAGATTTGTAAAATGAAGATTTGTGAAAATGAAAACAACCACCTCAATCTCCTTTTCTTGTCTGAGGGGGTATATGAGCTCAAACAAAAGGTTGAAATCCAATACCACATCAACACTTACATGTGAAGAGATCAGAACTGGGCTTCTTTGAGTGCTACATGTCATGTTAGTTCTGCTTCAAAATCTTCTCTGCTTTCAGAAACAAGAAAAACAAAAAAAAGATCTAGGGTTAGCTGTCCATATCTGGGAATATGCCTCATTTAGATTGCTGAAGTCTTTGCTGACTGTATCAGTTTTAAAGGTTGCAGTAAAGAGCAAATTTATTCTTGCACAGTTCTGGAGGCCAGCAGTGCAAAATAGGGTATCAGCAAGTCTGGTTCCTCTGAGAGAGAATCTGTTCCTGCCTCTTTCATTAGCTTCTGGTAGTCCCTGCAATCTTTGGCATTTCTTGGCTTGTAGATGCATCACCCCGCTCTCTGCCTCCATCTTCGCCTCATCTGCTTTCTCTGGATGTCTGTGTTGGTTGTCCCTTCTTTTTCTTCTAAGGACTTGTCATTGGTTTTAGTTGCCACCCTAATCTAGGATGATCTCACCTAGAAATCCTTAGCTAAATTCCATCTGCAAAGGTCTGTGTTCTAAAGAAAGTCACATCCTGAGGTCCTGAGACATCATTTGGAACATCCAACCCACTACACTGACTAAGCAGCATGCAGGCCAGTTCTTGACTATGAGATCAAAAGAAAATTGTGTTAAGTCCAGTTTATATAAATCTCCTAGTGAAGGCCACTGAAGAGAGATTCATTAATGACTGGACCATAGGCATCAAAGTGAACAGGATTAAGGTTGCTGATGTTTATGGTTGATGTTAGAAGTAGTGAAGAAAGAAAAGGAGTGACTATAAACCATAGGCTTACCTAATGTTCAATCAAATGATGCCTCACAAAACAAGGAAGAAAAGACAGGAAGAGGTAGGGAAACTGATTATTGGTCAATTTACCTCAAAAGGAAGCTCTAGAAATGGAAAGCATACTTCATGATTGCATTCTTGACAGCCAGACTTTCTTTGGTAGAGATAGCAAAAATGGGTTTCTCTGAACAAAGAGAGTTTAAACAGGGAAGAGAGTTTAAAAAAGGAAAAGAGTCAGCTTCTATGCAGGTATTTTTATTTTTATTTTTTTAATTTTTTAAAGGGAGGTTAACATTTCTTAGAATGTTTTGGGTTTTTTTTTTTCATTTCTTGCTCCCCGCCCCCAGTTGTCTGTTCTCCGTGTCTATTTGCTGCTTGTTCTTCTTTGTCCACTTCTGTTGTTGTCAGCGGCACGGGAATCTGTGTTTCTTTTTGTTGTGTCATCTTGCTGCATCAGCTCTCCATGTGTGTGGCACCATTCCTGGGCAGGCTAAACTTTCTTTCATGCTGGGCGTCTCTCCTTACAGGGCGTACTCCTTGCATGTGGGGCTCCCCTACATGGGGACGCTTCTGTGTGGCAGGGCACTCCTTGCACGCATCAGCACTGCACGTGGGCCAGCTCGACATGGGTCAAGGAGGCCCAGGGTTTGAATCACGGACCTTCCATGTGGTAGACGGATGCCCTAACCCCTGGGCCATGTCCGCTTCCCTATGCAGGTATTTTTAGAAAAGGCAAAAGTCTTCTATATTGTGTTCATTTATGAGCAAGTATTTCCAGAAAGATCAAGTGCTTCTAAGACAATTCAAGTAAACAGAGATGCGTCTTGCTACAGATGACTTAGGCACAACCCCTAGACTGTTAATAATAGCATGAATAAATTTTATCAGGTATTTTTGGACAGCTGGAGTCAATTCGAATATTTAAGTTACTTGGCTGCAATTAGGTGCACCCATGAAAGACAATGCATTTTCATTCTAATATATGGGCACAATCTCTACTACATTTCTCACCCTTTACCCTTGTAAAACCTCCACTTTACCAAATGTGTATATGTTGTCTCCTGAAGGCATTTGGAAATTTTGTGACTTTATCAATCACTTTCTCTGTTGACCTCAATCTTTTCATTCCTATTCTCAGCAAAGCCTTCTTAGAACATTTCGGGCCTCTCTAAGTTTCTTCCTAGAAACTAGAACTAGAATTAGAAACTTTCTAGCTTTAAACTTCTGCATTTGCCATTTATTTACATCCTATTTTTGTTGCAGATGTATAATTTCTTCTGGCCCTGTTACGGGAAAGATCCAGTATTAGGAGTCAGATGATTAAGCTTTTCGCCTCTGCTTTGCACATGGTTATTTCTAAGTTATTGAACAAGTCATTAACAGCTCCAACTTTTACTTTTCTTGTTGGTAAAGTGAAAAGAAAAATACTTTCCTTTCCAATGATAATTTATAAAAGTAAGTTTCTTATCATCATTGCATTTTTGGTGTTTTCATTATTTTTCATATGTTTAGCATTTTGGGAATAACTTTCTAAGCTGAATCACCTTTTGTGCTTTTCCAACACCTGTATCAAATTCTATCCTTGCACTTATGACAATATATGATACTTATTTATGAATATCTCTCTCCCTAAACTAAAAGCTCCCCAAAGCAGAACTTGCATCTTAGTGACTTTTAGATCTTCAGCTCTTCATACCTGGCAAAGAATATATTCTGAAAACATGCTATACACTGACCAAAATTATTGTATATTATCCGCATCACATATGTAGGTTGTTACTTTGTTGATTGATTAGATTAGAAATTATTCATTAACCATAGTCTATTTTAGAACTTCTTGCTCTGGATCTGTTCATCAATTTGTGTGGTATTTAGCAAAACAACTCCTTTCACAACAAATCAAAATAATAACAATGAGAAAATCTTTGCCTACATGAATGAAGTACATAATTATATACAATTATAAAATATATCAATGGAATGCTAATGCAAATGATCAATACATAAAAGAAAGCCAATACTTAAAAGGTGTTCAAACACGTGCACAATATTTACATGGTTACAGAAATATAGTCATGTTACATCTCTTTTCCTAAGGGTTTTAAGTTTTGACCATGCAAAAGCAATCCATTATAGATTATAACTAAGTTTTTTATGTAAACATTGTAAATTGTGTGGGATTGAAGAAAACAGTCCTGCACATGTATTGATGTTTAAATATGATATTCAATAGGAACAAAGAAACAACTTTTGCCTTTTAAAACTGCCCAATTTGCCATGTTTCTTGTAAGCAATCTCAAATTCTGAGGGGAAAATTGACTCTTCCTTTTATTAACCCAAATTCATCCATAAATTTCTTTAGATTCTTTCATGTGTCTCCCACACTTATCTTTCCTTTCTAAGGCAGTCTCTCTACTCTAGGCAGGGCTTCATCATTTCTCCTGTAGTATTTAGCTGGTTCTCCACACCACACATCTAGTTACTCTCCTAAGTGACACACTCCATTTTTATAAGCCTTGTCTTCAAAGTCAATAAGATGTGGGATGAGGCAGATGGCTATTTTGATGTTCATAAGAAATATGATAAATTTCACAGGAAGAGAGACCAATCTCTAGCTCCTTTCTTACCACTCTGATCATTTTTTAATCCTCCTAGAGGAGGGCACCTCCTCTAAATACACTCATACCCCATACCTTAATGTTCTGTGACCTGAAAAACAAACATAGGAATGCATACACAATTCCTAAATTTCACACTGGTTAAAAAGGGTGTGTGTGGGGGGGACTGATTTCCCTTTAATCACATAATGTATTAGGGGGACTGTCAGAGTATTAACTAGTAAAAACATTTTATTACAGTCGTAATAATTGGTTAGAATATATTAAATTTTAAAAAATTATCTTTGATCTGTTATTTTTATCATATATCTATTTTTATTTTTATATTTTAAAAACCTTTTAAAAGATACATAGATCAGATAAAATATTACATTAAAAATATAAGAGGATCCCATATACTCCACCCCCACTGTTTGCACATCACCAAATTCTTTCATCAGTGTGGCACATTCATTGCATTTGATGAATGCATTTTGGAGTACTGCTACACAGCATGGATCATAGTTTACATTGTAGTTCACTCTCTCCCCCAGTCAACTGAGTGTTTTATGCCATGATATATGATGTCCTGCTTCTGTCACTGCAATATCATTCAGGACAATTCCAAGACCTGGAAATGCCCCCATATCACACCTTTTCTTCCTTCTTCCTGCCTTCCCCAACTCCCCTGGCCATGGTCTCCACATCAATGATACAGTTTCTTCCATTACTAGAGTTACAATAATTCAGTAGTAGAATACAAGTCTAATTCATATTTTATTCCTCCATCCCGATGACCCTGGGATGGCAATGCCAACTCTTTGTCTAACTTGAGAGGGGCCTAGATCCCACATGGCTGATGGATAGAATCCCCTCTTGCAGTTGTAGACTCTCTTGGTTCCCTGGTGTGGTGGCTGACAATCCCCACCTCTCTGTTAGCTGACATGGGCATGTCCAACAAACTGGAGAGTAGGTGCTACAACTCTGCTGAAGCTCGGGGCCCAGCCAGCACACAATCAGTCCAGAGATTCAAGTTTCCTGAGCATATAACTCCAACTTCAATCAAGGTTCAGAAAAAGTGACAGAAGAGGCATGTGTAGGGAGGTCACATCTGAGTCCAACTCTATCACACTCAGGAGCACAAACTCCAAAGTAGGGCTCACTGGCAAGGCACTAAACTCCAGAGCCATATGTCATGACTGTAGGACCTGGATGTCTCCACAGTCCTCAGGAGCATCACTACTTGGGGCTGTATCTACTTTGGTTATCTCTTAGATCCTACTGAGATGTGTATAAGTGTGACCCCTCTGATGACCTCCCAACACTCACTTGTCTTTACCTTTCCCCCCTTTTATTAATGTTTTTTTCTAGTTGTGTCACCAGCTGATGCTTGGTAGAAATACCTAGGCACCAGAGAGGCTCATCCCCGGGAATCATGTCCCATACTGGGGGAAGGCAATGCATTTACATGCTGAGTTTGGTTTTGAGAGTGGCCACATTTGAGCAACATAGAGGCTCTCAGGAGGTAACTCTTAGGCATGCTGCAGCTCCAGGACTAGTTGAAATTTACCAGCACACAGGCTCATAGCATAGTCATCAGTATCAAAAACCCATCATTGGACTTTCCTTCTTCACTGATCTTTGCCCTTGTACTTGGGAGATTGTTGCTGCTCCATTGTGGAGTGCAATACAGTTCCTGGGAATGGGGACTCAGCACTCCCTCTGTTGTCATGTGAAACTCTACCTATTATGTCAATACCCAATGAATATATGAACACATCTATATACCCTATATGAATGCCCTGGAGAACTCCCTACCACCCATGCATACCCCATCAATGACACCCCCCATCAGTGCTCCTCCCCTGCCATAGTTGAACTCCTCTGTGACCCAAAACTTCTTTAAAAATGAAGTCTAATATATTGCCAAATTCAATTAGTAGGAAAATAAAATAGTAATGATAGGTTTAAAGGTTAGAAATAGAATACATAATTTAGAAAAACTAAAATAAAGTAAAAAATAAATTGGGGTATTAAAAAAATGAAAAATATCATAAATTTTTTTTTGATGTTTTGCCTTTCATTACTGTAATAGGTGTTGGCCTGAAATGGCTTCATGAACCTCAACCCAAAGCACAAACAGTGAAAGAAAATATAGATAAATGGGACCTCTGCAAAATTAAAGCCTTTTGCACCTCAAAGGAGTTTATCAAGAAAGTGAAAGATAGCCTACCCATCGGGAGAAAATATTTGGTAACCATATATCTGATAGGAGCCTAATATCCAGGATATAAAAAGAAATTCTATATCTCAAAAATGAAAAAATGAATTAAAAAAAAAGCAAAAAAATGAATAAAAAAAAAGAAAAGATAACCCATTTAAAAAATGGGCAAGAGATTTGAACAGATGCTTCTCCAAAGAAGAAATACAAATGCTAAAAAAACACATGAAAAGATGCTCAACATCACTAGCTATTAGGGAAATGCAAATCAAAACTACAATGAGATACCATCTTACACCCATTAGACTGCCAGCTACTGAAAAAACAAAGGACTACAAGTGTTGGAGAGGATGTGGAGGAGTGGGAACTCTCATTCACTGCTGGTTGAATGTAGAAGGATCCAGCCATTGTGGAGGACAGTTTGACAGTTCCTCAAAAAACTAGCTATAGATTTGCCATATGACCCAACAATTCCACTACTGGGTAATTACCTAGAAGAACTGAAAACAAGGAGTATATTAATTTTTATATCGAATTCATTTATCCTTCTATAATCATGTTGGTGTATAGATTAAAGAAAGAATCTGTCTTTAATTTTCTAAGTAGCAAAATCTCCCATTGTAACTGATTTTATTTACAGTATACTGTCCTACATATATTAGAGACTCCTACAGGATGATCTATATAGCTTAATTTGTCTCAAGAATTCCCTCTCTTCCCTTGGCCCCAGAAAAGAATGTGCTACTTCAATATAAAATACCTAAGAGTTATTTTCATCTTTCTGTCTACAACTATTTCCAGAGGTACTTTAGATTCATTTGGTCAAGTTCCTTTCAAAACACGTATAGGTAAGTTAATTGTGATTAAAAAGTAATTTGGGGGGAATTAATTTTGTAATGTTTAGGTTCACATCTATAAATGGTTCCATATTTTATTTTCAGATAAACTTTAAATTAAACCTTTTGTCATATAAGCGTAATTTCAGTGTTATTCTTGAGCTGGAAGGAATAACTGTATTTGAATTCAACTTTCCTTTCTTCCTTCTGTTTTCCTGTTTTTGCATTTGTTTCTGGCAATGGTGGGATGTTAATCTTTCTTCTTTTTTCATTTAAGGTTTAAGATTTTTTTGGTCAGGTTTTTTAACATATAATTTATATTCAGTAAAAGTCATGTTTTTTGTATACTTCTATGAGTTTTGATAAATGCATAGAGACATGTAACCACAACAATTCCATTGCCTCAAAAACTTCCCTCATGCCCCTTTGGAGTCAATCCCTACCCTGAACTCAGCTTCAGGCAACTATAGGTCTGTTTCTGTTCCTATAGTTTTCCCTTTTCCAGAATGTCACATAAATGGACTCATACAATATGGAGTTTTTCCGTCTGGTGTTTTTTTACCGAGTATAATACATTTGTGATTCCTCTACGCTGTTGTGTGTATAGATTGTTCCATTGTCTGAATACACTACTGTGTCTTAATCCATTCATCAGTTGAGGAACATTTTCGTTGTTTCCAATTTGGGGCAATTATGAATAAAGATTCTCAATAACATTTACATACAGATTTCTGTGTGAACCTAAGTTTTTATTTCCTCTTGGGCAAATAACTAGGAATGGAATTGGTAGTTTGTATTTCAAGTGTATTTTTAACATATAAGAAACTGCTAAACATCTTTCCAAAATGTTTGCACCAGTGCATATTCTCACAAGGAATGTGTGATAGTTCCAGTTACTTTACATCCTCATCAGCACTTAGCACTATCAGTTTAATATTGTTATTATTTTAGCCATTCTAATGCTAAGTTATTGTGCTTTTAACTTACATTTCATTAATTTATGATTTTGAGCATCTTATTCATGTGCTTACATGATGCCATCCAAAGATTTTTCACTAGTGAAATTTTTAAATCTTTTACCCACTTGTTTATTGGGTTGTATGGTTTCTAATTATTGAATTTTGGGAGCTCTGTATTACATCCTGGATACAAGTCTTTTATCAAGTATGTGTTCTGAAACTATTTCCTCGCAGGCTGTGTCTTGTCTTTTCACATCCCTAACAGTGTCTTTTAAAGAGCAGAAGTTTCTAATTTTGATGAAATCCAATTTATCTTTTTTTATAGATCATATCTAAGAATATTTGCCCAATGCAAGGTCACAAAGATTTGTTCCCATGTTCTTTTAGAATTTGTGTAGTTTTAGTTTATATTAGGCTTATGATTTATTTTGAGCTAATCTGTATTTAGCATATGAAGTATCATTCAAGATTCTTTTTTTTTTTTTGCATATAGATATACACTTATTACATCACCATTTGTTGAAAAGACTATCCTCTCTCCAATGAATTTTCTTTGCACACATGTCAAAAGTCAATTGATTGCACATGTGTGGGTCTATTTCTGGAGTGTCTATGTTGCTTTGTTCTCCAATAACACACTGTCTTGCTTATGACTGTTTTATAGGAAATCTTGAAATCATTTACTGTAAGTCCTCCAACTTTTTTTTTTCAATGTTGGTTTGACTAGTCTATCTAGTTCCTCTGCCTTTCAGTATAAATTTCAGAATCAGCATGTTGATTTCTACAAATATACCTGGATTGGATTAAATTGTATCTGGTAAAAGACCTTGGGGAATATATTAGTCAGCCAAAGGGGTGCTGATGCAAAATACCAGAAATCAGTCGGTATATCTAAACTGTATTTATTTGGGGTAGAAGCTTACAGTTACCAGGCCATAAAGTGTAAGTTACTTCCCTCACCAAAGTCTGTTGCGATATGTTGGAGCAAGATGGCTGCCAGTATCTGAAACAATTCAGCCATTCTCTTCCTCCGTGGTCCCAGCTTCTTCCAGTATCAGCTGTAGGCTGGGATAAGTCTCTCTCTCTCCCAGGGCTCATTTCTCTCTGGGCTTGGCTGCTTGCGTCTCTCCACAAGGACAGCTGAAGATAATCAAGCTAATGGTTCATCTCTTTTCCCAGGGCCTCTGCTGCATCTGCTTCTCTGTGTTTACTTCTTAGAGCTCCAGCTCAAAACTCCCACCTCCCTTCTCTGTGGTGAGGTTTCTCTGTGAGTCTCCACCCACCAAGGGGGCAGGGACTCAACATCCTACTGATGTGGCCCATCAAAGCCTTAATCATTATTTAATCAAGTAAAAGTGAACTCTCTGAATCCAGTATAATCTAATATGTCCAGAGTTTACCAACATAATCCATTATCTATTTTTGGAATTCATAAACAATATCAAACTGCTATAGGGAATTTGACATCTTAAACATTCTAACTTTGTAATTCAAGAATATAGTTTATCTCTCCATTTACATAGGTCTCCTTTGGTTTTTCTCATCAGTAGTTTATAGTTTTCACTACTCAGACCTTGTTCATGTATTGTTAGGTTTATACCTACATATTTAACTTTTTTTGGTGCTATTATAAATAGTACTCAAAAATTAGTTCAATTGTTCATTACTGCTATATAGAAGTTGCTTTTGTCTATTGATTGACTTTGTACCCTGTAACCTTTTTACACTGTCATATTAAGTCCTAATAGCTTTATTAAGATTATTTGGAATTTATGTAGACAATCACATGGTCTATGAATAGAGACAGTTTTATATCATCCTTTCCAATCTCTTTTCCTTTAATTTCTTTTTACCTCTGTTTTTCCTTTGGTTAGGATCTTCAGGACAATGTTGAATAGATATAGATATCCTTACCTTGTTCTCAATCTTAGGGAGAAAGAATTCCATCTTTCATCATTAAGCAAAACATTAATTTTAGGTATCCTTTAGAGGTCTTTTATCAGGGAGACAGAGTGCTCTTGGCAGTTTGAAATTATTTTATGAATCCCAAAAAGAGAAAGATTATGTTTGTAAACTAATTGATTCCACTGGGTATGATGCCATTTGATTATATTAAATTCAGTTGAGGGGCCTTTGATTAGATTACCTGTTAAGTTTGATTTAGGTTTAGGGCTTTTGATTTGACTACTTCAGTGGGCATGACTCAGATTCAGTCCATGCCGCCTTGTTGGGTCTGATATAAATGGACACTCACACAGACGGACACAGGAAGGGAGAGTTTTGTCATTTTTGATCCTGCCATGTGACAGAAAGGACTAGGTTCAAAGAGCTGAGGCTCTGGGGAGAGATGAACTATTCACCTGATAGCTTAGAGCTGAGATCAGGAAGAAAGCAGAATAGTAAAACTGATATAGGAGGCACAGAAAGAAACAAGGCCTATGCCAGGAGAGACGGCACTACAGGATCACTTAAGCACGAACTCTCAAGAGGCTGGGACCATGGAACTCAAGAGGAAAAGGTGTGCTGGGATGGGAAGGCAGAGACTAGCCATAGATCAGTGGCCATCTTGCTTCAACACGTGGCAATTGACTTTGGTGAGAAAGCGACTCTTACGTGTCCCTTGAGTTGGACTTTCATTGGCCTTGAAACTGTAAACTTTTACCCCCAAGTAAACCCCCTTTATAAAAGCCAACAGATTTCTGGTGGTTTGCATCAGTACCCCTTAGACAGACTAATACAGTACCCTATTATTCCTACTTTGCTGAAAATATTTTGCATGAATGAATGCTGAAATTTGTCAAAATGGACACATCAGAATTTTGCCTTTTATAATTACTTTGCTGTTTCCAGGTATTTATGATTATAAAATTTCCTGAAAAAATTCCCTCTCTATGTATCTGCTTACTTATTTGAATATATTCATATAAACATTTCTAGAAATTGCTCTGCCAGAATGTACATTTTAAATTTAGATAAACATTGCTGAATGTTTCATCAAGTAGAGTGTACCATTTTATATTCTTCCCAACAGTGTAGAATACCTGTTTCCAGATGCTCATATTTTGTTATAAGATTTATTCATTTTTACTAGTTTTATCTATGAAAAATAGTATGTGGCTTTATTTGTAATTTCTAAGAGTTATGTTGAGCAACTCTGTATTTCTTTTTCTGTTAATCTGCATGTTTATTTCCTTTGCCCATTTGTTTTAGATTATTTTTTGTATTATGATTTTGTTGGAGTTTGCTATATATCTAGGACTTTAACCCTTCACATGTACTGTGTGTCATAGATTTTTCCATGCTGTGAAATTTATTTATTCATTTATTTTTATAGTACATTTAATTTTAATATTACAAAAAGATTCCCCCTATTATCTTTTTAATGTCTGAAGGATCTGTTGTGATATCCCCATTTTCATTCCTGATCTTCATAATTTGTGCCTTCTCTCTTCTTGGTAAACCTGATGATAGCTTTATTGATTTTACTGAATTTTCTCAAAGAAATCAGTTCAGATTACATTCATTTTCTCTATGTTTTTATATTTTCAATTTTTTTCAGTTCCTGCTCTTTAATTCAGTATGCTTGATTTGCTTTTAATTTGTTTTTATTTATCTATTATTCCCTGAAGTGGAGGCTTAGGTTACTGATTTTAAATATTTTCTCTTTTCAAGTATTTCATGTTATAAACTTATAACACTGCTTTAGCATCATCCCAAACATTACAATATGTGTATTTTTATTTTCATTCAAATAAAAATATTTTCTAAGTTCCCTTGTTACTTTCTCTTGGGCCCATGAGTTATTTAGAAGTATGCTGATTACTTTCCAAATAATAGGGGATTTTTGAGATATATTTATGTTATTGAGTTTTAGTAAATTTATTGAGGCATTTTTACAACTCAAATATGGTTATCTCAGTGAATGTTCCATGTTCTCTTGAAATGAATATGTATATTTCTGTTCTCGAAATATCAATTCTGTCGATTGACCAATAATTTATTAAGGTCTTCCATATTCTTATTGTTCTTTTGTCCACTAATTCTATTGCTTCTTGAGAGAGGAATTTTGGTCTGTAAGCACAAAAGTTTAATTGGAATTTTGTAAATTTTGCCTTTTGGTTTCACCAGTTATTGTTTTTTTGAAGAGAACTTCTTGTTACTTACAAATACATTTAGTATTGTCATATTTTCTTGATGTTTTAAATGCTTTATTGATATTTAATGTACTTCTTTATTCAAAGGAATAGTCCTTGTTCTGAACTCCAGTTTTATATTAATATAACTACTATGTCTTTCTTTTGATTACTTTGAATAATATGTGTTTTATAATATGTTAACTTTTAAAATATCTATGCCTTTATATTTAAAGTGCTTTTCTTTTAGACACTATGCATTTGGGTATTGATGTCTTGTCCAATTTGATAAGCTCTGCCTTCTAATTGGGTGGTTAGATAATTTATACTTAATATAATCATTGATATGGTTGGATTAAAATGTACCATCTTTTTAAATTGTTTTCTATTGGTTTCAAGTTATTCATTTCCTTACTTCTTTTTCTGCCTTTTTTAAAATTAATTCAATATTTATTATTCCATTTTTTCTCCACCTATGGGTCATTATTTGTACTTCTTATATATAGCTACAGACCTCCATCATTATCAAGAAAAATAATCTTAAAATTCCCAATTCATCAATATCATCTTTTATGCTACTGTTGATATACATTTTATTTTCATATTTTCTCTATTTTTGCTAATGAGAGTGGGATGATTTTTTCCTATTATATCTTCTAAATAGCAACAACAATAATTGACTAAAAACTAATATTTATTGAACATCTACTACATGCCAAATACTATAATCTATTACATGAATCATACAGTTTAGTATGAAGAACTCTATATGGTAAAGAGTATTACCCCTATTTGATAGCTCAGGGAATTGTGGCACAAAGAAAGTAAGAGACTGGATAAGGTTATGCATCTTGTGGGATTTGAAGTTAACAGTTTAATTATAGAGCTTGCAATCTCAATCAATACATTATAATTGGTGGTGCATGATAAATTTATTAAACATTTAAAAAATATTTTTACTTTGTTTTCTAAGATTCCATGGAATTTTGGTTCATCTGCAAATAACAAATTATTCATCTCATCTTATTCAATATTTAACTATTTCCATTTTATAATCTTATTGAATTTTCAGTACCTCCAGAAAAATAACAAAGTTAAAAATAAACATGTTCATTATCTAATTGGGTCATTTGTCTTTTCGTTGTTAAGTTGAAGGATTCTTTTATATATTCTGGATATTAAAACCTTATCTGTATATGGTTTCCAAATATTTTCTCCCATTGTGTAGGTTGTCATTTTACTTTCATGATAAAGTCCTTTGAGGCAAAAAGTTTTTAATTTTGATAAGGTCCCTTTTATCAATTTTTTCTTTTGTTACTTGTACTGTGAGTGTAAAGTCTAAGAAACCATTGTCTAACACAAAGTCCTAAAGCTGTTTTCCTACATTTTCTTTGAGGAGCTTGATAGTTCTAGCTCTTGTATTTAAGTCTTTGATTCATCTTTAGTTGACTTTTGTATAAGGTGTGAGGCAGGGGTCACACCATCGTTTGTTTGCTTGTTTGTTTTCTCAAATGGAGCTCCAGTTTTCAAAGCACCATGTTCAAGAGACTATTTTTCCCAATCAAGTAGTCTTTAGCCCCTTGTCAAAATTCAGTTGGCCATTAAGTGGAAGGGTTGATTTCTGAACTCTCAATATGATTCTATTGGTCTATGTGTGCCCTTGTGGCAGTAATATGCTGTTTGATTACTGTGACTTTGCAATGTCTTAAGATTGGGAAGTGTGAGTCCTCCAACTTCATTCTTTCTTTTCAAGATAGCTTTAGGTATTTTGGGCCCTTTACCCTTCCATATAAGTTTATTCATCATTTCATTTCTGTAAAAAAAGGTTGTTGGAACTTTAATTGGGATTACATTGAATGTATAATTTGCTTTGGAGAGGACTGATATCTTAAAAATATGTATTCTTCCAATCCTTGAACACAGAATGCCCTTCCATTTATTTAGGTCTTCTTTGATTTCTTTTAGCAATGCTTTGTAGTTTTCTGTATAAAAACTCCTTTACATCCTTGCTTAGATTTATTCCTGGATATTCAATTCTTTTAGTTGCTTTTGTGAATGGAAATTTTTTCTTGATGTTTTTCTTCCAGTTGTTCATTCCTAAAATAGAAACACTAGTGATTTTGGGGTGTTGATCTTGAACCCCACCACTTTGCTGAATTCATTTAAACTCTATGAGCTTTGTTGTGTTTTCTTAGAATTTTCAGGATCATATCATTTATAATAAGGAAAATTTTACTTCTTCCTTACTAATATGGATGCTGTTCATTTCTTTTTCTTGCCAAATTGCTTTGGGAAGAGCTTCCAGTACATTGTTGAATATCAGTGGTGACAGTGAGCATACTTGTCTTGTTCCTTATTCTAGAAGGAAAGCTTTCAGTCATTCTCCATTAAGTAGATGTTAGCTATGGGCTTTTCCTATATGCCCTTATCATGGTAAGGAAGTTTCCCTCTATTTCTCTTTTTCTAAGTATTTTTTATCAAGAAAGAATGCTGGATTTTGTTAAATGCCTTTTCAGCATCAATTGATATGACATCTCTCCAAAGAACATATACGAATGTCCAGAAGGAACAAGAACAGCTGCTCAACATAATTAGTCACTAGGGAAACACAAATCAAACCACAAAGAGGTACAATTTCACATGCATTAGAACTGTTTTTTTTTTTTTTTAAGTGGAAAAAAAGTGCTGGAGAGGTTGAGGGAAATAGGAACACTCATTCATTGCTGGTCCAAGGCAAAATGGTGCAGCTGCTGTGGAAAACAGTTTGGTGGTTCCTCAGAAAGCTAAGTATAGAACTACCATACAACCTGGCAATACTACTAGTTAGTATATACTCAAAAGAATTGAAAGCAGGGGCTTGAACAGATATTTGTACACCAATGTTGATAGTGGCATTATTCACAATTACCAAAAGATGGAAATAACCTAAGGGTCCATCAACCAATGAATGTATAAATAAAATGTGGCATGCTTAAAATGGAATATTATTCAGCTGTAATAAGGAATGAAGTCCTGATACATGTAACAATATGGAAAACATCAGGTTCAGTGAAATAACTAAACACAAGAGGATAAATATTATATAATTTCACTGATTTGCAATAATTAGAAAAAGCAAACTCAGAGTCAGTATCTAGAATAAAGGTTACCAGGGGATGGGATAAGGATAGGGAGTGGGAAGTTAAGGCTTAAAATGTACAGGGTTCCTATTATTTGGAGGGATAGAAATGTTTTGATAATGGGGAATGGTGATGACAGCACAACATTGTGAATGTAATTAATAGCACTGAAATATATATTAGAATGTGTTTAAAAGGGGAAATGTTAGATTGCCTATATGGTGACAGAATACAAATGTTTAAAAATCCAAAGAACTACACTACACAAATAGCAAATCCTAAGTTAAATCATGGACTATATTAATAGTACAACTATAAATGTGTACTATGATCAATTGTAACAAATGTTCCACAAATATTCAAGGTGTTAATTATAGCTGGTATATAGGAATCCTGTCTTTTATGCATGATTGTTCTGTAAATCTACAAATTCTAATAAAGAAAAAAAAGAATAGAAACATAAAAAAGAAAAAAAATATGTACTTTTTCTTACATTCTTGTTTTAAAAGGGATGTATCTATGTTTATATCTTCAATTCATTAGAAATTTCTAACAGTAGCAAGTGGGTATATTTCATTAAATTTTTGCTAAGTCTTTTCTGAATCCTCTTTTACTCTGCTTTTCACACCTATTATAATCACATATTACATTATATGGAAACAAACAGAAGTTGCTAAACATAAGAAAAAACATTAGGAAGAAGTAAAAAAAAAACCAACAATGCGTAACTCAATCAAAAAATAAAGTGAACATTACCCTTTATTAATAACATAGTCTTGTCAATTGGACTATGCGTAAAATGGCACATTATCTGAACTTTCTTTCCAGTACAGAATTTAAACAATAATAACATTCAATAAAGTTTTACTAACTGCCTACTATGGGCAAGATGATTTGCATAGTTCATAATGATTAACATTATCTTCCATATGTCAAGTGCCGAAATGGCAGAATTCTACCCAGCATTCAAATGGTGGCATTATATTGCTGCAATCTGTTCTATAACCAAATCCAAAAGTTGGTTTGACGAATTTAGTAAAGAACAGTGCTGTTTCCAGAACATAATCTCATCAAATACATTTTTAATTCTTGTGTGTAATGCAGCCAATGTATTACCATGTGGTATTGAATCTCTCTGAAAGGTTAAATGGCATATTCTTTTTCATAGAAGCCATAATAGAAGGACATGTGCAGGATGCCAGAATCTCTCTGGGTTGGGGAACTCCAGGTACAACTACTTATGTAGTAAAGGAATCTCCATGATCTTTACTTCAAAATATCCAATAATATGAAGAGGCCTTTTAGATAGTACCAGTAAGATTAAGAAAATGACAATGAAACTGGAAATTAAAAGGTAAGCAAATGGAAATACTTCACTAACTCCTTCTTCCAACTGACTCATGGAATGTCAAAAGAATTGGACGTAATAGTGATGAACGCATATTAAAATTCATGCATTCTCAAGCTGTATCATGTGGCTCATCTCTCTAGCAAGATAGGTGTGCACATACATATACATATCTATAAGTACATGTGTACATGTATTTTTTCCTTATAATCATTGTAACAGTACTATGTAATAACTATATGGTTGAAAATCAAAGGTAGAACCAAAGATAAAATAGTAAGGACTAAATTTCTAGGTAAATTAAATAAAGTTCAAAACCGCTTCCTCAGTCATATTAGCTACATTTCAAGTACCAGATAGCACAGGTGATTAATGACTAACCATACTGTACAGTACAAATACAGAACATTTTCATCATCAAAGAAATTTCTACTGAACAACACTGCTGTAAAATACCAATGGTCTCCATTCATCACTGAGCAAGAAGAAATTCTACAAAATGACTACAACATTGCAAATTCTTCCTCATATGGCTCTCAAGTTTTATTAAACATGGAGAGCATGCAGCCATAGGACAAGGGATTCTACACAATATTATATGGAAAGTATTTAATGAATAATGCCCCTGAGCCACTCTGAATTACTACTGCTAAGAGAATGTTTAATGATGCTACAGCAGATATTCCACGGTGCTGAAAACACAGAGGATCAATTTTCTTTGCTTTCATTTTAAATGGGCAGCAATTCTTTATATGAAAAGGGGTTCAAAACTCCAGTCACCAGAAAAAGAGGAATGTATATTAAGCAAAAGAACAGGGCTGCCAAAGAGGAAAAAATCACTCCTCATAGATGGCATCATGCACAGCGTATTGAAGAAAAGCAAAACCTTACATAAAAATAAATTAAGGTCAATGCTTAGCAAGGGCATAAACAATACATACATAGATACATACGAATGCATATGATTTTGTAATATAGTCTTAAAGTAAGAAATGGTCACAGAGAAGCTGAACAAACACTTCACAGGATACCATGAAAAAGGCGCAGCAGTATATTTTAGCCATGCTATTTCAGGTTTAGCATCTGTACTAGCTAGGGTTCTCCAAAGAAACAGAATAGAGGAAATATATAAATATTACGAGATTTACTATCAGAATTGCTTTTGTAGCCATCGAGATTGGCAAGTCCAAATTCCATAAGACAGGCCTCAAGTTGGGAGCTCCAAGGAAGGCTTCGATAAATTCCCCAGAAGTTAATGCAGAGATATAAATGATCTTTTCTGACTGCTGAAATCATCAGTTTTTCTTTTAAGATATGCAACTGATTGAATGAGATGTCTGTCATTGCTGAAGGTAATCTCCTTATTGATTGTCGATGAAATCAGCCATAAATACAGTCCACTGATTAATGATTTAAATCTACCAAATAGCCTCACAGTAACAACTTGGCTGGCGCCTGTGTTAACAGACAAGTGGACACAATAAGCCACTCAGATGACACACGAGCATAACCATCATACCATCATTTTCTTAATAAGCAAAGAGGACAAGTTCATATTAAAATCAAATACATTCTATTATACTTTAATTATAGGTACACATAATATTTTTTAAATTCTCATTTTGTGGGCTGGGTCCTGTCATTTTCAAAATATCTCTTTCATCTCTTCAGATACTCCTGAGTATATGAATACCTAGCTATTATCATCTAAAGAGACCTGGATTGAATGAAGGCTACCTGTCTATAAAATCAAAAGTCAAAATTCTTGTTTCTAGAATAGAAAGGCAAGTCAAAGCCTTTTCCCCCTTTATAGAATTCCAGTGAGGTTCATTTGTTAGTGTGTGTTGATGTGTACTTTTTGTACAAAATTGTGTGCACGTGTGTGTATATTAAGCATTACAATTACACAAATTTCTCCGTAGTTTGTGAAGACATCACCTTTCCTAGTTGAACTAGGACTCAGGTGAAATTTCCAGCTAGAGTTCATAAATCTACTGAAATTCTTCACCAGTGATTATACATGGGTTCTCTCTCATGATATAAATCATTTATAATATGTCAGAGTATGTCATCCTTTCTTGTACTTAAGAAAAAAGGTTGAGATCCCCTTGACTGTTTCTTGCATATAACACACCATAGTAGAGTGCAGCAGATAAAAGGAGAATAAAAACATCAAAGAAATCAGGCCAAATTCACCTCCACTACTGGAAAAACAATCAAAGCACTTGTCGTATATCGTGATAGCAACATCAATCCCAAATAACAGTAACTTCAAAACATTAATAGGGTAAACTTAAATGTTATATGCAATAATTTCTAAAACATTTCGTGTACATTCAACTTTCTGACATTTATCAAATAAACCTGACAATGAGGTACAATGTTGTTCGATGTTGTTTCAGGTAGGCAAGATTTTAATATTGGTGTAAATTTTATTTCTTCTTATTTACTTCCCTGTGCAGCTGTATTCTTGGCTCTAACCTGCTGAGGTCAGACAGCATGATTTAGAGCATCACTTGATCCTTATTTCCCTGGAGTAATTAGCCCGCCTTGCTCGAGAAAGTTGCTTGCCATGGAGCATTTTAATTGGGCACTAGTTTCTATAACTAACTAAAGTTTTATGGCCCTAAGATTCAGTGCTGAAACATCTAGCTGACCCAATATCACTGGACCTAGGTCTGACTGGAAATTTTAGTTTGTTATGTTGTTGAATGAATGTAATTCTCTAATAACAAGTATTACCTTAGTGTCTAATATTAAAGTCTATGTTCAGTGCCCACAATGATGTCCAAGTAATTGTGAAACCTTATCTCACACTCTCATTACATTAGCTGTTTTTAGGATGCAGTCTAGTTTATTTTGTTTGGTTTATTTTTAACGTTGAGGCTATTTCACCTAAAGCTCACAAAGGTGAGTGGACTTTTACATGAGTGAGCCTAATTTATTAACTGTAGCTACAACACCATAAAATATCTATTTGCATATATTTCATTAAGCACTAAACACTTAGGATAGTTGATGGGCAATAATTACCCTTAGGAATTAACAGTCTAAGAAAATATAATTTATGCATCTATGCATCGTTAGTGGAACAAATGCAAATTTTTAAAATTGTCTGTAATCTGTTATACTCTAACATGGCACTTAGTATAACATGATTCTCTCGGTTAAAAAAAAACTTCCTTATTTTTAAGACTTCTGAAAAGGCTACAGTCTGAGGTATTAGAGAGCAGGGACAAAATGCAATGGCTTTCAAGCTAAATCATACTAGGCTTCAATTATGCCTCTGCCACTTATTATTGACTGTGACCTTGAGGAAGTTTCTTAACATCCCAGAAACCATTTTATCTACCTATTAAGTAGGGAGATAAAATTAAAATAAAATAGGGAGATAAAACATGATATTGCATATATATAAGACTGTTTTTACCAAATATAAATATAAATAAACTAGAGAGAAGGAAACGGAATAGCAGCTGTATCTGGCAGGGGAAGCATAGAGAGATACCTAAGAGGATCCACAGTATGTAGTAATACATGCATTTAATTGTGGTAATCTCAATCCAGTACACAGGCTACAAAATAAACATACAAGCATACTTGCACACACATATTCACACATCAAACCTCCTAATTATTTTATCTTTAATTTGTGGCAGAGGTTTTCGTTATATTTTTCTTATATCCCATAATATACGAGAGGTGGTTTGCTTTACAAAGCCTATCTTGTTCTTCTAGATGTATTGAAATCACCATTTGTATTTCATAAGCACTTTTTTTTACATTAGACAATTTCTCCTACATAAAAACGCAGGAGAATTTTCCTATGATGCATTTGAAATAGTATCACTTCACAGAATGAAGCCAACCTGAGCACAAAGCTAATTTTTATCTGAGCCAGCTCCTTTGCAAGCAAAATGGAACTACAGAATGAGATAAGGAATGTTAGTTCTTTATCGCTCACGTAACAAATCTCCTAATAATACAGAATGGTGCGTTAGTTATTTCTAGTGACAATATTACGATAGTAATGAGAAAAGAAGAGCATTACATATTCATTCTCCTGACAGGTATTACAATAAGATTGGGGACAGCCAAAAAAAATTAATCAATTATACTTGGCCAAAAGGGAAATAGGAATAGTGAAAGCAGTTCTGGAAATGAAAGAAAAATCCACTGTTTCAGAACAAGTTCAATTCCTATACACTTCTGGAGACTTTTATTATGCTCTTATCAGAATCTACTTAAATTCCTACTCCTTACTCTGAAAAAGTCTTCTATTGATTGCCACCTCATTGAAAAGTGCCTGCACAAGTTAGCCTCCTTAACCATCCCTGCAAGATAACCTCAGGGCACTGTTTCACTCTCCCCTTGGACCAATTCCAGCACCAACAGTCCCAGAATTTCATAAATAACATTTTGCAGAGCAAAGGAAATAACCTGCATCACATAAAGAAGGGTGCCTAAGTATAATACAAAGGGGTGGGGAGCTTAAAAATTCTCCTTTCAGAAAATTCACTACGTGACGTTCCTAATTGAAATGGGGACAAAATATTTTGGTGAATAGATTGTTCTTTGTGGAGACTAGGTGTTTATTCTTTGCAAGAACAGTGAAATTATGAAAGAATGCAAAATTGGAGCTATAGGCTTAGCTTTATTATTTTGATTGTGGCAAAATACACATACAATTTCCCATTTTAATTGCTTTTAAAATGTACAATTCATTGTTATTTAGTACATGCACATTGTTGTGCAACCATCCTTACTCTCTAGTTCCAGAATGTTTTCAGCAGCTTGAAAAGAAGTCCCATACTCCTAAGTAGTCTCTGCATGTTCCTAGCTTTCCCCAGCGCCTGGAAACCACTCATCTGCTTTCTGTCTCTATGGACTTGCCTCTACTGGATATTTCAGAAAAACAGAATCATTTAATATGTGATATTTGCAACTGTGTTCTTTCACTTAGCTTAATATTTTCAAGGTTCATCTATGTGATAGCGCGTGTCAGTACTTCATTCCTTGTTCTGGCTGAATCACATTCCATTGTACAGATATACCATATTTTGCTTATCATTCATCAGTGATGGCTATATTTATTTTTATGTTGCAAAAAATTGAGCTAGTGACTTGTTTGTGTTGATTTGGGGAATGCTAAGAATATTATATTACCTGGACTGACAGAAAATCTTTATTCATGAACTTCCTGATGTTTTGCATTTTGCAACACAATGTATTTTTCTAATAATATTCATTTTTGTCCTTTTTAACTGGCATTTGTAATTGAGGGGTTAGGAAAAGAATGCGCTCATAATAAAAATAATTCTGTGAATATAGATCAGGTCTTGAGAAATACTCAAAATTAAGCTGCTTATGAAAAAAAGTTAACAGGTAAAAAGAAAGTAAGAAGAACCAGTAAAGGTGTTCTGTGACAGGGCTCAGCTTGAGAAAGCAAGGTCTCTATTTTGACCCACAAAAAACAAAAGTGATGCAAGAATTTTAGTCAAAACTGAGTTCTCTTACCATTATTCTCCACTAAGATTAAGGGTTGTTTCTGTGGTACCAAATGACTGCAAATTTCCAGTGTTCCCCCCCGAACAAGGATGGGGATTTCTTTCACTTTTGATCAAGGAGTGCTGGGTTCTGAAGACACTAACAAGGAGAACCCAGGACAGGGTCTTCAGCATCTCCAGGGAACTTGTTAGAAATGCAAAATTTGGACCTTCCCCCAAGTTTACTGAATCAGATATCAGAAACTCAGTAGTGCCTTTTTTAGCAAGCCTTCCAGGTAATTCTTATACCTGTCAAAGTTTGGGAACCATTGATTTAAACCACTCTAGGACATTCAGGATAAGGATCAGAACACATAAAACCAGGAGCTAACACCCATGTGTGCTGTGCCTTTGAGCCCTTGTATTAACCCAAAATGTCTTAGTTCTCAAAGACCAAAATAAGACAACAGGAAAACCAATGTGCCATGATTTCTGACTTAGAACATTCTTGAAAGAAATCTGAATTAAGGAAAATTTGTATTTAAAATTTGGTAATACAGTAATATAAGCATATGGTTTGATACTATTTATAGTTTTGGTGGGAGGGTTTAAGCATAAAGAAAACATTTAGTAGATTTTTTCAAAGAAACATAGGAATTGGGATTCTTTCACATTGGAGCAAGGTTTAAAGATATGGTAAGTGAGAATTAATTTTAAGATGTCCACAACTCACAACTCAAAGGGGGTTCTGGGACATATCACTTAAAGAACATATACTGCTTCTCGAGTTTCCTTGCACATAATATACAGGGACTGAATGAACCAGACATCATACCTTTGTATTTCATTCCATTCAAAGGACCCAGTATGCTCAGTGATAACAGAGGCCAAACTTTTGTGGCTGAAAAAGCATTATAGACCTGGAATATTTTATGGTGAATGTAAGGATGCTTTCAAAGTTGACTAGTCAAAGAGTCCACCTCAAAGTAGCCTAGTCATGATGTGTACTCACAATATTGAAATGGATGTTATTGCCCATTTCAACATTGTAAGTTTAAGAGGCATAAGTCCAGGATTTTTAGAAAAGGGGGAAATGTATCATTACGTCTGCACATGAGTTTCCATCAGTGTTTACAGGATTATGTTACATATTTATCAATTTACATATTTATTGAACAGGGTAGATCCCAAACTCCAATTGTAATCAACACATGAGTTATCCATCACAAAATGTAGACAGGTATAGAGTGGAGAAGACACATTTAGAATATGCCTTAAGAAGTCTATTATTTGGCTCATTCTGACAGAGTGGGTGACACCATGGGGTAGAAACCCAAGTAGTGAGAGTGGGGGTGGACCCACATCCTGGGGAGGACTAATGCCATCCAATAGAGGGAACTGTATCCCTCGAGAGAAAGGGTGGCTCCCAGGGCATTGGGGCAGTTGAGCAAGTTAGGCCCTGAACACTATTCCATCTATCTCTGGAAGTGGCTCCTCAGGAAACGGAGGTTGGCTATCACTGAGGGCACTAAGGTGGAAGGGAAAATGGACGTTAAATGTGTGGAACCAAAGTAAATGGGGGGTAAGAGAGGAGTTTCTTGAGAGTACACAAGGATGGATATAAAACATGTAATATTACACCATAACATATAGGAGATGACAGACTGATAATGTAAACCATAATGTAAAACATAGGATAACTAAAAATGTAAAGAACTGTGTATCCTAAAGTATGCACCATAATGTAAATACAGATGTCACCTTGTTAGAAAGCTAATGTCTCAGACTCTGTACATCACTTTAAGTAAATATGATATGAATAGGGCGTAAGAGTATCACTGTGGAAGGGAAAAGGTTTTCTGGTGGATGTGTGGGAGTGCTGTATATTATATATATACATTGCTGTGGTCTAGGACTCCTGTGAAGAAAAGCTGAATAATTAGGGGGGGGGGGGGGGAAAAAAAAAAAATAGGATGTGGAATTTTTTCAAGTCAACATTCTTTATCTAAGTTCTTTATCTAACTTTATCCAAGTTCTTTATCTATCCTTTAAACTCATCGCTATATGCCATTCCCTAGTAAGGGACCATGACATTATATTGGGCTTCAAATTTCGGGGAGTTCTGGATCACAGAGTGTTTCAACAATGGCAATGGAGGGATACTGGTATGGGATACCAATGACAGATGATATATGACTGACAGGGAGCTGTACAGAACATATGTCCAGGGTGCATGGTAATGTTTGGATATACTCATAGTGGCAACAATTAAAAACCACAGTAGGGGGGGTACTGGGTTTCCGGCCAGTGGTGCTCTGTCGTGGTCCCTAGGGGAGCAGCGACAGTCTCCCAGGTACAGTGGTGGGGACCGGGAGGGAGTGAGGGTTCAACAGTGAGCCCCTGATACTAATGACTATGCTTGTGAGCTGATAAACCCAAAATAATAACAAGGCCTAGAGCAACTTTGTGCCTGGGAATTTCCTTCTGTCAGCCTTCATGTTACTCAAATGTGGCCAGTCTCGAAGCCAAACTCAGCATGTAAATGCAATGCCTTCCCCCCAGCGTGGGACATGACACCCGGGGATGAGCCTCCCTGGCAACGAGGGACCACTATCAACTACCAACTGATGATGCAACTGGAAAATGACCTTATACGGAAGGTTCAATGCGGATCAGCAGAATATCCATGTCTACATAAAATACCATGACTTTAAAATGCTGTTTGACCTAAAGTAAGGGGGAAATGGAAAGGAGAAATGAGTTTATATGGCTACGAGTTTCTAAAAAAGAGTCTGGAGGCTGGCAGAAGGTTTGCCCTCATGCACAACTGAGCAGAGTCAGAGAGACAGATAAAGCAGATACAACCCCCAGATATTGGTTCCTTTGAGGGCTAAAGAGACCCATGGGAGTTATGGTCATGGCCGATGGGGTTAACTACCAGGGCAGATGGCCCCTCTTTGGAAATGGTGTTTATGTGTGATGAATCTGGACTCAGATGGGATCTCCCTTCATAAGACTTTCATGCTAATGTGCTGGAGGTGCAGTTAATGTTGGGGTTTAAGATATATTTAGGGGATTTGAATCTCTGGACTGACAATGTGATAGCCAGATCCTGAGCCTCAACAGACTCCAGCACCTACAATCTGATTTATTGGACTTACCACACTCAGCTAAGATGGAGGTGAAGGACAACCACCACACCATGGAGCCTAGAGTGATTACAACTGAAAATGGGAGGATTGCATCCAGCATCCAGGTGGAATCTGAGCCTCCTCTTGACATAAAGGTGCAATGGACACAACCAATCCAGTGTCCACATAGAAGAGGTGGCATTGGATTGGGAAAAGTGGACATAATGGACAAAGGGTATGGGGAAAGGCAGGAAGAGATGAGAGGTGGAGGCGTCTTCGGGACATGGAGCTGCCCTGGATGGTGCTTCAGAGGTAATCACCGGACATTGTAAATCCTCACAGGGCCTACATGATGGAATAGAGGAGAGTATGGGCCTTGATGTGAACCAATGTATATGAGGTGCAGAGGTGCCCAAAGATGTACTTACTAAATCCAATGGATGTGTCATGATGATGGGAACGAGTGTTGTTGGGGGGGGGGGGGGAGAGGGGGGGTGGGGGGGTGGGGTTGAATGGGACCTCACATATATATTTTTAATGTAATATTATTACAAAGTCAATAAAAAATAAAAAAATTAAAAAAAAAAAAAAAAAAAGAAGATAGTTAAGAAATCGCATTATTAAAAGTCATTGTATTTCCTCATCTAAAAAAAAAAAAAAAAAAAAAAAGAAAAAAAAAAAAAAGAAGTCTATTATTTGTACTATTTTCAAGTGGAGGGGTAATAAAAATGTTGAGCAGTATGGTAGTAAACTGCATTAAAATAAAGAAAACAGGTTAGGTAATATGCATGGTCCATACATCTTATAAATGATTCTCTGTTTAAAAGGTAAAATTATGCAGTTACACATGTCTGGGATTATTCTGTTGTGACATTTTACTGGGAAACAGAACAATATTAATTCAATAGTTTTAGGCAAAACACGACTTGGGTGAGGAACATGTTTTGGACTGAAAGGTACCTGGCCATGTAGGTGCCATGTAGAGAAAGAAAAAATAATAGCACATTCATAACCATTAGAGAAAATGAGGAACTACAAGGAAATTTCAGAAAGGTGTGCAGAATACAAGACCAAAGCTTTATAGGAGTTGTGGATAAAAGCATGCAAATCAATAAGTTCCTAGCTATATTCTTCACACTTATGCCATCTGCTTCTTAAGTGTGCTGTTCAATGCTCTCACGCCCTTTGTTGATACAAGAGAGGTTTGGCTGCACGAGTATGAGAGGGGAAGGCAAGTCTCTATCTAAAGATTCATCATTTTAAATGGGAGTAAATACAAAAGGGGTCTAACTCATTCCTTTCTATCAGGAATTTCCCCAAGAAAAAAGGCATTTCCTAAAATTAAAGGTTAGTAATTTCAGAACTCTACTTCCAAACAGTCATTTATGAATGGGCTGCCAGACTGCTTTAATTGTCTTTTCCTTGCTCTAATTCTAATGGACTGAGAAAATGATAGACATAATAATTTTTTAAAGTTTTTCTAGATACCTTAAGATTATTAGGGAAATAAAAATGTAGGTTCACACCCCTTAGTAATCTAATGGACAGCAAGACATTACAGGCATAACAGCAAATACTTTGTAGCTCTATTTAGCAAAGCTTTGAGACTGGCTAATAGCTAATAGAGGTCTATTCTTCTTTATCAAAATCTTGGGGCCATATAAGTTTGAAAATTTAGATATGTGTCAGATGTAAGAATGTTTATGATGCATAGGTTTTATAATACGTGACTACCAATAGGTGGATCAGAAGTACGTTGAACCAGTAACATTGACATTTCTGCAATGAAATATATAAACTCACACTAAGCTATGTAAATACAGGCTAACTAGCCTCATGCCAGCTCAAGTCAGATTTTTGCCTTCAAATGGGATACCTCAAACTTATGTAGCACACATTTTTTCTAGTTTATTAAATATATCTTAAATCCTCAAAATATTCTGTTAGATGCATAATAAACATTTTAAGAAATTAAGGTATACAGCTGGTAAAGGGCAGGGTCAGGATCCTATTCTAGGTATGTCTGACTCAAAAATCCACTATTTCTTTAACATGTATGTATACTGTATTACATATATTTATATATATTTTATTTCTAGATGTTTAATTTTATTTACATATATTTAATATAGATATTTTTCCCACTTACCACTATTTTGTTCTCCCTTCTTTTATTAAACAAAGGTTCATTGGATCCCTGCTATGTGTCAGGTATTTTTCTTGATGTGGAGAGAGTAGGAAATTAAGAAAAATGCCCTGTTCTCATAGTTGTAGTCTAATGGGAGGGGGGTATAAAAAAATATACAAATAAGAATAGATTTAAGTAAACTGTAAAGTAATAATAAAGATGACATAGGATAAGGAAATAATAAGTAATATTGTAGACGACAGAGAAAGACGGGAAGACCTCCCAAGGCCTTTAAGTTGACCTGTGAATAAATTGAGGGAACTGTCTCCATTGGTGAAGAGAGTTCTGGGCACAGGGAAGAAGAAATGCAAATGGCCTGAGGTGTAGGATCCCCAGATTTTATGCTAGCATGACCTATATGAAGCCAGAGTATCCCAGTATGTTGACGTTATGTCTCAAATAGTGCTAGGGTAATACATATACTAAAAATTTATTTATCATTAGTCTGTAACTCAAATGTAACTAGGAATCCTGTATTTTTATTTGCTTAAGCTGGCAGCCTTACTGAGGTGAGACTATTTATCTATTATAGGGGCAAGGAGGCTAAGCAAGGAGACCTAGCCAGCTAGAACAGAGTGATCAGGGGGAGAGAGGGTGAAGACTAGACTCTACATGATGGTAGCCACTGGCCACCTGTGGCTATTGAGCCCTTGAAATGTGGCCAGTCCATTTTGTGATGTGCTGCAAGTCTAAATGAGAGGCTAGATGTCAAAGACTTAGTGTGAAATATTCCATTAATAATTTTTACATTGATTCCATGTTAAGTTGATAATATTTTGGGTGTATTGGATTAAATGAAATATATTATTGAAATTAATTTTACCTGTTTCTCTTATTTCCTTACTTAATGTTTCCACTATAAAATTTAAAATTATATATGTGGCCTACATTTATTTCTATTGCATAGAGCTAGGTTGGAAAGAAAATTTGTCTGGTGGTGAAGTGGACTTGGCCCAATGGATAGGGCATCCGCCTACCACATGGGAGGTCTGTGGTTCAAACCCCAGGCCTCTGTGACCTGTGTGGAGCTGGCCCACAACCAGTGCTGATGCGCGCAAGGAGTGCCCTGCCACGCAGGGGTGTCCCTTGCGTAGAGGAGCCCCACGTGCAAGGAGTGCGTCCCGAAAGGACAGCCGCCCAGCATGAAATAAAGTGCAGCCTGCCCAAGAATGGCGCCGCAGACACGGAGAGCTGATGCAGCAAGATGATGCAAGAAAAAGAAACACAGATTCCCGGTGCCGCTGATAAGGATAGAAGTGGTCACAGAAGAATGCACAGCAAATGGACACAGAGAGCAAACAACTGCGGGGGGGGAGGGGGGATAAATAAAATAATAAATCTTTAAAAAAAGAAAAAGAAAATTTGTCTAGGGAGGAAGGAAATTGTATAAGCCTTGAAGCTAATGGTGAAGATTTTGGATTTTACTTTGGTGAGATGGAAAGGCATTGGAGGATTTAAGCAGAGGAGTGAAGTCCAACTTATGTTTTAAAAGGATCACTGGGATGGCTATCTTGAGCCCCCTCCAACGAACCCCCAACTGAGTTAACTTAAACACAAATGTTTCTTCCAGGTGATGACAACTGTCACTTTCTGGAGAAGAAGTTATCCTTTATTTCTCGACTTGTCTCACAAGCCCTGGGCTACGTCATGATTATTGATTGCAATTTACCAGCATGTATGACTTGTGGACTGTTGTTCTAAGTCCTGTCTTGCAGAGTCTCTGATTCAAAATATTCTTGGAGAACTTATCATGTACCAGGAACACTGTCTAGGTGCTAGAGATACAGCAGTAAACAAAACAAAACAAAACAATGAAATTATGAGTCATAGTTTATATTTTAGTGAAACAAGAGTGAGACAGCCTATAAACCAAGCAGAAACTAAACAAAAGCAAATTGAGCACATTTGTATTTGTATATCACATATATTCACAGAGATATTCATATACATATATGCACACAAAAACATACACACACATGCACTTACTCTATTAGATTTAGAGTGTTGTGGTGAAAAATATGCAGAAAAGATGGTTAGGGAGTGCTGGGGTGGAATGGCCTATTTCTGTTTTAAACAGATTATTGACAAAAGGCCTCACATGAGGGAAGTGAGTGAGTGACCCAAGTAGATGCTAGCAGCCAGTTCCAGGCATGGAAAAGAGCTAATGCCAAGGCTCTGCCACTGAACCATGCATGGTATATTGAAGGAACAACAGGGAAGTCAAGGTGTCAAGATTGGATGAGCAACTGGGATAGCAGGAAATAAAGTATGCTTTGCTATAGCTATATCTACCTACTTTGAAGCTCCTGAAGTACAATTAGAAGAAATGTTATGTGGTTTTGTAGAATTTTGACATTCCTAGGAAAGCAAAAATAATTCTCGATTCTACTCGCAGGTAGTCTACTACTACCTTCACCACAGTGTTCTTGAGTCATACAGAAATTCCTTTGGTGGCAAAGTTCATAAGTGAGTTTAGTGCAATTTGAAGCAAGACAGAAATGCCAAGCCAGATATGTTCCAAATCGATGTGTCCCTTTGCAACTCCAGAGTTAACACAGACCTGCAGGCAGCAGGACTGAACATGCTGGAGTGATGTATCATTGGTGCCAATATCGGAACTTTAAAATGAGGGTAAGTTTTCCCTGTCCTCCAGGTGGATCGGTTAGAAGCAAGCTGGGCTATGATTGAGCATATAGTGTTTCAGAGAAAGTTTCATAGAAGAAAAGCAAAAAGAGCAACTACAGTTTGTAAGGCAAGTAGACAAATGGGAATAAAAATAGGTGATTTCAAAAAGATTATCATATTTATCAAACAAGACTAAGCTAATTCGCAAAAGGAACCAATTAGAGAATTGATAAATTAATCATAAAGTTGTGAAAAATATGGAATTCATTAAATATGCCAATTAGCATAGGACATTGAATGCTATGTTTTAGATACTACTAAATGGTAAGAAAGAAAAAAAAATTAGAGCAGGATAAGTGGTACAGGAGTGCCCAGGGCAGGCAGGAAAGGGACAGGAGAGAACAGTTAGAGGAACAGGGCAAGGAGGCCAAAACAGCTGGAGCCTTTGTTCAGTAGCTAACAATCCTCAAGCAATTTCTTGTTCTGCTTCATAATCAAAAAGGCTGAAGGGATGCAAAGAAACCCTCCCCCACCTAGTTGTGCATTGTGTACAACAGAAAGCAGGAACAAGGAGTAAGGAGACATTATAAAGAGGAAAAAACATTTGGAAGAAAAGGAAGAACATTTGGGGGAAGAAATGTAAAAGTACATAAGGTACATGAATTTGAACAGTCACAGGCCCCATTGGCCCATCAGTGCCTGAGAAGACTAATGACTCCATGACAACTTTCAGGGCATTCTGAATCACCACAATCATCATCACCAACATTTATCCCTTGGACACCTGATAAGCGTAACACTGCCCTTCCTTCTTTCAGGGAACTCCCAAGCTCACCTTGAAGAAGGACAGACATGTTAGGTCTGCCATGGGAGAAGTTGGGCTACCACAGATGCAGAATGATAGCAATTGCAGAAATCAGCATTTCCTAGCTGTATTCTGGTGGAAAGTAGTTCTATTACAGGCTCAATGACCAAATGATCCAATGTTTCAACGTATTTGGAAAACACTACAAAATGAATTCCCATCTTAGAGATCTCTAATTTACTTTGGCACATAAAAGACTAAAAATTCTGAGTTAAAAACCTGTAGAACTTTAAAAATCTACCTCTTCTCTAATATATTACAATATGGAGCCCTTTTTTCATGACTCATTGTTTATTTGTATCAGAATTAATGATCCATAGAGTCTCCTGTGAAGTCTACTGTGGAAGACCAGACTTTGGGTAAACTTTCTGAGTATAATTATCTTGGTGAGGTTAAGGGAGAAAAGCATGTGCCCTTATATTGCTTCTTCAGACTCTCTTCATGCCTCCTATGGAAAATGATCATGAATTAGAACTGATCCTAAAAGAGCATAACACTGTGGTGTGGCCCCATATATTCTCTTACCCAGTTCTTTTTTAAAAATAATTTTAAACTGACAGGAAAGTTGCAAAAACAATACCGAGAACCCCAATATACCGCTAACAAGATACCCAGATTTACCAACATTTCACATTTTGCCACATCTGTTGTATCTTTCTATCATCTATCATCTATCTTTATCTATCATCTAAATATTTGAGAGTTGATTCCATATATCATGTCCCATTAACTTTTAATATTACCATATATATATTCTAAGAATAGAAATAGTCTCTTATGAAAATATATTAAAATACAATTATCAAGTTCAAGAAATTTAACATTAATATAAAGCTTACAATCTACATTCCAATGTTTTCAACCATTCCAATAATGTCCTTTTGTGCCCATTCACCTCCATTATTACATCCAATCCAGGTTCCAGGCTCATTCACTGCATTTAATTCCCATTGTCTCTTTTAATTGTGGTATCATGTAAAGCATACAATTTCCAATCCCAACCACTCCCAAGCATACAATTCACTGGGATTAATCACACTCACAATGTTATGCTACCATCATTACCATCCATCACCCCAAGCAGAAACCCTGTACCCATAGGCAATTACTCCCTATTCCTCTCCTTACTCCACTCCTAGTAACTTGTACTCTACTTCCTGTCTCTATGAACTGACATATTCAGACTAATTTGTGTCAGACTAATTTCACCCAACATGATGTCTTCAAGGTTCATCCATGTTGTAACATGTATCAGAACTTCAATCCTTTTTATGGCTGAATAATATTCCATTGTAATTACTATATTTTGTTTACTATTGATCTGTAGATGGACACCTGAGTTGTTTCCACATTTTGGCAATTATAAATAATGCTTCTATAAACAGCAGTGTACAAATATCTGTTCGAGTCCCTGTTTTCAACTCTTTTGCCTCATCTACTTCTTATCTTCTTTCCTAACAAAGGGAAAAGGGTCCCCTTTCTCTATCTAATTCTGGTGATATCTGTATCAAGTTCGCATACTCTCTCATTCTCTCTTCTTCTCAACAGCATTGAAAAATGCCTACTTTATCTTCTTTTTCTAATCTAATTCTTTTATTAAAAATTGCTAAATGTTACTAAAAATGTAGCCATGACATCACCAAAGGAATACAATATTATGAAGCATGAAGTTCTGTGGCAGGTAAGGTCATGTGCAGCTGAGGCTTCACAAAACAGACAACTCACATAAATGTAAGACTGTTAAAACTAGAATTAAAAGAGAATAGAAATTGGGGTTCCTGGAAACCAGGATGCCAACATTCCAAACAGAGAAACAGGCTACCAGCCCCCAAATCTTTTGCTCCTCTCCTGTTAGAAATTATTTTCCTTTATGGCTTTATTTTTTATAACTTTATTTCAAATAAAAAATAATAGAATCCTTCTATTCTAATAGAATTATTCTACATTAATAGAATAGAGAAGTTATTTTCCCTTATGGCTTAAGGTAACAAATTCTGTAGTGAACATGTATCTTTATTCTTTTTAAATATGCTCCTATCTGTCTCGTCACATACACTTTTTCCTACATTGTGTTCAAAGGACAGTAGCATCCTCAGGTTTAGATGTTTATTTTAGGTAAGGAGATGCTGATGCAGATAGGGGAGAATTGTCTATTCCTAAAGAAGGAACACCAGAGAGACTGTTTCTATATTAAGAGAAAAATGCACATTAAGAAAATAAAAGCACAAAACATGGGATTTGGGTATTCTGTGTCCTGCTTCTAACTGGCATGTTCCTTTTTTTGTTTTTTGTTTTCGATTTCCCTATATGTAAAAGGAAGTGATGATCTAAACCAGGGGATGGCAAACTACAACCAATGGGCCAAATCCAGCCACTGGCTATTTTGTAAATAAAGGTTTTTTTCATTTAAAAAATTTTACTGAGATATCATTTATACATGAACCTACATAAACAATAAGTGTGCAGTAAAAGCTGTGAACTTACAAAACACAAATGCCTGACACACAGGACTCCCGTGCATCACCCCAACACCAACACCATGCATTGTTGTTGAACATTTGTTACAAACTATAAAAGCGCATCATCGTCATATTACTAATTATAGCCCATACTTATATTTGGTGCATTTTCCCTCAACCCACCCAATTACTAACGCCCTGCATTAGTATTATATATTATAGCTCATGAGAGAATGTTCTCATATTTGTGCTCTTAACCACAGTCTATCATCCACCAATGGATTCCCTGTGTTTTATGGTCCTATGCCTTGTACAGTCCACACGAAGTGTAGTCAGTTGCTCTCATTTTCATCAAAAACTTGTGCTGACATCACCTCAATTTTAGAATGCTTTCATTATCCCAAAAGGAAAAATCCCATATCCTCTTATACCCCATTTTTTACCCTTAGAACTGATATAATATCTTCTTTGCCATTGCTGCAAAAAATTACAATATTACTACTGCCCATAAGTTACGTAAATTGTAATTTTCCCATTTATCAACATATTCTTAAAACTTTTGTAATAAAAGAACAACCTTATATTTATAGTATAAACCACACTCTTCATCCACCATTGAAATCACTGTTTTACAGTTCCTAGATTTTCTCCTAGCTTCCTTTTAATTGACATTTATGTCCCTAGACTACCCCTTTCAGTCTCAATCACATCTGTGAATTAGTAATGTTAGTTATATTCACTATAATGTGTTACCATCAACTCTATTCATTGCTATACCTTTACAATAAGCCTTATTAAAAATTTACATACATTAAGCATCAGCTCCTATTCTCAATCCACATTCTATTAATATCACCTAGTAACTTTTTTTAAAAAGATTTATTTTTTATTTATTTCTCTCCCCTTCCCCAACCTCCCCCCCCCCCGCTAGTTGTCTGCTGTGTCCATTTGCTGCGTGTTCTTCTGTGTCTGCCTGTATTCTTCTCAGTGGCACCCAGAATCCATGCCTCTTTTTGTTGTGTCATCATGCTGTGTCATCTCTTTGTGTGTGTGGAGCCATTCCTGGACAGGCTGCACTTTTTTTGTACTGGGCTGCTCCTTACGGGGCGCACTCCTTGCGTGTAGGACTCCCCTACACAGGGGACACCCCTGCATGGCATGGCACTCCATGTGTGCATCAGCATGGCACATGGGCCAGCTTATCACATGGGTCAGGAGGCCCTAGGTTTGAACCCTGGGCCTCCCATGTGGTAGGCGAATGCCCTATCCATTGGGCCAAATCCGCTTCCCATCTCCTAGTAACGTATACTCTAGAATTTACCTCCATGAGTATACTCACCGTTGTTCACAGCAGCATTATTCACAATTGCTAAAATATGTAAACAAACCAAGTGTCCATCAACTAATGAATGGATAAACAAAATGTGATATATACATACAATGGAATACTATTCAGCTGTAAGAAGAAGTGAAATTGGGATGCATATGACAACATGGATGAACACTGAGGACATTATGTTGAGTGAAATAAGCCAGACACAAAAGGACAAATACTGTATGGTTTTACTAATGTGTAAACAATGTTTAATGAGCATGGCCACACCCTTTGTTTATCTATTGTCTACGGCTTCTTTGGCTGTATAATGGTGGTGCTGAATAAATTTTGGTAGTTGTGACACAGACTGTATGGACCTTAAAACCTAAAATATTTACTCTCTGGCTCATAGAAAAGAAATTTGCTCACTAGGGTTGCTGCCAGCTCTGACATTCTGTGATGCAGATTATTACCCTACCAGAGACTTAATTATTGTCACTGGAGTACAGGTGTTGGGAGTAGAGGAAATGGCCTAAGCAAACCACCCCAATTTAAATATTTCATGGACATTTTGCAGGTTGCTTTTGCCACCCACAGCATTTCTGAGAATGAACTACACACTAAATTGCTGAAACCAGTGCCAAGGAAACACATTTCAAAAACAAAGCTTGCTTTCTGGTCTATGCCTTATGAAAATGTATGATGTGAATCTCTCTCAAATAAGGTGTGTGTTGTGCTGTGTCTCCACCTTTGAATCCCAGAAACCACAACATTCCTCAACTCAACCTCCTCCACAGAAGAGGGAGAGCTCTCCTTGCCAACCAGATGAACAAACCCTGACATATTATTTATTTCTGTTTCTGGAAACTATCACCCAAAGGGTCTCCAAATTTTCTGCAGCTGCTGTCTGGATCTTTTTTTTTCCCCCAAATATGCCCAAGTAAGCTGCCTGGGTGGTCATGGGGAATGAGAGAAACAGCCAAATTTTACATATTGGGTGCTTTGAACTGTTCACAGGAATTAGGTTATCCACAGGGCCCTGGCCATGTCTGCCAGCCCACTCCCTGCTGCACCATTCCTATTCCTTGGGACATGATACCACACCAGAAGGGTTTCCTGGATGATATTCCTCCCTTAACACTTAACCCAGTACACTGAAAGACAGGCCACTATTCAAGGTTTGACATCAGAGGAGAATTCATTGAGAAAAATGTCAAGAACACAAAAACTCAATCACCAAGTGACTACAGACACCGAGCCTCAGGGTTTCAAAGAGATTCTAATTTTCATAAGAGAATATTTTCATATATTGTATGTGGGTTTGGGAGGAGGGGGATGTGTGTTTTCTGTTAAGCACTGACATTGTTATTGCTAAGGTGTCAGTTGTGAATATTTAATAGTTTCACAAAAATGAAAAAAAAAAGCCGCAATAATAGACAAAAAAAAGTAAATTATACTGGAATTTGCTGAGGTTAATACGAACATGCTTCTGATGGATGCTTGATGGTAACAAGTTCTTTGTAACCAAAATTTGTCCCTATTCATCCTCTTGCTTCAGAGGATTTTGGGTAATGGGAACAAGCCCTTGCCAGGGTTGTGGTAAGACCATTCATTCACATAAGAACATATCCTTACCCATGTTCTATGTTGGGACAAGAATCTCAAAGACAAATAAGCATTATGATATGAAAATAGTTTGGGGGTTTTAAGAAAGCTTAGCTAGCCAGACCATGCCTCCTACCACCAAAAGACTGAGCACTTGGGACAGCTGTGTCCAGGAGGCCAATCCCTACAGTTCTGCTCTCTAGAGGAAAGGAGGAGAAAACGAAGGTAAGGGAGAATTCAAGAAAAGAGGTCCCAAACCACCTTGACCTCTGCAAGCTCCACTTCCCCCAGCAACATCCTTAGAAATAGAAACTGCTCTTGTGATAAGAAAGGGTATAGGTCAAGGTCTTGAACTTTCCAATGTGGGTATGTAAGAACTGACATTGAATGAGTGCCAACTCTGTTCCCAGCATTAGGCATTACAATTCTGACTCTGAATTATTTCATGTAATTCTTATAAGCTATAAAGCTGGGATTATTATATGATAATTCCTATTTCATGGGTAGGAAAATTTAGATTCAGATGAAGGAACTTTTCAAAGTAACATATTTAGTGGTAGCAAAGAAGAGATTTGAACTACGTTCTGTTTGGATCCAAAATTCCACTACACTCCTCTACAGGGAGAAGTTGTCCTCCTTCAGAGACAGGCTTTGAAGAGGAAGCCTTTACTATTCTCTTTTTCTTTGAGGATGAGAAAATCTCTGATATGAAGTCTAAGGTCCTAGAGCTGTCCCTAAAAGGGCCTTTGCACATGCCACAAAACCCCAAAGTATTGACTTACAAGGTGGGTTTGCTTGCTAGCCATATCTGAAACTATTCAGCAAGAACAAGAATAGTTCAGAATTATTACACTTCATTGTGTGCACAGTCCATAGTGATGCCTTAGAAAGTGTTGCAATATATAAGGTTTTGTTCCCATGCAAAGGCATATGTTGTAGTTCAATTTGGTTGAATGCACTACAAGTGTGTTTGCCCAGTGTGCGGTTGTGGGGGCCTCATCACCCCAAAGAATAAAGAATTAAGAACTCTATGAGGTGAGTCCTTTTTGTATTCACTCTCACTGTTCCACACTAGCCAGTGGCTGATGCTCCACTCTCAAGAACAGACATCTACTCTGCAGTGGGCATATTAACTGCTGCGGAAGTACCCTCTCATCTTTCAACCCTGTCTTTGAAGAAACTGATAGAAGATAAGGGTTTGCTCTCACAAACATGAAGACAAAGATTCCAAGGGTCATTATGACTATGATGTTTTAGGCACAGAAATCCCAAGCATCCTTAGGCAGCACTGGTATTTTCATTGTGGCTGATGCATTAACTATATCAGGAGTTCTATGTAGCATCTGAGACCATGGCAACTCCATCAAAATACAGATGCTTTAGCCTCATAAATCTCGGCAAGTCAGACACATAGGAGATAAGGAAAATCTGAAATGGTGGAAAGTTTCTATTCTACATAAGATGCCTACCCCCAAACCCCACAATATTATCACAGGTTGTTACACATACACGCACACACACACATATACAATTTATACACATACATACACATTCATATAGAAATATAGGCAAGGAAAGAAAGCATTCAAAAGTAGGCAGTTGAATTGTCGAGATGGCTATTTTGATGATGACCTAAGAGTGATTTAAGCAATTTAGTTCTTCTAAAGAACTTGAAAGCAATTTCTTTCCAATGGTAGCTGAGAAATCCCCCCTTTTTATCTTGTTTACACTTGGTTTTCTTTAGAAAAGTTTTAAATAGAATATTCAAAAAGACACTCAGCTAAAGTGTTTCATCACAGATTTCAAACTTGTGAGGTCTGACTAATCAGATCTTACTGGAACAAAGACCCATCTGAGAAAGAGTTTGTAAACAACCACTACTTTACCATTCCAAAATCTTAAAGTCCTCTCTGATAGCTCCAATCTTGAGAAAAATAAATTGAATGGATTATATAAGGATACCCATGAAAATGGTGACAACAGTTACCTCTGTACAGTGAAAAACTAAGGGGCTGGAAAGAGGGTTGGAAGGAAACTAACATACTTTTTTAAAAATTATCTTTGTTTTTTAAAAGATACATAGATCACACAAAATGTTACATTAAAAAATATAAGAGTTTCCCATATACCCCCACTCCCTACCCCTACTCCTCCCACATCAACTCCTCTTTCATCAGTGTGGCACATTCATTGCATTTGATGACTACATTTTGGAGCACTGCTACACAGCATGGATTACAGTTTACATTGTAGTTTACACTCTCTCCCAGTCCATTCAGTGGGTTATGGCAGGATATATAATGTCCTGCATCTGTCCCTGCAATAGCATTCAGGACAAGTCCCCAAAATGCCCCCATATCATACCTCTTCTTCCCTCTCCCTGACCTCAGCAACTCCTGTGGCCACTGTCTCCACATCAATAATACAGTTTATTCCATTGCTACAGTCATAGTAATTCTATAATAGAATACAGTAAGTCTACTCTAACTCATATTTTATTTCTCCATCCTGAGGACCTTGGGATGGCGAAGTTCATTCCATCTCTAAATTGAGGGGAGTTTAGATTCCACATGGGTGATGGATGGGATCCTCCTCTTGCAGTTATGGACTCTCTCGGTTCCTTGGTGTAGTGGTTGACCATCCTCACCTCCTTGTTAGCTGTCTTGGGTAAGTTCAACTAACTGGAGTGTCAGTTGCAACTCTGCTGAGGCTCAGGGCCCAGGTGGCACACGGCCAATCACAGGTTCAGTAAAAGTGATGGAAGAGGCATGTGTAGAGGGGTCACATCTGAGTCCAACTCCATCACACTCAGGAGCACAAATTCCAAAGTAGGGCCCACTGGCAAGGCACTGAACTTCAGAACTATCTGTCATGGCCATAGGACCTGGGTGTCTCCATAGCCCTCAGGAACACCCAGTAGATCAAGGTTATATCTACGTTGGCTGTCTCTGAGATCTTGTTGAGACGTACATAAGCATGACCCCTCCGATGATCTCCCGACTCATTTTGAAGTCTCTTAGCTATTGAGACTGTTGAATTTTGAACCCAATACTTGTGTTTTTTCCAATGACAATTGAGATAAAAATTCCAAGTTAATATTCTGTTCACTGTTTTTATTTACTCTATCTTTGACAAGGAAGCCAGTGGCCTTCTATTTGTGTCACATATTTTCCATGACTTCCAAAATCTTCAAGGAACCTCATCACTTCATTTTTATCTTTGCTTCATGCTAATTTACACTTATTCATATGCTTTATGGAAAATGTTCTCCAGCACTTTTGACATGATTATGCTGTGGTTTGCATTTGGATTATGGGTTTCCAAGGGGGACTGCCTGTTGATTGCTCTTCTGATGGCTGACAGCCCAAGGTTGAATTTTAACGTCTACCTCTCACTAACTTTGTACCTTTGGCCACATCACTAAACGTCTCTAACAATCAATTTCATCGTTTCTGAAAAGAGGAAACTAATAATGATCATGATAATACTGTGTTGAAATGTCAAAGCAATGAATGATATAGTATATGTAAAATATTTTGCATAGTGCTCTGACTACTGTTTTCTATCAATAAATAAATTATTAGTATGATTATGCTTAGTAAAGTCTATAATTCTCACTTTTTAAATTCTTAAATTTCAATAAATCATGCTGTTAATCAGTTTTTTAAAAAGGTTTCTATCTAAAGCAAATAGGAAAGAAGGAAATGTAGCATTTAGACAGTGAGGGGACCTAGAAAAGAATGGCAGGTAATAGTTGCCATCTAGAAATGAGATATCTTCTATTGCCTGCTCTACAAATGAACAAAGAGGAAAGCAAAATAAAAACTAAGAATGACCATCTCCTTCTGCCTTGCTTTTTCAAGGACTTGCCATATTATTATACAATCATCCAGATGATGGACTCCAAGTTTTGCCAGTTAGATGTGGTATTTACCTTAGCTTTTCCTCCATGGTCTTTTGATTTCAGTCTTTAGTTTCCAGTACTCCCAATAACTCAGGATATAATCTCCAGTTCTAATAGAGTTCAGCTTCCACTTTTTAGCCACTGGACTTCCAGGCAAGACCACCTCCAGAGAGGAAGTAAGTGGGAATGCATGCTACAGTTACAATCAGTTAACTTTCAGTGATTACTAAACATGTTGGGTGGTATCCTCAGGCTGTATGAGGTTGCTCTGGCTTTCCTCCAATGTAGTCTTTGAAAGAGTCAAAATGAAATGTAGAAAGGCAAACTCTATACTCGATGAGGATATACTCTGCCTTGGACTATGTTCAGTTGAAATGCAATCTGGGTCAGTGGGTCCTCTTGCTTCCTCCCCTCTTCTTTTTTTTCAGCAAACGCTTTATCCATCATTTCTATTGAAATGGATTTTCTTACAGGAAGATCACCTGGCATACATATTTTAACCAATTATTAAATAAATATTTAAGTTCACCCCATGTGTGGAACAGACTACATGGGGCCATTATGAGGCTATGATCCAGGGCAGGAAATATCCAGCTTACACTTTTCAAAGTGCCAAGCAGTCAAGTAACTAATTATACTCAGACATCTTTTTATCTCCATGGCAGTTCATTGCCAGATATAAATTGTATTTTCAATAGATCTAAGAAAGTATAGAATGGCCACATCCATATAAAAATATGCAACACTATATTAAGAGATTAAAACTCAGCAATGAAGCATAAGCTTGTCTTTTCTACTAGCCACAGACCCTAATCATTATTTCCATACTCACTTTACAGACCTAATAGTAATTTTAAATGTAGTCAAGATAATGTAAGCATTTTATATCCCCCAATAAGAAGTACAGGGCATCTTGTTTTGCTTCCCAAAACTCACCTGTTATACTCAGCAGTAAAATGTTCACAGAAGGACTGATCATTGCTTTTTCTTTAAATATTCAGAAATATTATTTCCTATGGTCTTATGACTTTTTACAGGTTCTTGATGACAAAAAAATCTAACCAAATGCAGTCAGATTTTCATATTTAGAATGGATAAGAGGAAGGCAACAAATGCTAAACATGTGCTGTCCATTGCCAGACAAAGAACAGTTTTAATTACATTTTATAAACTTTCAAATTGACATTGATTGGGAAGAGCATTCACATTCACATTAGCATGCCTTATTTTGCACACCAGTGATACTAATAATAAACAACAAATGGTTGGACAAATGGTTCTTCTACTCTTTGTGGAAAAGATTAACTTTCCTGCCATTTGTTTTTTATTTGCTGGAAATTGGGAACACTTAAGTTCATCATATATAATTTCCCAAATATTCAAAGCCCAGATCCTTATTTAAGGATTTAAGGAGACTTATAGATATGGATATCCGCTTCCATGAGGGACGCAATTGGACATTGTTTTGGCTAATCCATGTCCCCCCTGTTCCCAAACTGGGTGCCAAGATACCCTGGGTTACAATAACAAATTCACAAGTGTGCTATTGGATATTTTAAATTTTCAAAGGTTACCCAGCAGTGCATTCCAACACCACACAGCCCACTACTATTAAGTTGTTTGGATTACGTAACAAGTAAAATAATTAGATATTTCTTATGGGCTGGAGGTACCATCATAAAAAGAATACTGAGATGCCAAGGGTGTCAGAAATCCAAAAAGGTTGGGAATTTCTGACATAATCATATTTACATGAACCCAAAACTAAAGAACATGAACTTATATATGTTGTCTACACATTCTATATATTGGAAAACATATTATGAGAAGTAAAGGAATCTTCACTTAAATCATACTTGTTTTTAAGCTGCCTAGGCTGCTGAAAGTGGACACCATGAAATGGTTTGACCTAACAATGGGAATTTGTTAGTTTACAGTTTTGAGGCTGAAAAATGTCCAAATCAAGGCATCATCAAGACAATGCTTCCTTCCCAAAGACTGGCTCCCAGCAATCCTTAACTCTTCTGCTACATGGCAAGGCACATGCTAGCATCTCCTGGTCTCTCCCTTCTCTCTTTCAGGTTTCACTGCTTTCAGCTCCTTGATCCTGTGGTTTGCTCTCTTTCTGTATTTATTCCACTTATAAAGAACTCCAGCAGGAGGATTAATACCCATCCTGAATGAGGTGGGTCACACCTTAACTCAAGTAACCTCATAGAATGGGTTTACAGCCACAGGAATGTATTAAATTTAAGAACATGTCTGTCTGGGATACATACAGCTTCAAATTACCATAATACTCATGAAAAAAAGTTGCAGTACAGGACTTCAACCATCACTTGGTCTCTATATTGCTGTTTCCATCATCCATAAGGACTTCCCCTTGAGGGAATGACTATAAAGAGGTTCAGGGCAAGGAGGAACCACAGAATCTGGGATCTATCCTAAAATCTGGTCAGCATAGGGGTTTTGAATGAGAATGTTGCTACTCATTCCATCTTGGTTCTCCAATGCAACTCCAAAGGAGCTTGAGCAGTCCCTTTGAAACAACTTGCTCTCGAAAGAATTGTGCAAGATCATAGTTACCAATAGGTTAACAGGGATAAACCTCAATGCACCCTCCAAAAGTGATGAGAAAGACTAGCATGAGCTATCAAGTTCTAGAGGAACTTGTGTGATTTAAGAAGCAAGAGATTCTTGGGATACAGAAACTTGTGCAAGAAAATTTGTTCCCCAATATTTTAAGAAGATCTGGAATATCAGGAAGAGTGGTTAAAAGAGAAAAGATTTTGATCCCAATCCTATAAGAAAGAACTGCTTTAACTGGGACACTGGGAGTTGCAAAAATTTTCTCAATTTGGCCATGGAGCTGTGGTTGGGGTGAACAAAAGCTAAGCACAGAGACAAGCCTAAACACCTGATTCCCATTATGATGGCACCATCTGGGAATCAGGTGGGGGATTAAAATGTCTCTGCCTTGCAAGGGCTACTTAATAAGCCTGTCATTCCTATACAGTAAACTCTACAACATTTTTGGAAGAGAAAACAAATTGTGACTAACCCCAATCCTAATCATGCTCTTTTAGTTTTGTCCCAAAGTGAAAAACTGATTATGAGCATTCTAGCATCAAGACTAAAAGGGAGAATCATCCCAGGAACTGGGAATGGGTCATGAATCTCTTACTCTGGATCCTTCTCTAAATGAACTCCAGGCCATGTGATTCCTTTTGCCTCTAAGACAATTTCTCCCTAAAATATTATTCATTCCTATGGCTTTAAAGGTCACCCATATACCGGTGAATCCCAAATTTATTTCTCTAACTTAGATCATTTCCTTGAACTTGGGATTTGTATGTCTAATTATCTACTTGCTTAACTTTATTGGATATTTATAAAATATTTCCAGCAAAACATATCCATAACAGACAGCTTGATTCTCTGTTCCCCAAACCTGATTCAAAGTCACTATAAATGACACTTCCAACCCACTCAGTTGCTCAAACCAAAAACTGATTCCCCTCTGGCTCATGTTCTATATGACCAATCTACCTGCAAGTTCTCTTGATTCTACTGCATAAACCATTCATAATCCATCTATATTTCTCCTTGACATGGAGAATATAGCATCTGGTACCTGCCATCATCTCTTGACAGGACCAATAAAACAGACTTGAAAGTTATATCTCTTCTTCCACTCTTTAGCTCCCCTGTCCAATTTTCTGCACACAAATTTTAAAACATAATTGAGATCATTTCACCTCTCTATAAAAATCTCTATAAAAATGGTTTTCAAATGTAGTAGGAAAACCACAAACTCTTTAACCATACCTTAGAGCCCAATATTATCTGTTCCTACCAATCTCCCCAAACTTATGAGTTACCATAGAGATATTCTTCAATTGCTCCACTCAGGACACACTGGTCTTTGTGTACTATTCTTGGAATGCTTTTGCCTCAGTTCTTCAAATGTCCAGCCTTTTCTTACTATTAAAGTATCATTTTAAATGTCAGCTTTTTGGAGAGAACTTTCCTTTTCAACCAATCATTCCCTATCACATCATCCCAAAGCAATGACCACTGTTTGAATATGTTTACTTGTTTACTTTTGTGTGTTTATTATCTGTCTTGTCCCCACTGAAAGATAAGGTCCAGAAGTATAGGAAAATGTCTTATCATTAAATACTACATAACCTCGCACACTGTCTAGTGCATATAATTTGCTCAAAACATATACATTAAAAAGCCTTTAAATAAATGAATGCATATCTCAAACCATCTTTTCCATTTTGTTGCTAATTATACTGGTCTTCTCTAATGGACATTGGCAGGATGTCACTAAAACTCACTTCTTTTCAGACTTATATAAATAGGAATAAATAATGGAATATGAGAAAAGGAAATTAGAAATGGTGTTGCAAATATATTTAAATATATGACTATTAGGGTAGTAAAGAAATGTTGCTTTACATATTTGTAAAATTAATAAGACAGACTTTTTCCATTAAAAATGTGTATTTCTTGGATCATGAAATAGTTACCATATATTTTTTAGAAAGTTTTCCAAACAAACTTCAAAGGCCTTGATACACAAAACACGAAACTTGTAATATAATTTTATTTTTAAAAAATCAACATAATCCATTTAAATAAATTTAAATAGATTATATTATGTCCCTGCCCCCAGAGGGGAGTATAGTAGGAAAAGATTCTGTTAAATTAAACTACAATGTTTCTCATAAATTTTAGGATGTTTACTGGCATGTTTATCCTTTTACTTAAATCAAGTGTTTTTTGATTTTGTAAAAATTACAACATGTTTATTACTAGAGCAATGACCTAAGTTAGTGCACATTCTGCAGTTGAACTTAATGCATTTTTAGCATGAGCAAGACATTCTATTCTTGTTGACTTTCCCATTGTATAAGAGGACATTGCTCCCATGCCATTGTTACTGTGTCCTTTTTCTTTTTCCAAATGATTTTTGACAAGGGGCCAAAGATTACTTGATCTGGAAAGAATAGTTTCTTTAATAAATGGTGCTATGAAAACTAGATCTCCATTTGCAAAAAATTTAAAAAAATTAAAAGAAGGTATTGTTAATGTGCGATAGTGTGGGAGCGGTAGGGATAGGGAATGAGGCATACGGGACTCTCCTATATTTTTTATGTAACATTTATGCAATCTAAAGTATTTTTTTAGAGTATCATTTTAAAAAATCAGTTGGCCATAAATGGGAGGGTTTATTTCTGAACACTCAATTTGATACATTTTGGTCTATATGTCTGTCCTAGTGGCAGTACTATGCCATATTGATTACTGTGAACTTGTTAAGTTTTAAGATTGGGAAGTATAAGTCCTCCAACTTCATTCTTCTAATTAAAGATGGCTTTAGATATTCGAGATCCTTTACCCTTCCATATAAATTTGATGACTGGCTTTTCCACTTCTGCAAAGAAGGTTATTGGAAATTTGATTGGGATTGCATTGAATCTATGAAAAATCCTTTGGTTATTATTGACATCTGAATGACATTTAGTCTTCTAATCCATGAACAAGAAATATCCTTCCATTATTTAAATCTTCTTTAATTTCTTTTAGTAATGTTTTATAGTTTTCTGTATACAAAGTCCTTTACATCCTTGGTTAGATGAATTCCTAGGTATTTGAATCTTTTTTTTCTTTCTTTCTTATTTCTCTCTGCTCTCCCCCCGCCCCCCCCCCCCCCAAGTATCTCTTCTCTGTGTTCATTTGTTGTGTGTTCTTCTGTGTCTGTTGTATTCTCATTAGGCAGCCCCAGGAACCCATCCTGGGACCTTCTGGAGTGGGAGAGAGGTAATCATTCTTTTGCTCCACCTCAGCTCCCTAGTTCACTGAGTCTCATATTGTCTCCTGTGTCTCTTTTTTGTTGTGTCATCTTGCTGTGTCAGCTCTCCATGTGCGCACCACTCCTGCATGGGGCTGAACTCCTTGTGTGAGGGCCACTCCTTGCACAGGGGGCACCCCTGTGCAGGGCCACACTCCTTGCTCATAGCAGCACTCCACCTGGGCCAGCTCACCACATGGGCCAGGACGACCTGGGTATTGAACCCTGGACCTCCTATATGGTAGGTAGAAGCTCTATCCATTGAGCCATATCTGCTTCCCATTTGATTCTTTTAGTTGCTCTTGTGAATAGAAATTTTTAAAATTTCTTCTTCTAATTGTTCATTGCTTGTGTATAGAAACAGTGATTTTTGGGTGTTGATCTTGTACCCTACCACTTTGCTGGATTCATTTACTAGCTCTATGAGCTTTGTTGTGGCTTTTTCAGGATTTTTAATATATAGGATCATATCATCTGCAAATAAGGAAAATTTTTCTTTTTCCTTACCAATTTGGATGCCATTGATTTCTGTTTCTTACCTAATTGCTCTGGTGAAAACTTCCAGTACATATGTTGAATAACAGTGGTGACAGTGGGCATACTTGTCTTGTTCCTGATCTTAGAGGGAAAGCTTTCAGTCTTTCACCATTAAGTAGGATGCTAGCTGTGGACTTTTCCTATATGTCCTTTATCATTGTGAAGAAGTTTCCTGCTATTCCTAGGATTCTCTATGTTTTTATCAAAAAAAGGCATTTGTCAAATGCTTTTTCTGTATCATCTGAGATAATCATATGAATTTTCCCCTTCATTCTATTAATATGGTGAATTATATTAATTGATTTTCTTACATTTAACCAACCTTGCATATGAGGGATAAATCCCACTTTGGTCATTGTATAATTCTTTTAATATGCTATTGGATTTGGTTTGCTAGTATTTTATTGAGAATGCTTGCATCTGTATTCATAAGAGATATTGATATATAGTTTTCTTCTCTTGTGGTATCTTTTCCCAGCTTTGGTATAAGGGTGATGTTGGTCATGTAGAAGGAGTTAGGGAGTATTCCTTCCTCTTCAACTTTTGTAAGACTTTGAGTAGAATTGGAGTTAAATGTTCTTGGAGTGTTTGGTAGAAATGTGCTGTGAAGCAGTCTTGGGCTTTTCTTTGTTGGGAAGTTTTTTATTACTGATTCAGTCTCTTTACTAATCATTGTTTTGTTGAGATCTTCTGTCACTTCTTGAGTAAATGTAGGTAGTTTGGTGTTTCTAATAATTTGTCAGTTTCATCTAGGTTATCTAATTTTTTGGCATATGGTTGTTCATAGTATCCTCTTATAGAATTTTTTAATTCAGTGGGGTCAGAAGTAAGGTCCCTCTTGTTATTTAATTGGCATTGTTTGTATCTTCTCTCTTTTTTCCCTTGTCAGTCTAGCTAAAGGTTTGTCTGTTTTACTGATCTTTTCAAAGAACTTTCAGCTTAGTTGATTCTCTTGTTTATTTTTCTATTTCACTTATCTCTGCTCTGATCTTCATTATTTCTTTCCTTTTTGCTTGCTTTGGGTTTCGTTGCTCTTCTTTTTCTACTTCCAGTTTTGAGGTTAGGTTTCTGATTTGAAATCTTTCTTCTTTTTTAAAGTAATCATTTAGAGCTATAAATTTCCTTTTCAGCACTGCCTTCACTGCATCCCATAAGTTTTGGTAGGTTGTATTTTCATTTTCATTCACCTCAACATGTTTCCCAGTTTTACTTCTGATTTCCTCTTAACCCATTGGTTAAGAATATGTTGTTTAATTTTCACATATCTCTGAATTTTCCATTTCTCCTTATTGATTTTGAGTTGCATTTCATTGTTGCTGGAGAATATACATTCTATGATTTCAATATTTTTAAATTTATTAGACCCAACATATGGTCTATCCTTAGAATGATTGATGTGCACTCAAGAAGAATATGTTTTCTGATTTTGTTGGGTACAGTTTTCTATATAGGTCTGTTAGGTCTAGTTGGTTAAATGTACCATTCAAATGCTGTACTTCCTTATTGATCTTCTGATTAGATGTTCTATCCATTACTGAAAGTGGTGTGTTAAAGTTTCCTACTATTAATGTAGACCAATCAATTTCTCCCTTCAAACCTGTATTTGCATCATATTTGGGGGCTCTGCTGTAAATTAAATAAATTTTTAATTGCTACATCTTCCTGTTGAATTGTCCCCTTTATTACTATATGATGACCATCTGTCCCTTGTAACAGTTTTTTTAAAATTTAAGTCTATTTTATCTAATATTAATATAGCCACCCCAGGTCTCTTACTGCTTACATGAAATATTTTATTTCTATTCTTTCACCCTGAACTTATTTGAACCTTTGACTTTATGGTAAGTATCTTACAGATAGTATAGAGTTGGGTCATGCTTTTTCATCTACTCTGCCAATCTGTGACTTTTTACTGGAGAGTTTAATACATTTACATTTAAAGTAACTACAGATAATATAGTACTTTCTTTTACCATTTTACTTTTTAGCCTTTGTAAATCTTATACCTTTTTTGTACCTCACTTCCATTAATGCCTACCTTTATATTTATTTCCTTTTTGTGTGTGTACCATATTGTGCCTTCTCATTTCTATCTGGATATATGTCTCATCTACTTTTCTTATGGTTACCACAGTGTTAAAATTTAACATCCTAAATACATAACAATCATATTTGGTTTGACACCATCTTAACTTCAATAGTATGCTTATATAATTTTTGTTTGCCCATCTGCCATTTCCTTCATTTTTTAGACTTGATACTATTTATATCTTCATGTATCACATATCCAAAATCCTAGATTTATTATTATTTTTTATGCATTTGCATTGTAGCATCTGTAAATAGTAAGATCTGAAGTTACATACAAAATAATACACTACAATGATACTGGCATTTACTTATTTATATTTTTAGGTTAATTTTATTTATTTATTTTTTGTCACATTTAGAAAGGTTTTTTTTCTATTTTTTTTTAAGTTACATTAAAAAAAATGAGGTCCCCACACACCCCCCACCTCCCTCACACCACTCTCCCCACCCCACAACAATAACCTCCTCCATCATCATGAGACATTCATTGCACTTGGTGAATACATCTCTGAGCACCATTGCACCTCATGGTCAATGGTCCACACCATAGCCCACACTCTCCCACAGTCCACCCAGTGGGCCATGGGAGGACATACAATGTCTGGTAACTGTCCCTGCAGCACCACCCAGTCCTGAAAATGCCCCCACATCACATCTCTTCCTACCACTTCCTACTCCCAGCAGCCACCATGGCCACTTTCTCCACACCAATGCCACATTTCATCGATTACCAATCACAATAGTTCATGAATAGAATATCAGTAAGTCTACTCTAATCCATACTCTATTCCTCCATCCTGTGGACCTTAAAATGGTGTGTCCATAGTTACCTTTACTGCAGCTCTTTATTTCTTTATTCTGTCTTGAACCACTTTCTAGTGTTCTTTCTTTTCAGAGTGAAAAACTTCCTTTAGCATTGCTTTTAAGGCATGTCAATTGGTGATGAACTCCCTCAGCTGTTGTTTATCTGACATCTTTGCTCCTCATTTTTGAAAGACATTCTTGCTAAATATAAAATCCTTGGTTGGTAATTGTTTTCTTTTAGCAGTTTAAGTATTTCAACCCACTTCTTTATTGCTTCCTTGATTTTTGATGAGAAACTGGTATGCAATCTAATTGGGACTCCCTTCTATATAGCACCTTACTTTTCTCTTGCAGCTTTCAGAAATCTCGCCTTGTCCTTTGCATTTGATAGTGTACAATGGGATGTGTTTTTCTTCATGTTTGTCCTGTTTGGTGTCCCGAGCTTCTTGAATGTGCATGTTCATATTCTTGGCTAAGTTTTGGAAGTTCTCTGTCATTTTTTCCTTGACTATTCCCTCCACCCTATTCTTTCTTCTCCTTCTGGGACTGCAATAATGTATACATTGGTGCATTTGATTGTGTCACATAGCTATTTTAGGCTATTTTCATTTTTACTATTTCTTTGTTCTTTCTGGTCCTCAGCCTGACTCATTTCAAGTGTCTTCCATTCCAATTCAGTGATTTTTCCTCCTGCCAGCTCTAATCTGCTCTTGAAACCCTACTGGACTTTGTTCATTTCAGTTATTGTGGTCTTCTAATCCAGTGCTTCTGTTTGGTTCCTTTTTAAAATTTTCATCTCTCTACTTAGACTCTCATATTGTTCATTCATTGTTTTGATGATATTCTTTAGTTCTTTCTCTATATTTTTCTTCATCTCCTTTAACATTTTTAGGATCATTTTTTAGCCTTTGTTAGTGATGTCCACATTTGCATTCTTCAATGGTGTTTTATATATTTTTATCCCCTTCCTTTGGATGGGCCACCATTCTTCTTTGTCTTGTACTCTTTTTTGCACACTATCTATTTTAATATTTTACAATGTAACTCTGGGATTTACTCCCTGGGATGTCTGTTTCCTGGTTTTGTAATCAGGTGGTGATAAGACAGAGATTTTCTTGGGAAAGCTCACCCAAGGCAAATGCAGTGTGCAGAATTTTACCTGTTTTTTTTGGGGCCTCTGTCTTATCCTGGACTTTCCCTCATTAGTTGTTTTGGAGTTCCCCTGTATATAGGAGTTTGGATGGTCCCTCTGTTTCCCAAGGAACAGACATCCCTCTCCTGGGTATTTCAAGACTGCAGACTTTTGTCCCAGACTGACCACCTCTATAGTTTTATAAACTTCTTTTGTGGTCTCATGCTGTTCATGGAGAGCAAATTCTGGGAGGTGGTCACCTCAGAGAGGACTTTCCCAAGTTGGTCTTTCCCAGGGACTCACAAAGAAGGCACAGACTGTCTCCAAAGTGCTCTGGAGAGGTGTGCCTATAACTTCTCCCATGGTTCCCCAAAGCTAAGCTTTCCTTGCCTACCCAGCAAATGCAGGCCTTCAGCTAACTGATAACACAACCCTGAGGAAGCACTGCATCTTTAAATCTCCAAACCATTGCCCCTGTCCAGGGAGGGTTTAAACAATGGCTCCCACTGCCTTTGTCTGGGGCAGGGTTGAAACAATGGCTGCTGCCACCTTTGTCCAAGGCAAGTTGAAACAGCAGCACCGGGACCTCAAAGCTGGAACCCAGTGATCCAAATTTGCTAATCAAAAGCCTTGATCAGCAATCTGTCATGCCCACTCCTGTTGTTGGGGAAAGGGATTTTTCTGGCCCTTTCTGTCACCAGCAGCTAGCCAGAGACAAAACTCCTCAGCAACCTACTACTAGAGTGTGCTGGTAGCCCTGACCACAGTTTCTTACTGTAACTTATCAGCCTCTTCTTCCTGCTCCTCTCTGGATGCTCTACAGAGTTCTTTTGGCTTCTGCAGTTTCAAAATATTTGTTTTAGACAGTTCCTACATGTTTAATAGTTGTTTTCATACAAGGACTGAGATCTGGAACTCCCTACTCTGCCCTCTTCCCTGGAAGTTCTCCTAACAATTCTAAGTGCCTTTTCTGTCTCTAAATCCAAGTTCTAAACCCTACACAAAAAAAGGATGTAGTCTTAATTTCCCTGAAAATAGACATGGATAAGTGAAAACCCAAGAGTTATAGAGAAATGGGTTTAATATTGCCAGAAAAGTAAAATCTTTACTTCATGACACTTTCTAAGTATTATAATATGCTTTATTCTTCCATAGAAATTTTTCAACTTTTAATTATACTTTTCACTATGGGGAGGGAAGATACTTAAGAATATTATGGAGGGGCGGGGGACTTGGCCTGGTGGTTAGGGTGTCCGTCTACCACATGGGAGGTCCGCGGTTCAAACCCTGGGTCTCCTTGACCTGTGTGCAGCTGGCCCACGTGCAGTGCTGATGTGCGCAAGGAGTGCCCTGCCACGCAGGGGTGTTCCCACGTAGGGCAACCCCACGCGCAAGGAGTGTGCCCCAAAGGAGAGCCACCCAGCGCGAAAGAAAGTACAGCCTGTCTAAGAATGGCGTCGCCCACATGGAGAGCTGACACAACAAAGAGAAACACAGATTCCCATGCCGCTGACAACAACAGAAGCGAACAAAGAAGACACAGCAAATAGACACAGAGAACAGACAACTGGGGGGGGGGGGGAGGGAAGAGAAATAAATAAACAAATCTTTAAAAAAAAAAAAGAATATTATGGAGAGGTCTGAACATTATCAGAATATGGAGCTATTACATTTTTAGTAATTAGAGACTTAATTGACACTACAAGGATAGTTAGAAGCCTTGAAGCCTTAAATATTGGTGATTTAAAAATGAAATTGAACTACATAAATTTAAGAGATCTAGTTTGATTCCATTACATATTGTTTAAACTAGATGTTATAAATCTCATGTGTCATGGTCCTTTATCTTATACATACATACACACGTATATACACACATATGTGCATGCATATATGTATGTATATATATATATATATATATAGCTTTATATAGAGTTAGTTATAGCTATACATAATAAATTTCCTAAAATTTTGAGGAGGCTTTCCCTAAAAAGATGATTTGAATACCAAGTAATTTTATTCCTCCTCCAACATCTCCAGAATCTCTCCTCCAGCATCCATGTCTCACTAATACCCTTCAGATTCCGTCAGCATTCTCAGACCCAAAATTTCACTCAACTTTAAACACTGATAAAACTAATTATCAGTAGTTCTGATTATCAAATTCACTTAGTATATATATCTAGCTATTATGTATATAAACTCAGCTGGAAAGAGTTTCCATGAAAAGGTGCATAACTTTGATGAAATTTTCAAGTTAGAGAAGTAAAGAAGGTAATTAGGTTTCAATTATATCAGTAACAAATAATAAATATTACTTAACACTGTGAAATACACAAGAATCCAAAGTTGTTTCATTAAAGAATATTATAAAAGGTGTTCTCTGCTACTTTATTTCTTAATCCAACTCACTAAAGGGAAATGATACACTTCTGTCATTCATTCATTAAATGATACATGCAAATCACACAGTTCATTGTTAAAAGAACTACTATTAGAAAAAGATAATATGGTTTATTTTTACCAACCAGAATGACATAGAAACATTTCCTCTCTCCTGTAAAAAGATCCAGAGTACTCTATTACTTACTATGATAATGAGGAAAAGTAATTTCAAAGCATTGCTTCCCTTAAATATAATTGGGCACAAGGCTGAGGATAGATAAATATAGAGTATAATCAGCTAAATGATACTGAAGTATGGCTATTAATATTTTATTGAAAAATAATTTAGGTTAAAATACTAACATATTTCTTTAAACTTTTTAACATCAATGTATTTTAAGTGTATAACTGAAAGCTCATAAAATTTTTGGTTTTGTATATGATAAAGGAAATGCATTTTTTGATTCATAGAATAAGAAATAGCTTACATCAATGTTTAACTTCATTTAACTTCAAGAGTCTCATGCATTCATAAATATCCCCTTGCTTTCTTGTTAACTAGATATCTGCTGTCTAAATAATTGATTTTCCAACCAATTGAAGCCTAAAATTTTACTAATTGGGATATAAAAAAATAATAAAATACTCTAATACTTTCCTTCTTTTTTCCATCTCAAGAGAATATACATTTCCAATTTTTGACTTGTCAGAAGTAGGCATTTCCCTAAAATTTCCAACTTCTTTTTCAATACCTTACTCTTCCCTGTGGATTTTGCAAGGAGCTCTCTGTTTAATGTGTATTAATGTTCATCAGCTGTATAGAGCTAGTCTTTAAAAAGAACATAAATATGGGGGATTTTGTTCTTTTTGTCCTTTCCTCCACAGAAAAGTGGAAGGCAGTGATTCTGGGTAACTACATTAGCTGTTACCCAGAGATAGGTTGTTACCAATGTCTATATTGAGGGGAAGGCAGAAATATGAAGCTCAATTACCTAGCAGACTTTAGGCATGGCCTCCAATATAGCTATATCATCATTTTTAACAAAGGTACCACTCTAATGCAAAATGTTAATAAGAGGGAAAACTGCATGAGTGAGGAGGGGTTGTATATAGGAACTCTTTAAATGTTCTGCATGATTTTTCTATAAACTTTCAACTGATCTAACAACAACAAAAAATCCCTTCATGATTCTGGCAGAGGGGGAAATGTAACCATTGTGAAAAACCCCAGGAAGACAAGATCATTGTGCATAACAAAAGCCTACTTTGCAGAAGAAAAGACTTTATCAGAGCTTTCTCCAACCTTTGTGGAAGGCAACACCTAAATCTAGCCCCACCTAGCCTTTCCATCTCCTACAAGGTTTCAGAGGGATAAGCCAGAAACCGGTGTGAAGATCACAGCCTAGGAACAGAGACTAGCTAAAAGACTGAGATTTAAACCTAATATTTCCTTCTTTAATATTAACAGGGTCCCTGTATAATAACAGTGGATTACAGCTCTAAGAGCTGCAATGTGCAAACTCAATTTAAGGAGGTGCTCTTAGGGAAGCACAAAGGCAACAAGAAAAAAAAAAAAAAAAAAAAGAAAAAACAAGGACATTGGAGGAATTTGAAGCTTCTGGCACCTTCAGGAACAGCTGACATGGAACATAGCTCAACTCCAAGCCAGACTAACATAAAACTTCACATTAAAGGCCTGTGTACATATTGCCTAATATGTTATGCTTGGCTCTCAACAAAAAATTACAAGGCAACCCTGTATTTTATACATGATTTTTCTGTAAACCTGTAACTTTTCTAGTAATAAAAAATTACAAGGCATGCTAAAAGACAAGAAAAATAGTTTAAAGAGACAAAGCAAATATCAGAACCAGACTCAGGGATGACATAGATTTTGGAATTATTGGGTAGGAAATTTAAAATAATTCTGATTAATATGTTAAGGGATCTAATGGGAAAAATAAAAGAATATAGAAGAAATGCTAGAAATCAGAAACACTAACAGAAATGAAAAACGCCTATAATGTGCTCATCAGTAGACTGGACACAACTAAGGAAAGAATCAGTGATCTTGAATATATATCAATAGAAACTTATAAAACTGAAAGGAAAAGAGAAATAATAATGTAAAAATCAGAACAGAGTATCCAAAATTTGTTGCACAATTTCAAAAGAAATGAGAATGTAATAAGAAGAAGAAAGAGTTAAAGGAGCAGAAGCAATATTTGATAATAAGGGCTGTGTATATTTAAAAATTAATGACAGATACCAAATCATAGAAAGGAATCTCAGAGAATACCAAGTAGGATAAATATATACATTTTAAAAAAAACCTTCATTTAAGCATGTTATATTCAACCTGCAAAAAAAAGGGAAATTTATATCAAGGCAAAGAGAAAATCTTGAAAGAAGACAGAAAATAATAAAAACCTTACCTCCTGAGGAATAAGAACAAGGGTTATAATGAACTTCTCTTCAGAAACCATGCAAGGAAAAAGATAATGGAGTGAAACATTTAAAATGTTAAAAGAATAAAACAACTAAACTAGAATTTTATGTAAATTCTGTGGAAAATATAATGCTATACCCAAAAAAAAAAATTTCCCTTCAAAAGTGAAGAAGAAATAGTTTCTCAGATGAACAAAAACAGGGAATTCATCACCACAGACTTGCTCTGTTAGAAATGTTAGAAGTTCTTCAGGGAGAGGGAAATTATATATGTCAGAAACTCAGATCTACATGTAAGGAAGAGCATGAGAGAAGGATAAGTGAAGGTAAAAAAAATTCTTATTTTTCTTATTCTTAATTGATCTAAAAGATAACTGTTCCTTTAAAATAATAGTAGTAGAAATGTACTGGATGATTACAGCCTATCTATAATTGAAAGGAATGACAGCAATATAATAAGAAATAAGTTCCTGCACTACCCATGGAACAGTATAGTGTTAGTTAAAGATAGACTTAGATTAGTCATAATTATATATTACAAACTCTAGGGCAACCACTAAGAATTTAAAATAAACATAATTGACATTGTAATAGAAGGGAGAAAGTGGACTCATATAAATACACAATTAACAACAGAGAAGGCAGGAAAGAGGGAGAAAAAAGAAAAAGTGCAAATTTAATGAACAGATAACAGTTATAAATGTGGTAGATATTATTCCAGCTATATTAATAATCACTTTAAATGTGAATGGTTTAAATATACCAATTAAATGGCAGAGATTGCCAGAGTGGATTTACAAAACAAACAAAGACTCAACTATATGTTGTATATAATAAACCCACTGAAAGTAAAGGATTGGAGAAAGATAAACCATGTTAACCTTAATTAAAAGAAATCTGAGTAACTATATTTATCTCAGCAGATTTCAGAACAAGTAAAATTATCAGAGATAGAAATGGCATTACACAATAATAGAGGGTCAGTTCTCTCTCCAAGAACTTTCTAACAATCTTTGTCTAAAAATCTAATATGTCAAACAATCCTAAACATCTATACACCTAACAACAGAGCATGAAAATATATGAGGCAAAAATTTTAGACATGAAGGAGAAACAGATACATCCTCTATTAAAATTGTTCACTTCAATATTCCTCTTTCAGTAACTGATAGATGAAGCAGCTAGAAAATCAGTTGGCCTGAACAATGTTATCAACCAACTTGATCTAACTGACATTTGTAGACTCATTCGTCCAATAACAGCAGAATATACATTTTTCTCAAGATCACAGGGAACATTCACCAAGATCGACCACATAATGGGTCATAAATTGTTGGAACTAGGGAGAGTAGAAATACTGGATAAGCTGCCCCACATTCTGCTTTTTATTAATTACTTTTAAACTTAATTCACTCTTGGTTACATATAGTCCTAAATCACCTCCATATTTGTTCAAGCAAAAGCTCTAACCAAGATTCTAGACTTAGAAGTTCAAATAAAAAAGGACTAATTTATTAATAAAAAAATAGAAAAAGATGAGTTTCTTACTTTTTAAAGTTTCATCATTATGTGTTAAATAAGGAAAATATAATTCCCAGGAAAAAAAGTACATACATGGAGCAGTTTCTTTAGAAGTAATATTCACTCAGGAATTTTAAAAAGGTTCACAAATTACAATGTTTAGAAAACGTATTTCAGTCTTACTATCCAAACAAGAGCAATGAAATAATAAAAACAAAATGAAGTCAGATACTGATTAAATGAAAGGAAGAAAAAGAATTCCTTAAAAGAGAGTTTTCCTTCTGAGAAAGGTTGAGATTTTCCAAGGATACTCTCTAAACAGACCTTAATTAGAAAATGGAATTTCAAAGAAGGACAAGAGAGATTATGTGTAAACAGTTGGTCAATAACACATCAGTTGATAGCCTAAAGAAATCTAACAGAAAAGCCTAGACAGAGTAGGCTAAATATTATTCTCTCATAAAAAGCCAAATTGAAGAAAATATTATGACCCTCCCTTTTAAAGGTGCTTATTTAAAACCTCATAGTAAGAAATTTGGGAAACTCCCTCTTAAAGATGGAGAAAACTTGGTTAAGGTAAACAGTAGTTTAGGAAGATTTGATATCTGGAAATTCAGACAAAATGCTCACCAGTTTCGGTGAGATTTAAGAGATACACCAATTGTAGGTGGAGGTACAAGTATCACCTGTGCCATGAGAGAGTGTCTAAGAAATGTAGAATGAAGGGAAAGGACCAAAAAGATGAGCTGTGGTGATGTGAAGCTAGTACTCAGTAAAAGGCTAAAGGAAAAGTATCTTATAGACAATCAACTTTAAAAGGTGAAGCAAGATTGGTTTGGCATGGCTATCACTCACTAATTTCAGATCAGAATGAAACCTAGAAGAGTATGTTAAGAACAGCATTTAGTTGGGCTAGAAAGCAGAAGGGACAAGGAAAGAAGAGAGGTAAACTTACATGATGCAGAGAAGGAAATGGGCCAATTCCAGAAGGAGAGAACAGGTTACAAACTGACAGGAGGAAAAGAGAAGGGCAGAACTATAGGAAGGCAGTACATGGCCAAAGTCTCCATCCTCACAAGGCTCCTCAGGCCAAATCTCCAGAGCATCAAAAGCAGCTTCTCAGGAATGTGCTAAGGATATTGTAAACTAAATGAAAGGATATAGGAGAAACCTGCCTAAGAAGTTCCAGAAATACCTCATTGTAAGATATAGTGGAAACTATCATTGGTAAAGATCAGATCTCATTCATCCTTGGAAGGCAGAGAAACAGGAGAAAAAAGATAAATGGAAACTAAAAAGTTTTTAATATCCTGAGTGGGAAAGAAAATGCAACCTAAATAAAACTCTGTGAGGTACATCAATGCAAGCCTTTAAATTTTGCAATAAGGAAACAATATCATAAATGCCACTCTTGGAAAGAGGGAGAAAGTACATATGTGGATTTTTCCCTTCAGATATTTTTAATCTACAACATCAAAATCTCTCCTGTTGAGAGATTTTTTTTTTTTTAAGTTTACAAGAGACCAGTGTAGATTGACTGTTCTCCTGGCAAGGCAGAAAACTTGATTTTACTTCATCTACCCTCCTTTCAAGTAACACTGAGTCATTACACTTTGGCTACACTTAAATGCTGGGTTCTAGGAACATAATTTGCTGTTTCGTTTTGTTCTGTTTTTATTTATTTTTATTGCGGTATCATATATGCCATGAAATTTGACATTTTAACCATTTTTAAGGTTTTTAAGATGTTATTTTATCCTAGCTCCAAACATCATAGTCACATTCAAGGCATTAAAAAATCCAAGAGTGACATGTCAGCTACTTCTATCCCTTTTGTTAAAAATGCAAAAATCTTCCCCAAAGTATCTCGTAGATACTTGCTTTTATCCCAGATCTTTGTTTATGTTTAATTAGCCAAAATTGTGCCATGTGGCCACTCCTAGGCTAGGGAAATGAGTAGATCATCTACTAGTCTTTACAGTGGAAAGTGACAAACATGACAGGGGCTACTGGAACAGCCAATGAGTAGTGTCAGCCACAATACGGATAGGGCTGATTTAGGGGTTTTCAATGGATGTCGGTCCCTGTACCCACCCCCGTTATGGTAGGGATTTTGTGGGTGTTGGTTTTATCTTTTTGCATTATTTTTTTTTTATTGGTGCAAGAATATTATAGTATTGCTGTGAACCACAGTCCATAGGTCACGCCAATTGTTTTTACATTATTTTTTTTCATGTCTTTGAGAATTCTCACCTGCCTTTAATGTACTGCATTACTTTCAAACTATATGGCTCAATGGTAACTCTTTTACAGGAAAAATACACACATGAATTTTGTGACAGCTTTTTCCCCTTTTGAGTATATTTTTTTCTTTTACTTTGTTTTCATGCATCTGTCCAGGATCATTAATGCTTCTGAATGCCTGACTTATAAAGGGCAGTATTATTTTTAAAGTAAAAAAAGAAATCCCCTCTTCATTTGCTTCTCATTATTTGGGAATCTTTAGGGGGTTTGCAAAACAAAAAAACAAACAAACAAAAAAAAACCTGGGGATTTTCCAGATTTGTATTCTTTAAACTCCAGTCATATTTTGTAGAGGCTATTCAAAATGCAGTTTCCCTTTTAGTGTTACCCTGGTTGTGACATTTTCACCACCTTCTTTTTCTGATCCCTTGAAGCTCAACCAAATAGTAGTGGAAGATGGTACTCTGCAAGTTTAATCCAAATGTTTTGCCAGTTTTGAATTTGATTCAGAATGACATGGACTGTAAAGTAGATTCAATTCCTGCTTTTCATGAGAACTTAAAAGCATGTCTGCTAAGATTATTTTTCCCTTTCAACTTTGAAACATTTTATTAATAGAAGAGTATTACATTATGATGTAATGTTCTTTGTTGTTGCGGAGATTTTCTGAAATGTATTGCTCTGGATTAGAATTGACAAAATTTGTTAATTCTGAGTGTATTTGTTTACTCTGTTAACAGTTATAAATTTAATTCCACTTTTGTAAGCTTCCTGATTTATTTAGTCAAGAAAAACGAGAAAATAAAAAATAATCCATCATATATGGAATTTAATAAAAATTGTAAACACAAAGGTTCAGTTAGCCCTTCTGGAAAAAGAAATATTCAAGAGAATTTGGCCTTTGAAGTTAAATAAAATATGGTATAAATAAAAATGGCTGCTTTACACATGTGCATTTTTCACTTCACCATTAATTTTCAAGTTTTCCACATGTTCCTTACAAGGAGATCACAAAATGGAAAAGAAGCACACCGATAATGAGCAGTCCTCAGCATCAAAGCCGTACTTTGCTTTTGCACACGCTTGCTGCCAGAATAATTAGTTTGGAATTTGCCTTTCATTATGGATACAAGATCGGCCTTCTGCTCTGTGTAGTCACCGACTGCATCCCACGGCCAGGCTAGAAAAGCACGCCGAAGAGGCTGGCAGGAACTCTTAGACACTTGCTGTCTCGACAGGCTGCTTAGAACCGAGGCTGCCAGACCACTGCTAAAGTTGACTGGCATTCGCACTTCATTTCAGCGGGCTTACCTTTGAACCAGGACTTCATTTTCACCTTCTATTTCTGGAGGAAAATGAGCAATTCTAGGATTGTTCGGTCACCTAACTACCTTCCTAAAAGATCATGTGTCTATTTGAAACTTAAGTAAAGGGGTATTAGATTGAACTACTGCGTTTTTCAAATAGATTTTTTTTCTTCCCTTATTTAGCTTAGGAACTGTGTGAATGGTTGCTGATGGACAGTATTAGATATGTGAAGAATAGAGCAAGGACAAAAGTAAACTGGAGGAAGTGACCTGGCATCAGCATTTGGCAAGTTTGAACCAAACATAAAAGGGACCCTTGGGAAAGATTTGTTAAGAAACCTTTGCCCTGATAGGATTATTTCCCTGGAGATGGAACAATCTGTTTTCTTCACAAGGAGCTGACTTGGTCAAGTGAATTTTGGAAATGTTACTCTGTACTCAACCAGACCCAGTGAACTCATTTCAAAGAAATCAAGCGTCTTTCAAACATTAATATGAAAGTACTTCTGATACACATTTGAATTTTTTTTTTATAAAAGCTAAAACTCATATTTAGAATGTCAGAGGGGATCAGAATTCTGAAACCCCTCTTCACTAATCTTAGATAATGTTTAAAATATATATATATATACATGGAGAGAGAGAGACAGAGAGAGAAAAGAAATAACCTGGGCAAAATGAAGCTACAAAAAAATCTTGACCTAAATTTCCAGATTGATTAACCATCTTGTACAAACTACCTTAACACAATTTGTCAACTCTATGCTTTATTTCTGCAGCATTCTCCTCCAAGATTATGTGATCAAAAAAGTATGAGAAAAAAAAGAAAAAGTAATAAATGATAAAGTATGAGCAAACTTGTAGATTATTTCAATTATGAAATGAAACCAGATTTTATGATTACAGCAAAGAAATGTTCTTTTGAAATAAACCACAGACCTTTCTACATACTCTTGCATGTGGCAATATTTTTCTGCTTGTTTGTCCACTCATCGCCTCTTCTACCTGGTGAATTCCAGCACATCTCTTCAACTTGCCTGAACTGTCTCAGTGATTACCTTGTTGAACCTGCCTCTATCTCTATTCACTCATTTATAAAAGTGATATATGTTTTTTTAAATACATTTTGAGCACATATTGTAGCTAAGTGCGGTTATACACTGGTATACAAGATTTAATCCTTGTCCTAAGGAGCAAGTCACTCACCTGTGTATTTGTTTCAGAACCCTTGGGTCAAAAACCTTTCTATTTGTGATGTAATTTTATCTTCACCTCTACCTTTCCCCAGGCCTGAGCTGTCCAATAGAGTAAACACTGACTACATATGATGACTTAAAATATAGCTAATCCAAACTGAGATGGGCTGTATGTGTAACATACACACAAGATTTTGAAGAAGTAGTATTTTAAAAAAGAACATAAAATATCTAATTAGTGATGTTTTTACATGTTTAATAGATTCCATATGGAAATGATAATATTTGGACATATTGGGTTAAGTAAAATATATTGCTAACTTTAAGTTCAACTGTTTCTTTTTTATTTTCTTAATGTGGCTATAAGAAAATTTAAAGTTGCAAAATAACTAGTATTATATTTCTCTTTCACAGTGCTACTCTAAACCATAAGCATTGACAAGGGTCATGTTTAACTAATTTCCATAATTAAACACCATTTGCATAGAGAAAGGAGGTGTTCAATAAATGTGTGTTAATTGAATGTCTATTTTAATAGACATCATCAATATTCCAGAGCTAAGCTGCTAATCGGTGGAGACAGAAGTTATTTTAGGATTGAAACATTTGCTGTCTTTTACATTTTTTTTTTATTTCTTATGATATGACAGCTTGGGAGGAATTCCAATTCTTTCTCCTTCCAGATGATTTGTTTTAGTTACCTCTATAACTCATTTCTTTGTGTCCACCAGCCTTCTTCAACAATTTTACCTGGCATAGTCCACAGAAATGATTTCCCTCAAAAGCTGCCTGAATGTTCAGCAGAGGGGCAAATGCTATAACTTGACTCTTTGGCAGGATCTAGCTAGAGTGGTAATGAAAAACAAAGCAGATAATAATAGCAACGTGCTTGAGCAAATCTGTTCATTTACTACTGGTATTCCAGTTAGATGTCTGGAAAACAGTGGGAGATTCAAAATCCATTTTTCATGAGCTGAATAAAGGAAAACAGAATCTCTGGGAGATCTGATGTTGATTTGGGAAGTCCAAGACCTAGGTACTATATCATTTCCTTTAGTTTCTAGAATCTTGGTTCAACCTTAAGATTCAGAGTTTTTGGTGTTTTGTTTTGTTTTTAAGCAGGGGAGGAATGGAGGAGATGAGGGCTATTATAGATTCTTTTTTGCTGTGCTTCTAAAAGAAATAAATTACAGAGTAAAGGAGACTAGAGAAATATAACAACTAAATACAGCATGTAATTCTGATTGGATTGGGCCCAGAGAAAAAGCTATTCATGGGAAAACTGACAAATTTGAATAAAGTCTGTAAAATAACAATAGCAGTACATATATGCTAACTTCCTGATTTTGATAATTGTACTGTGGTTATGTAGAAGAATGTCCTTGTTTTAAGGAAATATCCATAATATAAATTAAAGGTAAAAAAGGTATCCTATTTGCAACTTACTCTCAAAAGTTTCAGAAAATTAAACATATATAAATTAAATATATATATGACGAGAGAGAGAGAATATAAAGAGAGCAAGCATGTACACAAATAAATATGTAAAGAATACAAAATGCAGCGGCGGACTTGGCCCACTGGTTAGGGCGTCCGTCTACAACATGGAAGGTCCGCAGATCAAACCCCGGGCCTCCTTGACCTGTGTGGAGCTGGCCCATGCACAGTGCTGTTGCGTGCAAAGAGTGCCGTGCCATGCAGGGGTGCCCACTGCATAGGGGAGCCCCATAAGCAAGGAATACGCCCCATAAGGAGAGCTGCCCAGTGCGAAAAAAAGTGCAGCCTGCCTAGGAATGGCACCGCACACACGGAGAGCTGACACAACAAGATGACGCAACAAAAAGTAACACAGATTCCCATGCCACTGACAACAACAGAAGCGGACAAAGAAGACGCTGCAAATAGACACAGAGAACAGACAACCGGGGGTGGGGGGAGGGGGGTGGGGAAGGGGAAAGAAAGAAAGAAAATAAATAAAATCTTTAAAAAAAAAAAGATACAATATGCACTCATAGATATGTGTATGTATATATATATGAAAGAAAGGAAAACGGATGACAAAGCAAATGTGGTAAAATGTTAACATTTGGGAAATCTAGGTAAAGAGTATACATGAATTCTTTGCACTATTTTTGAAACTCTTTTGTAAACCTGTAAATATTTTAAATTAAAAGTTTAAAAGTTAAAAATAAATAGATAGTGATTATAAAATGCTAAGTTTAATTGGTGATCTAACATAATAAATAGAAGTTAACATTCACATTGCTTTATTTTCAAGAAGCAAATTTTATTTTGGTATAAGCTTGGAGCCTTGCCCATTTGAAGAATTTTTCTAATTTTTTTACTTCCATTTATTATGGTCATATTTTAAAATTAACATTTACCATATATTCGAATTGAATTTTCTGAGCAACATGGGCTTCTTCTATCAACCAAGGAATATTATTGGTAAATTAATTCAAATGATGAAAAATATATTTAATCTGTTGGATAAGGTTATTAGTTCCTATTCTGATCAATTTAAACCAAGTTTGTATGGATTCTTCATTATCTTTGTTATCTGTGTCAACTTAAAATGTGCATGTTCAACCCAAATTATCCCTAAATCAGTCTTTAAAAATCCAAGTTACTCTCAATCTCCTAAAGGGATCTCATATTCCATGTTGTGTCCATTAGCATTTATTCCTGATCTGGGCATGGGAGTTGTTAACTGTTTTGAGGGGCAAAGTGAAATGACCCAGTCAAAGTTTTAGAATGGTATCTGTGGTGGCAGTGAAAGCAGAAATGGGAGAGACAAGAGTTTGAGAGTATTGCTAATGTACCTGCCACAGATAAGGACAGGTACTAGGACAGCCACAATAAGCACAGAACAGAACGTCCAGTTATGAGTCATTACGGAGTTTCAGAAGCACACTGACTGAATGCCTGCATTGAGGAAAGAAGGAATCATGTTTTTCCCAGTGCTGCCAAGACTGGTGACTCAGAGGGTGGACTTGAGGAGAACACCAACCAAGAGGATCTGGTAAAGATAATTTTGCATTATTTTATCATTGCTCATCATTTTTTAAAGTTCTTGTTTTTGTTTAATGTATTCTACTTAAGATACCTTTCCCCTAAAACTTTAGGCATGAGGCAATTATTAGGAAGCCCTGGGGAATTAGCTTGGAGAAATTTGTGAATCGTTTAGCAGGATGTTCCTGTGAGGCCAGATTCACCCAGGAGCGCATATGTTTTTCGAAGAGGATACTTGTCAATGGTCCACAGTGTTCCTTAACTTTTCAGATTTCCTACAGGAAGAATTTACTCAGCTTTAGAATATTAGCATGTAAAGGAAGGGGCAGCTGATATTTTCCCCTAATTATGATGATATATGGTAGGAAAGTTTCCTGACAGAGAAAATATTACCAAAAAAAAAAAGGAATCATCTCTTTCAATATGTCATATGAAAATAACCCAGAAAATAGCTGAGTCGAAGGCAGATGTGAGAGCTTAAAATGCTAGTCACAATCAGAAAATCTTTTCATCAAAAGCTGACAGCAACTGGTCAATGCCTTCACTAAGTGATCTGCTAAAGAATCTCCAGCCAAGAGGCAAAAATGAATAAAGTGAAATTACTGCTATTACCCTGAGTCGAAGATGACTATCAGGCCAAGCTGACCTGTGAGGACTGAAGTCAGTGAGCTGAAAGTCATGCTGAGTGAGAGATCCAGTCTTCTCTCTGTCCCAGCCCACCTTCCCCATCAAAGATAATCACTGCTGAAGGCCTGTCACCATCTGCTCTTCATCACGTGAGTCCCAGTGCCTCCAACGATCCCGTATTGTTGTACCTCCCTCCAATCACAACTAGAAATCTGTCATCCTTTAAAATCTCATTTTTAAAGAGATTTATTTTCCTCAATTTCCAAATTCCTTTTAGTATTTATCTTCCCCTCAAAAAACTCCTGGACTCTGACTTGGGTAATCTTAGTATAATTTGAATACACCCTTAATCTAAATTAATTTTACTCTTAAACAACATGAAATGATCCCTTTAATGGCTCAGTTTAACCAAACTCCTCTTTGTAATTTAACTGATGGTGATAGGCAGTTTGGCTGTTTGTATCCACTGAGCGGTTTGCTATTTTCTCCAAAATGCTTCATCACGTCCAGTGTCCAAACACATACAGACACACGAACAACAGTAATCCAAATGGAAAGGTTTTTTATATCCATGTAATAAAGTAAATGAATTTGACCAAGCAAATAGGTTACTAGATGCAGAGTTTGAAGGAGTTGGTGTTGAAGATAGTACCAAGGATTCTAGGCCTACGGATAAAGAGGGTGGCTTTAATTCCTAAAAATGTACCCACCTAAAAATGCAGCCTTTCAAGCACTGGATAGCTCTCTTGAGCCACCACATCCCATTCTTCACTGATCCCCCCAGACAAAAAGAGGAACCAAACAAGGTCCAGTTCCAGATGATGTCTTGCCTTTCAGATCCTGTCCTGCCCAGATGCAGATGCCAAAGTTCTGACATTGGCAGATCCTCTCCCACTAGTCCCTGTACCCATGAAAATCCAGCTTGGCAGTGGGGTAGGTGCTACTGGCCCACAGGCACCATGGCCTAGAAACAATCTCCTATGTCGAATGAGTTTATTCCTCTGAGGCCCTCCTGGAGCTCACAGAACTGCCACCATACCCAGTCCCCATTGTATGTGGCTGGTCCCTTTGATTAGCCCCATGCCCAGGGCTTTGAGTCCAGATTTCCAATATGACTCCCTCTCAAACTAAAGCCTGACCCTGATGACCTTGACTGTTTCTGCCAATGACTTCCCACAGCTAGTGTTTGTTCCTCCAATCAACTCACACACCTAACACTGAGAACTGCTACCATTCAGAGTGCAACAGAGACCTCTACAATCAGCCACTCGATAGAGGGGCTCTTAAGCCTGGGTGTACACTGGAGTCAACTCAAAGATCAATTCCATCCCCTCTGAGTAAAAAACACTTCCATAGACACTGAGGCCAGCAGGACCAATATGACAACAAACATTGCAATGTGTACACAATTCTAGTTTGGAAGCTCTTTCAAACCTTTTTAGAAATGGTCAGGTTATAATACAAAAATTAATAAAATAAGTTATTCCATAATGGAAATTATTGTTGTATTAATTTATTGTCATGGACATCTTGGCATGATTAAATTATTGCTTCAAAATTTCTTCACTTTAGGGAATCTTCTCCCAACTCCCTTATTAGTCATCTTGCCTAAATTCCTTTCTGCATGGTTCTTTCCAGCTTCTCTCACTCACCAGGTCTGTATTCATAGCAGTCTGCTGGCACCATCCAAAAGCAAACCTCCTTAGCCACTTTTCCTACCTCATCTTGCAAAAGAATTCTTGGTTTCTTTCTAATCTCTCTAGCTTTTTATTTTTTAAAGTATTTTTTCTTTATTTTTAAAGAAGTCTTAGATTACATTGAAAATAAAGGGGATCCTCATATACCACACTCACTCCTCACACTTTCCCTCACTAACAACATTTTTCATTACATTGGTCCATTTGTTACAATTGATGAGCTAATATTGAAGCATTGCTACTAACCATGGTCTATAGCTTACACTACAATTTACACTTTGCACATTACAGTTCTATAGGTTTTGACAAATGTGCAATGGCCTGTATCTGTCATTGCAATGCCATGCAGAACAATTCCAATGTCCCCAAAATGCCCCATGTAACACCTATTCTTCCCTCTCTCTCCCCTCAGAACCTCTGGTGACTACTATCTTTATATCAATGTTACAAATTCTTCCATTACTAGAATAATAATAAGCCCACTTTGGTACAGAGTTGCATTCCCCCCGTATGTTTTTTAATTCCTCAATCTTGAGGATTTTGGGATGGTGATGCTCTCTGTTTCTGATTGAGAGAGGCCTCAGATCCCCTGGGGCAGATGGATGGAACTGTCCTGCTTGCAGTTGTAGATAACTCTGTTTTTTTTTTTGAGATGGGCATTGTCCTTTTTATCATTGTCTTGGGCAAATCTGATGAACTGGAGAGGAGAAGTTGGCTGCAACTCTGCTGAGATTCAGGGCTCAATAGGCATATAAAGAGACCAAAGATTTAAGTCTATGGGGCATATATTTAACAGGTATAATGCTAATTATAAGTTCAAATAAAAGTACCACATGTAGGAATATTATACAAGTCTAACTCTGTTCCATTGGGAGGGGGTAGGTTATCATATATTACAAGTTAAGGCCCACTGACAGGGAGCCAACTTCCTGGGGCTGCCTGCCCTGCCTATAGTGTCCTGATGTTTCTAGAGCCCTCAGGAGCACCTTGCTTGAGGCACTGTTTACTGTGGCAGTCAGAGAGACCCTCCTGAAATGCATTAAATATAACCTCTGAAATGACCTCCCGACTCACTTTGAAATTTCTTAGCCATAAAAGCTCATTGTATTTAATATTTCCTCCTTTTGGTCAAGGTATTTTTCCAAATGCATTGCAAGTTGGTGCTTGGTAAAAATCCTTTGGTTCCAGGAAGGTTCATCCCTGGGAATCCTGGGGTGTTACTTCAGTGGATGGATACCCACACAATAAACCAAATATTAAATTCCCATCCTGGGGAGTCCTGCTACATTTTCTAATAGAGTGGCAAGAATCTCTAGAATACACAGGCAGTGCCTGGCAAAGGAGGATGGACCAATACACCAGGCCCTTGATATTAATGCTTGTACTTATGGAAACTTATTCTTGTAAAACTGAAACTCAATAGCAATATAGATGACCTAAGAATTACCTCCTGAAAACCTCCTTGTTACTCAAATGTGGCTTCTCTCTAAGTTAAACTCAGCATATAAGCTCACTGCCTTTCCCCCAGCATGGAACATGACTCTCTAGCTTTTGACCTCAAGATTCATCTTGACTCACCACCTTTAGTGGTAAGCCCTTAAGCTTATGGAGGACTCAATTCCCTCCATGAATCCAGCTTTCCCTCCAAGTCAATGACCTTCAGCTATACTTAAAAAACTATCCACTTAGGGATGTGCAAAAGTATTATTTTTGGGTAGTAGAGTTATGGGAATTTTTTCTTCCTTATGTTTCTGTTTATAAAGATATTTCAATCACATTTTTATAGTAAAAGGGGACCAACAATAAAATTATTTCTATTTTGGTAAAAAGGAAGCTAAAAAAATAAAATCCATCTGAATCATCTTGCACTCTGGAATCAAATCATCAACTTTCTATAAGTAGAGCCCTTACTAAGTTCAACCCAAACCCCCTGTGTACACTCTCATTGTAACTAATTTAGGATGGTCTGAATGTTAGAGCTATCTCATGGTATAATCTTTAAATGTGGATTTATATGCCACTTTCCTGATCAGAAAGATTCATTGACTTCATATTTCCTAGAGAAGTGATACTAGAATGGTGGATCATGCCACACTTTGGAGAAATGACAGAAACAAGTGGGATGTGTGCCATGAAAAGCAGATTCAATATTATAATGCTATAGACACCATATTTGGAAACTTTTCAAAAACTGCATATTGCTTCCACAATAAAACCTGTGAAAGCAAAAACTCATTCATTGATGTAACAACTATTTGCCATTTACAGACTATATCGCAGGCAATGTTCTAGCTGCACAGCAAAGGTTTGCTGGCATGGCAGACACCCTGGAGGGGGGTGGCAGTGAGAGAAGGTAGTCAGATTAACATCTCAAGGAAGGTTCCACAAAGTAGAAAAATATGGTCCTACTACATTTAAGCAGCCTCCATAATTTAGGTCCACCTAAACCTTTGTGGTGGGTTGAATGGTGGCCCCTCAAAACCTTTGTCTACGACCTAACCTTCAGAATCCATGAATGTGGCGTTATTTGGAAAAGTCTTTTCGGTTATAATTAAATTAAGGATTTCTAGATTAGATCATCCTGGATTATCTATGTGAGCCCTAAATCTAATGACAAGTGTCCTTGTAAGAGATACCCAGAGGAGAGATGGGCTGAGGAGGGGAAGAGGTCATGTGAAGCTAAAGGCAGGAACTGGAGACGTGTGGACACCTGGAATACTTGGAGCCACCAGAAGTGAGAGACAAGAAAGAGTTCTCCCCTAAAGCCTTTTGAGGGAGAACAGCACTCCTGACACAACTTAATTTTGGATATCTGCTCCATAACTGTGAGGAAATAAATTTTGGTTGTTTTAGGCCATCAAGTTTGTGATAATTTTTTAAGGCAGCCACAGGAAACAAATACAGCCATATACTTTAACTGGCAGTCTAGTTTCCTTGCACTATAGCAACAAGGGATGTAATGGTTGATAGACAATAAATGCTTAAAGAACTCCACAGGAAACCCTATATATAGTTTAAGGAGTTACTCTGGGGTAGGGGAGAGGGAGACAGAAGCCTGAATTAATTCAATATTCTTATCCTGCTCATATGACACCTGTAATCTAGAAAAGATATACTACATTTTTCTTTTCTTTTATAACATAAGCCATATCAAACAAGAAAAAAGAAAAAACACACTACCAAGAATTTTTCATTTTTTTCAAACACAATGTGATCCATTTTCAAGGAATTGTATTTTACATTTTACACAGGATACATACTGACTGGACTTTTATTTTTTTATTCTTCTCAGGTCTAAGACAATTCCCATTAATCTCATTAGCACCAATAAAATAAGTAACTCATAAACACATTTTCATTTGGCAAGAGTGGATTTAGAAATCCAATATTTACTCCTTATATTAGTGTTAGCCCCACTTAGCAAAATAACCCCCTGTGACCTCAGACAGTTCTGGTAGGTCACCCCTTCCCCAGTAACAGGAAACCCCAAACCCCTACCTCTGTCCTTAATCCAACAGGATGTACTAAAGCACCTGTGCAATCATAAATGAAATTTGTTTTATATTAACAAAACTGGGCAGGTAGAAAAATCTCAAAACTTTAAAGGAAAACATAGAAATTATTCAGAGGGACCAAGATAACAGCTACAGAAATCAGTCATGGTTATCCTCATTTCTCTCTTTTTCTCCTCACCCCTAAACTCAACCCATTATAACACCACTACTGATAATATTGCTGCTGCTTCTTTTTGGTTCTTGTCTCTTAGAGCTTCTTGTCCGATTCATAGGCCAAATCATACAATCAACAACTCAGGAATACGTGACTGTCACCTTTTTGCTACATGATTGCCAATACCAACCTCTTCCGGACCAGAAATGGAAACCCACTGAACAGGACGGAAGGGAACCCTTCACCACCCCATAACAGCAGGACGTAGCCAGACTGAGTCGATGTCCCAAATCCTCTCTCCCTTCTGTTCTGCCCAGGATACCCATTTCTTAGGTCCTTCATCATATATATATAAACAAAGAGCTAGGAATGTTAGAGCTTCTCCCTTACAAGGTTTGCAAGGATTAACAGGTCTTAAGGATGGATTGAGCAAGATGCCTATGGGCGGAGAACGGAGTTGGGCGGAGAACGGAGTATTTCCCCCCAAGGATAAGACTTATCACAGTGGGAATGAAGCAGATAAGGACCCATCCCTTCCAGACCCCTGTATTCCAAGAATACCCCCCAAGCCATGTACAAGAAGAATTTACTTTAACCAGAGGCTATACTCAAAGTCTAATCCCCTCCCCTCGAGCTAACGTTTTTCCTGCCTATTGATGTACTGTATAAATTCACATATGTACCTTCCATAAACTGGCTGAAGTCTAATCTGCAGACCCCCTCTGTTGGGAAAGCTTCCCAATAAACTCCTGTCTGCCTGCAATCTTCAGTCTCCATGTCCCAGTGAAAGCAATTTCTGTAACAATTAGTCAGTATACTCCAGAGAAATGGAACCAATAGGATATATGTGTGGGAGTTGTATAGCTGGATGGATGGCTAGATGGATGAAGAGAGAGAGAGATAGAGAGAGAGGATAGGAAAGAGGAAGGGAGGGAAGATGAGATAGGGAAAGATTCATTATAAGAATTGATTTAGGGACGTGGACTTGGCCCAATGGATAGGGCATCCGCCTACCACATGGGAGGTCCGTGGTTCAAACCCCGGGCCTCCTTGACCCATGTGCAGCTGGCCCACGTGCAGCGCTGTTGTGCACAAGGAGTGCCGTGCCATGCACGGGTGTCCCCGTGTAGAGGAGCCCCACACACAAAGAGTGAGCCCCATAAGGAGAGCCGCCCAGAGTGAAAGAAAGTGCAGCCTGCCCAAGAATGGTGCCGCACACACAGAGAGCTGACACACAAAAAAGAGACACAGATTCCCCGTGCCACTGATAAGGATAGAAGCAGTCACAGAAGTATGCACAGCGAGTGGACACAGAGAACAGATGGGGGGGGGGGTGCCAAGGTTGGGGAGGAGAGAAATAAATAAATCTTTAAAAAAAAAAGAATTGATTTACAGGATTGTAGGGGCTGGCAAGACTGAATTCTATATGCCAGGTTGGAGGCTGGAAATTCCTGGAGGAGTAATATTGAGGTCTGTAAGTCAAAGTCTCTGTGGGGCAGGCCAGTGAGGAGTGGAGCATGCAGTCTGGAGGCAGAATTCCTTCTGATGCTTTAAACCCTCAGTTCTCCCTTTTAAGATCTCCAATTGATTAGGTAAGGTCCACCCACATTGCCGAAGGTAATCTCCTTTACTTAAAGTCAACTGATTGTAGATGCTAATCCCATCTACAAAATACCGCCACAGGAACAGGCAGGCCAGTGTTTGACCAAACAACTAGATATCATACCCTGGTCAAGTTGGCACATAAAATTAGTCATCACAGTTCACCTCTTGTCGCCTTGGCATCCGTACACATCTCCTTAACCATACTTAGTTTCGATACTCCAAATACTATAAAGACAACAACATAGTCAAATTTCTACGTAACATGATACAACGGTTCTGCATAAAACCCAAAATGTATCAATCTTTTCCCCAGAAGAGAATGGAAGCCCTTTGGTGGTGCTTACTTTACTCTTGATAACCTATTAATTAAATACGATGGTGTAAAGCTAATATGACTTATTTTATACCATAAGGGAATAAGAGAGGAAACAAACACATTTATAACAAAATAAGGACAAAATACCCATATTACAGTCTTCAAGTCTGCAACTGGTCATATGGTCATAGCTGGTATTTATAACTACCTTTTTCACTACCCATGCCATATGCCCTTTACCCTCAATAAGCACCTCAGCTGATCATTGCTCTTTGCCTGGTAGGGTGGCCCAAGCTTTAATTCCTGAAGGGTCTGAGTCATCAATAATCTTGCCTGAATTGGGTTTTATAGTTTTCCATGACTTGAATCACAGGGCATGGCAATAGTAAGAGGTGCCTGAAGAGATCTCCTGTATTACAGGCATTGTGTAACAGCAGTCCAATTTCCCCTTGGTAATCAGGGTCAATCACCCCAGCCAGTCCATTACTTTCCTTCTTTGCCTGTTGATTCAGAGGTATATGGAGCCCAAAGTGGCTAGATGGCAGTCTTAACTTCCAGTTCAATGGAATCACTGTTCTGAATTCTGGTTGGAGCACTTCTCTCTTTGGAACTAAGACTTCCAGATCCACAGAGCATAGGCTGCAGGAAGAGGAAGCAAAACTTCAGCTGATGGATCACTAGGGGTAAGAGTGAGTGGTACCACTTCTATTTTCCACCAAACAACTGTTTGGCCAAACATTTGAACATCATAACCTAGCCAAGTCAAAGCAAAATTAGTCATTATGTCCACAAATCAGAGTTCTGATTTTGTTACTTAGTAATTAAAAATTAAACCACAAACCAATACTCTACAAGAGTATTGTATTTAACTTCGATAAGTTAAAAAAGTTAAATAACTAAGCATAAAGCAGCATAGAAAGTAGTAAGACACTTGTACAAAAATTAAAATGATGCAGAAAGAGAAAAATATTCTCCTCAGTTATTTTTCAGTATACTTGACCTAAGCCACCTAAACAAACCTTGTGCTGTAATTAAATATTAGAAAAAGATAGACGGCAAGAAAAGGAAGGGGAAATAGATAAAACTCGAGTGATAATTCTCTGAAAAATCGCGTTACCAGGTAATTTTTACATCCAGAGCTGAACAACATCTGCATTGCTTGCATTTCCCAGACACCAATCACTTGCTCATTTATCGTTACTGTACACAGAGTATTATTGAAATGTAATGATTCATCACTTTCCATTGATAAAATAACTTCCAGAATTACCTTCCAAATGCTTTGCATACAGAGGTGACTAAATAACGAAAAACCCCATGGGTCTTCCTTTTAATAAAAGGAAAAGATTTGGTAAACCTAGTTTCTTATCATTTCTCCTATTAGCATGGTGACCATACTTTCTCTGCTGGCTCCATGGACCTTCCTGCCTCTCTCCACCATACCTGTTCATTCCACACACTTTTATGTGTAAATGGACAAAAACCGCTGTCATTCGAGAATATGTAAGGTCATTTTCCTTGTTTTCCCTTAAGATAAAATGTAAAAAATGAAGAAACAACTAGATATGTAAGGAGGCATTTAAGTATGTTGCTTGGTTAATCAGTCCCTGGGAGAGAATCTCTAGAAATTAGAGGTTTGACTGGCATCCTTCCAGAAAGTAGCTCCTTTCATGTGGGGTGTATGTTTGTGTGTGTGTGTACGTATGCATGTGCTCATATGCATATATTGAATAAAAAGAAATGCAGTCTACATGTAAGTCATTTTTGCAATGCTCTCAAATCCTAGCAATGTGTCAATTACAGATGTTCAATAAATGCTTATCAGTTGAAATGGTCGTGGGTTTTTTTCGAGGTTGCAGAGTCTCATTTAGAAAGGCAGGCAAACTAAAATTGGGTCACTCTGATGTGTCTTTTCTATTGAACGTTTGTGGGGCCCATATGTTCTGGCAATGACACATCTAAATCCAGTTCTGAGTAAACTGCTGAAGAGAGCTGTTACCCACGTGTCCCTCCACAGGTAAGTACAGCTTAAGGCAACAACTGAATTCATTGAGAAAATGTGAACAGCTGTGAAAGGACATGATCTCTTATATATTGAATCTGAAAAATTATCATACACACAGTAAATACTCTCTTTCTCTCTCTATTGATCTCTGTCTCTTCTCTTCCATCCTCCTTCCCTCTCCCTCTTTCTCTGGCAAGCAGAAAAGGGAAAACTGACAAGTATGGAGCAACTAAGATGAGTTAGGTAAGCTCTGTGCTAGGTACTTTACCTTGCTTAAGTCATTTAATTATACTAACACTGACCTTTGAGAAACCTGATCTCAGCATTCATGCCAGCTCATGGTTAAATAACGAGAATGAATGTGTAGACAAAGCTAGTAGATACCTTGTCTATCATCTTTCTGCTACACTGCAATTTTGGTCAAGGGAAAAACTTGAGAGTTGAGCCAGCAAATAAGCAGAAAACATGTGAAAGTATTTTTTAAATCAAAAATTATTGGGCAAATAATAGAGTATATTTATCACCATGCATGTTTCTAGTAAACAGAGGATGTGGGTACAGATATGCAGAGAAAGCTATCAGTGCTGGCAGGAATCAGACTACAGCCTTCAGTCTTGGACATAAACAAAAATCACATCAGGGATGTCAAACTCAAGTAGAAAGGAGAGTAGGATAGGAACTAGAACCTAGGAAAGATGACGACAGCAAGAGGCATAGTCACAAAGGAGGTCTAAACCAGACACTGCAACTGATAAGTCTGTGGAAAGTCCATTTAAATTAGTATTAGAGGGAAATCGAGTTTTAGCTACATGCATCTTAGACTGATCTAGATTGTTAATTGTTTTTACTCGTGAAGGGTTAAGGTGTAAAGTAAATATAAATCCTTATTCTAGATCCTGAGTGTCTCAGGAGGCAAGAACGTGCTGAATGCTTTCCAGGTGTGTCTACGTACCTCTCCCTGCGCTTCTGAGAAGCCCCTTGCATCTAAAGAGGCTACGAGGTGCAGGCCTTGAGTTTCCCTTCATTGGATCTTTTCTCTATGTCTCATTTTCCATGGATTTGAAATGATCATTTTAACAGAATACATTTATCCAGGGACTTGCCAGAAATATTCCAATTTGTATAGCAAAAGAATTTGCATTTCAACTGTATTTTCCATTAACAACTAACACAATTATGAAACTGTTCCTCAATGAAACGCAAATGATGTCACCACAACAAAAATAGCGTTTAAAATTCTTAATATTCACTTGGCGTATTGTCTGTGCAATTTGTTCTCTCACACAATTCTAATGAAAATGAACCAAATGAACATATGATAAACTGCCTGATGATTCTGTAGTGATTTCAAAGCACAGATGTTCTGTAATTTACCTTAATATACTTCAACAAAAATTATACATATATAATTTATATATATATAAAATATGATCAAATAGTAACCACTGTTAAAAACAGGAGATGACTGGTTGTGTTTGTTTATATTTGAAAGTTTACACGATCAAATATAACAAACATCTCTCATATACATGAGGCCAATGGTTCCCTGTTCATCAGAGATTTCCTTTACCACAATGGGACTGTATGCAAAATGCTCACCTCATTCGCTTAGGCAATGGGCTTTGCCATCACCTCCTGTCTTTAACAGATTTTCGTTTTAGGAAATAGCACTAAAATATGTTTATCTAATTGTGAATAATGTAATAGTTCCTCTCTATCCAAGTTGAACTTCTAGTAGCAATTCGTAGCTATCAATCAATGTATGTTGATATTAGGCCCTGATTAATTGGTAATAAGGGGACTCTAACACTGGCCATCTAGTAAATATTGAAGGCAAAGAAAGATGCTCAGACATGTGGGGACAAAAATCCCAGCACTAAGGAGGTATCAGATATGCAAAATAAAATACCCCCTTAAATGTGCAAGACTAAAGTAATATCCAGGTGGGTAAGTGTGGCCTGAATAGGATCTGTTGCCTTATGATGCACCTGTCCTCTCTATCTCCACCAAACGGGGTAGATGGTAAATCCTTTGGATTTGGACATTTTGCGAATAGAAGTTGGTCAAAATCCTGGTGAGGGAGAAGGGGTATGAAGAATTTATCAGTACATTTTCTCTCCACAATCTTCATAGCAGTGCTCTTAAACACATTTGTTACAGAGGAGTTTGCTATTATGAGTAGCTTAAGAATTTATTAAATAAAACTGGATTGGAGAGATACAGGACAGAACAAGTCTGCAAAAGTATTTAATATATTGTTTTTATATACAAAAATAACAATAACATCAAAACCAGGGAGAAAATACAATGATAGCACATAAAGAAAAAAAAATATTTTTTACATTTCTTGAATTTGTAAAAGTGGTTACTAAACAGTACATTTCCATGGCCTATCCCTTACTGAAATCTCAGAAATATTCTTTCTCATAGTGATGGTCACGTATTTGTTTACTTTGATACAGTAATACTCATATTCGGAGTCATAAGAATCTGTTTGGTCCTCTATTCTATTTTTCTAAGATCTAAAATAATTTTTTTTTAAGTCAGGATAAATTGTGATCTCTGGAAGATTCCAAAATCTTACAGTGTGGAAAAGAAAGCAAGCAATAAAAGTATTCAGATATCAAATAATAATAATTCAAGTTTGGGAGGAATAATTGAACTTTCATTATTTAAAGGCACTGATTCATAGTGGCAAACCTGACTAATTAGAAGTCCAGTATAAAACCTCTGATTCTCACCAATCAAATCTACCCATTAAACATATTGTATGTGAGTTATGGAATTTAAAAAATCTTATTAACAATAACCATAGGTATATACAATTGTCATAAGGCTAAAAGCTCATTTTAATTTTAATTTCTTATCTATTTTTGGTTGTCATGTACAAATTGTTCTGGCAATCTCAAGTATAAATTACTAAGTAGGATTATTTCTTTTTAAGGATTTATTTATTTTACTTCATTTATTTATCTGCCCCTTGTTTGTGCTCACTGTCTGCCATCGGCTCTCTGCAAAGGTGCAGGCCAACTTACCTTCACCAGGAGGCCCCAGGAATTGAACCCATGGTTTCCCATGTGGTAGATGGGAGCCAAATCACCTGAGCCACATCCACTGTCTATGCAGGAATTTCGTATTTCTTAATCTCAAACATTTTTCTCTCCTCACACATTAGCTGTCAAGACCATTTACTCTCACTCAGTCTCTCATACATACCCACCCATCCATACACATAACACACACTCATGCCCTTAACACACAGATTATTTCTGAGAGCAGCTAAAATGAAATATAAGAGAAAAGACAGTTAACACGTTTTTCTCCATGTCTGATACCTCACATTAAGTGAGAAGAAGCTGGATTTTGTTTTGTTTTGTACTTCCCCAGATGGTTCACAGCGCACACGCAGAAAGCTTCCCTCCCCCTCTGCCACCACTTATGAATCCTATTTCTGTGAGAACTAGAAAGAAATATAAGCCCTGACGACATGGATTCTCCGAGCACTGTAGAAGCAATGGTGTGAGGAGAAGCGGGGTTCTTGGGTGGACCGAGAACACAGCCATCTCCACCTCTGTCCTTGGCATTTCTCTCCATTTGAATGAACCTGCTACTGGCGTCCTGTTTTTCAGAGCATCTCCCTTACTGATCAGCTGCATAAGAAAACTCACATGAAATTAAATCTTATTCTGAAGGAAATATGATTTAGGGTCTTAGGCTGGTCTTGATTTGCAGGGAATATTGGTCCCCCAAGCCATTATCCTTGGGCCAGCAGCACTAATAATAAAATCACTGTTTGATGCGGTAAATATCCACACAGAAAGAAACCATGAGAAATTAGTAGTAGAATGAGTCACTGTTTCTGTTTTGTCTTACTGAGAAATGAGATGCATTTGAAATAGCACCCCACACTTTAAGACAGAAGCCATGATTAATGACGGTGCTTCGACTTATCCAGCAAGAAAAAAGAACTGCATGTCAAAAGATACACAAGGTATCTGAAAAATTATAGATGAAGTGGGAAATGTATTTTCTATCTTTCAAAGAAAAGAAGCAGGCAAGTAATTACTGCCTCCTTTCAAAGGGTTAAGCGTCTCTGATTAGCTCTGGGTCATGCATCACCTTTGGAGTGGCTTAGTTTAACGGCACACTTCATTGAACCCCATCTAGCAGGCTTCATGCTTATGAAGGTGTTCCTCTTGATTGCTTCTCATCTGGGCTACAAAACGATTGGGTTGGAGACTGACATTGATTAAGTGCAAGAGAACCATGTTTTACTGTGACAGCTGCTAGGCCTCTGTCAACAAATCAATGTTTTTTTCCTCCTTTTTGTCTTCTTCACTCTCCCGTTAGCATCCTGCTGTTACTAGAGATGAAAAACATCTCTGTAACTGTCTGTTGATTGACCACTTCTGATTTGCCAATCATATAAAAGGCTTTTATGATGGAGAAGACCAACTCTTTATTCCTAAGCAGTTTTGCTGCACAAATAGTGCAATTCACTGGAATTCTTGGGGGCTGTGGCTGCTGCTTCCATAATTTAGAATGAAAAAAAAAAAAAAGAGTAGGATATATTTTGCAGAAAAATGTAACTTTACTTCCTGGACTTGACCAGTAAGGGTACAAATGCACCCTGTGTTTTAGCAGGGGTCTTGCTCTCTAGGTAAGACAGGCATATTAACAATTAGCTTTCTTATCTAACAAAATACCCTTGGTTATCTATAATAGAGTGAGGTGGTTAAAAGCAGCCCTCTTAGCATCACACTATCCACTAGAAATAAGAGATATGGTTCAGAGGTAGCAAATATGTAGTTTCCCAGCAACACTAGGTCAAAATAAAACTTTTATACACAAACTGCTTAGAAGAGCAGAACAGTCTCTGACCTTCTTCCTGCAACTGTGCAGCTTAGGATTCGGCCCCAAACACATAGGACAAACTTATACAGAATGAGCAAATTACTACCTAGAGACAAAGTAGAGAAGTCTGAGACTTTTTAATGAAAAGGGTGTTTTCATTTGCGTTTGTATATGTTTTATTTCATAACCAAATAAATAGCTAAACCAAGATTTTTCACTGTGTGAAGCCTGGACAATATGGTTTATTTTGCCCAATTTCTCCTTGCTTCTTGGCAAAAAACACAAAGAATTTCACTGAAGGTTGGTTACATCTTCAGTAGGCCAAAATGTCAATAGTGTTTGGACACTAGAAGGTATTCCTTGCTATCGTAAGTTGAATATAGCCACAACCAGCCCTTAACTTTCTGCCAACTTGATTAACAACTCACTGGAAACGAAGTAAACTCAAATCTCCACTATAAAGTGGGGGAAAACCCATTTGCTCAGAACAAGGAAAGCATCATGAAACCTTCAAAATATATAAACAAATGAAGTAGTACTTTAATAGCCCAGTTTCCCAAACAATATAGTACTAGACATAAATTCTTACCATATGTCAATGATTCTCTAACTTTTTCATTCTGGGATGCCCCCATGATCTACAGTACACGTGGTCATGCACAAAAGAGGGTAGCATAGTAATGTCTTTTCTTAATTTCACCCAGAAGAGAAGAAATAAAGCTAAAGTAATGAGGCCAAAGGTGAAAAGAGGGAGTGGTAAGGTGAAGAACTAGCTTGGTCATAAGGAATAGAAAGGCACTGGGACAGGATGCCAAAGGAGTTGCTAAACAGCTCTTCTGTGTTTTCTGGTGTCAGTCTCCACGCCCCTGGAGATGCTTTATATCCAGGAGTTAGCCACTCTTTGCATTAGAAAAATAACTTTATAATTGCTGTATGGAATAAATGGAATTTTTGAAACTTTTGAAGTTCATAGTAATGTTTAGAAACAGTGAGTTAAAAAACAATAAGTGATCTGGTTTTGCCCTAAATGACCACCATTGAAAATTAAATTAGAGTTAGAACAATGGCAAAAATGAAAATATACTATTTCCTTACTTGACTTCATGGCCATAGTAAAAAGGCTCTCACTACTACAATGCAATTCATCATAGCTCTCAGAACATTTCCTCATATTGGATTTTCTACTCTATTTTCTCACGACCTTAAGAACCAAAAAGTGTGAACAACAAAAACAATTGCATCTGTTATACAATATCCATATATAAAATGTTATCTCAAAACATTTTTAAACACATTTGTTAAGCATTACATGTGCTCCTTTTTTCAGGGACAAAATTTCCTTTAGTTTTTCCTCTTCTTTCTTACCTTATGATTAAGAAAACTTTATATTAACAGAAGTAAATATAGAATTAGAGAAAATTTTTAAAAAGAGTGAAACTCATTAATGGGAAGTGGACTTGGCCCAGTGGTTAGGGCGTCCATCTACCACATGGGAGGTCTGCAGTTCAAACCCCAGGCCTCCTTGACCCATGTGGAGCTGGCCCATGCGCAGGGCTGAAGCGTGCAAGGAGTGCTGTGCCACACAAGGGTGTCCCCTGCATAGGGGAGCCCCACGCACAAGGAGTGCGCCCCATAAAGAGAGCCACCTAGTGTGAAAGAAAGTGCAGCCTGCCTAAGAATGGCACCGCCCACACGGAGAGCTGACACAACAAGATGATACAACAAAAAGAAACACAGATTCCCATGCCACTGACAACAACAGAAGCAGACAAAGAAGATGCAGCAAATAGATACAGAACACAGACAACCAGGGCAGGGGGGTGGGGAGAGAGGGGGGAGAAAGGGAGAGAAATAAATAAATACATCTTTAAAAAAAAAAGATTATATTTGCCACTGGACCATTAATGAGGGAAAGAGATTCTTCTAATTGTCAGAGTCGGAGAGAAAGTTGAGATGAATCATTTTGCTTAGTTTTTTAAAGTTCAGGAAAATAGTTCACTTCTTTATCTCTATCATATATCTTTAGGAAGTTTCCTTCTGATGCCACTCTCAAATATGAAAGACGACTTCCAGGCACGTAAATGCCTATTCACACTTTTGCATCTATGTAAGATCTCTCTCTGTATCCTAACATATTGTTGCTGAGTAAAGCATCTTAGGAAGTCCTCACACCCCAGCTTTAGCCCCTATCCAAGGTTCCTATTAGGTCTAGAAGAAAAGGGCTGAAACTTTGTTTTCACCAATCCCAGGCTGAAAGCTGTACTTCGACATATTCTCTTATGGGAAATAGCCACTGTGGATGAGTCTCCCTGGCACTGAGGGATTACTACCAAGCACCAACTAGAAATGCAACTGGAAAAAGACCTTTACCAAAAGGGGGAAAGGGTAAAGACAAATGAGTTTATATGGCTAAGAGACTTGAAAGTGAATCGGGAGGCCATTCCAGAGGTTACACTTATACATGTCTCAGCAGAATCTCATTGACTGCCAAAACAGATAGTATGACAACCAGCAAGATGGCAGTGGAGTAAGGAGCTCCTAGAGTCAGCCCCTGCTACATAGCAATTAGTAAACACCCAGAACTATCTGGAGGTAGCTGAAGCACCTATTTGGGGGTTCCAGAAGGCCAGAAGAACATCTTGCAACATCCTTGAAGGAATGGAAGGAGGAGGCTGCCCATCTACAGAGAAGACTTGTAAGTAGAGCGCTCCACACCCCAGAGACCAGGCCCATCTTCCACTGGAGGCACAGCTGTCTCAGGAGCTGTTCTGCAGCTAAAATTGAAAACTCCACTCCCCAACAATGGGGGAGGAAGAGATGGTTGGGCACCAACTTCAGCTAATGATGAGTAAATTCAGCAGGCTACAGTATAATCCTGACAACAGCTAAAGTTTGAGCCTGTCCAAGTCAGAAAGAGGCTGGGAGCCACCATCTTAACTCTGCACCTGGCATGAGGGGAAACAGGGTGGACTGAGAATCCCAGTGCTGGTGGGGACCAGTTTATTTCCATCCAGATCAGATTGAAGCTCCAGCCGAGGCCCCAGTGCCACCTTCACCAGGGAGGAAGCTGTGGGGACCTGTGCCAGCCTCTCTTGGAAATTACTGGCGAAGCTACAGAGGCTGGTGATTATCCTACTTGGATGGCTCTGAGCCACCAAGGAGTTATTCTGTGACTGGAATTGGAAGCTCCATTTCCCAAAAACAGGGGAGGAGGAGATGATCGGCTGCCAATTTTGGCTACTGATTGGTAGACTCTGCTGGCTAAGATATAACCCTGGGAACAGCTGGGGTGTGAATCTGACCAAGTTGGAAAGAGTCAGGTAGCCGCCATCTTGTCTCTACCCTCAGCATGATGGGAAGCCAGGACTGAAAATATCAGTGATGGTAGGAACCAGTTTCTTTTACCCAGATTAGCCTACAGTCCTAGACTAGGCTTCGGCCCCACCTCTGGCAGGGAGGAGGCTGGCAGGCCCTGAACCAACATATCCAGGTAACTGCAGATAACTTTGGCTGGCACAGACTGAAAATCAGAGGTCTATTTGGGCAACTTCGGTCATCTTGGACCTGCACTGCATAGATTGCTGCCCACACCTGCATCTCTATCCTGGCCCCAGGCATGGGAGAAAGGTGCATGAAGCTTCATCAGTCTCTCTGGGCAACCAGAGTTTAGGCCTGCACAACTTGGATTATTCCACACAGCTGTGACTCTATCCCTACCTCTGGCAAAGGAGAAAGTTGGGAAAATCTTCACTGGTCCCTGGAGCAATGAAGGAAGCTTGAGCCTCCACAGCTTATACCACCAATTACAACCTTAGCTCCCACTGCACAACTAGCAAAGGAGAAAGGGCAGAAAGCCCTAAACTAAAGAGAAAAACTGCACCCAGAGTAAATACTCTAGTAATCCCAATGCCAAGACACCAACCAAAAATTATAATCCACACCAAGAAATATGAAGATATGGCCCAGTTAAACAATCAAGATAAGCCTCCAGATGACATAAAGGAGTTGAAACAACTAATCATAGATGTTTAAACAAATCTCCTTAATAAATTCAGTGAGATGGCTGAAGAGATTAAGGATATTAAGAAAACACTGGATGAGCACAAAGAAGAATTTGAAAGCATACATAGAAAAATAGCAGATCTTATGGGAATGAAAGGTGCAATAAAAGAAATTTTTAAAATATTGGAATCATATAATAGATTTGAGGAGACAGAAGAAAGAATTGGTGAGCTTGAAGAAATGGCCTCTGAAAGTGAACATGCAAAAGAACAGAGGTAGAAAAGAATGGAAAAAATTGAACAAGGTCTCAGGGAACTAAATGAAAGCAAAAGATGTGCAAACATATGTGTTATGTGTGTCCCAGAAGGAGAAGAGAAGGGAAAAGGGGCAAAAAGAATCTTTGAAGAAATAATAGTAGAAAATTCCCCAATCCTACTGAAGGACATAGATACCCATGTGCAAGAAGCACAATGTACTCACATCCGAAAAAATCCAAATAGACCAATTCTGAGACACATATTCATTAGAATATCAAATGCCAAAGACAAAGAGAATTCTGAGAACAGCAAGACAAAAGCAATGTTTAACATGCAAGGGATATCCAATAAGATTAAGTGTTGTTTCTCATCAGAAACCATGGAGGCAAGAAGACAGCGGTCTGATATATTTAAGATACTACAAGAGAAAAACTTCCAGCCAAGAATCTTATATCCAACAAGACTGTCTAGATTAGAATATTCACAGATGAACAGAAACTGAGGGAATTTCTAAGCAAGAGACCAGATTTTCAGGAAATACTAAAGGATGTGCGAGAGCCTGAAAAGAAAAGACAGAAGAGAGAGGCTTGGAAGAGAGTCTAGAAATGAAGATCATATCAACAAAAGTAACTAAAAGTGTCAAAACTATGGTGAAAATAAAATATGACAGATAAAATTCAAATAGTCAAGAATAAACGTACCCAATGATGTAAAGCACTTGTATTCAAAAACTGCAACTCAATGTTAAAAGAAATAAAAAAAGGCCTAAATAACTGGAAGAACATTCCATGCTCATGGATTGGAACTAAATATAATTAAGATGTCAATTCTACTCAAATTGATATACAGATTCAATGCAATCCCAATAAAAATTCTACCTGCATTTAAAAAATAAAATTGAAAACATGATCATCAAATTTATTTGGAAGGGTAAGGGGTCCTGAATAGCCAGAAACATAAAAAGGAGAAGCAAACCTTCATCTCCAGACTTTAAATCATATTACCTAGCTATAGTAGTAAAAATAGCATGGTGCTGGCATAAAGACAGACACATAGATGAATGGAACCAAACTGATGGTTTAAATACAGACCCTCACATGTATGGTCAAGTGATTTTTGATTAGCCTGTCAAACTCACACAGCTCAGGCAGAACAGTCCATTTAACAAATGGTGCTAAAAGAACTGGCTATCTATAGCCAAAAGAAGGAAAGAGGACCCTTATCTCACACCTTATCCAAAAATTAACTCAAAATGGATCAAAAATCTAAAAATAAAAACTAGAACCATAAAGCTTCTAGAAGAAATTGTAGGAAAATAGCTTCAAGCCTTGGTGGTAGGTGGTAGATTTTGGAGATAAGAGGAAGACCAAGATGGACTACTGATGTTTAATGTATGTAGAAGTTTTGTGTGAAAATATATAGAGTGGATGATAATACATAGGGTGTAACAGCTAGTTTATAAATGGGGATGTGGCTGAAAATGGTAGTCTAGGTATGTAAATGCCAATTGACAGAATGCTAGAGAATAATCTAAGAACTGAATAGCACAGTTAACCAAGAGGTGGATGAGAAATGTGGTTGATGGGTACAGATGCAAGAGTGTCCTTTGTGAGCTAGAGCAAATGTACATCACTACTGTAGGGTGTTGGGAATGTGGAGAAGCATGGGAAAAATACATCTGGAGTGACCTATGGACTGTGATTAGCAGTAATAATATAATATTCTTGCATCTATGCCAAAGATGTACTGTGTTGATAATGAAGCAGTATGGAAAATGTGAGCCAAGTGTACACTATGGACATGGTAACAATCAGATAATATTATCTTATCTGGAGCAAATGTTCCACCACAGTGAGGTGTGTTGATGGAGCGGTGCTGTTTTCGCAATTGCTGCACATATGCATTATTGTTTTATAAGTTTACCACTTCTGTCATAAAAAAATATATTTAAGAAACAATAATAGGGCAGGTTGGGGGAATACACACCAAATGTAAGATAAGGACTATTAGTAGTAGTAAGATGTTGACAATATTCTATCATAATTTATAACAAACTTCTCATGACAATGCAACATGTTGGTGGAGTGTTGATGTATGCGACCCCTGTATGATGTTATGCATGTTTGTTTTGTAAGTTCACAACTTTTACCATATACTTAACAGTTTATGTATGATCATATATAAATGATATAAAGATAATAAGAATAGGGTTGGTTGGGGGAAAATACTTTGATTAGTAGCAATATTTTGACAATGTTCTTTAATCAATAGTTAAAAATGTTTAACAGCAATGCAAGTTATTGGTGGTAGGGTGAGTTATGAGAGTCCTGTATGATGTTAAATATGTTTGTTTTGTAAGTCCACTACTATTATTATACACTTATTGTTTATGTGTGCGTGATATACTTCAATAAATTAATTTAAAAAAATAGATACAACTCCTAAATAGTGGGGCTCCTGTAGGCTCTGGAGACATCCAGGCACTATATTCAGGGCAGATGGTGCAGGAGTTGGGTGCCTTACCAGTGGGCCCTACTTTGGAATTTATGCTCCCCAGTGTGAAAGAGTTGGACTTAGTTGTGGTTTCCCTACACATGGCTCTTCTGTCCTATTTGAATCTATAATTAATATTAGAGTTGGTAGGTGTACATCTAAGAGACTTAAATCTTTGGGCTGTCCATGTGCCAGCCCAAATTCAATTCAATGGAGTCACAACATCTACCTTCCAGTTCATTGGAGTCACTCAGGACAACTAACATGGAGGTGAGGATAGACAATAACCATACCAAGGAACCAAAAAAGTCTACAACTGCAAGCAAGAGAGTCCCATTCATTGGCCCTATTGAATCACAGCCCCTTCTCAATTAAAGGTGGGGTGAACATCACCATCCCAGAATCCTCAGAATTGGGGAATGAACTATGGACTAAACTAGACTTACTGGTAATCTACTATAGACTTATTGTGATTCTAGCAATAGAAGAAATTATATCACTGATGTTGATGTGGAGGCTGTGGCCACTGGAGGTTCTGAAGGCAGGGAGAAGGAAAAACAGGAGTTTTACAGGGGCATTTTAGGGACTTGGGAATTGCCTTGCATGACAGCAATGACAGATGTAGGTCACTACACATCTTGCCATAACCTACAGAATTGGGTGGGAGAGAGTGTAAAACTGCAATGTAAACTTTAATCTATGCTTAGTGGCAATGCTACAAACAGTGTTCCTCAATATCAACGAATGTACCTCACTAATGAAGGAAGTAGTTAATGTGGGAAAATGTGGAAGGTATGGGGAGCAGGGCATATAGGAATCCCCTATATTTTTTATGTGACATTTGTATAAGTATCTTTGAAAATACAAAATTAAATTAAATAATAGAAAAACAACAAAAAGGAACTACTATTGCTGTTGTCATAACACACATACTCTGACATTTGAGAATTCAGGAAAGAGCCTGAAGTTCATTTGTAGCAACACACTTGTCAAGCAAATAAGCAAATACATTTGATTACATTGTTTCTTAGACTGTGTTCCCTGGAAACAGATGCTGAGATGGAAAATTGCATAGAGAATGTTAATCCAGGAGTAATCTTGAGAGATACACCATAAGGAAATAAAGATGGCAAGACTTGACAGAGGAAGGAGCTGACCTCAGTGTGGCTACCACGGGGACAGCAGGCCATCTAATGAGATTTGCCCTTTATCCCCAAAGCTGCCAGTTTACGGCCTTTGGCAACTCCTATGGTGAGATATAACCTTGAATGAGTCAGTTCCTTCAGTCAGAGGCAATTCCCAGTAGAGGCAGCTGTGAGCTGTCAGCAACAGATATTTCCAAAGAACTAGGGGATGGGTGAATCAGTCAGAAGATGACATCTGGGCAAGGCCACGTAGCATTCATGTCACTGAATAGGGAAAGTGCACTGCTTATGATACATTTTTTTTCTTTTCTTTTTTTTTTTTTTGCCTTAATATAAAAATTCAGCATGTTATTTACAATGGTTCATTTTCATAAGGAAAATGATATACTCTAGGGTTGATGTTTTTTGTTTGTTTTTTGTGTGTTTTTTTGGAAATAGGATTTTATTTTCTATTTCACTCCTTTCTGGCCAAAAGGAGTTAAAGGAGTTTTTATTATGACAAATACCTTCAGAATTTTTTAAAAAGGCAAAATACAACAGAATTTTAGTTGAGCAAACTAACTCCTTTATTTGTGCATATCAAGCCTATTATTTACTTCTACTTTAAAGTAAATTCCTCTTAGCATCACAAAATGGAGTTTATAAAATACCTGGCCTAATCCCCTCATTTTGCAAATAAAGGAACTGCCCCACAACTAAATGGCTGGTGAGCAGCAGAGCTACATCTAGGAGTGTCCAATCTAACTCCTTTCAATTCACCATCCTGCTCAATCAATTTGAGAGTATTTAGTTGTCTGTTATTTTCCTGTCAGTATTGAAAATTTGGGGGAGAAATAAAAGAAAACCCATGGATCCCAACTCTGTGATGATCTTGAGATCTTCTGTGTTAAAATATGCTCTACTATGACTGAAGATGTTATTCTAATAAGCCCTCACAATATTTGCATTAGCTGTCACATGAAAATCGACTGTGAAACCCTGACCTCTTTTCCCTGTAGAAATGTGCTCACGTTTTAATTATTCAACCAATTTCAGAAATGTTCTCTTTCCTAGCTATCAACTGAGTCTATCTCAAATAGCTATGTCCCATGTGTGAGAAGGATATGCTTCTTCAGAATTAATCATACCCAATTCAGGCTCAAGTAAACTCTCATTCTTTGATCCTCCCTTTGTCCCTTCTTAATATATTTGCAGGCTGATGTTTCATTCTCCTTACATACCAGGTTTTTTGTCCTACTGTCATAAATGGCTATTTTCTAAGATCATTTCTATCAACTTTACATGAGTCTTCCTTTTCCCCAGCCCCAGAAAAATGAAAGTATCTAATTGTAGGGGCAGAAGTTACACCTAGGCAAGGTGGGCTGAATGAGCAGTGCCTTCCTAACCAATGCATAGGAAACTTCTCATGTAGCACAGCAAGCTTCAGCTACTTAAGCTTCCCCTGTTCATACAGTGTTTCCATGTGTCTACTTTCCCCCCTCAACTTGGTTTCCACGATTTATCATGAAGGTGACAATGACAGTGATAATAATGATAATGATGCCTAATAAGCACTGATTGTATTAAGTACTTTCATAGATACCACTCATTTTTATTTTCATCTATAAATATAGGTTACATTTATATAAAAATATACAATATATTTCATTCTTATTGCTATTATCATGGTTGAAAAATTGGTCAACTACATATCACTTTTTTTTCACAATTCCAGACACCAGAACATAACTATCTGTCCATGCCTGTTCCCTATTTGATGCATCTAAGGAATCTTCAAAAGATGTATCCTTATTCCTATGGGAAGTGATATACTACTACTTCATCCGTTATCTTGCAATACTCTACACGCTTTCTAAAATTTTCAATGTAAACATTTGGTAGAACCTCTGCCTTTCTCTTTACAGCAAATAAGAACATTAGCTACAAAATGGAACTATCCATCAAAATGCTAATATCGAGCAAAAAACACTTTTTATTTGAATATATGTCACCTGTCATTGAACAATCCCCACTTCTGCTCTGGCCTTGAAGCCAGTCTCAGCACAACATGGCATTAAAATAAAAGAAGAAATTCAGACACAGCTCTAACCCAAAGAATTTATGAGTAAAAAAAAAAAATTAAATTATGGTATTTGTTTTGTTGAAGAGATGGAGAAAAATATCATGGCTCACACTCTTTCTCATTACCATGTCCATCCTCAAGGCCTCAGCTTAATCTCTCATCTTTTTAAAAAAAATTTTGTTAAATTTTAAAAAAAGAAAGTGTGTCATGCCATTAAATTGTTTCATATTATTTTTCATTATTTACATATGTAAAATATTTACATTTTTAGAATAGCTTGCATCATCTTGCTGACTTTTAATTTTTAATTTTAATTTTCAAAGAAGCTTTAGGTTACATAAATGTTACATAAAAAATATAGGGGATTTCCATATGCCTCACCCCTCCCCTTCCCACACTTCCCCACATAAACAACAACCTTCATTAGTATGGCACATTTGCTAAAATTAATGAACATATATTGAAGCATTGCTACTAATCATGGACTATAGTTTACATTATAGTTTACACTCTGTGTCAAACAATTTTGTAAGTTATAACAAAATATGAAATGGCCCGTATCCATCATTGCAAGTCATGCAGGACAATTCCAATGTCCCAAAAATGCTGCCATATTATGCCTATTCTTCCCTCTCCCACCACTCAGAACCTCTAGTAGCCACTGCCTAATTCTTCCATTACCAGAATAACAATAAATCTATAAAAAATTAATAGTAAGTCTACTTTAGTCTGTTGTTCATTCCCCAATCTTGAGGATTTGGGGATGGTGATGCCCACTTTGTTTCTAAGTGAGGGGGGAGCTAGGTCCCATGGGGCGGATGGATGGAACTATCTTACTTGCAGTTGCAGATACTCTGTTCCTTGGGATGGGCACTGTCCATCATCATGTCTTTGTTAGTTGTCCTGGGTGAGTCCAACGAACTAGAGAGTAGGTGTTATAAGTCTGCTGAGACTCAGGACTAAACTGGCACATGAACAGACCAAAGATTTTAAGTCTCTGGGACATATATTTAACAAGTATAGTAGTACTTAGAGGTTTAAATAAAAGGGGCAGAAGAGCCACGTGTAGGGAAACTATAACTGAGTCTAAGTCTTTTACACTGGGGAGCATACATTCCTGAGTAAGGGCCACTGACAGGGTGCCAAATTCTTGAGTTTGTCTGTCATGCTTATAGTTCCTGGGTGTCTCCAGAGCCCTCAGGAGCCCCGCTGCTTGAGGCACTGTTTACTGTGGCAGTCAATGAGATCCTGCTAAGACGGGCATAAGCATAACATCTGGTATGACCTCCAGACTCACTTTGAAATCTTTTAGCCATAAAAACTCATTTGTATTTACTATTTCCCCCTTTTGGTCAAGGTCTTTTTCTGATGAATTGCTAGTTGGTGCTTGGTAATAATCCCTTGGTGCCAGAGATATCTTAGACTAGTATTATATATTGCCTAAGAGTTACATCCTGAAAGCCTCCTTGTTGCTCAAATGTGGACTCTCTCTAAGCCAAACTCAGTATATAAACACATTACCTTCCCCCCCATCGTGGGACATGTCTTGAATCATCTTTAATCGAGATTTTTACAACATCCACTTAAATAGCTTCCAGAATAAGTCCTACCCAATGCATTTTCCATCTTGCCATCATAACTCCTTTCTTCCCTTCTCTTCCCTTCTTTCCTTCTTTCCCTCCCACCCTGAATCCTTTCCTCTTCTCCTCCCTTCCCCCCACATCCCCCTTCCCTGGGCTTGAGAACTTTTCCTTTAACCTTTCATTATAGAATTTTTCAAATTTATGGAAAAGTAACGAGAATAATAAAACAAACCAAATTTATCCATCAACCAATTTCAATCATTCACAACTCATAGCCAGCTTACATTTATAGTTTCATCCCCAATTACAATGAAGTAAAATTCAGGCATCCTATCATTTCATTTGTGAAAAGTCCAAGGTAAGGATTCTTTTTAAAACCTAAATACAAACATTATCACCCTTAAAAATTAAATATAGGGAAGAAGCTGTGACTCAATCAGTTGGTCTCCCATCTACCATATGGGAGGCCCTAGGTTCGTGTCCCGGGGCCTCGTCCTAAGGCAGGCTCCCCCACACACTGAGGAGCGCTGCCCGGCCTGCAAGCGCTGCAGAGAGCTGACTCAGCAAGGTGACACAGCAAAAAAGGGAGACAAGTAAAAACACAGAAGAGCGTGCAGTGAATGGCCACAGAGAGCAGACAATAAGCAAGCCACAAGGAGGGGGGAAATAAATAAATAATAAATACAGACACACAGAAGAATGTACAGCAAATGGACACAGAGAGCAAACAGCATGCTAGTCTGAGGGGGGGGAATAAAAAAATAAAAAACAAAAAAAAAATTAAATACAATTCCTTAATAGCAACAAATCCAGCACTGTTACCATTCCACTGATTATCTTATACATTTTTATTTTAAAAGTTGAATCAGAATCTAAATATTAGATTCAGAATCTAAAGTTGAATCAGAATCTAAATCTAAATAAATTACAATTGTTGCTCTGTCTCTTAAATCTGTTACACTAGAGGTTCCATCCTCTATACACCTTCAGCCCTCTCTCCTTTCCTTTTGCTGTAGTTAGTTATTAAAGAAAATGGGTTGTTGTTCAGGTTTTGCTATTTGCATCTCCATGGTATCACTTGGCATGTTCCTTTGTTCTCTATATATTTCTTATAAATCAATGATTAGATCTACAGGCTTGATCTGATTTAAATTCAGTATTTTGGGCAAGAAAATGTCATAAATGGTCTTACGTACTTGCATCAAGAGGTATGTAAAAACTGCTTGTCTCTCTTTATTCATCACCAGTCATTGCCTAGATCTATTCATTAATCAGGAGTCATAAGGAAAATTGTGATATTTTATCATTCCTTCTTAAGTTGTTTGCTGGAAATATTCTATAAAGAACTTTCCCTCTTCCATCATTTGGTTACTCTAAAATTTAGTTGTAAATTTTGTACTGAATACCGCTCACAATCCAGATGTGATATTTTGTCAGGTTCACCTTACCCCTCTTTCAACCTCCCCACTCACACATATTTTCCCCCAACAAATGTTAGAGTTAACAAGAAATATTATGTCTCAAGATGTTTTATTATATTCCCATATTTAGTAATTGCTGGCATATATTAGGTCATTAAGAAATGTCTGCTGAATGGGAGAGAATGAGAGTTTTCCATGTAAGCAACTGATTATATCATGCTTGTATTTATGCATGATTTCAAATACATTCAGACTTTGAGATGCCCATACTTAATGTCAGAAAAAATTCTTTTCAATGTGAATACAATAATGTACTGACAAGTCATATTAACTTCCATTACAACATTAACAGTGAATTAAATGGAGACATCCTAAATTACATCATTCAAGAGATAAATGTTATTCTAGAGTAGATTTGGAACTATGCACTCTTAGCAATAGGAAGTTATCTGTTCTCAAGTATTTTATTTCTAATCACCTGTAGTAACTATGCCATCACTGTAAAGAAGGTCAGGTAACAGCATTTCAAGGAGAACACTAAACAAATCTTCAAATACGATGAGAAGACTTCATTCTGAGGAATAGCATTTGTCACTCCTTTATTCTCAAAACACTCTCCCCTTGCCTTATGACACCACATCCCTAGGTTTTCCTCTTAGGAAATTCATCTCACATTCTGTGCCTACTTTCAGCTTATTCTTTCTACATAGTCTTTAAATAAAGGAACTCCTCAAGGTTCAGACCTAAGCTTCAACCCTATATTGACTCCCTAGACAATGCGAACTGATTATCAACTTCTTTCCTTCCCACGTTTCCTTTCTATTTCAGACTAACATACACAACTTCCTACATCCCTGTTTGAAAGTCTCACAGGCACCTCATGCTACACATCATCATCTTCCTCCCCAGGCCTGCTCTTTCATTGTTTAGAATCACATGACAGCACTGGAGAGAGACAAACTAGGGGCCTGGCATCAGCCATGACTTCTCCCTCTCTTCACATCCAATCAGATACCAGTTTTTTCTTCCTACGTACTAAATATGCTCGAATGAGGCCACTTTTCTCTATTTCTACTTTTATCATGCTGGTTTAGCTCAAGTCCTGGACGATGACCAAATTCTCCAAACTGGTCTCCCTGCATCTAACGCTCTGAGTCAATCCAGAAAAACCTCATAAAAATTGTTTTACTACCTTGCTTAAAATACTTTTGATGATTTCTGTTCTCTGGGGATAAAGATGAAAGTGGAGTTAACATTTCCCCCAAAGCACTTCATGATCTAGATACAGTCCTCTTGACTCACCCAGCATCTACAACTCCCACTTGCCTCCAATGACAGCTGGCTTCCTAACTTTACTGACACTCTACTCTTTATGGAAGGAATAAGGCTTTCACACAGGTTGTCCCCTCAGGCTGTGTACAAGCCCAGGTCCCTCCACTTTAATTTATCACTGGAATATTACTCAAACCCATTATCTTCTGTAAACACTTCCTAACACAGGCACCACACTCACTGCTACCACCACCAGAACCAGGTCAGAATCTCTCACTCTAATACCTATCACACCCTATCTTTCTTCTTCATAGCACTTATTACAATCACTATTCAATAACTGTGTTGTTAGAGTGAGGGTTCTTTGTTATCGTTGTTCATTTGTTTTGTTTTTAAAGTTGACCTCCCCAAACTAAAATGTGACTCTGTAAGTGCTAGTAGGGCAAGGATTGCCAATTTTAGTCACTCATATCCTAATTACTATTGCAGTCCCTGATACATGGTCCAGTATAAATGAATATTTGTTGGATAAAGAGAGGAATCAGTTAATTGATAAGACACAGTAACTTTCATTTTGTAATTGAGTCGTAAGGCTTCAGGAGCTTTCATGCCTGAACCAAAGTGAAATCTTCTACTAAGGCATACACATTCATCTAAACAAACAATGAATGTATATGATAACTGCATTCTTGGTTTTGTCTGATCCCATTTTATTCAGGTAGCATTTATAGAGCATCCTCGAATCAGCAACGATTTACTCACTCAACATACTACATGTCGATTATGAATACTACACTATAAGCTGTACATTCTTTGAAAGTTCCAAGTGACTTCTGGAGATCATTTTAACCCCTCTGATGCCCACTTGCATGGTATCTGACACATAGAGGTCACTAAAACATTTTTAATTTTCTAGTTTTTGATATAATGAAGGTTATGTTTGGAAAAATTAGTAGATAAGAGTGAGCAGATTCTGAAAGGCTTTGTGTCCACACCAGCCTAGACTTATATCATGACAAGGATCCTCCACCGTCATTTAAGTTTCCATGATAGTTGCACATTTTATAGCTGTTAAATTGAAGTGACAGAAAATGAAGTTCAAAGTAATTTAACCATAGATTTTTAAAGAATGACTTAAAATGGGTCAAATACTGTCCCTTGCAGAAGATCTCTTTATGAATATCATCCCATTTATTCATAAATCTAGAGTCTGTGATAAAAGAATTCCATAAATGGTTAAGGAATTTCATAGAGAAAATTCTGATTCTCAGTAGCACAGCATAACTTTTTTGCTACAACTATTATGAAATGTTCTTGACTCATGCTTATACAAGACCTGAGCTTTACCAGTATTTTTTAAGTTCAAATCTATTTCCTTAGTGATGTTTTTTGGTCTCTTTTCTATTAGTTATTGAGAAAGTTGTGTTAAAAATCTTCTACTGTATTTGTGGACTTATGCCTTTCTCCTCTTAGCTATTAGATTTTTCCGTGTATATTTCAAGGTTATACTATTACATCATATAAATTGAGGATTATTATATTTCCTGATGAATTGTCTGTTAATATTATGAAATGCCTTTTTATTTCTACCAATATCTATTCCCTTAAAGTTTACTTTGACTACTTTTATTAAAAATTTACCAGCTCTCTTTGGTTAGTGTATGTATGTTGCAACATTTTGATATCCTTTTGCTGTCAAATTTTATGCATCCTTGTATTTAAGGTATGTCTCTTAAAAGTAGCATATAGAAGGGTGTGACAGTTTGAAGTTATTTTATGACTCCAAAAAGAAAAATATGATGTTCCCAAATTAATATATTCCTGTAGGTATGGTATCCTTTGATTGCATTAAATTCAGTTCAGGGGCCTTTGATTAGATTGCTTGATAAGATCAATTTGTGTTTTTGACTGGACTACGCCAGTGAGGCATAATTCAAGTTGAGTGTCTGCCATCTTGCTGGGTCTGATATAAGCAGAGACTGAAAGAGACATGCCTGAAAAGGAAACTGCTATATTTGATTCTGCAATGTGAGAAAAAGGACTCCAGTTTTGCCCACAGCTGAGCTGCAAGGAGAGTAGCCCCTGAGAGGCTCAAAGAGCTGGGGCCCAGGGAGAAATGAACCATATGCCTAATTGCTTGCAGTTGAACTTGGGGGAAAAAATGGAGTGGTAGAGACTGATAGAGGAGGCCCGGAAAGAGACAAGCCTTATGCCTGGTTGCTCACAGCCCAGCTCTGGGAGACAGTAGATTCTGGACAGGAAGGCAGAGACCTTGATAGAGGTCAGTGGCCATAGTGCTTTGCCATGTGGCAGGTGACCCAAGAAAGCATCTCTGATGGTACCTTGATTGGGACATATCATGGCCTCAGAACAGTAAGTTTTTACCTCAAATAAATCCCCTTATTAAAAACTCACCCATTTCTGGTACTTTGCATTTACAGCCCTATGACAAACTAAGACAATTGGGTATTATTTTATAATGCAGTATAGCAATATTTGTTTTATAAATGTAGTATTTCATCTATTTATAGTTAGCATAATTACTAATATAGATGGGCCTTTATCTACCATCATATTATTTTCCCCATCTGCTTTTTAAATTCTTTTTTTGTTATTTGTTTCTGTTTCTCCTTCCTTGCCTTTTTCGGAGTAATCAATCTGGTTTATTATTTCATCTTCCCCTTTATTTCCTTTTTATTTATATATTCTTTTATTCACATTTTATTAGTTAACTTGGTATTAAAATTTACATTCCAGATTTATTAGAGTCAGTCTTAAGTTTAAACTTTTTACACTTTTTAGAAAATACAAGAACTTAAAATGCTTTAACTTCATTTATCATTCTTTGTTTTGAACTCTTATCATGTATTTAATTCTATGTATATTTTAAACTCCATGATAAATTATTATTGCTTTGCAGTTGATATTTAGAAAATTTATCCACAATTGTTCTTCTCTTTGCTCTTTAACTCATTCCTGCAGTATATCAGTTCAATATGGATAGCATTCCAACATTTTATGAAAACATTCAAATATATAGCAAGTTGAAAAATTTTTACAGTGATTAATCATATACCTGTCACATAGATTTTACAATAAACATTTTACTGCACTCATTTCAGCTCCATCTCACCCTCCATCTACTCATCAATTCATTTTATTTTCTAATTGGTGTCTTAGTAAGTTGCAGACTTCATTACACTTCCTGCTAAATACCACAGAATTCACATCATGAACTAGGGCTTAGCATTTGATCAGTTATTTTATTCTGAGGTAGAATTTATATAAAAATGCACAAATCTTAAGTGTACCATTGAATGAGGTTTGGTGGTTGAGTAGTGGTATTTCTTTGACTTTAATTTACATTTCATTGATATGATATTGGCTACTTTTTCAAATGCCAATTGGTCATTTTGTAAAATATCTGTTCAAATCTTTGTCACTTGTTTTTTTTTTTTGAGGCATCCAGAGCCAGGGAATGAACTGGGGCCTGGTATGAGGGAAGTCGGTGCTCAATCGCTGAGCCACATCAGCTTCCTGGGTTGGTTTTTTCATTTGTTTTGCTTGTTCATTTTTGTTTTTTCACAAAGCACCAGGATCTGAATCTCAGACCTCCCATGTGGGAGGCAGGAGCTCAACCACTTGAGCCACATTCGGCTCCCCTTTAATACATTTTTTAATCCTCCGCCCCCCCTTGCGGCTTTTTGCATGCTTTCTGCTCTCTGTGTCCATTTGCTGTGCATTCTTCTGTGTTTGTATTTATTTTTTAATTTCCCTTCCCTCCCTTGAAGCTTGTTTGCTGTCTGCTCTCTGTGTCCATCGCTGCACTCTTCTGTGTTTTTTGCTTATCTCCCTTTTTTTGTTGTGTCACCTTGCTGAGTCAGCTCTCCACGGCATGTGGGCGAGCCTGCCTTCACAAGAGGCCGTGGGATGCGAACCCAGGGCCTCCCATATGGTAGGTGGGAGCCCAACTGATTGAGCCACAGCCACTTCCTACTTTAATACATTTTTAAATGGGCTATTTATATTTTTGAATTGTCAAAATTACTTTCATCCCTGTATACCAGTCCTTTGTCAGATATACATGCTTGAAATATTTTTCCCAATCTGTGGGGTTTTTTTTACTGATTCTCTTACGTTTTTAATTTTGTTGAAGTCTAAGTTATCATATTTTTCCTTTATGGTTATTGTTTTCTGTATCCTTCTAAGAAACCTATGCCTACTCCCTAAATCTCATAGATAATCTCTTATATTTTTCCTAGAAATTTTATATTTTAAGCTTTGATTTGTAGATTTATGATCTATGCCAAATTAATTTTGGGGTTTATAATAGGTATGATATGTTTTAGGGTCATTTTTTTTTCCCATGTGGATATCTAGTTGTTGCAACACCATTGATGTCCAAGTGTTAAACAAATCTAGCATTCCTTGGATAAATTCAATTGCTCATTATATATATATATGATCATTTTAATATATTACTGGATTTAATTTGCGAATATATTTTTACGTCTATGTTCATAAGAGGTATTGGTTTCTAATCTCCCCTTCTCCCTCCCCTCCACTTTCCTTTCCTCCCTTTCTTTCTTTCCTGAATTGGCCTTCACTGTTTTTGGTATTAGGGTTATGTTGACCTGATACTTTAGGAATGTTTTCTCCTCTTCATTTACTGGAAGAAGTTGGAAAAGATTGGTTTGGTATCTTAGAATCACTGGACCTAGAAATTTCTTTTGTAGGAAAGTTTAGATAACAAAAATTCCTTAAGAGATATATGATTACTCAGATTGTCCACTTCATCTGTCAATTTTAATAAGTCAATTTGCAATGAATTTATCAAGTCATCTAAGTTGTCAAATTTGTTCTTATAAAGGTGTTCAAAATATTTAATATTTTAATGTCTTTGGAATCTCTAATAACTGCTCTTTCATTTCTGAAATTCGTAATTGCTTCTATATTTTTTTTATCAGATTAGCTATGGGTTTATGAACCTGTCATCTTTTCAAAAAGCCAACTTTAATATTTCACTCTTTTCTTTTCTGTTTTCCACTTTTAAAATTCCTGCTATTGTCTTTATGTCATTTACTCTTTTTACTCTGAAAATTTTCTTTTCTGTTCATATTCATGCTCCTTAAAATGGAATGTTATGTCATTAATTTAGACCTTTCTTATTTCTTGATAGAGGCATTTAATGCTATAAATATCTCTAAGAACTTTTAACTGCTTCCTTATTTTGATATAGCTTATCAATCAAAATATTGATTGATAAGATTTTTATATTTAACACAGTCATTCACTTCAAAATATTTTAGCTATTCCCTTATGATTTCTTATTTGATCCAGTGATTAGTAGGGAATATAGTGCTTAAATTTTCAATATTTGTCATTTCCCTAGATATATTAAATGCTATGAATTTCTAATTTAATTGCATTTTCATAAAAGTATGTGGTCTGTATTGACAAATGTACCAATTTGTTACCTTAAATTTTGTAGGATATTTTGGCTGAGAATAAAATTTTAGCAGGTTTATATCTTTCATAATTTAATATTCCAGTCCACTGTTTCTATTAAAATGACAGCTAGAGGTCATATTTTTTCACTTTTGAAGGTCATATGCCTTTTTTCTCTGACTGCTTTTAATAGTTCTTTGTCTTTAGTTGCGACGGCTTGCTCGGTTGGTAGAGGTGGGGTCTGGCTGCGGACGAGGGGTCGATCCAGCTTTGGACGAGGGGTCGGTCCCGCTTGGGACGAGGGGTCGGTCCCACTTGGGACGAGGGGTCGGTCCGGCACCAGACGAGGGGTCGGTCTCACAGGGGTTGCGAGGTTCAGCTGACGGGGTCGCCCGGCAAAGCCAGCGACGAAGGGGTCGCCCGGAGAAGCAGGCGACGAACTGGGGACAAGGGAGGCCAGGCCCTTGTCGGGGGCTCTCAGGACTGGAGGGTGCACGGCAGAAAAACTACCGCGGAAACAAGGTAAACACCCAAGTCCACTTTATTGAGGGAAAGGCAACAGTTTTATAGGGGCTGGGGAAGGCTGATTGGTCGAAGCCACGTCCTGTTCTGATTGGTTGCCGGAGAAAGGTCAGTGGGTGGTACTGGACGGGGGAGGGGTGGTGATTAGGGATTGGCTGTTGCTGTTGCTGGGGGAAGTGGCAGGGTTTAGGGATTGGTGGCTGCTGTTGCTGGGGTGGAGGGCAGACTTGAGTTTTCCGCCCACGCCTGGCTGTTGCTGCTGTCGGGGGGAGGGGAAAAGGGCAGACTGGATTTTTCTGCCCTGCGCCTGTGCAGGGAGAAAGAAGAAGAAGGGTGCCGCCCCACAGGCATAGTGTGGCGCCATCCGGGAGGAGGGGCAGCCGCGGAAGCATGGCTGCCGAGAAGGGGAGACCCGAGGGCACTCTGTGCCCATGCCGAGCTCCCTTCAGGGGTGGCGGTGAGTCCGACCAGCCACCCTATTATGGGGGCAGCGGCTTGGCCTGCCACGGCTGCTCCCCCGCCAGGCCAGCAAACCACACTTCAGCCCGAGGAGTGACCGCATTTAGTGTTCAGCAATTTTCCAGGTTTTGCATGGTTTTGGTTTTCTTTCCATTTAGTTTTGTTTTAAACTATTTGGTTTTAAAAATATTTCAAAAACATATTCTCTTGAGATATTGCTGTGCCGCATTCAAGAATACATCTACATATATTTTTTATATATTCTATTGGGAATACATATACATATATTTTAGATCTTTTCAATATATCCTACATCTCCATCATTATTTGTAATCTCTCATTATAATGTATATAATTTTTCTCTCTGAAATTTAATCTTTGTATCTTTTATTGTTTTATCTCTCAGTTCACTATTCTTTCCGTCTGCCTTTTCTAATATGTTGACTAATCCACTTGTTGAAGTCTTCATTTCGGTTATTGAATCTCTTCAGTTCTAGATTTTCCATTTAATTCCTGTTGGATTCCAATTCCCTAAGTGATATTGTCCATCTTTTAATCTATATATTTTAAAACTTATTTATCATAGGTATTTAACATCTTCATCTGACAATTTCAGTATTTGAATCACTTCTAGTTTTGTTTTGGTTTTAAGTTTTGGGTTTTGGTTATTTACTCTTCTTTCCTAGAATGCCAGACATCTATTATGGAACATTTTAGAGGCTATACATAATGTTATCTTCTTTCAAAGCGGATTTAATTTTATTTCTATAGACAGATAAGGAATGGGCAGATCATTTTGACTAGTCTAGCTTGACAGTTCTGTAAGACAATTAATTCTGGTTTATTCTTACCCTTAGATTATAACCTGCTCTATCAAACCCTTTGGTATTACTTTTGAAGCTTTCTCATTTGCCCTTTGTTAAACTCCAATTTTTAAATCTCTAGTACCATGCTAAAATATCTACTGTTTCATAATATATTAGCAACTAATTTTAAATTAGTTTCTTGGCATCTGACCCTGAGTATGTGCAGTTTAGGTGTTCACAAATTCCTCAGAGAAAAATTATGCAAAGGATATCTGCTTTATCTCTCTACAGCGACTAGGACTTTGGGTCCTACGTCATGACTGTCATTCTAGACGAAGTACAGTTTTTGCACTGTAGAACAGTTAAACTGCCTTAAGCACTTAACTGTAGTGTTTTCTTCCACGTTAATGGTTTATGGCCCAAAAGTCAACAAATTTCTCAAAGGAAAAAGTAATGTCAAAACTCATTTCAGTGCATTTCATTTTTTCCATGACCTTGTCTTTCCAAGCCCTACCTGTTTTAATTGCTCTTTAATGTATTCAAACAGCATTTTATTTTTTGTTTTGTATTTTTCTTAGATATTCTAATTGTTTTTGTCAGATGGTTAGTCTGCTGCAAGCTACTCCATTATAGTAGTTGCAGAGGAAATCCTCCATCTATTTGGTTTTTACCCAGGAACAGTTTAAATCAGGGACCTGAGACAAAATCATATTCAGCTACACACTTTCAGGAAAGCTTCTATAAATGATAGGCTACAAAATAAAGAAGGCATAGTATGCAGAGCAATAGTTCCAAAGATGCTTATATCTGAATTCCTGAAACCTAGGAATATTTTACCTTACATGAAAAAAGGGTCTTTGTAGATGTGATTTAGGTTAAGGACTTTGAGATAGGAAGATTATCCTGGACAAATGAGCCCATTCTAATCACTTCCGTCCTTCAAATCTAATCTATTCTAACTGCAGATAAGCAAGGAGAGGGCAGTCTGAGGACTTGATATGCTGCGCTGGCTTTAATGACAGAAGAAGCAAAGAAAACCCTGACCTTTGGAATGCAAGCAGCCTCTACAAACTGGAAAGGGCAAGGAAACTGATTTTCCCCAGAACCTCCAAATAAGAGTGCAACCCTTCTGACTCCTCAATTTTAGTCCACTGAGACCAGTATCAGACTTCTGACCTATAGAACTGTTTGATAAGAAACTCGTGTTGTTTAAGATCACTATGTTTGTGGCAATTCCTTGCAGTAGCAATAGAAAACTACTAGAGGAAATGAGTAACTTTTTGGGTCCTAATTTAAATAAACCAATTGTAAAAATGAATTTGGGAGCAGAGAGGGTATAGCTCAATGGTTGAGTGCTTGCCTCACATGTATGAGGTCCTGGGTTCAATCACCAGTATCTCCTTAAAAAATGTTTTTGGAGGACAACTGAAAATATTTGTAAATTGACTGGGTATTCATGGCATTAAGCAATTAATTTAAATTTCATTAGGTGTGAAAACATCATGGTGGTTACAGGAAAAGAAATCCTTAAATTTATGTACCTCTTGTCTGTGTGTTGAGAGAGAAAAAGGTATGAAATGATATGATAACATGATATCTGGCATTTATTTTAATATACTTCAGGAAAAATGAGACCATAGATGAACATCATTGGTAAATATTGATAATTGCTGGGAGTAAATGATAAGTATATGAGATGCATTATATTATTCCCTCTACTTTTAGTATATTGAAAAATAATTATAATAAAAATATAAATAAGAGAGAAGTCCAGTTTAAACGAGTCACTAAGTAGGAGTCCTTATAGCTGTTTCTGTCTGGAAGAACTTTTCTCACCTCAAAGGAAGACAATCAAGAAAATGAAATAGAAGAAATCTCTTAATATTTATTTGATCTAGCTATTTTTTTTTTTTTGATGTTAAGAGTTCTCATGAGCTCTTGTCTATGTAAGATTTGAGATCTTACTACCTATCAGTCCATAAAAGTGTTATGGATGTTTCTATTTCCATATGTAAATGAAAATGAATAAAGTAAGAAAGAAGAAGTCAATATCAGAAAAGAGTGAGACCTTTGGAAAGTCAACCAATTCATTGATCTCTTTAAAATCCGTAAAAGTTGGAGTTCTATATATAACTCCAACTGTGATTTAATCCAGATGCCATATGTCCTCTTCTACATCTTTACTTTCTACATCTCCTTGTGGTTTTTCTGTTTGTCTCCTTCCAATCTAACTTAGATGCAGAATGTTTGCACATTTTTGGGTTCTACAAAAGGATCACATCTCAGAAAAGCATTTAGAATTCATTGCTGTTACTCACTAAAAAACAATTTAGAATTTTGTAAGGAATGCCACCACACATCTACAACTAACCATTTAAAATCTCACTGTCATTTTTGTTCCTTCAAAAGTTCCTTCTCAACCCTTCAAATACTTTTTTTCTCTTTTCCCCACTCAGTGTCCAGCCTCAATCCTCCTTCTTAAAATTATCCAGTCAAACCTAACTTCAAATTCTTCTGTAGTCAAATTTTCAATGCAAAGTTCAGCACTAGACAAATTCCTATAAACCAAACATAGGACAAACGCTTACTAACAGGGCTTCAAGTGCCCCCAGGCAGTGTAACAAATATCTTTTAGTTACCTGGCAAGACCTTTGATATCTTACCCCTACCTTAATCACCATCACTTACCCCATATAACTGGGTCATTAACATCTTTATTCAAACCATATTGATGTACCCAAGGGGAATTCTGGTAAATAAAATTGTCTTAAAATCAACAAATCAGTAAATAAACAGTTAAATTGCTTTTGGTTGCAGCAAAGACATTGCCTTTTCATGCCTCTCACATGCACACAAATAGCCATAGACATAATGTGTTTTCACTTCTTTTAATTATTTACCAGCCTGAGAGATGTTCTCATATTTTTACTTAGCTGTTGACATGGGAATATTTTATAGTCAAACACAAAGATGTCAAAGATATTATTCACTCATCCAGCAAATATTCACGGGATGTTTTGAAAAGAAACAGCCTCCTCACCAAACCCTTCCCCGAAACCCTACACTTAAGCCAAGCATTAAGATTATTCCCAGAGTTATCAGGCCATACATAATTTTTTTCCATTGTTTGGTATGACAAAAGATGTTGTAGAGGACCTAGCTTAAATTTCAGTTGGATATGCCAAACACAGATGAACCTTTAAGACATCATGTTGTGTCAAATAAGTCAGATTCAACCACAACGGGACAGATATTGTCTAATTCTACCTATACCAAATATCTAGAACCTGTTAACTCAGAGAGAGAGAAAGTAGAGTATAGGTTACAGGCAGAGATGGGGAAAATGAGGAGTTATTGCATAATGAACATAAGATTTCTGTTTGGGGTGATGGGAAAGTTCTAGTAATGGATGCTGGTGAGGATAGCCCAATATTGTAAATATGATTAATCCTACGGAATGTTATGCTTGGGAGCAATTGAGATGGGAAAGTTTATGTTGCATTTATGTTTCCACAATTAAAAAAAAAGATCAACTAAAGAGGCAATGGCAATTAAATGTAATACATGATCCCGGGACAAGGGATTTAATAATGGAGAAGAAAAGGCTCATAAGGACATTATTCAGACATATGAAAAAATAAAATATAGACTACAAGCTTTATATCAATGTTAAATTTTGTGAACTTGAGAATTGTTCTTAAGGTGGTTATATAAGTGAAAATCCTTGTTCCTAGAAAAAGTTCATGAAAGCATTATATATTCAAGGAGCATGATCTATATAACATACTCTCAAATGTACAGAGAGAAGATAACCTAGATAGATGATAAATAGATACATTTAGATCGATCGATAGAATGATATGGCAAATGAGGTAAAATGTTAATATTGGTGGAGCTAGGTATCTGGGATGAGGATAGGTTGGAATTCTCTGCATGAGTTTTTATTAGTTTTGTAACTGTTCTGTAAGTTTGAAATTATTTCAAAATAAAATGTTTACTCAAAAAATTTCAGTTGGATCTTCACCCTTATTTTCCAAGAGACAGGTCATTATAAAGATTCACTCTCCTACGCTACTTGCCTACATTTCACATGCTGTCCTGTTCTCAACTGTAATATGTAAATAAATACCAACACGTCTCAGTTTGTGACCCTGGGTCTAGAGAACCACATGAGTTCTGACCCTGCCATTTCTTACACATAAGAGGAGTCCAAATATGGTCTGTCATGACCTGAACCGAAACGTCCATGAAATGCCTACAGCAAACCCTGAAAACACATTTCTTCTAGGGCTTCCAGGTAAGGTCAAAGACTACATTTTAGCATAAAGTGTATTTGTAAGCTATTTGGTTCTGGTTTGTATGATAGCTCACATTTTTTCCCCTTTTTTTCCTTATGTTAGAGGTTGTTGCTGCCTCAGATGATAAATGAGGCATCAGAAGCACCCTAGTGTATAGAAAGCACAGGAGTCACAAGATAGAAGACGTTTCTTGGTAACCAGTTCTGACAGCAGGAAGTCACCTAACCTTTCGGGACCTCAATATCCTTGTGAGGGCATTTTTCTGTTACTCAAGAACAGTAGTTTTCAAATTTGGGGGCCTAGGAAAACTGTACTCAAGTAGAAATCTTAGTAGACAGTGCAATTTAGAAAAGTATTTAAAGTGCATCTGCTGTCTTTGAGAGTAGGGGAGGCAGAGCCCATCTTGTATGGAGCAATCCCTGAAGGAGTGTTCCAGAATTCACAGGGTTTCCCAGAGCTCTTTGGCAGGGTCCTCCCTGTCATAAAACTGTTCGTTATTGACAACAAAAGCTCTGATTCCTGCTGGAGGCCTGTGAAACTTGCTTATCTTTCCTTAGAGCATTAATCACACTAAATTTTGTAGCTTTGCCTAAAGAGGAACATCAGAAAAAGCAAACAGAATTATAGTCAAGTTCGTTGTATATTATTAAATAATTCCTGATCCTTCAGAGATATTATTCCCAAAATGTAATCACTCCGGGATAGACAGTTGAATATTCTGTCAATAACACACATGTGCGTGCAAGCATGTAAGGACACATTGTCAGAGATCACTTTACAGTGGAATTTAACAAAATATGGTGTTGTTCTCGTAAACAGATAAAAAAACATTTTCAAGTGTGAAACTGTGTTGAATTATGTTGAAATTATGAACTTACATTGTCAGTTTTTTAGCAAATTAATGGAGTACAGCGGCAGATTGAATTTTGAAGTGGAAAGGTTTTATGTTCAGTATTTGGTAGAGTTCACTAAACCAGATAAATGAGATATTTTTGGCTGTATATGGAGACTAACAGACCCCTACTGTTACAGACAGAACTGCTGCTGAGCTTTGAAAATCAAATCCCTTTAGGCTGATCCAACTCTCTCTCCCTCTCTTACCTGCCATTTCTACAGAATCTGGCAAACTCACTACAAACATAAGCTCCAACAGAGGCAAATGAGGCAATCAAAATAAGAGGGTATAATATCATTGAGTATTCATAGCTCTCAAGATGGTTTTAGAGACCCTGCAAAACCTCCAGCTTCCCTGTATTGTTTGTTAGGAAATTTGGGGAAGGAGAAGTATTTATTTTAATATCAAAACCCATTGTATTCAATACCAGTCAGTGTAGTGGCTCAAGGACAAGAGATTTTGTCCTTGTAGCTAGAACGGACTATTCTTACCTTTTGAAATCATGTGGAAATTTTAATTCTGAATGAAAGGGAACTTTATTTTGGCAGCAGGGTTAATGGATGAAATGAGCCAGGCCATTTCAGTCATTATCTATTACTGATTTAAGAGTCCTAAGAAAGTATTAATGTATTATAGACAAATACATGCTCTCCAGAAAACATCAGGGAGAATGATGGAGACTTTTCTAACTTGCTTACTCAAGTCCTTACAAGGTACCATTTTAAGTTTCATCTAGTCTTGGAATTGGCAAGTCTTCAGGTAAGCTTGACGGTGAGCTCTAGAATGAACTGAACTGTTCTACATAAGAAAATTTAAAATTAATAGTTTAGCACTTCAAAAGTGTTGGTTGCAAAAAAGAGCATTCAATTTCAAGTTGATTATGTTTCTGTAAGAAAGTAAACCTCTTTTCATCAACCCCGGCACTAAATAAAACCTGCCACACAGACAAACAGCCATGGATTTTTTATTCTATTTTATTTTTAGAAAAGCGGCTAATATCCGCTTTTGGCTCAGTTCAAGCTCGAGAGAAAGGAACAACCACAACAAGACAAAGAGAAGGCAAGAATTTGGTGAACACAGGAAATTGCCCCAGTCATAATCCAACCAAAATCCAAAAGTGAGCTGAACACCTCACTTCTGCTTTCACCTTTCTGCACCCTTAACTGGAGACATGACAGAATTCTTGGGGTGGGGTGATGGGTTTTCAATAGGGCAGAGAATAGGAATTATGCCATACTCATCAATATCATCAGGGCTTGTAAGATCTCAAGATAACTTTGTATCGTTCACTTCTAATTTACAACTATACTCTAAAAGGTATCACAGGATATGAGGAAGATTTAACACATGTCTAGAGTCATGAGAGGAGGTTCTATCTCCAAGTTTATCCTTCACTATTTGACAAATGTTATTGAACAGCTACCATGCATAAGATGCAGTGTTAGATGCTAGAATGGATTAAAAGGAAACATTTTGGTAATGGATAGTGGTGATGGTGGCATATATTATGAATGTAATTAACACCACTGAATTGTATAATTGAAAGTACATAAAACAGGAAAATTTTAGTTTGTATATATGTTACCAGAATAAAAATTAAAAAAAGAGAACTGTACAACACAAAGTGTGAACTCTGACATAAACTATGGACTGTAGTTAAGAGTATAATTGTAATAACACTGTTTCATCAATTAAAACAAAAGATCACATTAATGCAAAATGTTAATAGCAGGGAAAACTGTGAGAGGGATGACTGTGTATGGGAACTCTACACTACCTGCATGATTTTTTTGTAAACATATAACTGCTCTAATAACAATTGTTTAAAAACTAATTGAAGTGTAAAAAAAACAAAACAAAACAAAAAACAAGCAAGTCAGTTAGTCCTCCAGCTTTTAAGGTACCCAGAGCCCAATAAGGGGGATGGCAAATACTAACGTAACCATAAAACATGTAAGATGTGATAAGATTCATGTTTAAATGCATTTGCATGTACATATTCATATACACACATGTGTGTATATTTTTTAAAAATTTATATAAATTTATATAAATATTATATATTATATATATATATTATATATATTAGAGAAGTTGTTGTGTACTTACAAAACAATCAAGCCCAATGTGCAGCATTCCCATACAACACCCTTCCACTGTTGTGGAACATTTGTTACAGATTATGAGAGAACATGAAAAGAGCAGCAAAAGATGGAAAATCAGTCCCTATCATTTAGGAGGCAGAAGGGAGTGACCAGTATAGCCTTGATTATAAATTATTTTGGAGAATAGCTTTAAAGGTTGGTACATTTAAAAATTATTACAATCGGCATATGAAATGTGAAATTCACATTTGTACAGATATCATGCTTGCCATTGAGGCACATGAGTCAAATGCATACAACCAGGTAATCCATATCCATTTCAAAATATAGTGCCTTTCATCACCCCAAAAAGTTCCCTTGTGGGAACTGTTCAAGTAAAAGTTGTTTTGATTTCTGTGGCTACAATTTGAACAGACAGACAGGAGGGGAAGCACTAGGAGCAAGTATGTGACATGTCCAGAAACAGCAAGAGTTCTTGCAAGGAGCATGTACAGTAAAGTAGTGTGAGAAATATTAGTAAAAGTAAGTGAGGGTCCTAAATAAATACTTCTTAGGAGGAAAGTTTGTATTTTATTCAGAAGAAATGAAAACTCATTTAATAAGAATGTAATTTAGTAAAATTGTCCTGGTCAGCTGGGAAGTCAAATTATTGAAGGGAACACAGGGGTGGACATATGCATATTACATTAATAATTGCATCCAGTAAGTATGGGGCAGCATAAAATTCCCTCTTCACCCAAGCCTAGCACACTTGTACTGGACCTAAACATCTATTTATTTGTCTTTGGTTTAAATATATATTTTTCTTTCTTATCATTTCCTGTTCCTTCTTAACAATATGCATTTACAAGAAAGAGTCTTCATAGTAAATAATGCTTCTGTATAGCTGCCTTAAATCAGTTAGTAAATACATACAGTGAAATTTTTCAAGATTTGTGCAACTCCTGTGTGAGCCCTTTGCCCTACTTTTTTCTCCCTGCCTAAAATATAGACATGAATCTGAGGGTGGAGCAACAGAGGCAAAATGGGAGACAAAAATTAAAAGTAATTGGGATCCCTGTATGTTTCTGGAAGTGCCATGTCAGCCAAGGGTTGTCTATCTCAGACTTCTTCAATGTGGAATAAATCACCTTTCATATCTTTGAGTGTTTGAGATTGACTGTGGCTTGCAGTGGAGTGAACTTTGAAGTAGTACATAATGCAGCCAATGCTCCCTTCCCCTTAGAGCTTTATATAACAAGGCTGGAGCTGAGAACTGAGGATAAAAATCTGGGAATGGGATTAGTAAAGTAACTGAGAATCAATGACTCTTTTCTTGCATGGTGAAAGGTATATAACTTTGTTGGTTGCTGTCAGCACTTTTCTTCTTGGTATATCCTGTTCTCCTTTTCAAAGCCTTTCATTTGCCCCTGCTTCTGTCCTTGGTACTCTCTCTAGAGGGAATAGAAGAACGTGCCTCTCACTCTGAATAACTGCACACAGAAGCACCATTTGCCTAAAAGCATGAACTCATTGTCCCAAGATAATACCCAGGCACCTCTCATCTCTTTCTGTAGGATTATTGTCAAGCCATCCAGACCACTCCCTACTTAAGGTGGAAGTAGCAATTCTCGTATTTCTTTTTTTTTAATATTCAAGACCTCACCTTAACTCAAAGTCCATTCCAATAGGTCTTAAAATTCGTCTAATCAATTTTTAAATTAAGACTTTAATGTGCCCAAACAAGCAGATAATCACAAAGGTCATATATGCATAAATACAAATGGACACTCATCCTCAAACAAATGTACATATATCTGTTTCAGGGATAGATTTTCATGACTACCCTGTATTATTTTATACACAAATTTATGTTATCCTAAATAACTGGTAATACACTTGGATTCCATGACCCTACTTCTTAAGATTTTTAAATTCATTTACCCATTTTCTTACACATAATCTTTCTTTCACATTTACCCAATTTCTTACACATAATCACTTTTTCAAGTACAAAAATAAAACTCCTTGGAATATACTTGTAATTGCTTTAAGCCTATCAATTAATTAGGAAAACTGGACATTATTATAGTATTAAATCCTTCCTTCCAGAAACAGGTGTGTTTCTTTTTATAATATCTTGTATATAGTCTATAGATTTTTTAAATTATTCATTTTGAGATAACTGTAGATTTACTTTCAATTGCAAGAAATAATACAGAAAAAATCTGTGTACCTTTACCCAGTTTCCCCAATGGCAAATTTTAGAGAACTGCAGTGATAAATCAGGATATTGACATCGCATTCAAAATATAGAGCATTTTTACCACAAGGGCCTCTGAAGATTCAGCTAGGTTATTGTACATATCAATAGTTCATTCCTTTTTATTGCTAAGTAGTTAATATTCCATGATATGGATATACCAGTTTATTTCACCATTTACTATTTGCAAGACATTTTCAGCTGTTTCCAGTTTTTGGCTATTGTGAGTAAAGCTACTATAAACATCCCTGTTCAGGTTTTCATATGAATGTTTTCATTTCCTGCGATAAATGCACAGGCTTGCAACTGCATGTTTAGATTTTTAAGAAACGGGAAAACTGTTTTCAATAGTGGTCATACCATTTTTACATTCTCAGTAATAATGCATGAATGATCTAGTTTTGCCATATTCTTGCCAGCATTTGATGTCACTATTTTTTACAATCACTTTGATAGGTATGTAGAGACATCCCATTGTGATTTCAATTTGCCTTTCTATATGGCTAGTGAAGTTGAAAATGTTTCATTAGCTGTGTTTATATTCTCTTCAGTAAATCTCTTCATCTCTTTTGCTCATTTTTAATTGGACTGTTTGTTTTCACTGTTGTGTTTTGAGAGTTCTTTATACATTCCAGGTACAAGTCCTTTGCTGTCTACATGGTTTGCAAATATTTTCTCCCTGTCACTTGTGTTGTCATCTTCTTAACAGGGAGAACATTGAGAAAAAGTTCTTGATTTTGATGAAGTCCAAGTTTTAATTTTTCCTTCTATAGGTGATGCTTTTGGTATTAATTCTGAACTCTTTCCTAGACCCCAAAGATTTTCTCCTATGCCATTTTCTTAAAGTTTTATATCTTATGTTTAAGTCAGTTATTCATTTGGTTTAAAATGTTAGACTTAGATCAAGATACATTTGTTTGCCTATGGATGTTCAAATGCTCCTTCATCATTTGTTGAAAGGGGTATCTTGCTTTTACACTTTGTCAAATCAGTTGGACATTTTACGTATCTATTTCTGCATTCTCTATTCTGTTGCATTGATTCATGTATCTATCCCTGTGCCAATAACACATATTTTTTAATATTATGGCTTTATAAGTCTTGAAATTGGATAAAGTGATTACTCTATTTTTCAAAATTGTTGTATCCTACTTCCTTTGTTTTTCCATATAAAATATTAGAAAAATTATGTTTTTATTTTTAAAATTTTGGATGGAACTTTTAAAGGAATCATGTAAGCCTGTACATGAATTTGGAGAGAACTGACATCTTAACAATATTGAGTCTTTCATTCCATGAACATGGAATACCTCTCCATTTATTTAGATTTTTTTTGAATTCTTCACTTTATAGTTTTTTTGTATATAGATCCTGTACTTATTTTGTCAGATTTTATGCTTTATTTTTTTGGAAGTTATTGCATTATTTTTTATTTCAAATTCCATTTGTTTATTGTTGATACATAGGAAGACAATTGACTTTTGCATATTAACCCATATCCTGCAACCTTTCTATATTTGTTTTTTTTTTTTTTTTTTTTTTTTTTTTTTTTAAAGATTTATTTATTTTATTTAATTTCCCCCCCCTCCCCTGGTTGTCTGTTCTTGGTGTCTATTTGCTGCGTCTTGTTTCTTTGTCCGCTTCTGTTGTCGTCAGCGGCACGGGAAGTGTGGGCGGCGCCATTCCTGGGCAGGCTGCTCTTTCTTTTCACGCTGGGCGGCTCTCCTCACGGGCGCACTCCTTGCGCGTGGGGCTCCCCCACGCGGGGGACACCCTTGCGTGGCGCGGCACTCCTTGCGCGCATCAGCACTGCGCATGGCCAGCTCCACACGGGTCAAGGAGGCCCGGGGTTTGAACCGCGGACCTCCCATATGGTAGACGGACGCCCTAACCACTGGGCCAAAGTCCGTTTCCCTATATTTGTTTTTTAATCCAGGGTTTTTCTGGTTGATTCTTAGAGATTTCTTACATTGATAATCATGACATGAGTGAATAAAGAGGTATATTCCTTCATTTCCAACATGTAAAACTTTTATTTTGCTTAATTTGTAGCACTAGCCAAAAAGTCTTGATTTGTAGCACTAGCTAAAATGATGTTGAATGGCAGTGGTGATAAAGGAAATCCTTAACTTGTCCCAATATAAGGATAAACCATCCAATTCTTACCAAAAAGTATATTATCTATAGGGTATTTGTAGATCTTTATCAAGTTGGGGAATTTCCTTTGTTCCTATTTTTTGAGAGGTATTTTTTAAGATCATGAATAGTTATTTAATTATGTTAAATTCTTTTTCTGCATTGATCAAATGCTTTTTTTTAATCTAAGCCTGTAATGTGGTGAATTATATTAAGAGCTTTTCAAGTAATAACAAGCCTTACAATCCTAGAATAAATACCACTTGATTTAGGTTTAAATTCTTCTAAAATATAGTTGAATTATATTTGCTAATATTATGCTAAGGGTTTTTATGTCTATGTATTTAAGGGATGTTGACCTGCAGTTGTCTTCACTGTCTCTGTTTTTAGTATCAGGGTCATACTAGCTTTATGAAATGAACTTACATATATTCTCTTCTATTTCCTGTGGGAGACTGTGTAGAATTGATGCCAAATATTCTTTAAACATTTGGTAAGAGTTTCCATTGAAAACATCTGGCCTGGATACTTCTTTTCTGGAAACTTTAAATTACAAATTACATTTCCTTAATATTTAATTCAAATTAGCAATTTCATATTGGATGATTAATGGTAATTTGCATTTTTTAAGGAGTTGATCCATTTCACTGTTATGAAATTTAAGTGTGGACGGTTGTCATATTCCCTTATCATTTTGATATCGGCAGAATGTGTACTTAGATACCTATCTATTTTATTTCTGATATTGATGATTCTTGTCTTTTCTTTTTCTTTGTCAGTATTGTGAGAGAATTGTCAATGTTACAGATCCTCAGAAAGAACCAGCTCCTTGTTTCACCAATTTCCTCTGCTATTTTACTATTTTCAGTTTCATTGATTTATGCTTCTATCTTTATCATTTCCTTCCTTCTCCTTGTTTTGGGTTTATTTTGCACTTCTTTTTCTAAGTTTTTGAGGTGGGAGTTTAGCTTTATTCAGTTGAGACCCTTCCTCTGAGGGACGCATTTTGTGCCTTTTTTTTGGCCCCCACTCTAGTCCATATTTTATTCCCCAATCCTGCTGATTCTGGGATGGTGACACTCACTCCACCTCTAATTGAGAGGGGTCCTCGATCCCATATGGCTGATGGATGGGACTCTCCTGCTTAAAGTTGTAGACTGTCTTGGTTCCTTGGTATGGTACTTGTCATCATCACCTCCTTGTTAGTTGTCCTGGGTAAGTCCAATGAACTGGAGAGTAGGTGTTGCAGTTCCACTGAGGCTCAGGGCCCAGCTGGCACATGGGCAGCCCAGAGTTTCAAGTCTTTTAGATGTACACTCCCTAACCCCAGTGCCAATATAGGTTTAAATAAAAGAGACAAAAGAGGAATATATAGAGAAGTCATATCTGAGTTCAACTCTGTTACACTCAGCAGCACAAACTCCAAAGTAGGGCCCGCTGGCAAGGCACTAAACTTTGGAGCTATCTACCATGACTATAGGACCTGAGTGTCTCCAGATCCCTCAAGAACCCCACTATTTGGGGGTAGTATTTACTTTGGCTATCTATTAGATCCTGCTGAGATGTGCATAAGCATTACCTCTCTAATAACCTCCTGACTCACTTTGAAGACTCCTAGGCATATAAACTCATTTGTCTTTACCATTTCCCCCTTTTATTCAAGGTCTTTTACCAGTTGCATCACCAGCCAGTGCTTGGTAATAATCCCTTGGTGCCAGTGATGCTCATCCCCAGGAGTCATGTCCCGTGCTGGGAGGAAAGTAATGAATTTATGTGCTGCATTTGGATTAGAGAGAGGCCACATTTGAGCAACATGGAGGCTCTTAGGAGGTAACTCTTAGGCAACCTACAACACTAGGCTAAGTCGCAATTGCAAAAGCAAAGGCTCATAAATATATTGTCAATATCAAGGGCCCATCCATGGACCATCCTTCACTAGTCATTGCCCCCATACTTGGGGGATTGTTGCTATTCCATTAGAGAATGTGGTAGAGCTTCCCAGGATGGGAATTCAATATTCTTTCAGTTGTTGTGTGAATCTCTAGGAATTTGTCCATGACCTCTAAATTATCCTTTTTGTTGGCATATAATTTTTCAAAGTATCTTCTTAAGATACTCTATTTCTATGGGATCAGTGGTGGTATCCTCTTCCTCATTTCTTATTTTTTGTACTTGCATCTTCTTTTTTTCTTTATTAGTCTAGCTAAGGGTTTTCAATTTTATTGATCTTCTCAAAGAAGCAGATTTTCATTTTAATTTTCTAGTGCTTTCTTATTTTCTATTTCATTTAATTCTTCTCTTATCTTTGTTATTTCCTTCATTCTACTTCCTTTGGAGTTAGTTTGTTGTTCTTTTTCTAATTCTTCTGGTGTGCAGTTAGGTCTTTGATTTTATCACTTTCTTCTTTTTTGATATATGCATTTCTGGCTATGAATTTCCCTCTCAGTTTTGATATGTTGTGTTGTTATTTTAATAACATTTTGTGCCATTTAACACAATTATATCTATTATCTTCTATCTTTTATCAAGGCAGTTACTAATTTCTTTTGAAATTTCCTCCTTGACCCACTATTTGTCTAAGAGTGTGTTATTTAACTCCCATATCTTTGTACCTAATCTGGTTCTCTGGCGCTTACTGATTAACAGCTTTATTCCATTATGGTCAAAAGATTATTTTGTGTAATTTCAATGTGAGATTGCTGAGAATTTTTCTGTGGCCTAACATGTCATCTATCTTGGAGAATGATTTCTGTGTGCACTTGAGAAGAAAGTATATCCCACTGTATTTGGGTGTAGTGTTTTGTATATCTATTAATTCCAGATGCCCTAAGTATTATTCAAAGTCTTTGTTTCATTATTTTTCCCTGTCAAGATGTTCTGTCTAATGGTGATAATGGTGTATTAAAGTCCTCCACTATAATTGTAGAGGCATCTATTTCTCCACTTAGCTTTTCCAGTGTTCACTTCATCTATATTGAGGTGCCCTGGTTAGATGCATAAATGTTTGATTCCTCTTTCTTCTTGAATGATTACCCCTTTTCCTAATATATAGTGTCTGTCTTTGTCTCTTACAATAGTTTTGCATTTAAAATCTATTTTATCTGGTATTAGTATAGCCACTCCTGCCCTTTTCTGGTTATTGTTTACTTATAAGATTCTTTTCCAGCCATTCCCTTTCAACCTACTTGAATCCCTGTATCTAAGGTGAGTTTCTTGTAGATAGCATACAGATGGGTCATATTTCTGTATCCATTCTGCAAATCTGTGTCCCTTGACTGATGAGTTCAATCTATTAACATTCAGTGTAATAAGGCTCAAGGAATTACTTATGTTAGCCATATTTTCTTTGGGTTTATGTATGTCATATGCTGTTTTTATTTCTTTTTGATTTTTTAGTTGTTCTTACACTCTCCTACAACTCTCCTACTCTCCTGCTTTTTCCTTTCTACCTGCTGCACTCCCTCTGGTATTTCTTGAAGGACAGGTTTCTTATTGGCATACGCTCTAAATTTTCATTTATCTGTGAATATTTTGAACTCCCCCTCATTTTTTAATGCCAGGTTTGCTGTATAGAGTATTCTTGGCTTGAAATTTTTTCTTTCAGTACCTTAATTCTATCATACCACTGCTTTCTTGCCTCTATGGTTTCAGATGAGATATCAGCACTTAATCTTATTGAGTTTCCCATGTATATGTTGGTTTTCTTGCTTCCTTCAGTTATTTTCTCTTTGTCTTGAGTGTTAGTTTGATCAGCTACGTCTTAGAGTAGGCCTGTTGGGATTTATACTCTTTGGGGTGCTTCCTGGAAATGCCATCCATCTCCCTCAATAGGGTTGGGAAGTTTTCAGCCATTATTTTCTCCAACACTAGTTCTGTCCTCTTTCCCTTCTCTTTTCTTTCTGGGATGCCTATAATGTGTATGTTTGTGTGTTTCATGTTAACATTCAAATCCCTAAGTCACTGATGGATTTTTCTATTTTTTTATCTATCTTTTCTACTATCCATTTGATTTCAGATGTACTGTATTCCACATCACTAATTCTTTCCTCTGCCTATTCAAATCTGCTGTTATGTGCTTCCAGTGTATCTTGAGTTCTTGGATTGTGCCATTCATTACAATCATATCTATTACTGCTTTATGTATGTTTATAGTATCTTTAGTATGTTCTCCCAGTTTCTTCTTAATATCCCTAATCTCTTCCTTTACTTCATTAAGTTGGTCCATGATATTTGTTTGGACAGCTTTGATTAGCTGTGAAATGTTCTGCATCTCTTCCTGGTTTTTAGTTTGTTCATTGTACTGTGCCATGTCTTCCTGTTTCTTGGAATGGTTTGTCATCTTTTGTTGTTATCTGGTAATTTTTTTTTTCTATCTTGATGGGTTTATTCAGTTGATTAGCTTCTCTCTCTAGAGTTTTATTTAGTGGCTGTTTTTGTGTGTGTATTAAGTTTTTTCTTTGACACTTTGTTCTTCTTATTCTATTTCCTTACTGTTGTCTATGTTTCCTTGAAGGAAAAAGATTAGGGCCAGAGAAAGTGAAAGAGGTAAGAAAAGAAATGGGTAATAGCAATAATAATAGTAAAAGTTAGAATAGGTACCATATAAGACCTAGGAAAATGAATATTTAACTCATATAAGCAGTGTAGAGTAATAGGAATAAAGAAGTGGAGTACCTACAAGGAAATAGGAAACTGAATAGAGAAAAATACATAGAATGAATTAAAAGGCCAGAATGATGATGTCAGAGGAAAGGAGAAACAAAAGGGCAAAAAGAAAAAATAAAAGAAAATAGAATCGATGAGAGAAATAAAAACCAGAAAAATTGAGGACTAAACAAAGAGGTGGAATGTAAGAACAACAGAAATTGAAAGATAGAAAGATGAAGGAAGGAAAAGAGTGATGGCAGACAAAATTGGTATACACAGAAAAGGGGAAATCAAGGAAGAGGAATCACAGCAAACAAGAAACAAAGCAGCAGCACCTAATTTGTAAAAAGGGGGTGGGGGAGAAAGAGGAAAGAAAAACAAGAAAACAACAAAAAAGAAAAAACCCATAAGCAAGCAGTCAAACAAAAAGTAAGAAAAAACTGCCTTCCCTCTTAGGCCCCTGTGGAGCTTCTCAGGATGCCAGTGCTCATCAATCAATTACCCTACAGCCTTCCCACTGCAGATTTTGAAGTAGATTTTAGTGAATAAACTAAGTTAAATTTTTTTAAGTAACATTTTTAGGAAAAATAAGAGACCCAAGAGAAGCTAATACAAAAACAATATCTATCTTTTCCCTGTCCCAAAATATCAGCTGGATGTTTGATATCCTGGTGGATCACTACTCCAAGAGGAGCCAGGAGCTGAACTAGGGACCTTGTATATTCAAGGCAGAATCTCCTCCACTGAGCTAAGCTTTCTCATTGGGCCAGTTAGCTCTTCAGAAAGCTATCCAGTCATTTTCCCTCAGGCAGGTTTGACTCTTTGCAGTTGGATTGATTCCTTCGGAATAGGTATCTATCCCTGCCCCCTTTCTATGCTTATTGCTTTCTCTCCCAGTGCAGCAGAGGGCAATAGCCTTTGTGAGGGGATCCCTCCTCACCTCTCCTGATGAGGTTGAGTTCCCTTTTGAAATTCAAACAGGACCCTGGTGACTGAACTCTCACAGAAAAAAATGACTCTTAACCCTTTCTTAGACCTACCCTTCCTCCCAGGGAACCCCAAATAGACTCTTGGAAGTTTATTAAGTGCTTCCTACTGCCTGCCTCCATTAGGGGAGTTGAAATTTTGATAGTTTTCAGCACAGGACTAGTCAATTGCCTGCCTCCACCCTCTCCTAAGCCAAGTTTCTCTATCCCAGGGTGGTTAGGTAAATCATGCTGCCTCAGCAGATTCACCTCTCCTCTCTTCCTAGTGACACCTCAAACCAGCTGGTATGCTCCTCAAAACTCAAAGGGGGTTCAGGCAACCAAACCTATGGAAAGGAAACCCGTATCCACACTTACTCAGAGAATGCTCTCTCCTGCTGGGTGGCTGGGGAGTCAGGGCTCACAGTGGCTTTTCACCTTAAGGGAGGACTTAGCCGTCCCACTTTCCAACCTCTGGGGCAAGAAACTCAGGGTTTTACCTTGAAAAATTTATCTCTTTGTCCAGCTCTCTCCAGATGGATGTCCTGAAGCCTCCTGCTCTGTGGGTCCCCAAAACAGCACACTCGGGCATGATCTTTTCCCCTCTCAGCCATTTATTTGCAAGAGAGATGGTAGGTACACACTTAAACCAACACCATCTTGCCACCTTCCTGCACTTAGTGCTTTTAGTTATACACCAAATACTGATACACTATATTTTCATTTTTATTCATTTAATAGATTATTTTCCTTGAGACATCCTCTTTGACCTATGGATTGTTTAGAAACGTGTTTAGTTTCCAAGTGTTTGGGCATTTTCCTATCTTTCTATATTGATTTCTAGCTTGATTTCATTTCTGTAAAAGTGTATACTCTGTATGATTCTACTCCTTTTAAATTTCTTGAGGTTTGTTTTATGGCCAGGATATTGCTTATGTGGAAAATATTCTGTGGGCATATTGGTTGATGCTGTTACTGAGCTTTTCTATATCCTTGTTGCTTTTCTGTCTAGTTGTTCTATCATTTGTTGAAAAGGAGTACAGAAGTCTTTAAATATAATTGTGGATTTGTCTATTCTACAGTTCTATCACATTGTACAATATGTATTCTGCAGCTCTGTGGTTTGGTACACACACATTTACGATAACTGAGATCTTGGTGGATTGAGGTATATAATGTCTCTCTCTGTCTCTGGCAATTTTCTTTTCTCTGAAGTCTAGTTTATCTGATAGTAACAGAGCCACTCCTCCTTTCTTTTGTTAATGTTTGCATGATATATCTTTTTCTATCCTTCTACTTTTAACCTGAATATTTCATATTTTAAATGGGATTCTTGTAGACAACATACAGTGGAATGACTTGTCTAATCCACTCTGTCAATCTGTCTTTCACTGGTATATTTAGAGCACTTGCATTTGATAGAATTATTGTCATATTAGGGCATAGATCTGCCATTTTATATTTTGTTCCATTAGTTCTGTTTATAACTTCTATATTTTTTATTCATTCTTGTGGATTACTCAAGTATTTCTTAGAAATCCATTTTGATTTATCTATGTAAATGTATGTCATTGTATGGTTATTTTTAGAGTTGCTCTAGGTATTTCATATTCAAACTTACAAGAGCCTACTAGTATAGTCACTTTATCAGTTTAAGTGATGTTTAGAAACCTTACCTCCCATACATCCCTTTACCCCCCCATGTATAATTGCCATATATTTACCCTGCATACCTTTAGAACCACCTGAGAGCATGTAATAATTTTTGTTTCAAACACCAAGCATGATTTAGAAGACTCAGGTAGAGAAAGAAAGGCTATTAAATTTACTGATAAGTTTACATACTTTTTCTTTTCTTCCTTCCTGATACTCCATGATGCCTTCTTTTACCATTTCCTTTTAGTTTAGAGAACTTCCATAATTCACTCCCTCTTTTAGGGCACATTTGCTGAGGACAAAATCTCTTAGTTTTCCTCCATCTGAGAATTTATTGTTTTCCCCTTTGTCTTAACTTGTCAGGCTTCAATGACAAAAACCACACAGTGAGTTGGCTTAAGCAACAGGAATTTATTGCTCACAGTTATGAAGCTAGAAGAAGTACAAAATCATGATATCAACAAGTCTTGCTTTATCCCCAAAGACTGTGGTGCTCTGGGTCTGGTTGCTGGCAATTGTTGGGGTTCCTTGGCTTATATATCTGCTCCCTGTCACATTATGATGACCTTTCCTTGCTTCATGACTTCTGGGTTATCTTTATAAGACCTCCTATAATCTGGATTAAGATCCATTCTCTTTCAGTTGGCTCCACTTTACCTAAAAATAACATCTTCAAGATGTCCTATTTTCAATGAGCTTACACCCACAGGGTTGTAAATTATGATTTAATAATATATGTGTTAGAGGTACATAATTCAACTACAGCACCCATCATTCATGAAGGATATTTTCTCAGAATTTGGATCCTGGTTTGAGTATTCTTTTCTTTCTGCACTTGAAAATACTGTGTTATTCCTTCTTGTCACCATGGCTTCCAAAGAAATTCACTGTCATTCAAATTGTTTTTCCCCTTCTTTGTAAGGTATTGTTTCTCTATCTCAGCTTTCAAAATGTGTTAGTTTTCAGAAGGTTAAATGTAATATGTCTTGGTATGTATTTCTTTGGGTTTATCCCAGCATTCACTTACCTTCTTAATTCTGTATGTTTATTTATGTTGCCACATTTCACAAGTTTCAGCCATAATTTTTTTTAGTAATTTCTCAGCACTGCCATTTTCTTCCACTACTTCAGCCTCTGATAATGCAATGTTATAGTCCCACAATCCCTGAATCTCTGTTTTTTTATTTTCATTCTATCATTGTTCCCTGTTTTCAGATTAGGCAATTTCTATTTCTTTATATTCAAGTTCATTGATTCTTTCTTCTGTACCTTCCAGTTTGCTATTGAGCCCATCTATTGAGTTTTTTTTTCAGTTATTGTATTTTTCAGTTTTTAAATTTCCATTTGGTTCTTTTTAATAAAATTTTATTGAAGTATCTCCTGCATACATCATGCACATACATAAACAATAAGTGTATAATAAAAGTTGTGAATTTACAAAGCAAACATGTATATCATCATACAGATCTCCCTACATCACTCCACCACCAATACCTTGCATTGTTGTGAAACATTTGTTACAAATTATGAAAGAGTATCATCAAACTATTATCATAACTGTAGCCCATAACTTAATTTGGTATACTTCCCTCCAACCCACCCAATTAATATTATGTGTATATATATATATATATATATATTTTTTTATAGTTCATAGGATTACATACTCATATTTGTTGTTATTGGTCCTTCTTTATATCTTCTGTTTCTTACCTGATATTATTTCTTTGCTGAGACTATTTTTTCATTTTTGTTAAGTGTGTATTTAATCACTCTTTGAATCACTTTTAAATGGCTACTTTCAAATCTTTGTAAGATAATTCTAATGTATTTATCATCTCATTGCTGGCATCTATTAATTGTCTTTTTACCTTCAGTTTGTGTTTTTCCTTATGTTTTTCATGACTAGTGATTTTTTTTTTTTTTTTTTTTTTTTTTTACTCCTGAACATTTTGGTATTATTATAAGTCTCTGAATCTTACTTGAACATTATGTTTTAGCAAGTATTCTCTGATACTGCTACAACAGGGAAAGGGTAGGAGTTCTGCTGCATTACTGTCAAGCAGTGGTAGAAGCCCTTTTTCCCTACTCAGCAGCAGTTAACAATGAGTTAGGGGTGGATTCTTATTACTCCTGGGTAAGGATGGAAATTTCATCTTCTGTCTAGGCCTCCACTGACACCTCCCTGGCTGGAAGTTATTGGAGTATCTTATTACTGCTCTCCATGTGTCCACTATAGTCACCACACAGGGGAGTGGTCTTGTCACCACATCACAGGGATGAAAGTCCTGGGTCTGCACTAATCTTCCTCTGATGCTACTCCAGGAAGTAGGGGAGGAAAGCTCATTATTGCCTGGTGGGGGTGAAGGACTGAATTCTCTACTTTTTCTCTATAGACACTGTAGGAACGCAAGTCCTAGTTACCTTAATACTTTCAGGCAGGGTGGTTAAGTTCCCTCATTGTAGACTGGCAAACAAGGAAGTACAAATCCATAACTCAGGATGTTTTCTGGCAAAACATGGACCAATGTACCTGTCCTTTGGTGTTTGGCCATAGGAGAGAAATTATTGCCTAAAAGTTTACTATCTTACTAGGATGCCAGTTTCCTGGTTCTCTGACTAGAGCAGGGGTTCTTAACCTTTATTTTTCCAAGGACCACATGGCCACTCAGGTGAAAACCACAGACCCCTTACTATGTCCACACTATCCTGTATATCATATAATAAATATATCACACCTGCACTAACACATTCCTACAAGAATGTTTTTTTGAAATTAAATTCAAGCTCATGTACCCCGTGTTAAAAACCCCTGTATTAGAAAGAGTTCATTTTGTTTGGGGCCATTTTTCTCTGTACCTTTGGCATTTCAAGTTGTCAGACTGTTTAGCTCCATGTCTGTGGACAAAATGAAAACATAGGGAATTTACCATCATGTCATTCCTTGTGTTCCAAGGTCCCTGATTGGAATTATTTTCTCCTTTTCCAGAGTTTTCTTATGATAGTCTTAAGACTACAATCATGCATACCAAACATCCCCTTGTAAACTTACATCTCTAAGTAAAAAAAAATAGTGCAATGTTCAGGACTTTTACTTGGACTTAGAAGGAAAAATAGGAAAACATACATCTACTCTATCTTCTTACAGGTGTCAATTCTATAACTTTTTTTTCATTCTTAAAAATTTATTGAAGTATATCACTCATACATAAACATACATAAACAATAAGTGTATAGTAATCATTGTGAACTTACAAAATAATGATATATAACATCATACAGAACTCTCATAACACACCCTATCACCAATACCTTGCATTGTTGTTAGACCTTTTCAACTAATGATTAAAAAGCATTGTCAAAATATTACTACTAACCAAAGTGTTTTCCCCATCCCACCCTATTATTATTATTACCTTTATATCATTTATATATGTACATACATAAATAATAAGAGTATAGTAAAAGTTGTGAAATTACAAAGCAAACATGCATAACATCATATGGGGGTTCCATATATCAACACTCCACCAACACCTTGCATTGTTGTGAGACATTTCTAATAAATTACAAAAGAATATTGTCAAAATATTACTACTAATCATACTCCTTGCATTACATTTGCTGTGTTTTCCCCAACCTGCCTTATTATTATTTTTTAAATATATATATTTTTATGACAGAAGTTGCAAACTTATAAAACAAACATGCACAAGTGCAGAATTCCCAAACAACACCCTTCTATCAACACACCACACCGGGGGGGGTGCTTTTTTTTCAGATAAGATACTATCATCAGATTGTCACCACATCCATACTGTACATTTGGCTCACATTTTCCATACTGTACAGTACATCTTTGGCATAGATGCAAGAATATTATATTATTACTGCTAACCACAGTTCATAGGTCACTCCAGCTGTATATTTCCCATATTTCTCCACATTCCCACCACCCTTCAGTATTGATGTATATTTGCTCTAGCTCACAAAGGATACTCCTCTATCTGTCCCATCAACCACAATTCTTATCCACCACTTGGTTTACTGTGCTTTTCAGTTCCAAGATTATTTTCTAGCGTTCTGTCATTTGGTATTTACATACCTAGACTACCATTTTCAGCCACATCCCCACATATAAAATAGCTGTTAATCACTATTTGTTACCATTCACTCTATACATTTCCAAGCTTTTACAGTAAAGCTAATTAAAACTTCTACATATATTAAAATCAGTAGTCCATCTCAGTCCTCCTATCTCCTTTAAGAATCCACCATCTACCACCAAGGCTTGAAGCTATTTTCCAAAAATTTCTTCTAGAAGCTTTATGGTTCTTGCTTTTATTTTTAGGTTTTTGATCATTTTGAGTTAATTTTTGGATAAGGTGTGAGATAGGGGTCCTCTTTCCTTCTTTCAGCTATAGACAGCCAGTTCTTTCAGCACCATTTGTTGAATGAACTGTTCTCCCCAAGCTGTGTGAGTTTGACAGGCTAGTCAAAACTCACTTGACCATATATGTGAGGGTCTGTTTCTGAACCATCAGTTTGGTTCCATTGGTCTATGTATCTGTCTTTATGCCAGTATCATGCTGTTTTTACCACTATAGCTAGGTAATATGATTTAAAATCTGGAGATGTGGGTTTGCTTCTCCTTTTATGTTTCTGGCTATTCAGGACCACTTACCCTTCCAAATAAATTTGATAATTGTGCTTACATTTTTTTAAAATGCTGGTGGAATTTTTATCAGGACAGAAATGAATCTGTATATCAAATTGAGTAGAACTGACATCTAAATGGTATTTAGTCTTCCAATCCATGAACATGGAATGTTCTTCCAATTATTTAGGTCTTTTTTTAAAAAATTCTTTTAACATTGAGTTGTAGTTTTCTGAATACAAGTGCTTTATATCGGTGGTTAAGTTTATTCCTGACTATTTGAGTTTTACCTGCTATATATTTTTTTCATCACTCTTTTGACACTTTAAGTTACTTTTATTGATATAATCTTCATTTCTAGACTCTCCTCCAGGCCTCTCTCTCCTGTCTTTTCTTTTCAGGCTCTAGCACACCCTTTAGTATTTCCTGAAAATCTGGTCTCTTGCTTAGAAATTCTCTCAGTTTCATTTATCTGTGAATATTCTAATCTCACTCTCATTTTTAAAAGACAGTCTTGCTGGATATAAGATTCTTGGCTGGAAGCTTTTCTCTTGTATTATCTTAAATATATCAGACCACTGTTTTCTTGCCTCCATGGTTTCTGGTGAGAAATCAGCATTTAATCTTATTGGGTACCCCTTATATGTTATGCATTGCTTTTCTCTTGCTGCTCTCAGAATCTTTGTCTTTGGCATTTGACATTCTGATGAGTATGTGTCTCAGAGTTGGTCTATTCAGATTTTTTTTTTTTGGATGGGAGTATGTTGTGCTTCTTGGACATGGATATATACATCCTTCAATAGGGCTGGGAAATTTTCTACCATTATTTCTTCAAATATTCATTCTGCCACTTTTCCCTTCTCTTCTCCTTCTGGAACACCCATGACACATATGCTTGCACACCTTTTGCTGTCATTTACTTCCCTGAGACCTTGTTCAAATTTTTCCATTCTTTTCTTCATCTGTTCTTTTGTATGTTCACTTTCAGAGGCCATTTCTTCAAGCTCTCCAATCCTTTCTTCTGCCTCCTCAAATATATTATATGATTCCAATACTTTTAAAATTTCATTTATTGCACCTTTCAATCCCATAAGATCTGCTATTTTTCTATGTATGTTTTCAAATTCTTCTTTGTGCTCATCCAATGTCTTTTTAAAATCCTTAATCTCTTTAGCCATCTCATTGAATTTATTAAGGAGATTTGTTTGAATATCTATGATTATTTGTCTCAACTCCTTTGTCATCTGGAAGCTTATCTTGTTATTTTAATAGGAAGATATGGATCTTCCTGTTTCTTGGTGTGGATTATAATCTTTTGTTGGTGTCTTAACATCTGGTTTATTAGAGTATTTATTCTGGGTGCAGTTTTTCTCTTTAATTTAGGGCTTTTTGCCCTTTCTCCCTTGCTGGTTGTGCAGTAGGAGCCAAGGATGCAATTGGTGCTCTAAGCTGTGGAGGCTCAAGCTACCCTCATTGCCCAAGGAACCAATGAAGCTTCTCCCAACTTTCTCCTTTGCCATAGGTATGGACAGACTCAGAACTGTGTGGAATAATCCAAATCGTGCAGGCTGAGACTGTAGTTGCCCAGAGAGACTGATGAAGCTTCATGCCCTTTTCTTTCTTGCCTGGGGTGGGGATGGAGCTGCAGGTGTGGACAGCAATCTATGCAGTGCTGGTCCAAGATGACTGCAGTTTCTGTGTAGTCTTCCAATTATTCAGTCTGTGCCAGCCAAAGGTATACCTGTAGTTACCTAGATAGGCTGGTTCAGGGCCTGCCAGCCTCCTCCCTGCCAGAGGTGGTGCTGAAGCCTAGTCTAGGGCTACAGGCCAATCTGGGTGAAAGAACCTGGTTTCTACCATCACTGTGATTTTTGATCAGCCCATTTTCCCCTCATGCTGGGGGCAGAGTCAAAATGGTGGCCACCAGCCTCTTTCTGACTTGGGTAGATTCATATCCTAGCTGTTTCTTAGGTTATACCTTAGCCAGCTGAGTCTGCTAATCAGTATCCAAAATCGGTGGCCAACCATTTCCTTCCCCCATTTTTGGGAAATGGAGCTTCCTTGGTCAGCTGTAGAATAGCTCCTGGGGCAGCTTGTGCCACCAGAGTAGGATAAACACCGGCTTCTACAGTTTGGCTGATAATTTCCTGGAGAGGCTGGTGCAGGTCCCCCCAGCTTCCTTCCTACCAGAGATGGAGCTGGGTTCTAGGCTAAAGCTGCAATCTGATCTGGATTGAAAGCTGGATCCCACCACTCTGCTTCCCCTCGTGCCAGGCATGGAGTTAAGATGGCAGCTCCAGACTCTTTCTGACTTGGACAGGCTCAAACTTTGGCTATTCTTAGGATTATACTTTAGCCTGCTAAATTTACTCTTCTGTAACTGATGTTGGTGCCCAACTCTCTCTTCCTCCCCAATTTTTGGGACATGAAGCTTTCAATTCCAGCTATGGAACAGCTCTGGAAGTGGATTGTGCCTTTAATGGAGGATGGGCATCTACCTCCATGGCGTGGAGCATTCTACTTATGAATCTTCTCTGCAGATGGGCAGTCTCCTCCTTCCATTCCTCAAAGGATGTTGCAGGATGCTTTTCTGGCCTCTTGGAACCCCCAAACAGGTGCTTTAGCTAGCTCCAGAGAGCTCTGGGTGTTTACTAACTGCCCTGTAGCAGCAGTTGACTCTAGGAGCTCCTTACTCTACCACCATCTTGCAGGTTGTCAATTCTATAAATTTTTAAATAAAAATACTGCTCTTCTCTTCTAAAACATTTTTATTTTAAATATTTTTCTCTTTAAAAGTAATAGAAATTTAGTTTTTAATTCAATTTTCTGTTTAGGCAATTAATAAAGGCTACCATGTTAAAATATTTTATAAAAGAAGTTTAATGGTACAATTAGTTTTATTAATATTACGATAATTTCTCTTGGATTTCTAGTGTGGCAATTGTATTATTTGTAATTAATGACTCTTGTTTTCTCTACTTAAATATTATACCTCTTACTTTGTTTTGCCTTCATGCAAGAATTCCTTACATTAGTCTAAAATATTTCCTTTAATATATAATGTGATGTCATGTTTCAAGGTATATCAAGAAAAAATCTGGCATTAGGATAAATACTAAATGAATTATCTATTTAATATAAATGCTAAAATAAAATTTTATTGGGCCACTAAAACCGTATGGAAAACCTGACATGATTAGCAAAGGACTTAAAACAAGCCATCTATGGATATGTGCCAAAGTTAAACGAGGGAGTCAGTGATGGGATGCATATGTAAGGAATCATAACACAGGTTACATAACAGTATGAATGGCTCTAAAATGAACTTCCTTTAACTAATGATGGAACTTCTAGGCTATAAGAAGCTCAGGTACTATGAAGGCAGAGGAAGAACTTACTTCCTTTTCCTACCAAGAGGTGCTATGGTGGGAGAGAGCCATCTGGCTGGTCATGTTGTGACTCTGAGTTTCGTGGGCATAATCTTGCTGTTGATGTGTTGACCTGTTTTGCAGATCTTCTCTTTTCTAGCACCGCTGTCTTCTGCAACAAAACTTTTGATTTTCTGATATGTCAATGGCTTTCATTTGCAGCCACTAAAATCATGAATCATATCTATATTCCTAAATAAGATTAATATATTGTTTTTTTAATCTTCAGTATCTTGACCAGGTGTGGCCATTTGAGATTATTGTATGAATCTCAAAAAGAGAAAGATTATGTTTGTAAACTGATCTATTCAATTTGGTGAAATACCCTTTGATTGCATTAAGCTGACATGTCTTTGATTAAATTATCTGTTAAGATTAGGGTTTTTTGAGTCTACCAAGTTAATTAGGAGTGACTCAGGTTAAGCCTTCACCCCTTGGTGGGTCTGACATACACTGACACTCACATGGACAAACATTTACAAGAAGACACACAGAGTAGAACACTTTGTCATTTTTGATCCTGCCATGTGACAGAAAGGAGAAGGCTCAAACAGCTAAATTGCCAGGGAGAGAGGGACCATCTGCCTGATAGCTTACAGCTGACCTTGGGAAGAGATCTGAGACTGATATAAGAAGCCCTGAGAGACAAGCATAATGCCATCCTGCTGCTGAGATTGGGAAGAAACTGGGCCCATGGAGCCTGAAGAGGAAGAAGAAACCTAGAGAGAAGGCTGAAACCCAGCAGAGATTGCCTGCCATCTTGCTTCCATGCACAGCAGCTGACATTGGTGAGAAAGTACCTCTTATGGGACTTGTAACAGTAAGATTTTACTTCAAATAAACTTCATAAAAATCAACAGATTTCTGGTGCTTTGTATCAGCACCCCTTTGGCAGAATGATACACCACACTTTGGTAACACAATTACGCCAGCTTTGTAAAATTAATAAGGAACACTTCCTACTATTTTCAATGGTCCAAAGTTTACATAACCTAAGTTTCTGCTTCTTAAATGTAATAAAATGTGTTGTCAAAATGATCACTGAACCAAAAACGTTTAAGGGAGGTAATACTTCAAAAACTTTTAAAATCCAGAATTTCCATCATCCTGCTCTGTTATGAATCACTTCTTAGAGTTAGTTTTGATAACTGTATATCCTGAGAAAATCATCAACTTCATTGAAACTTTAAAATATAGAGATTATTCTCTTATTTTTTAATCTTTTCAATATTTTTACCTCTAATTTCTACTTATTTACATTTTCATTTTCTTTCATTTTGTTAGAAGTTTATATATTTGTGTTTGTTACTGTTGGTTTTATAGTTCAAATATGGTTTTGGGCTTTTTGTCATTCCTTTCATATATTTATAAGTTCCTTCATATTTATTTCACCTTTGTGTTTGTTTTAATTATTTTAATCAAAATATGTATACACATGTTTATAAAAATAAACTATTGCTAAAAACCTTGATAAAGGAAAATAATAGCTCCCTACCTTCACACTTACATAACCAAATGCAACAGAAACTATCATTTACAATTAGTTTAGCAATATTTTTACTATTTACATCCATATAATAAAACATGAAGCTTTTTATTACATCTTGTTTTATCTATTCTAAATATTACCATTGGTTTCATATTATTTTGGTGGATGATACAGTTTTATTATGCCACTGTTATGTTTCTTGTTCACCCCAAAAGAATTGTCATGGCTTAATTTTTAATAAAATTGTATTAAGTATATCACTCATACATGAAAAAATACATAAAAAATAAGTGCATAATAAAAGTTGTGAATTTACAAAACAAACATGCATGTCATCATATAAGGTTGATGTGTGTATATGTCTTCCCACCACCAAAACCTCACATTGTTGTGGAACATTTGTCACAAACTATGAAAGAGCATCATCAAAATAATACTACTAATAATACTACTAATACTACATATCTTACATTTGGTGTATTACCTCCCAACCCACCTGATTATTAACACCCTATATTAGTATTATATATATATGTTGTCATTCATGAGGGAATATTCTCATATTTGTCCTGTTAATCGCTGTCTATCTTCCACCACTGGATTCCTTATGTTATACAGTTGCATGCTTTGTACAACCCATTCAAAGTGTACACTCAGTGGTTCTCATTTTCATCACAGAGTTGTTCTGTCATCACCTTGGTCAATTTTAGAAGATTTTCACTACTCTGAAAGGAAAAATCTTCATACTCCCTTTTACCCCCTGAAGTTGTCCCTCAGAAATGAAATGTATCTATTTGCCATTGCTGCAAAATACAATATTACTGTTAACTATTGTCCATAAGTTACTTTCATTGCAATTTTGCCATGAATATTCTTAGCACCTTGTAAAAGAAGACTATTCTTATATTTATACTACTAACCACACTCTTCATCCCCCCACCAAATTTACTATATTATATATTCCCTACATTGTCTTCTAGTTTACTTTCAATTGACATTTATGTCCACAGACTATCTCTTTCAGCCACAATCATATTTATAAATCAGCAGTGTTATACTTAATATATTACCATCAACTCTATTCATTTCCTCACTTTCACAATTAAACTTGTTAAAAATGCTACATACATTAAGGATCAGCTCCCATTCTCAACCCACATTCTATTTCCTTGTAACTTACACTCTAGAGGTTACCACTGTGAGTTTACTCATTGCATTTAGTTCATATTAGTGAGATCATACAATATTTGTTCTTCTATGTCTGGCTTATTCCATTTGACATAATATCCTTAAGGTTCATCCATGTTATTATATGCATTCCAATTTCATTTCTTCTGACAGTTGAATAGTATTCCATTGTATGTATATACCACATTTTGTTTATCCATTCATCAGTAAATGGACACTTGGGCTGGTTCCATGTTTTAGCAATTGTAAATAATGCTGCTCTGAACACTGATGTACAAATGTCAGTCAGACCTTGATTTCAACTCTTCTGAATATATTCCTAGTGACAGTATTACTGGATCATATGGCGGTTATCTTCAGCTTCTTGAAATACTGCCAAATTGTCTCCCACAGAGACTTCACCATTCTCCATTCCCAAATGGTTTGTTTTTAAATGAAGATTTAATGGTTACTTTTTATGATGGTATAAATATTTTTAACTGCTGAGTCAGGAAGAGTACATTTATTATGATTAACTTCCAATAATTTTAGAACTTCCTAATTTAACTTTTTTTTCATGTGCATCAGTCTTCAACAGACCAATTGTGGATTTTTCCAAATCTTTCAATATTTTACAATACCATCAATATCATTTCCACTCAAACAGATCATATAAATTGTTTATTCTTTAATGTTTTCCCCTTAATATCTGCATCTCTTAGCATCCTGGTCTTCTTTCCTGTTTAGTTTGAGACCAATCCTATTGCAAATAGACATCTCATCTCACCACCATATGTAATCTCTTGTGTTTGGGATCACATTCCTTTTGTTCATTTTCACCTTCTAGAGAGAAATCTATATCCATAGCATACATACATATATAAATATATGTACACACTCTTATGCACATATAGAGAAAAAATAGAAAATATATAAAGTTTCAAATACAATATGATACATATGTATTTATAGATATATAGATGAAAACTGCAATTAACATCAGTTTCCACCGTAAGTAACAAACTAAAATAAAGAACAAATTAAACTCAGGAATGCAAGGTTAGTTTGGCATTTGAAAATCAAGCAATGTACTTAACCATACTAACAAACTAAAAGAAAAAAATTAAATGATCTCAGTAGCCTGAAAAATGCACTTGGCAAAATTCCACATTGAAATTTTAAAAAAATTCAGCAAACTCAAAATAGAAAGAAACTTCCTCAATTTACAAGAAGAAATCACTAGAAAAAAACAAAACAAAAAAGCTGAACAAAATCTAAATTGTTAATTGAGAGTGAAAGACTGAACTTTCCACCCAGTATCAGGAACAAGGCAAGATGTCCCCTCTTGTCACTTCTATTCATATTATTCTGGAGGTTTTAGACAGTACAATCAAACATGAAAAAGAACTAAAGGAATTCGACTCGGAAAAAAAGAAGTAAATCTGTTTTTATTCACCAGTGACACAAGTGTTCATGTAGGCAATAAAAACAAATAGACAAATATAAACTGCCTGTGCAGAATATATAAAAGAGCACCTAAAAAACCATGAAGTATTACTTAGAGAAATAAAAGAAGTCAAAAAATAAATGAAGAGTTATACAGTTCATAGATCGGAAGTTTTAAGATTGTTAAGATGTCAACTTTCCCTAAATTGATATATAGATTCAACATAATCCCAAATAAACTCTCATTAGAATTTTTATAATAGAAATTGATAATATGGTTGTAATAATCATACAGAAAATTAAAGGATCCAGAATATCCAAAACAACCCTGAAAAGAACAAATCTGAAGAACAATAACTTACATCAAAACATATTATGGGTAACAGTTCTAAAGACAGTGTTTTATTATTGTAAAGATAGACATATCAATGGAATGTAATAAGTAGACCAGAAATAGATCTCTACATGTTTGCACAACTAATTTTCAAGAATGGTAATTCAAAGGAAGAAGGATATTCTTTCCTACAAATAGTGTGAGAACATTTGTATATCCATACTCAAAACATGAAGTTCAGTCCATACCTCATACCATACATAAAAATGAACTAAAAATGGATCAGAGACTAAATGTAAAATCTAAAACTATAAAACTTCTTTAAGAAAACATAAAAGAAAATATTTCATCCTTGAGTTAAACAAAGATTTCTCAGATACAACAAAAGCATTTTCCATATAAGAACAAATGACAAGTTGGATGCATCATAATCTAAAACTTGAAGTCACTGTGAAGGTAATGAAAAGATAAGCCACAGACTAGGTGAAAATATTTGCAAATAATATATCTGATAAAGTACTTGTATTCAGAACATTTAAAGAAATCTCAAAAACTTAATAAGAAAATATACAATCTAATAAAAATGGGCAAAATATTTTTGAATTGATGCATTACCAGAGAAGACATATGGATGCCAATTAAGCACATGAAAAACTCCTCAGTATCATAAGTCATTAGGGAAATTAAAACTCAATAAGATGCCACTATGCAACTATCAAAACAGATAAAATTAAAAAGAATAACTATACCATAGGAAGTTTTGGTGAAGATATGGAATGGCAGAACTCTCAAATAACTGGGAGAAAGGGGAGGGAGGATTTACAGAGGTGCAGAATGTTTATTATCTTGAGTATAGTGATGTTTTCAAGGGTGGACACATATGTCAGAAGTTGTCAAATTGCATGCTTTAAATTGTAGTTTATTATTATATATCAGTTATGCCTCAATAGTGTCATTAAAAATAAAAACAAAAACAACAGAAAATAATAAAAAAGATAATATATTTGATCACACTGAAAGTTTGAGACTGATTTGGTAGGAGCACAGAAAACTTAATAATGAAAATATGAAGCAAGGATTATCTGAAGGAAAAAAAATTGATCAAGAAAAGAAATGACATTCTGGTATATATTACATGGCTCTGCTATTTATGTAATTATAATAATATTTTAAGAACAAATATTAAATTGTCAGATTATATATAGAAAGGATGAGAAATTGAGTTTACATGAGTGGTGATATAAATTGAACAAATCATAATCTTCTGCAATAAAAGGTCAATATATACAATATATACAAAGTTGGCAAATTAAAAAAATAATATTATAGTCATATAATATGAATAGATGGAGATATATAACAGAAGAAATAGCTAAATGTTTTTTAGGCAGTTATCTTTAGGAAGGAAGTTTGGGATTGGTGGATAGACCTTGGGAAGTTTGTATTTCATTATAGAAAAATGCTCAACCAACACTACCAAAAATAAAATTCTTTGGTGACTAAAAGAGGTAAACTTTTTAAAAAGAGCTACATAGAAAAATTCAATCCCCAAGGGTTCGGTATAACTGAATTTTTGCTTCATAACTTTAGTTCTGCTCCTAATAATACTTCAAAGGGGTATTCTGGCAATTCTAATTCATTATAATAGGTTATAGTTTTTTGAGATCCTCAAAGCACTAACAAAGTACAGAAAAATGCCTTTCTAGTCCCATTAATAGTTTCTCTAATAACAGTAGAGAGATGGGCTATTAAAAATTAGTGTGTTGGTATAGCACTGTCCATGAAAACATACACCTGAATTCAATTCTTCAGTTCCATCACTGATATCACAGACATCTGCTCCCTATACTTTGTCTTAAACATTGATGTTATGTCAATTACAAGTTTTGAACATTTTTTCCCTTTCCCACCCCTCCAATTTTATCACAACATGAGAAAGATGAGAAAGAATAGTGATGATAAAGTCTAGGACAGATAATGCAAACAATTCACCTCAATGCATGATACAGAGTTGAGAAATAGATCTAATTTTAAAATATACTGGACTTGTTTAACTATTAATACTGTACCACACCTGAAGGTTTGGATATTTACTATAAAAACATACTGCAACAGAATACTTAAACTAGAGACTTAGTAAAGGTGTACAATATGAGTAAAAATTTTAAGAATTTAACAAATTAGCTCAAATGAAGAAACAATACATGCTTTATGCAAAATAATCCCCAGGACTAAAATGTCATTTGTAGACATTTTTCACTTCAGTCTCTTCTTACATTGCCTTCAGTGTTGATATGATTCACATTTTTTACACAAATTTAGTTATAATGTGCCTAATAGAACGTTTTTGTCAACTTTACTCAAAGGTCAGCAAGCATTAATTACTTTTTACATACAATAACCTAGCAGCCTTGAAAAGATTCCCACAGTAAATCCATTTATTATGTTATCTCTTTTAGGATTAAACATTATTTTTGGAACTTGCACTAAGTAACATAAGCAGAAAAGAAAAAGTGACTGAATAAAAATTGTTTAGACTAAATTTTACTGGCTTCCCAGAACATTTTGCCCTGACTATTGACAATCCTGAGAAATCCACAGCAATATTTGTTTGAGTCCAATTTATTGATTTCTTAAGCTGAGCTCTTTGCTGAGATGACAGCACATACAACTCAAACAATTTCATATAGAATTTAGGGGTTGGAAGGGAAATTAAATGTCATTGAATCCAACTGCTTTCAAAATATGTGTTAGATTTCCTCAGAGAGTGGGGCGAGGGGGGTGGGGGTATATGGGGACCTCATATTTTTTTAATGTAATATTAAAAAAAAAAGAAAGAAAAAAAATTTAAAAAAAGATTTCCTCAGAGTATTAACACATGAGAATGGGTCCATCTACTTGTTGCTAAATTCAACAGCTAGTTTTCCATACTTAATTTGCTTAAATACTAAATAGGATGAGTCAGTTACCCCTCCCATTCCTCCTCTTTCTTCCATCTCATTTTCTAACGTGTTTTCTTCCTAACCCTTCCATGGTACCACATTTTACCACTGTTCATCCTATCTCTCTGAAGCTTCCTTTTCTTCTGTAAATTATTGAAATCTTCTGTTCCTCAGGGTTTTGCCATATACCCTGTAATCTTGTCCTCTATACATTCTCCCATCTATTCTCCTAGCTTCAATTACCTTTAGGCTAATACCTAAATCTATGTTTAGACTAGAGTGCTCTCCCATATTACATATTTGCATTTTCAACAACTTCTTGGGCTTCTCCACTTGAATGTCCCGCTGATATCTCAAATGTACCATATCCAAACTAAACTCATTTCCTCCTCACAAACTTGATGTTTCTTCTGTGTTCTCCATCACTGTCAATGGAACCATGATCCACCCAATCACTCAAGCAAAGAAATATGACATGAACTAAAATTCTATATTTTGAATACCTTTTGAATCCATCAACCATGCTCCCTCCTCACTGTCAATACACACTAGTTCAGACTTCTTCTCTCCTTATGTAATATTCAAAAATTTCCTAGCTGTAATACCTACCTCCAGTCTTACATATTTTTTCAACTTGCTGTTGGGGGCATTTTTTAAAAATTCCTTAGCTTTATATTCAACAGGCTGTCAATCTGAAGCCTCTATGTGCTGTTACTTTCAGGGGACAAAGGGTCAATTTAGCCAACTTGCTACCAAGTACCTGATTGGTCTCCTGAAAAGATGGTGCTACACTGATAGCTCATGTTTGATCTCAGTTGCTGGTACATTATATATTTGGCAATGACACTAGCCTGATCAGCACTGGTGAGAAGGTTCTTTTTTATTGATCCCATGTATAGCCTCCATTCACAAGGAATTTTCCCCATGGAGGTACACACAGGGATGAGATCTAAAATGGATGCACAGGTGCAAGAAAGATGGGTGACATGAGAATCTGAGCCACTTGCAATTGAGAGCAGTTTAATTGTGCCCTCTAACCCTGCGGCTCATGCCCAATCCCAAATGTGCTACTTCTAATTTATTATAGATTGTTTATAGACCTTGTTGGATATAATAGCACTCAGCTTATGATGGGTAACAGTGGCCTCATGATCACTTTATGACCCATAGTCAGGTCCTCCAGGAACCTAGTTATCATTATAGAAACTATTGCTAGAAAAGGGTATAATTATTCACCACTGATGGAAAACCTTACACCAAAATCCTAGGGGTCTATATTATGGTTCTCTTGCTGAGATTTGCCATAAACTTCACATGGCATCTTTTGTCACCACAGACGCACCAATGTTATATTTTCTTCGCCAAATGGCCCAAACAGCAAACCTTCCTGAACCGCAGTGTGTACATGCTGTGAAGTCCTTTCCTATTCTTGGTCCTATTCAAAGCTGGCAATCTTCCATGTCAATATTTTGGATGGGATGTAGTGGTAAACCCAGGAATTGAATATGCTGCCACCAGAATCTATAGAGACCTACTAGGTCTTGTGCTTCCTTCATAGAAGAAATATGAGATGCAATAATTTTCCTTTACTTTGGAGAGGATGTCCTGGCATGTTTCAGACCAGTGGGTTCCTAAATAGTCTACTAATATGGTAAGCCTCAAGAATTTCATGGAGTTTTTTCCCATGTTCTGAAGCACATGTGTCTTAACAATACCCCTCACATACTTGCAGCTTCTTAATTATTGGTCCAATTAGCATGATGTAGGTAACAGGGTCATGTTCTCTGAAATGCCCAGAAAGCCTGGGCCTTTTCAGGCTACATTGTGAAGTGGGTGGGGGAATTACTATATCCCTGTCCCATGATCATGAATGTATACTCTTCTTTCTTCCAAGTGAATATAAACTGTTTCTAATCCTCATTTCTGATGATATGGAAAAGAAGCATTAATCTGATCTATGGCCACATACCAAGTTCCTGAGGTCATTTTAATCTACTCTAGCAAAGAAAACCACATCTTATGGGTATTTACAGTAGCCCACTATTATCCTCCAGAGTCCATCTGATTTTTAAAGGAGACTTACTAGAAAAATAAATGGGGATATAAGGGTCAAATACCCCTGTATCCTTTAGTCTTTTTATCTTTATATCCCTTGGATACAATAATGCATATTTTTTCTTTCCTCTGGCTTAGGTGAAACCTCTTTATATGCTACTAAGCAGGCCCTCTGGCTTTTAAACTTAACATTTAATTGCTGATTAAACACTTTACAACTCTTTAATATATTTTTCTAAGACATGACTAATGCTTAGCAACTGCCAACAATCCCAATATCCTTATAGTTATAATCACACCCTGCCTCCCTTCCCCCCCCCCCCCCCCCCCATGCCCCACAAATCTCAACACTTCTCAAATATTTGATAGATTTTCTCTGGAATGGTAGCAGTACACCAAGGAGGGCTCCCAATAAAACACACCTCCTAGTATTCACACCCTTGTATAGTCCTTGTCCCTTGAATTGGGCCGGCCCTGTGACTTGATTTTGACCAATAAAATAGGGTGAAAGTGATATTATATAACTTCAAAGGTTAGACTAGCTTCTATCTGGGTCTCTTGGAATACTTGTACTTGGGCTGAATCCTTTCTTACCTTAGCATCCAGGTTCATGTGAAACCCAAGGCACATGGAGGCCACACATATAGGTACTTTTCTCCATTGTCCCAGCTGAGATCCCACCTGACAGAGCATCAAATACCAACCAGGTTGAGCCATGTCAGACATTTAGCCCAGCTAAGCATTCAGTAAACATTCCAGTAAACATCAGAAAGAACAGACTGGGATGTCCTAAATGAAAACTTTCCAGATGAACCCTCTTTTAGGGGTGGGTTGTTGTACATCAGTAGGTTACTAAAACAACTGCCATATTTTTTCCCAATTCACCACTGATAAAAGTTTTGACTATTACAAAGCCAGTAAGGGGTCCTCATTGCTTGTTAGCTGATATTGGATCAAGGTCCTGTACCTTACCTTAATGTCTGTGTTCTTACATTATTACTAGTACCAACTGTTAAAGTGTGGGTTCCCTAGGAAGCATATTTTTGAAACACAGATAAAAGTACAAAGTACTCTTAGGATCAAGAGGAAGGGAGGGGAAAAGAGGGGAAGGAAAACTAACAGAATTGGGAGATAAATGTTGGAATGTGATGTAGTCTCAACAAAGGCCCCAGCTAACCTCAAGGAAATACGAATTTAGGAAGGCTCTTCAAAATTGTCACCTGTTTTTGAGAGTATACAAACAAGCCTTCAAGTTCCTGCAGAGACAAGCAATGGATGCAAATTATCCCTGAGGATAAGGCACATTCTTAATCACATGTAAATTGCCAAGGGAAATGCCATAAGTCAGCAGTCCTCCAGTAGCTGGGGAATAAGTATTAAAGGAAGACCTGGGTGGTATCTTATATTATTTCCCATTCTCGACATCAGCATACTCTCTTCTTTGCCATCTCTTAACAGGTAACTATTACCTTAAATGTTAATCCCATCAGCACACATTTCCTTCCCCTCTTACAATCCAAGTAGATGTTCCCCAACACATTTCTATAACATATTCATCTTGCTTTACCATAATACTTATCACACTATTAGAGCTGCTTGTTTTCTTGTCTTTCTCCTCTTCCACTAGACTATGAGCTCTAGATGAGGAGAGGTTGTCTATTTTTTCATCCATAGTAATAAACACAGTGATGAACACATAGTAATCCTTCAAGAAAAGAATATGAATAGAGAAAATAGTGAAGATTTTATACATGAATAATTGGTATGGCTAAACCATTGTCAAATCACAGATAACCATCTTCTCCTTGCCTCCCTCCTACATTTTTATTGCCTTGATCTAGATGGAGTTGGTCTAAAGGAGGCAAATTTATAGATTCAGTTACTTCAGCAATAATTCTAAGAGCTTGCTCACAGCTTTTTTTCTGTGTTTGAGCTCTCTTTGGCAACTACTCTTGACTAAGACAGGGATTTTTAAGAAGTGGAATGTAAAGTAAAACACAGCTCTCAAAAGATTCCAGTCTACAAGTCTGATGCCTGATAAATGAATGCAGCAAGCAAATAAAGTGAGCCTATGAGGAATGAAAATGATTGAACAGCTATTACTATGTCGATTTCCATAATTTGGAAACCATATGTACTTTCATGATCAAATACATAAGTAAAACCTTATTAAATGACAATTTAAAATATATCCACACAACTAGCCATACATAGCTAAATATAGATATGTAAATAGATGATATAGATGATAGAAATATAGATAAATTTTACTTTATATTGAGTTATGCTAAATTCTTTAGATGATATAATGTAAGGAAAAAGTACAAATCATATACTTAGGAATCTGTGCTCCAATTTGAAGGCAAGGGGAATCTACTAAAAAGTATTAAGTTGGAAAGTGACATTATCAGATATTCTTCTTAAAAGATTGGAACTTTACATGTAGTATAATTTATCCACTTTTTTCTTTTGTTGCTTATATTTTCAGTGTCATATCTAAGAATTCATTGCCAAATCAGAGATTTACTCCCCATGATGTCTTCTACAAGATTTATAGTTCTAGCTTCTTCATAGGTCTTTGGTTCGTTTTGAGTTAATATTTGTAAATGATGTGAGGTAAGGGTCCAATTTTATTCTTTAGCATGTGGCTATTCAGTTGTCTCAGCACCATTTGTTGAAAAGATTATTCTTTCCCCATTGAATGGTCTTGACACTCTTGGCAAAAATCAGTTGACTATAAACTCATGGGTTTATTTGTGGACTCTTGTTTTTATTCCATTGATCTATATATCCATTCTTATGCCAGTACCATACTATCTTGTTTCCTATTGTTTTGTAGTAAGTTTTTTAATCTGGAAGAGTGAGTCCTCCCACTTTGTTCTTCTTTTATAAGATCATTTTGGCTATTAAGAGTATCTTATAATTCTACATGATTTATAGAATCAGATGATCAATTTCAACAAAGAAGCCATCTGGGATTCTGATAAGGATTGGGTTGAATCTATGTATCAGTTTGGAAAGTACTGCTACCTTAACAATATTAAGCTTTCCAATCCATAAACATAGCATGATTTCCATTTATTTATTTATTTATTTATTTAAAATTTATTTTATTTATTTCTCTCCCCTACCCTCTGTTGTCTGCTCTCTTTTGTCCATTCGCTGTGTGTTCTTCTGTGTCTTCTTGCATTCTCCATGGCACCGGGAATCTTTGTCTCTCTTTGTTGCCTCATCTTGCTGCATCAGCTCTGTGTGTGTGTGGCACTACTCCTGGGCAGGCTGCACTTTTTTTGCATGGGGTGCACTCCTTGAGTGTGGGGCTCCCCTACACGCAGGAAACCCCTGTGTGTCATGGCACTCTTGTGCACAGCAGCACAGTGCAAGAGCCACCTCACCACATGAGGCCATGGGTTCAAACCCTGGACCTCCTATATGGTAGGTGGATGCTCTATCAGTTGAGCCACATCCACTTCCCTCCATTTATTTATAATCTTAAATTTCTTTTAAGAATGTTTTATAGCTTTCAGAGTATAAATTTTGTGGTTCTTTTGCTATTATTCCTATTTTCTTCTTTTTGATTTTTTTTTTTTTGTAAATGGACTTGTAGAAGATACTATCAAAAAAGCAAAAAGACACCTAGAGAATAGGAGAAAATATTTCCAAGTCATATATCTGATAAGGAACTTGTACATAGAATATATAAAGAACTCTTACAACTTCATAATATAAAGATAAATAACCCAATTTTAAAAATGGGCAAAGAATATAGACATATCTATAAGAAAGACATACAAACGGCCAATAAGCACATGAAAAGATGCGCAACAACATTAGCCATTAGCAAATCAAAACTACAATGAGATACTGCATTACATCCACTAAGATGGCTCTAATCAAAAAGTCAGATAGTAACAAGTGCTGGTTAGGGTGTGAAGAAACTGGAGCACTAATACACTGCTGAGGCAAATGGAAAATGGTATAGCCACTTGGAAAGGAGTCTGGCAGTTCCTTAAGCAGTTAATTATAGAGTTACCATATGACCCAACAATTCCGCTCCTAGATATTTACTCAAGAGTAATGATAAAACATGTCCTTGCAAAAACTTACACACAAATGTGTGTACCAGTATTATTCGTAATAGCCAAAAGGTGGAAACTGGTGAATGGATTAATAAAATGTGATATATTTATACCATGAAATATTATATGACCATAAAAAGGAATGAAATATTGATGTATGCTACAACATGGATGAACCTTGAAAATATTAGGCCAGTCACAAAGGCCACATATTATATGATTCCATCAATATGAAATACCCAGAGTAGGTAAATCTATAGAGACAGAATGTATATTAATGAATGCTTAGGTCTGGAGGTAAGGAGGATGGGGGATTGTGGGCAATAACAGCTAAAGGGTATGGAGTTTCTTTTTTAGGTGATAAAAATGTTCTAAAATTCTAAAATGCATTGTGATAATGGCTGCCTGACTGAGTATACTGGAAAATATTGAATTTTACTAAATAAGTAGATGAATTATATGTATGGTATGTAAGTTATATGTCAATAAACATTTATAAAACCAATTATTAGACATTGAAGAAAGATCAGGACTTCCAGTTTCAGCTCCAACATATATAGAGCTTGCAATTCATCCCTCAAAACAATAAAAAAGGTGAACAAACTGAAAAATCAATGACTTTCTTTATATCCATTGGAGAATTGAGGTCACAGGGCAAATCACTACCTGGAAATCCAGTAAAACAGAAGAATACCAAGAATGACAGTTGAGAAATGCTTACTGGGAGAAGATGACCACTGGAGGCATTAACTAATAGGAACACTTAAAAGGTCATTTAGTGAATTGTTGAAGGCTGAGTGTGAACTAGCTTGAGAATAAAAAACTCCATGTTAGGAAAACCTCCACACTTTAGTGGGTTTTAGCACTAGGAACTCCATCAGGGTCTACTGGTGAAGAGCTGAGAAAAACATCCTTCTGTTTCAGGAACGAGGAAGGGGAAAGTAACCATTTTGAAATATACTCAGATGTTGTCCACAATAAAAGCCTGTTCTCGAGGGGAAACTACTATATCACAGCCTTATCTAACCAGAGGAAAGGGCAATTAGCCCACTCCAGCTGCCCCTGGCTTTCCTGTCTTTTTAAAGGGAAAATAAATGGCTAAGAAATGCTTTTGAAAGTCATAACCCACTAACTCAGGTCCAGAACAAAATTAAAAGATAAAAATGAGATTATAGAGCACGTCCCTTTCCAAACACCTTACCACCACACTACTACCTCAACAGGACTTTGGTATAATGACAGTGGATTACAACTGAGAGAGCTGCAAGATACAGACTCAATCAAAGAATGAGTTTTTAGAGAAAACTGAACACAATCAGGAAGAAAATGAACGAACAAACAAGAAAACCAGAGGAAAATGAAGCCTCCAGCACCTTCAGCTCTAGCAGATACTAAACACAGCCCAACCCTAACCAGATTGACATAAAACTTCATACTAAAAACCTAATTACATGAGTTCCTATTATATGTATCATGTTAGGCTATGGAAAATTACAACACATGCTGAAAAAGCAAGTAAAACAAACTAAGCATCAGACTCACACATGACACAGATTTTGGAATTATCAGGTAGGGGATTTAAAATAACTATAATTAATATGCTAGGGGATTTTATGGAAACAGTGGACAATATGCAAAAATGCACAGATAATGCTAGTAGAAAGATGGAAACTCTAAGAAAGAAACAAAAGGAAATGCTAGAAATCAAAACTGCAATAGAAATGACGAGTGCCTTTGATGGGCTCTACAGGATAATGGACTTGCTGGGAAAGAATCAATGAGATTGAAGTATGTCAATAGTAACATTCCAAGTAACACAAAGAGAAAAAATGCTGAAAAAAATGAAATGAATATCTAAGAATATTTACAAAGATATTGTAAGATAATTACAAAGGTATAACACATACATAAAAGGAAAAAGAAGAGGAAAAGAAAGAAAAGACGAAACATATGAGATCATAATGGCTGAGAATTTTCCAAAATTAATGGCTGTCACCAAACCACAGATCCAAGAAGCTCAGACAGACCTTCGCAGGGTAAATATCAAAATAATCTAGACCTGGGCATATCATATTCAAACTATAAAAATCCAAACACAGAAAAACTTGGAAGAATCCAGAGGAGGATGGCGGAAAGACCTTATCTATAGAGCAGGATTTCTTAAACCTTTTTGTTCCATGGACTCCTTTCCCAGACAGGTGAAATCCATGGACCCCCTACTAAGTCCACACTATACTACATGTTATTTTGTAAATGTATCATACCCACACCAACATGTCCCCACAAGAATGTTTTTTTGAATTTCAATTCAAGATCATCGACCCCTAGTCAAGAACCCCTGCTATGAGGAAAAAGGATAAGAATTACATCAGCCTTCTCAACAGAAATCATGCAAGGAAGAAGAGAGGGGAGTGAAATATTAAAAGTTTTAAAAGAAAAACAACCAACCTAGAATTACGTATCCAGTGAAATCATCTTTCAAAATGAAGACAGTCTCAGACAAACAAAAACTGAGGGAATTTGTTTCCAGTTGCCATGCCTTGCAAGAAATGTTAAAAAATTCTTCAGGGAGCAGAAAAATGGTGTACATCAGAAATTTGGATCTATATAAAGAAAGAAAAATGTCAAAAAAGGAATAAATGAAAGTAAAGTAGAATCTTTTATTTTTTTATTCTTATCTGACCTAATAGATGACGGTTCAAAATAAAAATAACAACAATATATTGGGTGTGTAATGGCATAAAAAAAATTATGTCCGCTACCTCATCATTTTTGCCTAGCCAAAAATTTACATGTTAGCCCTTCCCTGGACATAATCATAACTAGCAAGCCATGCACCTTGATATGGCTTGGATAACTAAAAGCTGCCCTCAGTTTCTCCAAAAGGTCCTTATCGCTTCTGCTTTACATGCTATAGAGTTTGAAACTTCCAATTCCCAGTATCCAGAGAAAGCCTACCCCTCCAGTTTTGATCACAATAAAGGAAAGAGCCTTTATTGAACATGAACACTGGGACCCACATGTGTTCTCTTCCCCCCTCTTGCACAGACCCTCCCAGGAGCCTAAGTGAGGTAAGTCCTGAGGCCAGCAGCTGCCCTTGCTCTCCCCTCTCCCCCTCCATAGCCTGTGATCTAGCAAAGTTGTCATTTCCTGCATTCTCAGATGGCTAGCGGCTATCTGTGTTTGTACCTCATCACCCAAAGAACTTCCACATAGTATCCAAAAAAGGGTGATTATAACATATGAATAAGTGAAATGAATGACAGCAATGTTATAAAAGTTGTGAAGGTGGAATTGGGAATAATTTGTTAAAGAGTATAATGAAGCAACATAGTGCTATTTAGAAGTGATTTTAGATTATTTGGAAGAGAAGATTTTAAAAAAAGAAACAAGGAACGAAAACAGTGAACAGAAAACAAACACGATAGATGTTAATGCAACTAAATCAATAATCACTTTAAATGTGAATGGTTGAAATGCACTAATTAAAAAACAGACTGACAGATTATATATTTTTTAAAAGGCATCAAACTGTATTAGGCAAAACTGATAGACGTGCAAGGAAAAATAGATGAAACAATTATTAAAGTTGGAAATTTAAAAATCCTTCTATCAGTAATCAACATATTCAGCAGGTAAAAAAATTAATACGTATGCAGTTGAACTGAACAGCACCATGAAAGAAAGGTCATCACTACTGATCACATAGACATTAAAAGAATTGTAAAGAAATATTGTAAACATTTTTCTATGCCTACAAATCTGATGACTTAGACTAAATGGGTCAATTCTTTCAAAGACACAAATACAAACACGAGGAGAAAAAAATAATCTGAATAAGTCTGTATCTATAAAAGAATTAAATCTATAATTAATCACCTACCAAAAAAAGAAAACCATTGATTTCACTGGTGAATTTTACCAAAAGTTTAAAGAAGAAATGATACTAATTCTCTAGAAGAAAAAATCAGAAGAAACACATTCTAATTCATATTATGAGAACAGCATTACACTAATACCAAAACCAAAGAACACTACAAGAAAGGAAAATTTAGACCAATATCTGTCATGAACACAGATACAAAAATCCTCAACAAAATATTGCCAAATAGTATCCAACAATACATAAAAAGAATTATATACCATAACCAACTGGGATTTATTCCAAATATGCAAGGCTGGTTGAACATTTTAAAATCATTAATGTAATCATTGCATCCTCATGCTAAACTAAAGAAGAAAAACCACATGATCATAATAATAGATGCATAAAAAACATTTGACAAACCCTAACACCTATTCATGGTAAAAACTCTCAGGAAAATAGAAGAAAAAGGAACTTCCTCAACTTGATAAAGAACATGTTCGGCTAATATTGTACATAATGGTCAGAAACTGAATGCTTTCTCCCTGAGATCAGGAACAAGGTCGGATACCCCCTCTCATGGCTTCTATTCAACATAATACTGGAAGTCCTAACTTATGTAATAAGACAAGAAAAGGAAATAAATAGTATACAGATAAGAAGGAAGAAATAAAAGTCTCTTTGTTTACAGATAGTTTGAATATTTATGTAGAAAACCCCAAAGACTCAACAACAAAAATCCTGGAACTAATAACAGATTATAGCAAGGTTGTGGGGTAGAGAGTTAATAGAGAAAAGTCAATTTTTCCCTCTATATCGGCAATGATCAATTGGAGTTTGAAACTAAAAATATAATACCATTTACATTAGCACTAAACAAAATGAAATATTTCCTATAATGTGTATAAGAGCCATGTGAGAAAAACTACAAAACTCTGATAAAAGACATCAACGATCTAAACAAATAGATATTCCATGTTTCCATGTTTATGAATTGGAAGCCTCAATACTATTATTGTTGTCAGTTCTTCCCATTTTGATATACAGATTCAACACACTACCAGTCAAGATCCCAAAAGCTATTTTGTGGATATCAATAAACGGATTTTGAGGTTTATCTGGAAGTGCAGAAGATGCAGAATAGCCAACACAGATTTAAAGAAGAAGAATAAAGCAGGACTGGCATTATCCAACATCAACATTTACTCTAAAGCTACAGTACTCAAGAAAGTATAATACTGATGAAAGAACAGAGAAGTAGGTCCATGGAACAGAATAAAAAACCCAGTAATACACCCATACAAATACAGTCAACTGATCTCTGACAAATGAACAAACAAGATTCAATAGAGAAAAAGACATTCTTTTCAGTAAATAGTGCTGAAATGATTGAACATCCATACGTAAGAAAATCTAGATACAGACCTTACAACTTTCACAAAAAATTAACACAAAATTATAAAACTTCTAGGAGATAATATAGGAGAAAACCACAGGATTTTGGTTTGGCAATGACTTTTTAGATATAACACCAAAACACAACCAGTAAAAGGAAATAAATTGATAAGTTGGACTCTATTAAAATGAAAACTTCTGTTCTGAGCAAGACACTGTTAAGGAAATGATAAAGACAAACCATAGTTTAGAGAAAATGTTTTCAAAACAGATGTGTGATCAAGGTCTTGTATCCAACTAACAAAAAAAAAAAAACTCTTAAAACTCAAAAATAAGCAAACCAAAAAAAAGCCAATTTTAAAAATGGGCAAATTATCTACCAGACACCTGACCAAAGAAAGTATATAGATAGCAAATAACCATATGAAAAGATGCTCAGCATCATATGTCACTAGGGAACTTCAAATTAAAGCAAGGAGACACTACTATACCCTATTAAAATGGTTGAAATGGAAAGAAATGACAATATTGAATGCTGATGAGGATGTGGAACAACAGGCACTCTTTCATTGCTGGTGGAAATACAAAGTACAGCCACTTTGGAAGATTGTCAGTTTCTTACAAAGCTAAACACAGGTTTACCATATGCACACCCAGGTATTTACCCAATTAGGTTGAAAACTTGGGGCTGCACAGAAACCTGCATGAGAGTGTTTATAGCAGTTTTATTCATAATTGTCCCAAAATGGAAGTAATCAGGATATCCTTCAGGAGCTGAATGGATAAACAACCCATGGCATAACCATGTAATCAAATATTATTCAGCAATAAAAAGAAGTGGTCTTTCAAGCCATGAAAAGAAATACAGGAAACTTCCTATATTCTGGGTAGCATAGAATTAATTGGTGTTAATCACATTGGCAATTTTTAAAATTCAGCATTATTATGTGGTAGTGATAAGCTAGACAGATCCTATGATTTCAAGAAAGGAGACGTTCTGATGGTATGAGTCATGGGATAGCAGCAACACCTCCTCAAGCTCCATGCCTCTTTGTCTTTGTTCACAATTCTGTTGTCAAAGTCTGTGATGAAATGAGGAGAAGAGATTTATTGTGTGTTTTCCTGTCATATGAGACAAGATCTACAGGAATGGATGTTTGAAATACTCATTAGTAAGACATGGGTTGTCAGCATTGTGTATAGCAGGGCAGGCTAAATCCTTATGATTAAAGGACCTCATTTAAAGGAGCCCTGTGCACAAAAGGTAATTTGCACTAAAAGGTAGGCAAACAGCCAAAGGCCCATAACCCCACTTGCATCTGAAGTACTTGGAGAAAGAAAAGACACCATTTGGTTTCAGGAGTTTGGTTAGCAGGAAAGACCTAGCGTATTTTCTGTGTGTGTGGGTCCAAAGTGTATATGTAAACTTGTGCTTACACACAAAGTTAAAAGCCACAAACAGGGGTCAATTTGCTCCCCTAATTTTTACCCCATATGAACTACTCAGTAAAAAAAATTCAGCCAATATTTTGGCCTAATGTGAGGAATCCATGGAAAGAGAAAAATGGCGTATTTTTCTTGATGACATTTATTTCAAATATTTGTTCAAATAATCAATTAAGCTACCTTAGACATTTACTTGACTCCATTTAGCCTAACATTACTAATTTCATAGATTTCCTGTGAAACATCAATTCAAATTAATCCTTGCGGTCAAATTTCTCAATCTTTTAGGATTGCATTCATATCCAAGTAAAGAAAACAATATTATAATAGGGTTTAACAATATTATAATAGGTCCCAGGCTGTTGCATTGGATAACCTCTCTCTCTGTCTGCTCTACCATTTTTGTTGTGTGGTTTTGTTCCTCCCACTGTTGGCTGAAAGATGTTTCAGCCTCAAGCCCACATTTTAGGAAAGAAAGGGCAAAGGCACAAAATGAATACATGCCAGCACAATCCTTTTTAAATTTTTAAACAGAAAGCAATTGCTCTCCCAGAAGTCTGGTCCCATAAATTTCTGTTTACATCTCACTGCCGAAGTCTGGCAGTCTAGCTGCACAACAGCCTGGGAAGTCAGGTTTTCTCATCTTGGCACATTGCTGTCCTAAGCTAATTGTAATCTTCTTAATAAGTAAGAAGGGGAGAATGTTTATTGAATGGATAGATAGCAAGGCCAACAATTCTTTTTCCACTTTGAACCCCACTGGCCTTATTCTCACTCGGACATTTTGAAGGTATTAGTATCATTTTTACTCTTTAAAGACAGTGACACTTCTGGAATAGCTGTTTTCTCACCTGGGTATTTTGGCAAAAAAAGGAGAACTTCTCTTTCAGATGGGAAGCAGAAATTCTTCAAAATAACCAAAATTTTCTCTGATTAGGGCATAACCAAATACAAGAGAAATACTACTTCTTAAAAGATCTAACAGAAGTCTGAACAGGATTCTACATGTTATGACCAGCACAAATTCATTCATAGTCTCTAGAAGTATCACTGCAACCCTCAGACTTGCAGAAAGTTCTGGTTCTCCCTAGCAAAGATTGGTGATATCCTAGAGCTTTTTGCTTTTTTGCTAGTCAGCAGACTTCAATATTATTTTTTAAGAAGTACCATGTATATTACAATTTTTAAAGAGATATTGTTCAACTACACTCATTTATGCTACTTCTTGGGAAAATATAACTCTTCTGAGCATAGGTGGGAAATATTTCTTATAGATTTTTCTAATAACTTTTAACCTCCAGTCTCTAAATATATGTTGCCATAAACCCAAGTTAACAAAAGAATTGTTTGTATACTTTACCATAGATCAAAGAACATCCTCCCCATTCCATAAAAAAATTCTCCTTTTAGAGTTTCTAGTATGGGAAAGCATGAAAGAATTTTAACGAATCCTTGGAGATTGAAATTACGTTAGTCCCTTTGACGATGCCAGAATTCTGGTGCTAATTTCTAAAGTTCCCCCAGAGATTTCACAATCATTTGCATGTAACTTTTAATTGTGGCAATTTCTGAAAAGCAATTCATACATACCCTAGATGCTGTTGAATCAAAATTATAATTAGGATAAAAACACATTGATCAGTACCAATAAAAGGCAAATTTTAAAACAGAAGCATATAAACTCCTGTGTTCAGATGCTCAGATTTAATAACTCAATTCCACAAGAATGAAATATAAAATGAAGACAATCTGGCTTCACTATAATGTGTACTAACCAAGCACTGGCTCAGCAACAGCCACCCATATAACAGGGCTGGCATCTAAAAAAAATAAACATTTAAAAATCAGCTAAGACCAAGTTTTTATCTCCTTTATTTGTTGACTCATCTCTTCTTTGCCTCAATGTATGCTCAATGAGGAACGAGAATCCTTATATTTACTCCTAAGTATATCCCTAGGATATAGAACAGTTTGTGATGCAAAGAAACTACCCAGTAAATATTTACTGAATAAATTATTCCAAAAGTCAGAATTCATTCAACAAAGAAAATTACAGGCACTAGGTTTTATCTCAATATGATGATGCACAGTGCAATAATCTGTGAAGAGAGGTATGTAGTAGTCTCTCATGAAAGTGTTAAAGCTGGGACTGGAGGACGGCCTCATGTAGTTGTTTTACAAGCAAGTTGAACATAAACTGGAAAACTGAGCAAATTTACCCCCCCAACATTCCTTTCACAATGATTCTGTGGCACAAAACAGACGATGCTATGATTCTACACATAAACCAGACAGGCTGTGCTTTGAGTTCCTTCAGAGGAGGGGCTCTGTCTGACTTTTTTGCTCCCTGTGAAAGACATGGCTCAAATTTATTAAATGAAAAAGTCATTTTGAACTTAATTGTTGCCAACCATACTAATTTGTTCTCTGTGTATCTATCACGGTCTATTCAGATGGAGAAGCCACACCAGTGATTTGAATAGGGAATAAAGAACTTATAACTACCAAATGTGGTAAACAACTGATGGGGTAAAAGTGGATTCTAAGGAGCAACTGCAGTGAACAGCTGCTTCCCCTGAGGACTACGAGAAAAGTGAACAAGGACAAAATGCAGAGGTTAAGAGGGTGAGATTCAGACCTCTAAGAAACTGACACACTGTGATAAGGACCCGTCACCCCCTGGGCAGTGAACCCTGCAGGGCCTGGTACACACTGAGCCGCTCAGTCATCTGAAAACCAATACCAGGAAGGAGCAAGTGCCTTCTTCTTCCTCTAGCCTCTCAGCCTCCTCCAGTCTCCTCCCGTGCAGACTAACATGGAGCCAGGTGGTGAAGCAAACATGCAGTTTGCAGAGTCCAGCTCTAGTAACACAAAGTAGGACAAAGAAGTGTGGGTTTGGAGCTGAGAAGCAATAAATTAATAACAAGTGTACTCCAATTTGTTCCAAAAGTATTTAAGGCAGCTTTCAAAAGCACATGCCCTTCAGCAACATAAAAGTAAATGCATAAACTAGAGTAGGGATATATGAGGGTAGGACAACTAAAGCGAATGCCAGAGGTTTTATGAATATACAAAATGCATGCTTTAATGGCCAATATTTGTTTCGAATGCATTAACTAACTTCATTCTCACAAAATCTTTGTGAGATTAATATTACCCCCAATTCTACAAATGAAGAATCTTCCTGGAATCATGTGGTTTTTAAATTCCAGGGCTAAAAATGGCCCTACTCTAAATTTTTAAATTTCTATTACATCATACTACCTGTTTGGAATGTTTGAGGAATTGAGGTAGGAATGGGAGAAACACATTTAGAAGGGAAAGTGCAGCCTTTGCTCTTTGCTCTTTGTTTTTCCCTTTTTACTGCTCTGCTATTTTTCATGGGCAAATTTCCTCCCCACCATCTCTAGCACAATGATGTAGTAAAATGAGACCTGGAGACTCAGTTAAGTGTAGTAATAACCCATTACATATAGGCAGAACTATTAGGCAAATCCCAACATTACTCATGGGAGTAGTAGAATTCAGTCTTCTCTTTCAAATAAAAAAAATATTCAGATAGACATCTGTACCTTTAGACCTATTGGTACTCAAAGCTAAGCTTTCAACCAACAAATCAACAATTAATATTTAAAGAAGAAATAAAAGCCAAGTCAGCAGCAAGCATCCTTTAGAAGTCATTGTAGAGATAATTTTTATTGACACTTTCATTTTGTTGACCCATTTTTATATACTTTTATTATAGAATACCTTTAGTCATAATTCCTTTAAGAAAAAGATAAAAGTTTCAAGCACCTCTGAATTTTTTACCAGTGTTCGTTGGAAAATAACCAATAGCGATGAGTCAGTCCTGAGTGCAAGAAGAAAGCAAGTGCTCCTATGAGTAAAGAAAATGCCACATGGGGTTCATCAGAGTAAGAGAGCTGTTTGTTATTATCACTCAGACCCTGGATTTTGTCATTGCTATGGAAAAGCTTACACCCAAAGAAAACTTAAAGCTTGTTCTTATGTTGAACTTTTTATGTAAATTAAAAACCTACTGATAAAATCCTTATCATGTTAGGAGGACATATGTAACACTGGCTAAAAGAGTATAAATCTAGCCACTCTGACCATGAGAAATTTTCTGTTGGTAGTTATCACTTAGCATTATTGTTTTTGTGAAGTCAGATATAGGAAAGGGGCTTAATACCTAGTGTATGGAAAGAACTTTTACAATACTAAAACAAAATGGCAAACAACCCAATTAAGGAATGGGCAAAGGACTTAAGTAGACATTTCTCCAAAGAAGACATACTAATGGCCAATAAATATATGAAAACATCATTAGCCATCAGGGAAACACAAATTAAAACCACAATGAGACACCACTTAATACCTACAACGATTGCTATTATTTTTTTAATGGAAAATAAGTGTTGGAAAAGATGCAGAGATATTATAACCCTATTGCATTGTTGCTGAGTATATAACGTGGTGTAGCCATTTTGGAAAGCATTACGATTGTTCCTTAAAAAGTTAAATATGGAATTACCATATGACCCAGCAATGCTACTTCTAGGTATCTATCAAAAAGAACTTAAAGTAGGGACTTAGAAATTTGAATAATAATGTTCATTGCAGTATTAGTCACAATAACCAAAATCTGGGAACAATCCAACTGTCCATCAACAAATTAATGGGTTAACAAAATATGGTATAAACAAAATGTGTTACATATACACAATGGAGTATCATCCAGCCTTAAACATGAAGTTATGAGACATGCTGCAACGTGGAAGAACCCTGACAAAATAGACAATGAAATAAGGTACATAAGAATAAAGAATTTATGACATCAAACTTATGAGAGAAGCTTAGAAATACCAATTTCACAGGGTATATCAGAGCAGGGCAGATTAGCGGTTATGGGGGAGAGAATATGGGGATGAAGGAAAAATAAGGAGTGTGTTTGTTTAAATAAATAAATAGGATAGCACTGACTGATTTGGGTGGGGAAATAATAAGGAGCAAAGACTAGGTAACCCTCGACTAATTTAAAAGAACATGAGCCATACAGAACATACTCTCCGACCATAAAGGAATTGTTAAAAAACGAAAGCTTTATTTAAAAACAAACATATTGAAAGTAAAACAAGAACTTATAAAATCATGGGTCCAGGGACAAACCATACTTGAAATGAAATTTTGAAATGATCAGTAATGAAATTACTTCATGTCAATACTTCCAAATACAGTAAAAGTAGAACTTTGAGGGTAATTTTACATTTAAATGTATGACGCTAGAAATTAATTCGCAAAAAACTATTTAGGGACTATGAAAACAAAGGAGAGTAAAAAATTCCACCAAAAAAAAAGAGCCAAATGGTAGGAGAGGCAAGAGAGTGGCAGAGTAAAGAGCTCCAAGTGACAGTTCGTTCTACAGTGCAGTTAATAATCACCCAGACTATCTCAGTCACATATGTGGGGGACCCAGAAGCCAGATGAGCATCCTGCAATATCTTTGGAAGAAGAGGAGGAGGAGACCACCCATGTGCAGTCAAGATTTATGAGTAGAGCATTCCACACCACAGAGGCCAGTGCCCATTCCCCACTGGCAGTGTAAGATGTCTTGGGAGCTATTCCCTGGCTGGAGTTGGAAATTATATTTCCCAAAAATGAGGAAGAAAGAAACAGTAAGTCACAGACTTCAGCTACTAATTAGTAAATTTGGCTGGCTAAAGTCCATTGCAAAGTACAGCTAAAGTTTGAACCTGTCCAAGTTGTTAAGAGGCTGGTAGCTTCCATTTTAACTCTGCCCCAGTGTGAGGGGAAGAGGGGCTGACTGAAAATCACAGTGATGGCAAGGACCAGCTTCTTTCCACCTATACTGTATTGTTACCTAGGCTCAAGTCCCACCTTCAGAGGGAAGAAAATGGAGGGACCTGCACTAGCATCTCCAGGTAACCACAGTCACTTTTGACCCATGCACACTAGATTTTTGGGCACACATGTGGCTACATCTCTATTCCCAGTAGGACAGGAGAAAGGTAGAATTTCCTCAGCCTCTCCAGGCAACTATGGGAATTTTCAACCAGAACAGACTAGATTGTTGGACACCTATGACTCCATGCCTGTCCCTGAAAGAACAAAGCAAACAGTGCTCCCTCAGCCTGTCTGGGCAACTGTAGCCACTTTCAGCCCACATGAACTAGACAATTGGACACATCTCTGACTCCATCCCCACCCCTGACAGGGCAGAGGAAGGAAAGTACTCTCTCAGCCTCTCTGAGCAACTGAATTCTTATTTTGGTCCACACAGACTAGACTGTAGGGCAAATCTGTGGCTATATTCCCACCCCCAATAGGACAGAAGAGGGGTGGTGTTTCCTCAGACTCTCCAGGCAACTGAAGCAGATTTCGCACTGCCTGGACTAGATTGTTGGGCATTCTTGTGGCTCCATCCCTTTCCCTGAAGGGCAAGCTCTTTACTTGTGATTGGTTTTCTTGAGGTCTTCTATTTCTTCTAGGATCAGTGTAGGTTTTTCATATGTTCTTAGGAATTTTTAAATTTCATCCACATTGTCTAGTTTGGCATCGTAGAGTTGTTCATAGTTTCCTCTTATGACCTCTTTTATTTCTGTGGTATCAGTGGTAATGTCCTTATTTTCATTTCAGATTTTATTTATTTGCATCTTCTCTTTTTTTTCCTTTGCCAGTCTAGTTAAGGGTTTTTCAATTTGTTAAATCTCAAAGAATCAACTTTTGGTTTTGTTAATTCTCTCTTCTTTTTGTTCTCAATTTCCTTTATTTCTGCTCTTTGTTATTTCATTCCTTTTGCTTGCTTTGGGCTTAGTTTGCTGTTCTTTTTATAAAAAGAACTAGAGTAACTAGAGTTCCTCCAGCTGTGTAGTTAGGTCATTGATTTTTTACTCATTTTTCTTTTTTTTTAAATTAGCATTGAGTGCTATTCATTTCCCTCTCAGGACTGCCTTCACTGCATCCCAAAGGTTCTGATATATTGTATTCCCATTTTCAGTTGTCTCAAGATATATATTGGTTTCTCTTGGAATTTATTCTTTGACCCACTTATTATTTAAGAGTGTGTTGTTTAATTTTCATTTATTTGTGAATTTTCCCTTTTTCTGCCTATTGTTGATTTACAGCTTTATTCCATTATGATCAGAGAAAAGACTTTTGTAATTCTGGTCTTTTTAAATTTATTGAGATCTGCTGTGTGACCCCACATATGGTCTATCCTGGTAAAAGATCCATGAGCACTTGAGAAGAAGACAAATCATGGGTAAATAAGACCCTCTGAAGCTTAAACACTTTTGTGCTTCAAAGGACTTTGTCAAGAAGGTGAAAAGGCATTCCATTCAATGGGAGAAAATATTTGGAAAACACATCCAATAAGTGATTTCTATGCTATATAAAAAGATCATACAACCCAACAATAAAAGAGCAAATAGTCCAATTTTTAAAATGGCCAGAAGACTTAGACAATTCTCCAAAGAGGAAATACAAATGGCCAAAAATCACATGAAAAAAATTTTCAATGTCACTAGCTGTATTAGTCAGGGTTCTCTAGAAAGACAGAATCAACAAGATAGTATGCAATTCTATAAGAGTCTCTCATACAGCCATGGGGCTGCACAATTCCAGGTCCCACAGGCAGGCTACAACCTGGGGCTGCAACAAAAGTCCAATGAATTTCTTGATGAGTTCTGGGAGGTGTTGTCTGTCCAAAGATGAGCAGGAAATTCTCTCTCAATGCCGGAATCACTTCCCCTTTATGGGATTCAACTGATTGGGTTAAGCATCAGTCATTGCTGATGGCAATCTCCCTGATTGATGTAATTGTAACCAGCTCTCTATGATTTACCACTGCAGTAAAGTCAATGGTGACTAAAGTCTATAAATGCCCTTGTATTAAGTTAGCCCAGTGCTTGCTTGACCAAACAACTGGGCACAATACCTGGCCGAGTTAACACAATAGCCTAACCATCATGGTCCATCCCTTGTCAACTCAGTAACCATACACATTACCTTAAACCATACTTACTCTCTAAGTAAAAACAATAACAGACATGTATATATATATAAATATATATACATGCATATATATATATATATATATTTCTGCCTAACAATATTCAACTCTCTTGCATACAACTGGAAATGCATTAATTCCATACAGAATAGGGTGCAAGTTCTTGGGCAATATTCACTCTCAAACTTGACATCCTCAAATATTATGACATGAAACAGATACAACTTGTTATACGATAAGGGGAAAATTGGGGGAAGAGGACAAAGAAATTGGTTTTGTGTACATATACAATCATCATAATGAAATAAGGAAGAAAGATTCATGACCATTATATCTCCATTTCTGTAACTGGTCACGTGGTTGAAGATCATATTTATCACTACCTTCTTCCACTACCCATTCCATGTTTCCATCACCCTCAGCAAGCACTTCAGTTGGCCATGGTTCTTTGCCGGGTGGGGTGGCCCAAACTTTCATTCCTGAAGATTTTGGGCCATTGTTAGTCCTGCTTGGATTGGGTTGTTGCAATTTTCCATGGACTTTAATCATAGGACATGGCAGTAGTTGGAGATGCCCTAGAAGATCTCCTGTATGCCAAGCAAACTCTTCTTTACGCCCATTATGTAGATGCACTCCTATTTCCCCCTAATAGTCAGGATCAATCACCCCAGCCAGTACAGTAATTCCCTTCTTTGACTGTTGATTCAGATGTAAGAGGAGCCCAAAGGAGCCAGGTGGCAGTTTTAATGTTCAGTTCAATGGAATTATTGTTGTGTTCCCTGGTGACAGCACTCCTCCTTTTGGAACTAAAACTAATATAGCCTGTGCATAAATTCAAACTTATTTTATATCCAAAAATGCCTTGAAAGTCAATTGAGCAGTATAAACTCTATAGGCTTTAGATATTCAGGGAGGATGCAAGCCAAATGTGTCAAGCTTACCTGGAAATGTGGGGGGTTCATGCAAAAGCTTACCTGGAATATGGGAGATATGTGTTAATTCAAACTTACCTGGAATGTGGGGGATACATATTAGTTCAAGCTTACCTGGAGGAAATAACCTATCTAATACTCAATAAAACACTTGAAGAAACTAACAAAAAGTCTTTTGCATACAAGCACTGTTTGACTCCCCACTCTTATATCCTCTGTATAAAAGGGGCCCAAAAATTCTATTCAGGGCTCTGTTTTTATCAGGACAAGAGTTCGCCAAGTCCAGCTGGTTGAAATAAAACTTCCTCCTCAGAATTCTCATGTCCTGGTCTTTGATACCATGTACACCCAACTTCTCTGCTACTACAAAACCTGTAGACCAGCAGAGTTTGAAGTTGCAGGGACAGGAAGCAAAAATGTTCCTAGTAGGTCACTAGGGGTAATAGTGAGTAGTGCCATTCCCATTTCCACCCCTAGATTCTTGGACCCATGTATCCTAGTTATGGGAGAAACAATACCATATAGTGGATGCTGATTTAGAGCATACACAGCCTCTGGAGAACATTGCCCCAGCCCTGCAAGGTATTGCCACTTAGTTGGCATCATATTTGAGTGTTCAAAGACCATTCCACTCTTCTATCAATCCAGCTGCTTCAGGGTTATGGGAAACATGGTAAAACCAGTGACCTCCATGGACATGTGCCCATTCTCACACATCATTTGTTGTGAAATGGGTTCCTTGGTCAGAGGCAATGCTGTGTGGAATACCATGGCAATAGATAAGACATTTGTTAAGTCCATGGTTGGTAGTTTTGGAAGAAGCATTGCATGCTGAAAATGCAAACCTATATCCATAATATGTGTCTATTCCAGTTAAAATAAATCACTGCCCCTTCCAAGGTGGAAATGGTCCAATATAGCCAACCTGCCACCAGGTAGCAGGGCGGTTACCTCAAGGAATGGTACCATATTGAGGGCTGAGTGAAGGTCTCTGCTGCTGGCAGATTGGGCACTCAGCAGTGGCTGTAGCCAAGACAGCCTTGGTAAGGAGAAGTCCATGTTGCTGAGCCCATGCATAACCTCTATCCCTACCTCCATGGTCACTTTGTTCATGAGCCCACTGGGCAATTACAGGTGTGGTTGGGGAAAAAGGCTGAGCATTAGCCACAAAGCAGGTCATCTTATCTACTTGATTATTAAAATCTTCCTCTAATGAAGCTATCCTCTGGTGAGCATTTATGTGGGACACAAAAATTTTCATGTTTTTTGCCCACTAATAAAGGTCAATCCACATACCTTTTCCCCAGACCTCTTTGTCACCAATTTTCTAATCATGTTCCTTCCAAGTCCCTGATCATCCAGCCAAACCAGCCCATGAATCAGTGTACAAATGCACTTCTGACTGTTGTAGGAAACTGGATTACCTGTTTCTTCTAGTAAATGTTACACCTGTTAAATGTAGCAGTTGTTAGATGTTGCAGTTGTTCTGTTCAGATAGCAAACAGCTGCTTAGTAGTTTCCCAATAAATGCAATGGGAAAACTAGGGTTCAGGCTCTCAGTTCCAGAAGCTGTTTGTCCTCTGGTCCCATGTTTGTCTCTACCTTTATTTCTGCATTGCCTTCCATTAGAGTAAACCTATTGTGAGCTGAATGCAGCATCTGGCCATTCCTTCTTCCAAGCAAAATGAACAACCAGGTGCACTGCTCAAAGTTCCACCCACTGGGAGGATTTTCCCTCACCACTGTCCTTCACGGATGTCCCAGAAAGGGGCTGCAGTGCTGCAGCTGTCAACTTTTGGGTGGTACCTGCATATTGTGCAGAACCAACTGTAAACAAGGCCCGAATTTTCTCATCCTCAGTCAACTGATTGTAAGGGACTCCCCAAGAAGTCAAAACTGTGGGCTGGGAGGAGGTCCAGAGTCCCTAGGGCAGGCCAGAGGCTGGCTGCTACCCACCTCAGGGCTGAAAGTTGTTTCAGACTCCATGGGGCAGGCTGGAGGCTGGATGATACAAGGTTGACAAGGTAGGGTCTGGACAGAATAGGGCATGGCAGGCTTATCTGATAAAGTTTCAGCAGAATTCAGGGTCCCAATGTCTCCATCAATATCATCATCATCCCATATATCTCCATCCCAATTCTCTGGATTCCACTCTTTTCTAATCAATGCCTTCACTTTAACTGCAGAAATCCTGTAGGGTTGAGATTTTAGTTTCCTTTGTAACTCTGCTACTCATACAATGAGAGTCTGAGTTTGGTTCTCAGATATTTTGAACCTATGGCTACAGGAGACAAGATTTTCTTTCGGTGGACACATAGAAACTTTCACATCATCCTACAGTATTTAAGTTTCAAATTTGAAGACTTTAACTCATCTCTTTCTTTTGTAACAGTATCCAGAGTATCTAGGAGGAGCCAGGCAACATTATTATACCATTTGACTCCACAAAACACTGTTAAGACATTGAAAACACTCTCAACCAGATACTTACTTCTTATAAGCCTGGAAGTAGGGGAATATGGTGATGCTATTTTGTGTATTGCCAACTCATGCCATGGACTGTTAGCAGCCTCTTCATTATTGGAAAGAGAGTCATCAGTACCCTTGAGTCCAATTAGGGTAGAGAGACAATTGTAAAACTCCCATAACCACCTCAGACACCCCATGTTTAAGACTCCGTTCCTCAAGAACCACTCCCGGTACCAAACTGTATTAGTCAGGGTTCTCTAGAGAAACAGAATCAAAAAGAGATATCTGTCAACAGTATGTGATTCTGTAAGAGTCTCTCACACAGCCATGGGGACGCACAAGTCCAGGTTCCATAGGCAGGCTACAACCAGGGGCTGCAGTGAAAGTCCAGTGAAGGTTCTTGATGAGTTCTAGGAGATGTTGGCTATCCGAAGATGAACTGGGAAATTCTCTCTCAATGCTGGAATAGCTTACCCTTTTAAGGGATTCAACTGATTGGGTTAAGCATCACTCATTGCTGATGGTAATCTCCCTGATTGATATAAATAAAACCAGCTCTCTATGATTAACCACTGCAGTAAAGTCAACAGTGACTAAAGTCCATAAATGCCCTTCTATTACAGTTAGCCCAGTGCTTCTTTGACCAAACAACTGGGCACAATTACCTGGCCAAGTAGAGACAATAGTCTAACCATCAAACTAGCTATTAGGGAAATGCAAATTAAAATGACTATGAGGGGGTGAGATGCTGTCTGAGTGAGTGCACTTCATGATTGCTCCCACAAAGGACCAGCTGAGTAGGATTGTAATCTCACTGGAGTTGGCTGTTTTGGGAGCTTGCAAGGCAGGAGGTGTTCGCACATTGCTTTGAAGAGACTGTGGCAGAAGTATTACTTGCTAAAGTGAACTTATCTAACAGCAAGGAAATAGAATAAGAACAAAGGGACAAAGAGAAGATTTAAGAAAACACACAAAAACAGCAACTAATTAAACCCCAAGACTAGACAAAGAAGCTAATCAACTGAATAAACCCAAGATAAAATCATGACCAGACAGCAACAAAAAACTGCAAACTAAATCAATAATGGAAAACATGGCCCAATCCAATGAACAAACTAAAAATCAGAAAGAGGAGCAGAACATTGAAGAAGTAATTAAAGCTCTCAAAACATGTATTAAGGACCAATTTAATGAAGTGAAGGAAGAGCTTAAAAATATAAAGAAAACACCTGGAGAGAATACAGAAGAAATTGCAATCATGCACAAAAAGATAATGGATATGATGAGGATGAACAGCACAATCCAAGATATAAAAAATAAACTCTCAGCAAATAACAGCAGATTTGAAGATGCAGAGGAAAGAATTAGTGATATGGAAGACAGTACATCTGAAATCAAACAGAAGAACTGATTGATAAAAAGATAGAAAAAAAATCCAGCAGGGACTTAGGGACCTGAATGACAATGCAAAATGCACAAACATACACATTATAGACATCCCAGAAGGAGAAGAGAAGGGAAAGGGAACAGAAGGGATGTTAAAGGAAATAATGGCACATCCAGGAAGCATAATGCACCCCAAATAGCATAAATCCCAACAGGCCTACCCCAAGACATGTACTTGTCAAATTGTCCAATGCTCAAGACAAAGAGAAAATACTTAAAGCAGCAAGAGAAAAGAGAACCATCACATACAAAGGAGGCTCCATAAGATTAAGTGCTGATATCTCATCTGATATGATGGAGGCAAGAAGGCAGCAGTATGACATAGTCAAGGTACTAAAAGAAAAAAAGTTTCCAACCAAGAACACTCTATCCAGCTAAACTAGCATTCAAAAATGATGGAGAGTTCAAAATATTTACAAATAAACAGAAACTAAGAGAGTATGCCAACAAGAATCCTGCCCTTCAAGAAAAACTAAAGGAAGTTCTACAGGAGGAAAGAAAAAACAGGAGAGACAGAGTAAGAGGAAAGTGTAAGAACAACTGAAAAGACAAAAACGGGGGGAAAAAATCAAATAAAATATGACAAACACAAATCCAAAGAAAATATGGCTAATATAAGTAATTCCTTGAAATAATAACACTGAATGTCAATGAATTAAACTCACCTGTCAAGAGATTCAGACTGGAAGATTGGATAAGGAAATATGATACAACTATATACTGTCTACAAGAAACACATCTTAGACCCAGGGATTCAAGGAGGTTGAAAGTGAATGGCTGGAAAACAATCTTACAGGCAAATAATAACCAAAAAAGGGCAGGAGTAGCTATATTAATATCAGACAAAATAAACTTTAAATGTAAAACAATTATGTGGGATAAAGATGGACACTACGTATTAGTGAAAGGGGTAATCCTTCAAGAAGAAAGAATAATCATAAACATTTATGCTCCTAACAAGGGCACCTCCAAATATGTGAGGCAAACACTGGAAAAAAATAGTGAAGGAATAGATGCCTCTACAATTATAGTGGGGCAATTTAATATACTACTATCACCTTTGGACAGAACATCTCAAACAAGAATCAATAAAGAAACAAAGACTTTGAACAATATATTAGAGGATCTGGACCTAATAGACATATACAGAACATTCCAACCAAATACAGCAGGATATACATTCTTCTGAAGTGCACATGGATCATTCTCCAAGAGAGACTGCATGCTAGGCCACAGAGAAAGTCTCAATGAATTCAGAAAGATTGAAATCATACAAAATAATTTCTCTGACTACAGTGGAATGAAGCTGGAAATCTGCAAGGGCCAGAGATCCAGATGTAGCAACAAGATAGGGAAATTAAGTAACACACTCTTTGAAAAATAGTGTGTCAAGAAGGAAATCTCAAAAGAAATCAATGACTACCTTGAAACAAATGGAAATGATAACACAACATACCAAAACTTATGGGATGAAACAAAAGCAGTACCAAGAGGGAAATTTATAGCCATAAATTGATACACCAAAAAAGAAGAAAGAGCAAAAATTGAAGAACTACCTGCACATTTGGAGGAATTAGTAAAAAAACAACAAAGTAACCCCCCAGGAAGAAGAAAGAAAGAAATTACAAAGATAAGAGCAGAACTAAATGAAATAGAAAATAAAAAAGCACTTGAAAAGATAAAACCAAGAGCTGGTTCTTTGACAAGATCAATAAAATTGACAAACCCTTAGCTAGACTAACAAAGAAAAAAAGAGGGAAGATGCAAATACACAAAATAGGAAATGAGAAAGGAGAAAGCACCACTGACCCCACAGAAATAAAGTCTATCATAAGAGGATACTTTGAAAAACTATATTCCAACAAAACAACAATTTAGAGGAAATGGACAAATTCCTAGAACATGTAAGCAAACAACATTGACAAAAGAAGAAACTGATGATCTCAACAAACCAATCACAAGAAAACAGAATCAGTCATTAAAAAACTCCCAACTAAAAAGAGCCCTTGGCCAGATGGCTTCACAGGTGAATTCTACCAAACTTTCCAGAAAGAACTAACACCAATCTTGCTTAAACTCTTCCAAAAAATTGAAACAGGAGGAGCAATGCCTAACTCATTCTATGATGCCAACATTACCTAATACCAAAGCCAAACAAAGACACCACAAGAAAGGAAAATTACAGACAAATCTCTCTAGTGAACCTAGACGCAAAAATCCTCAACAAAATACTTACTAATCGTATTCAGCAACACATTAAATGAATTATACACCATGACCAAGCGGGATTCACTCCTGGTATGCAGGGATGGCTCAACATAAGAAAATCAATTAATGTAATACACCACATAAACAGATTAAAGGAGAAAAAATCACATGATCATATTTATAGATGCAGAAAAAGCATTTGACAAAATACAGCACCCGTTCTTGATAAAAACACTGCAAAAGATAGGAATAGAAGGAAACTTTCTGAACAGAATAAAGGGTATATATGAAAAACTCACAGCTAACATCATTTATAATGGTGAAATCCTAAAATCTTTCTTTCTAAGATCAGGAACACGACAAAGTTGCCCACTATCACCCCTTCGATTTAACATTGTGTTAGAAGCACTTGCTTGAGCACTGAAGCAAGAAGCAGACATAAGAGGCATCCAAACTGGAAAGAGAGTAGTCAAAATTTCACTTTTTGCAAATGATATGATCTTATACATAGAAATCCCTGAGAAGTCTGCAACAAAACTTCTAGAACTTATAAATGAGTTTAGTAAAGTCACAGGTTTTAAGATCAATGTGCAAAAATCAGTAGCATTTCTGTACACCAATAATGAGCAAGCTCTGGAGGAAATCAAGAAACAAATACTAGTTACAATAGTCAATAAAAAAATCAAATACCTAGGAATAAATTTAACTAAAGATATAAAAGACTTATACACAGAAAACTATACAACACTGTTCAAGGAAATCAAAGAAGACCTAAATAAATGGAAGAATATTCCCTGTTCATGGATAGGAAGACTAGATATTATTAAGATGTCTATCCTACCAAAACTGATCTACAGATTCAATGCAATCCCAATAAAAATCAACATAGCATTCTTTAATGAATTAGAAAAACTATGAAATTTATTTGGAAAGGAAAGAGGCCCCAAATAGCCAAAGACATATTGAAAAAGAAAAATGAAATTGGAGGAATCACACCACCTGACTTCAAAACATACTACAAAGTTACAGTAGTGAAAATGGCATGGGGCATGATATTGGCACAAGGATAGACACACTGACTAATGGAACCAAACTGAAAATTCTATAGGTCTTCATACATACAGTCATATGATATTCAGCAAGGCCACCCAAAAATCCACTCAACTGGGAGAGAATGACCTCTTCAACAAATGGTGCTTGGAGAACAGGATATCTTTATGTAAAAGAATGAAAGAGGATTAACAACTTACACCTTATACAAAAATCAACTCAAAATGGATAAAATACTTAAATTTAAGAGCCAAGACCCTAAAGACCTTAGAAAGCAATGTAGGGAAACACCTACAGGACCTTGTAATAGGAAATGGCTTTATGAACTTCACACCCAAAGCAGGAGCAGCAAAAGAATAAATAGATAAATGGGACTTCTTCAGAATTAAAGCCTTTTGCATGTCAAAGGAATTTGTCAAGAAAGTGAAGAGAGAGCCCACCCAATGGGAGAAAATATTTGGTAACCATATATCTGATAGGAGACTAATATCCTGCATATATAAAGAACTCCTGTATCTCGAAAATAAAAAGACAAACAATCCATTTTAAAAATGGGCAAAACTTAAACGGACACTTCTCTAAAGAAAAAATACAAATGGCCAAAATGTACATGAAAAAATGCTCCAAATCACTAGCTGTTAGGGAAATGCAAATCAAAACAAGAATGAGATACCATCTTACTCCCATCAGACTGGCAGCTATCAAAAAATCAGAAGACTACAATTGTTGGAGAGGATGTGGCAGAATGAGAACACTCATCCACTGCTGGTGGGAGAATGCAGAAGGATCCATCCATTCTGGAGGACAGTTTGGTGGTTTCTCAAAAAACTAGCTATAGATTTGCCATACGACCCAGCAATTTCACTGCTGGATATATACCTAGAAGAACTGAAAACAAGGACACAAACTGATATATGCACACCAATGTTCATAGCAGCACTATTGAGTATTGCCAAAAGTTGGAATCAACCCAAATGCCCATCAAGAGATGAATGGATAAGTAAAATGTGGAATATACATACAATGGAATACTACTCAGCTATAAGAAGGAATACATTACAAACACATGGGATAACATGGATGAATCTTGAGGACCTTATGTTGAGTGAATCAGGCCAGGCATTGAAGCACAAAAACTACACGACCTCTCTGATATGAAATAAGTAAACCAAGTTGTCTCAGAGAGCTAGAGACTGGATATAGGCTTAAAGGAAGTTCAGGGGAGTGGAAGGTTGTGAGCTGATACCTACATGGATGAAATCTATGATAAGCTGGAGGTAAGTATTTGTACAGGGAATTGATAAAATGGCAGCATAGGGATAACTCTGGGTGGAGCTTAGAGGGCTTAAGAGGAACTAGGGATGGGAGGATGGGTCAGATGACCCAAGAAATTTGGGGGAGTGTCGGGGAACATTTGGAAATAGCAGATTGTCAGGTATGTGGTTGAAACTATAATGTTGAGAAAACTCATTAGAAAATATAATAAGGATGTTTAACTGTTTAAGATGCTTAAGGAGGGACATCTGATACAGGGCAAGCTTCTAGGGAGTTTGTGAGTGCTCATTTTGTCATAGTGGGTTATATCATTAGATGGAGACCTATACAATAAGAGTGAAGGTGAGGACTGATGTTCTCAAACAGAGGGAATTGTATCTCTTGAGAGAACTGGTGGCTCCCAATGGGTTAGGGCAGTCGAGTATATCAAGCCTTCCACATTGTTGCAAGTATCTCTGAATATGGGCCTTCAAGCAGTGAAGATTGATTGTCACTGTGGGTTCTGAGGGGAGGTGGAAAGAGGGATTAAATAGATGGAATCAGTGTAACTGTGGGACAATGGAGGTGTTCCACAAGATCATGCAATGATGGATATAGGACATGTTAAATTACACCAGATATGTATAAAATCTATAGGCTAAAATGTATAACATAATGTAAAACATAAGATAGCTAAAAATTTAGAAAGTTGCATAGTCTAAAATATAAACCATAATGTAAACCAAAGTTGAACCTTGGTTGAAAGCTATGTTTCATTATCTATACATCAGCAGCAGCAAATATAATATGAACATGTAAAAAGATCATTGCTGGGGAAGGGATAAAATGTTTGATGTTGGATATGTGTGAGTACCTATATTATATATGTGAATTACTGTGATCTAAAACTTTTGGAAGACAAAAGTAATAATTAGAAAAAAAAGAAAGGATGTAGACACTGAGGAAGAAATGAATGAAATTGCCTTGCCACTATACATACAGGGCAATACCTATTGCAGTGATGAAAGGCAAAACGTCAAAAACAAAGCTTTTTCATTTTTTCATTTTTTGGTACCCCAACTTATTTTTACTTTATTTAATTTTTCTAAATTAGTATGTATTCTATATCTAACCTTTAAACCCATCACTATATTCGATTTTACTATTAATGGAACCTGGCAATATATTAGGCTTCATTTTTGAAGTTTTGGACCACAGAGAAGTTCAACTATAGCAGGAGAGGAACACTGGTGTGGGGTGTTATTGATGGGGGGCACATGGTTGGGAGGGAGTTCTCCAAGCCATGTATATGGGGTACATAAAAAAGTTTGGATATTTTCATAGTGGTTACAGTTAAAAACGACAAATGAGGGAGTGCTGAGTTCCTACCCAGGGGAGCTCTATCACATTCCCCAATGGAACAGCAACATCCCCCAAATGCAGTGGCAAAGACCAATAAAAAAAGAATGGTCCAACAATGAGCCCTTGAAAAAAAAATGACAATGAGATATCATCACACTGTATAGAATGAACATTATTAAGAAAACGGAAAACAACCAGTTCTGAAAATGACACAGAGAAATAGGATCAGTCCTTCACTGTTGGTCGGAATGTAGAATGGTGCAGCCTTTGTGGAAGAGTTTGGCAGTTCCTTAGAAGCTTATAGAACTGCCATATGATCCAATCTTCCCTCTACTAGGAATTTATCCAGAAAGACTGAAAACAGTGACATAAACAGACATCTGCACACGGATGTTCATAGCAGAATCAATTACAATTGCCAAAAGATGGTAACAACCCAAGTGTCCATCAACCAATGAATGGATAAAAAAATGTGATATATGCATACAATGAAATACTATGATACTATAAGAAGAAATGAAATTGGGACACATTATAACATGGATGAACCTTGAGGACATTATGCTGAGTGAAATAAGCTAGATACTCAAAAAGACATATATTGTATGATCTCATATTTAATATGAACTAAATACAAAAAACAAATACACTGAATTAAAGTATAGAGTACAGGTTATTTAGATACTAGATGAGGGCTGAGAAGTGGACTGATGTTTAGTGTAGGTAAACTTTTTAATTAGCTTGACTGTAAAAGTGTGGAAATGGATAGAGTTGATGGTAACATATTAAGATGTTACTATCATGTCAAAGAAGATACTATAGCAATAACAGGGGAGTATGGGATATTTTTGGACTAAGGAAAACATTCCAAAATGTACTGAGACAATGACTGCATAACTCTGTGATTAAAGTTTAAATTAGAAACAACTGAGCGTACACGTTGGATAGACTGTGAAAGGCATGGGACAATATAGCACAATGAACCATGTGGTGGAAGATGGACTGTGGTTAATAGTACAAATATGAGAGTGTTCCCATTAGCTATAACAAATGTGCAATACTCATACATGGTGTTAATAATATGGGATATTTGGAACAATATACCAAATGCCAGCTATGGACCACAGTTAGTGGTAGTAGTCTGATCATGTTCTTTCATAATCTGTAACAATTGTTCCACAACAATGTAAGGTATTGGTGGAGGGGTGATATATAGGAATTCTGCACATAATGCATGATTGTTTTGTGAACTCACAACTTCTCTAATAAAAATATGTATTAAAAAAGAAATGGGGAAATTGGAACCTCATATACTTTTGGTATGGCATAGCCATGTTGGAAAACAGTTCCTCAGTATAAAAACTATGAGTAACCATATCACTCCCAAATTCCACTCTTGGCAGGTACCCAAGAGAAATGATAACACATGTCCATGTCAAATCCTGTACACAAGTGTTCATTGCAGCATTATTCATAAGAGTAAAAAAACAGAAACAAACCAAATATCCATCACTGATGAATAAACAGAATATGATATATTCATACAATTGTAATATTATTCAGCCATAAAAAGAAATATGGATTCCACACATAATGATTACATAAAATTATAGATGCACATACACATTCCTCAATTACCTGGAACAACAAAGAAATGCTCCCACAGTTCTTTATTACACTATATTTTACTTTAAGAGAAAATTTCCAGCCATATATAAAAAGTTCAGATGATTGCATATGAATACACTCTAAATATGAATCTTAATATATGAATGGCTTCAACTTATCGATACTAACCCTAGAGTTAGTAATAACACAAATGATCATGTGTGAGAGGCTGGAAATATGCTAATTTTCAGCATAGTATACTTATTAAGGCAATAAAGTGGAATAGTATACTTGAGAAAGATTTTCAATTATCATGGGAAAAATAAAAATGCACAATTAAAAAGGAAACTCAATTAGTCAGAATATATTCTCTACACATTCATCGGTCAGGCAAGTTTCAATTCTCAGTGCCTCATTTGAAAGCTTTTTTATATATAAAACCTATAAACAATGCTAATTATTTACATTTATAAATTAAATGGTAAAGTCCATTCCCAGTTTGAAACAGAATTTAAATTTATGCTCTTAACAAGATTTTATATGATCATTATCCATCCCTTTCCTTTATTGCTGAACTTCAGTGAACCCATCCAATAAAGCCTACTTTACTGGTGCCTCCATAAAACATTCACACTTTTATCATACAGTAAAGTTAGATTAATGCTAAATACTTCACTATTTCCCTAAAGATAAAGCCAAGTGAATCAAATATTAAATGGTGTAGCAAAGAGTATTGTAAAGCTAAATTTCCCCAGAAGTGTTCATAATCTCTAATGCTGATAAGTAAATGGCTCTAGTGTTTTTTCCTTGATACTCCATCCAGTCTCACTAAGGCTGACAGTAAGCCTAATTCTCTCTCATTCCTGGCAGTACCTATTAGATTCAAGGAGAAGGACACTGTATTTATGAGACTGGGGTTTCATTTCTACTCACCATGAGAATGTCTATTATTCTATCATAAAAGTTATTGAATTTGTCTTTGAATGTTTGTGAGACAATGATGGAAATTCATTAATAAGAGGATAGACTATCATAGCTATGTTAATTCCAAAACTTTCTTCAATTGACTTCAAGAATCCAAAGGGAGAGAAAGTTTTCAAGCATATAAAATATTTAATTCGGACTTAAAATTCTTGCATTTCAACTCGTTTATTTCCACCAAAGTTTGGATGGCAGGTATATTTGTTTTGAGCTGGGTGATACTTTATGCTGCTTTAACAATATTCTACAAATTTAGCACCATAAAGTATCACCCAGCTCACAGTTTTTTATGCTGAAACTCTTGGTGGTCTTGACTATGTTCTATGCTCAGGGTGTCACATGACTGAAATCAAGATATTAGCCAGATGGGCTCTTATCTGGAGACCCACCTCCCTTCTATGCTTACTAAGTCATATGAAAATATCCAGCTCCCTTCTTTGCTTCTAAAATTGTTGAAGAATTCAGTTCCTTCAGGTTGTCAGACTGAGGTCTGTGTGTCCTAACTGGCTGTCAGACCAGGGTCACTCTTAACACCTAAAGGCTGCTAGCATTCCTTGGCATGTGGCCCCCTCCATCTTCAAACCAGCAACAGAATACTGAATTAACCCCGTGCCTCCAATATCTGTGACTTTCCTTCTATCAGATGGAGAAAACTCTCTGCTGGTCAAGGGCCTCATGTGATCAGAATAAGACTACTCAGGTAATCTCCCTACCTCAAGGTCAACCCTGCCGTAAACATAAAAATCATGAGCTGGTTTTTTTTTTTTTTTTAATCTCATCATGTTCAGAAGTTCTTAGGATTAGGGTGAGGAATCTTAGGGTTCTTTTTGTTTAAGATTTATTTTTTATTTATTTCTCTCCCCTTACCCCCACTCCCCACCCCAGTTGTCTGTTCTCTATGTCCATTTGCTGTGTGTTCTTCTGTGTCCGCTTCTATTCTTGTCAGTGGCACCAGGAATCTGTGTCTCTTTTGTTGCATCATCTTGCTGCGTCAGCTCTCCATGTGTGTAACGCCATTCCTGGGCAGGCTGAACTTTCTTTCACGCTGGGCAGCTCTCTTTACGGGGTGCACTCATTGTGCGTGGGACTCCCCTATGCAGGGAACACCCCTGCGTGGCACAGCACTCTTTGTGTGTATCAGCACTGCACATGGGCCAGCTCCACATGGGTCAAGGAGGCCCTGAGTTTGAACCTTGGACCATGTGGTAGGCAGATGCTCTAACCATTGAGCAAAGTCCACTTAGGGTTCATTTTAAAATTCTGCTTGCCATAGGGGGAACTGGGAAAATTGAGATTAGTACTGGAAGCATGCTCCAGATGTTAGGTATGAACACTGAACTCAAACCAAAGATCTCTTATTAGAGATCGGGCATTGAGGGACTCAGTCTAATGCTAATCCAAAACAAGGAGTAAAGGATGCCAGGCCTTAGGTATTATTCACAACTTGGAATTCTCTTCAAGTAGCTGCATTAGAAACAAAAGATGGATCGAAGAGGAAGCAGTTACCAACTGGTTAAGGGCCAGGCAAGTGGACATCTCTTGTTAAAAAACTGTTGGCAATGTTATGAAAGGTCTAAGCTTGGGAAAATTGGGGCTCATGTCAGGGACCCACTCACAGAGTAATGGCATGGAGGGCAAGTTAAGGAGTTGTTTACTGAAGGACTCAGAAGAAAGCAAGTCAGATGGTTAGTTACCAGGACCCAGGTATCCAAGCTCAGATCGGAATAAGCATCTAGCCCAATTCAGGACTCAGTCACAAATTTACTGACCAAGACCCACAGCACACCCACTTCCCAGAGCCTGGATTGCTTTCAGATTCAGGGATGGGGCTGACATAGAAGTACGCGATCCAAACTGCAGGCAAAGGGGTGGGGGTGGGGGGCGCAGCTGGATCAAATCAACCAGAGCTAAGGGTCTTTGTTTCCTAGGGTAGCCATTTCAAAGAACTACAAACTGGGTGGCTTTGAAAACAGAAGGGTATTGCCTCACAGTTCCAGAGTCTAGAAATCTGAAATCAGGATGACAGCAAGCCTATGCTCCCCATGAAAAATACAGGGGAGAATCCTTCCTGACCTCTTTTAGCTTCTGGTGTTTCCTGGCTATTCTTGGATTGTGGCAGCATGACTCTAATCTCTGCCTTCATCTTCACATGCCCTTGTATATGACCCTGTATCCAAATTTCCCTCTTCTTATAAAGACACCAGTCATATTAGAAAATTGTTCAAGGAGGTATGAAAAATATAGGCTCGGGAAAATTGGGGCTCACGTCGGGGACCCATTCACATAATTGATCCTACCCTCCTCCATTATGACCTCAACTGAACATAATTATATCCACAAAGACCTTATTTCCAAATAAGGTCAAAGGTTCCAGATAAACATGAATTTTTGGGAGTCCCTACTCAACCCCACACATAAGGTAAAATAAAAACTTCTCTCTTTCTTCATTACCAAATTCCACATACCCAACTTTAAAAGACACCAAAGAACCTCCCTTTTCTAATGAATTGAGACAATGGTGAATACAGAGCAATAACTAAAAAGATCAGAAGGTCTACAAAGCTCTAAAGGGGAAGCTAGGTATGAGGAACCAAGAGGAGGGCAGGGAAGCACCCCATGCTTTTCTTTCCTGCCTTTTCTCTCCTTGGAGATCCTCTGGAGCACAGAGAACCCAGGAGGCCTGAGAACTGCTGAGAGCCTCATATCATGTATATGAGTCATTATAACACCTTTGATCATAAACAATTATTCTTCAAAAATGACTATTCCTAAATGTCCCTATTATTTAAACTGATTTATTTTATATATACATACATACATATATATATACACATATACATGCATATATAAATCTGCATCTAACTGGACATTCTTTTTATATTAACTTATGTGGCAGGAGGTGGTAAGAGTATAGAAGTCACTCCTCATTTTCTTAGTAACTTTGCAAAACAAGTTTCTATACCAAATATCACCATTGCTTCCTGTTGCAGAGTGACGAATGGGAGCGATTTTCTTGCTTTGAGTAATTTTTACTTGGTTTTTGCATTCCTAGTATAAAAAGCCAACAGACAGCTTCTGGGGTCTGCTTTTGTGGAAGGCTGTTGGGTTTTGTTTTGTTTTGCTCACAAGCAATTAAAATAGGTCTTGCTTTTTCTGTTTAACCACTGGATGTCACAACCTTCTCAATGGAGAAGGAAGATGGGAAGATTAAGTCAAGACAGGTATCAGAAGCTGGAGGATGGTTTGTCTTCACTGAGCACAGAGACCTGTGATTTGTTTCTTTCTAATAACTGGTAGTAAAGAGATGCGTGTGTGATTGTCATGTTCTGAGCCTCCAGTGTTTTAAGATGAGTGGTTGCTGCTTTAGGGCATTTATGTTTAAAGAGCTCAGTGGAGCAAGAAAAGAAAGGAAGCATACAGAGATTAATTCTGAAGTTACTGTTAAACCCAAACACTTTAATCCAGGAAAAGAGAGAAGGAAAGAAAAAGAAATTTCTTCGTTTGGTACATCCAGCTGAATTCATCTTAGAAATTACCATGAAGCTGACATACATGTGGGGCAGGGGGTTGGGGTGGGGAGTGCATGGGTATGTGAGAGGTGACTTTAAAACAAACTAAAACCTAGCTCAGACAAGAAGGAATTATCTCTTATAGCCATTATGTCTACTGCATGTCAACAGGTTTTTATTTGGAACTGATGACTCCAGTGTTTTTGAGATTAAGTTGATGAATCAAAAGAATTAAATAGAGAAAAACTGTGGTGGAAATAGTGCTTATTTCCTGCCATTGCTGTTTTCTTTTCCCTGTTAACAGCTGTAAATGCAAAAATCTAGAAAGAATCAAGAATGGGTCGTGGGTGCCTTCCTGAAAACTCAGTGGAGGGAACATGTTTCAAGATCATGTAATGGCTTCATATGCACCATTTTGAAGTACATATTTATAGTCAATGTTATATAAACTATGTTATTTGGTCAATATTTCCTCAATTGAACAGTGGATTCTTAAAGGGCAAATGCTGAGGTTTTTAGCCACCATTTTAATTAAAATGGTAAATATTTACAGTGTTTCTTGACTAACTCAGGAAGGAAGAGAGGAAGGAAGAGATGGAAGGAAGGAAGGAAAGAAGGAACAGAGGGTGGGTGGGCAGATAGACTTCTGACACATTTGGGGAGTTACTCTAAGTCATAGAAGGAAACTAGGTATGAAAACACTGATTGCTCTCCCATGATATGCAGACAAATTTCATCATAAGAGTCTCAAAATGCAATGATTTGGTCCAGAGCACACTAACCTATGGAGTCAACCACCTAAGACATGGGGATTCAGAGATTTGCCTTGTGTTAGAATCTTAGTTCCTGAGTTTGGGAACACACTGTGGAAAAATCCCCTAAAGTAACCACATGCAATTATTGGATAGAAATCCCTTTCATAGAGTGGCCACAGTAGAGCAGTTAAAGTCAAGAGATTCATTTTGGACCTTCCTTGTTTAGACTAGAGTTAAATGTGACCTGAGGGAAATTATGCTAAAGAAAAAAAATTTTTTCTATATGGTAGCTCAAGGCCAGAAAGTCCATAAAATAAACTCTCTAATAAATGGTCTTATTTTATTTGTATTTGGTATTTTATTTGGAGATACAGGACAAAGAGCAGCCTCCTGCTATTATCCAAAACCTTTGGAACCAAAGCATTTTAACTTCAGGATATGCTTTGCCTGCTGGTAAAGGGGTCCTCTGAGGAGAGAAGCATATAGTTCACCCAAGATTGCTTCTGTTGTCAGCAAGTTCTAGAAGAGATAACAACTCGAGAACTAAAAGTACCTGTATTCTACTTCCTACTTAGTTAAAACTCTGCGGATAACTGTCCTATATTTAATCTGAACAAGAGGAAGTTGAGATACATTTCTACGGAAATCTTAAGAATATATTTAGATAAATTCTGGAAATAATGAATAGATTCACATTCTCTCTTGAGCTAACCAGAAGCTTTGTCTAGGGTCATGACAATAAACCAGTAATGTATGTGTTCTCACTCTTCCTCCTGTACTCATTGTATATGCTGCTATTTACCCATTGCACTCTTCCCTACCAAGGAAGAAGTAGCTTAGGACTTTTTTTTTAATGTGCTTGACAACCCCTAACAAACATTCTGAGTTGCTCCACAAGAGAAAACCTATTTGTTTTCATATTTTAAACACACTGATTTTTTGGTAGCTGACAAGTATATACTTTGTATCTTCCAAGCAGTTAGGGTTTTTATATATAATGTGGATTTGACCGTATTTTATGCTGAGGCACTGTGATTATGAAACCTAGTATACTCTATAGATCTTTTACCTGCCTTCATGTTAACTGGGAAGTTTGAGAAAAATATTCATTAAGGAATGTCCACTTACTAAAGTCTGGCATTTGACTCTCCATTAGGAAATTTTAAAAAAGGAGATGTTGACCATTATTTGTGACATATTAGTATAATTGTAGGAGATGTTCTGTGGATGAAAATGAGTCATTTATCATCTATATTTCTCAACTGGTATCCAATGAAGGAAATAATGTACCAATTAATGGAAAGTATCCATCTAGAGATAAGAAAAATCAAAATGGAATCAATAGGTAGTGACAAGTGAAAGAGATGGACCATTGATAGGCCCTTGATATTGACGACTGTACTTATGAACCTTTTCTTCTGAAATTGAAACTTAGCTTAGTATTACAGGTTGCCTAAGAGTTGCCTCCTGAGAGCCTCCTTGTTGCTCAAATGTGGCCTCTTTCTAAGCCAAACTCAGCATATAAAAGCATTACCTTCCTCCCAGTGTGGGACATGACTCCCAGAGATGAGCCTCCCTGGTACTGAGGGATTACTACTAAGTACCAACTAGCAATGCAACTAGAAAAAAACCTTAATCAAAAGGGGGAAATGATAAAGACAAATGAGTTTATAAGGCTAAGAGATTCAAAGTGAATCAGGAGGTCATTTCAGAAGTTATGCTTATACACATCTCAGCAGGATCTCACTGACTGCCAAAGTAAATAATGCCTCAAATAGTAGGGCTCCTGAGAGTTCTGGAGATATCTAGACACTATAGGCAGCTTAGGAGTTTGGTTCTCTGCCGGTAGGCCCTACTTTGGAATTAATGCTCCCCTGTGTCACAGAGTTGAACTCACTTGTGGTTTCCTTACACGTGGCTCTTCTTACCTTCTATTTGAACCTGTAGTTAGTACTAGAGTTAATGGTTTAACTTAAATCTTTGGGCTTTCTATGAGCCAGTCAGGCCCTCAGACAGAACAGAGTTGTACCACCTACTCTCCAAGTTCATTGAACTCACCCAGGACAACTAACAAGGAAATGATGATGGACAATGACCATCCCAAGGAACAGAGAGAATCTGCAAGCAAGATAGTTCCATCCATCTGCCCCATGGGATCTAAGCCCCCTTTCAATTAGAGGTGGAATGGCATTACCATTCCAGAATTCTCAGGATTGGGGAATGAACAAATGGGCTAGAGAAGACTTACTATTATTTTACTACAGACTTTTTGTTATTCTAGCAATGGAAGAACTTTTATCATTGATGTGGAGGCAGTGGCCACCAGAATTTCTGAGGGGAGGAAGAGAGGAAAAATAGGTGCAATATGGGAGCATTTTTGGGACATTGGAATTGTCCTGAATGATGTTGCAATGACAGATACAGGCTATTGTATATCTTAACTTAAAAATTGTGCAGGAGTGAGTTTAAACTCTAATGTAAAACTGTAAACTGTAATCCACACTTAGCGGCAATGCTCCAATATGTGTCCATCAATTGTAACCAATGTATCACACTAAGGAAGGATGTTGTTAATGTGGGAAAGTGTGGGAGGGGTAGGGAGTGGGGCATGTGAGAATTCCCTACATTTTTTATGTAACATTTATGTAATCTACGTATGTTTAAAATAAATAAAGTATTTTTTTTAAAGATGGACTCAAAAGAACTTCACTTTTACCTCAGACTACATAAAGGATTCCAAAAATTAGTCCTGTTAGAGCCAATGCAATATGAGCCAGAATAATGAACTACCAAGAACTTAAGCCTAATGTCACTCAGTGTATACTTCACTTTAAAGAACCATATGCTTCTACAAGCGCACTGCCAATTCTACATCATTCAAGGTCTTTGCACTAACTCCTCCCTACTACGGTAAAACTAAGAACTAAGCGATTTAAAACATGCTAAGAACTATAGAGGTAAAAGAATAGAAATTTTTACTTGAAAATATACTGTGATGGTTTATTCCATGTGTCAATTTGGTTAGGTTCTGGTGCCCAGTTATTATGTCAAGCAAGCACTAGCCTGATTGTTACTGTGAGGATATTTTGTAGGCAGATTTACATCTATAATCAGTGGATTTCATCTATGGTTGCTTGCATCTATAATCAACAAAGGAGCTTGCCCTCAGCAATGTGGGGAGCCTTCCAATTGAATCAATTAGAGGCCTTACAAGCCAGAAATGAGGATATCAGAAACCAGAAAGAGGAATTTCTGCCTCAACTTCAGTCAGCCAACTGCCCCTGGGCAATATTAATTTGCCAGGCTTCAGAATCACCTTCATTGGAGTTTTCAGCTGTCTTCCTTCCCTACAGAATTCAGACTTAAAAGCCCCTTGGTTATGTCAGCCAACTCCTCATAATAAATACCTTAATATGCATATACTATATGTGTGAGTATGTATGTGCATATATCATATTGTCAGTTCTTCTTCTCTTGAGAACCCTAATACATAATCCTAACAAATGATCAATTTGTTATAAAAGCAAGGACCACTTAGCACATGACTACTAATATACACAACCATTAAAAAAATTAGAGTGGAAAGTTCACTGGACTTGATTTTTGTGTTTTTCCTTGGGCTATACAACTTTCTTGTAAGGAGTCACCAAACTTTTCTAAAGCTCAATTTTAAAAATGTTAAAGAAATTTTATTATGCTCAATGGACTCTACCAGACCCTGGGATAATAATATATATAAAACAATGCCTTACCATGGATAGCACACAGTCTGAAGATGAGGCAGAAATAAAAGAGCCAATAGTTTTCCTAGTATGTATAGTGCAGATAAGGACCAATCTTCTCACAAGTTTGTTTTGTTTGTGTTAAGTGCTTTATGAATTGCTGTACAACATGTATTTGTATGATCCACTATTTATTGAGCACCTACTGCTTGCATGTCACAGCACACATTTGCTGGTCAAATTTTAATGAACTATGGTTATCAACTTAAAGATGAATAAACTGAACTTCAGGGAAGTTAGATAACTTGTCCATGATGGTAGCTAAACTGAACTTCAGGAAAGTTAGATAAAACTTGTCCAAGATGGTAGTTCCTACAAAATTGCAGAAATAGGATTTGAACTAGGTTTCATAAAGAGTATAGCATCATCACTTGCCATTATGTTAAAGTTACTATGCACTTTTTCTAACAAAAACGTCATTTTTTTTTCCTAAAGAAATGTACCATGTTTTAAATTGCTCTTAGGCATTTCATCAGTTTGCTACTACCGACCGTCAATTCCAACTGTGGTTTCAGCAGTATTGAATTAATGGCAGAGAAATAGTAACACTATTGAAACTTTACCAGTAAGAGTTATCCTTAGTTACCCAGAGCAGAGCTTAGATTTTTTGCCAAATATAACAGGTCAGGCTAGAGTCCCTAATGGGGAGAAAATAATCTAGGGATAATAGTGCAGCAGTCATTTTGACCACTCCCATTTCCATCATACCTGGGGTCAGGGAGTTTGTACTCTCACAGCATTAGTATTTGTGATTTTCTATTTATATGATATTTCATCAGTGACAATTAGGAGTTGGTTTTTAGATAATCAAGGAACTACTTTTTAAATATATATAAAACCACCCAAAGACAAAAACCATTAGGAATTCAGACACAGACAAAAAGGGACAAAACTCAGCTTAAGATAAAATGTCACTTGTCAAAACTGGAATAAGCAAAACTGGAATAAGCAAGCATACAAGAGCTTAAGAGCGAAGAAATGTCATATAAAGCCCAGAACAATTTAATAAAAGCTCCTTAAAGGTTTTGCACCCAATGTATAAGAGATGGGAATCCACCTCAAAGGGAGAAGAAAAGTGTGGTCTCAACAGAGACATGAAATTGCTTTTGCTTCAGAATGAATCACTGACTGTAGATGGTGAAAGATGCCAGTGAGAAATAATTTATACTTATTTGCGTGATCGACAAACTTTTTTGAGCACCTTCCCTGTTCTAGGCTCTGTGGTGGTTACAAAAGCTAAAGACCCAATTTAGTGGAAGAAAAAACAGGAAAAGTTGGCTGTTGGTAGATGACAGAGATGAGCCCTAGGCACCATGAAAACACATCTGAAATAGATCTTCTACTGAGACAAAAAGCAACAACAGAAGGCTTTCCAGAAGCTAGTCTGCTAGTCTGATGCTTGATTAAGGCATGGGAATTACTCATGCACAGAAGGAGAGGAAAGACCCAGAGTCAAAGGCGATGAGGACATGTCAGAAGGTCCATGAGCAGTTCAGTTAAAAACCAGATGAGAGATCTCAGGTCAGTGACAGCTAGAATAGAGAGAAGCAGTACACAATACTGCCCCATTGGGACAAAATGTATATGTCTTCCAAGCTCAAAAAGACTCTCATTTGGTAGAAATAAGCCTCAAAAATGAAGGATGTTGTGAAGGAGTAGGATGACCACTGACTTTTGAACCAGATAGACTTGGATTTAAATCTTTGCTCTGTAAATCCTACTTGTGTGATCTTAGGCAAAGGTCTTCAACTCTCTGAGTCTTGCTTGACTCTTCAGCAGCTGTACACAATACCCACCTCATAGGTACATTGTGGGGATTAAATGATTTAATATAGGGTAGAGTATAATGTCCAACAAAATTAGATGCTTAAGAGATATAATTATTAACGTAGATAAAGAGCATTAAACTTGGAATTTGATGGTGTTAAATGTGTGATATTAGGCACATTGTTTAGACACTCTGAACCTCATATTGCTCATTATTTAAAAAGGAAAAATATTCAAGCTTAATAGGATTATTGTAGGAATTAAATGTGATAACATCTAAGCAAGCACCTAGCACTGGGCCTGCTCCCCAGGTTTCTACATCTTTTTAACTACATACCTATAGATTACTCAAAGCTTCCAGAAAGAATACCAAACACAGTAACTCCTGAAATTATACATCACAGAACTTGACCACTCTTTAATTCCTTATAAATTTACAAAAATACACTAATATAACCCATCAAAAATAGATCTACCCTTGCAAATAAACAGATTAAGATTAAATATGATATATGATGCTTTTTTTGGGGAAACAAGATTACTAGTACCAAAGAAGAGTAGAAAACAAATATTACTAAAGAGCCAATAATTCCTTCTTCAGATTGCTCCAAATGTTCACATATTTTAAGGACTTTTCTATATGAATTATATATAGCCTATTTTTATTTTAGGAAAGAAATGTACAGAAAGTACCCTTGATGATACCTCTATGAATAGGGCATTTTCTCAGACAAGTGGGATACTCTTGGCATACTATCAGCTGATCAGAAGGAATGATACAATAGAAACTTGGTCCAAATACACTTTACAAGTCCTTTCTTTTTGCACCCTCCTCAGTTGTTCTTCAGTGACAAACCTGAAATATCCTCTGTTGGAATATGCTTCATATTCTTTTCTGCAAATAAGCTCTTACATGATGTAGAGTCAATTTCTTTTACACAGTTTTTGAAGATATTGGCTGCAGCATGTCCTTGAACTAAAGCAGCATCAATTAGTTCTCTTGCTTGTGAAGGTCTGTGTGTATTGTTTAATCATATCATATTCTTGTTTACTAATTACATTGGCTGTGAAAAGATTATCCAGGGTAGGAAGCACACAGTTCAACTGTTGAAAGGTTTTGTGTTATCTGTTAACTTAAAAAAAAGACAATTAAACCACCACTAACAACAAAAATAACTGTTGAAAGAGAACAATTCTGTGCTTCCAAATTAATTAAAAATCTTCTGGTGCATTCCATCTTCAGTTGTCTTTCCTCTTCCTCTTCTCTTTTTCTACCTTTGGCATTAAGAAGTGCTGAGGGGGGGAGTGGATGTGGCTCAAGCTGTTGAGGGCCCACCTCCCACATAGGAGGTCCTAGGTTTGTTCAGTTCCCAGTGCCTCCTCCAGCTTATCATAGATTTCACCCAAGTAGCTGTCAGTTCACAACCTTCCTCTACCCTCCAACTACCTTAAAGTTTATCATCCAGTCTCTAGCTCTCTGAGACAGCTTGGTTTACTTATTTCATATCAGAGAGGTCATGTTGTATTTGTCCTTCAATGCCTGGGTTGCTTCACTCAACATAAGGTTCTCAAGATTCAGCCATGTTGGTGGCAGACTTGGCCCAGTGGTTAGGGCGTCCGTCTACCACATGGGAGGTCCACGGGTCAAACCCCGGGCCTCCTTGACCTGTGTGGAGCTGGCCCATGCGCAGTGCTGATGCGCGCAAGGAGTGCCGTGCCATGCAGGAGTGTCCCCCGCGTAGGGGAGCCCCATGGACTAGGAGTGTGCCCCGCAAGGAGAGCCACCCAGTGCAAAAGGAAGTGCAGCATGCCCAGGAATGGCGCTGCACACATGGAGAGCTGACACAACAAGATCATGCAACCAAAAGAAATGTAGATTCCCATGCCGCTTACAACAACAGAAGCAGACAAAGAAGATGCAACAAATAGACACAGAGAACAGACAACCAGGGTTGGGGGTGGGGGGAAGGGGAGAGAAATAAATAAATAAATAAATAAATCTTAAAAAAAAAAACAAGATTTATCCATGTTATCATGTGTTTGTACTGTATTTTTTCTTATACCTGAGTAGTATTCCATTGTATGTCTATTCCACATTTTATTTATCCATTCATCTGTTGATGGGCATTTGGGTTGATTCCACCTTTTGGCAATACTCAATAGTGCTGCTATGAATATTGGTGTGCATATATCAGTTTGTGTACTTGTTTTCAGATCTTCTGGGTATATACCCAGCAGTGGAATTGCTGGGTCATATGGCAAATCTATAGCTAGTTTTTTGAGAAACCGCCAAACTGTCCTCCAGAATGGATGGATCCTTCTGCATTCTCCCACCAGCAGTGGATGAGTGTTCCCATTCTGCCATATCCTCTCCAACAATTGTAGTCTTCTGATTTTTTGATAGCTGCCAGTCTTACAGGAGTAAGATGGTATCTTATTATTGTCTTGATTTGCATTTTCCTAACAGCTAGGGATTTTGAGCATTTTTTCATGAGTTTTTTAGCCATTTGTATATCATCTTTGGAGAAGTGTCTGTTCAAATCTTTTTCCCATTTTTTAAATGGGCTGTTTGTCTTTTTATTTTCAAGACATAGGAGTTCTTTATATATGCAGGTTATAAGTCTCCTATCAGATATATGGTTACCAAATATTTTCTCCCATTGTGTAGGCTCTCTTTTCACTTTCCTGACAAACTCCTTTAAGGTGCAGAAGGCTTTAGAAGTCCCATTTATCTATTTGTTCTTTTGCTGCTTGTGCTTTTGGTGTGAAATTCATGAAGCCATTTCCTATTATAAGGTCCTGTAGATGCTTCCCTACATTGTTTTCCAAGGTCTTTATAGGGTCTTATATTTAGGTCTTTGATCCATCTTGAGTTGATTTTGTATAAGTTGTAAGTTGGTAATCCTCTTTCATTCTTTTACATATGGATATCCAGTTCTCCAGGCACCATTTGTTGAAGAGGCTGTTCTCTCCCATTTGAAAGGGTTTGGTGGCTTTATCAAATATTATATGACTATATATATGAGAATCTACATCAGAACTCTCAGTTTGGTTCCATTGGTCTGTATATCTCTCCTTGTGCCAATACCATGCTGTTTTCACTACTGTAGCTTTGTAGTATATTTTGAAGTCAGGTAGTGTGATTCCTCCAATTTCATTTTTCTTTTTCAATATGTCATTGGCTATTCGGGGCCTCTTTCCTTTCCAAATAAATTTCATAGTTAGTTTCTCTAGCTCATTAAAGAATGATGTGTTGATTTTTATTGGGATTGCATTGAATCTGTAGATCAATTTTGGTAGGATAGACATCTTAATAATATTTAGTCTTCCTATCCATGAACAGGGAATATTCTTCCATTTATTTACATCTTCCTTGATTTCCTAGGACAGTGTTGTATAGTTCTCTGTGTATAAGTTTTTCACATCATTAAATTTATTCCTAGGTATTCATTTTTTTATTTACTATTGTGAATGGTATTTGATTCCTGATTTCCTCCTGAGATTACTCATTTTTGGTGTACAGAAATGCTACTGATTTTTGCGCATTTATCTTATAACCTGAGACTTTACGGACTCATTTATAAGTTCTAGAAGCTTTGTTGTAGACTTCTCAGGGTTTTCTATGTATAGGATCATATCATCTGCAAATAGTGAAATTTTGATGTCTTTCTTTCCAATTTGGATGCCTCTTATGTCTGTTTCTTGCCTCAGTGTTCAAGCAAGTACTTCTAAGACTATGTTAAATAGGAGGGGTGATAGTGGGCATCCTTGTCTTGTTCCTGATCTTAGAGGGAAAGATTTTAGTATTTCACCATTGTAAATGATGTTAGCTGTGGGTTTTTCATATATATTCTTTATCATGTTCAGAAAGTTTCCTTCTATTCCGATCTTTTGCAGTGTTTTTATCAAGAAAGCATGCTGTATTTTGTCAAATACTTTTTCTGCATCTATAGATATGATCATGTGATTTTTTTCTTCAATCTGTTTCTGTGGTGTATTACAATAATTGATTTTCTTATGTTGAACCATCCTTGCTTACCAGGAATGAACCCCACTTGGTCATGGTGTATAATTTGTTTAATATGTTGTTGAATATAATTAGCAAGTATTTTGTTGAGGATTTTCATGTCAAGGTTCATTAAAGAGATTGGTCTGTAATTTTCCTTTCCTGTGGTGTCTTTGTTTGGCTTTGATACTAGAGTAATGTTGGCATCATAGAATGAGTTAGGCAATGTTCCTTCTGTTTCAATTTTTTGAAAGAGTTTAAGCAAGATTGGTGTTACTTTTTTCCAGAATGTTTTGTAGAATTTACCTGTGAAGCCATCTGGCCCAGGGCTCTTTTTAGTTGGGAAGTTTTTAATGACTGATTATATCGTTTTACTTGTGATTGGTTTGTTGAGATCACCAACTTCTTCTTTTGTCAATGTAGGCTGCTTATGTGTTTTTAGGAATTTGTCCATTGCCTCTAATTTGTTGTTTTGTTGGAATATAGTTGTTCAAAGTATCCTCTTAAGATAGACTTTATTTCTGTGGGATCAGTGGTGATATCTCCTTTCTCATTTCTTATTTTGTATATTTGCATCTTCTCTCTTTTTTTCTTTGTTAATCTAGCTAAGGGTTTGTCATATTTATTGATTCTCTCAAAGAACCAGCTCTTGGTTTTCTTCATTTTTTCAAGTGCTTTCTTATTTTCTATTTCATTTAGTTCTGCTCTGATCTTTGTTATTTCTTTCTTTCTTTCTTCTTCCTTTGGGGTTAGTTTGTTGTTTTTTTTAAACTAATTCTTCCAAGTGTGCATTTAGTTCTTCAACTTGAGCTCTTTCTTCTTTTTTGATGTATGAATTTATGGCTGTAAATTTCTCTCTCAGTACTGTTTTTGCTGCATCCCACAAGTTTGGATATGTTGTGTTATAATTTTCATTAGTTTCAAGGTAGTTATTGATTTCTTTTGAGATTTCCTCCTTGACCCACTGTTTTTCTAAGAGTGTGTTTTTTAACTTCCAAATCTTGGTGCCAGATCTCAGTCTCTGGCCCTTGCAGATTTCCAGCTTTATTCCACTGTGTTCAGAGAAATTATTTTATATGATTTCTATCTTTCTGAATTCATTGAGAATTTTTCTGTGGCCTACCATGTAGTCTATCTTGGAGAACGGTCCATGTGCACTTGAGAAGAATGTATATTCTGCTGTATTTTGGTGTAATGTTCTGTATTTGTCTATTAGGTCCAGCTTCTCTACTATATTATTCAAAGTCTTTGTTTCTTTATTGATTCTCTTTTGAGATGTTCTGTCCAATGTTGATAATGGTGTGTTAAAGTCCCCCACTATAATTGTAGAGGCATCTATTCCTTCACTTATTTTTCCAGTGTTTGCCTCATATATTTGGAGGCACCCTTGTTAGGAGCATAAATGTTTATGATTGTTATTTCTTCTTGAAAGATTATCCCTTTCACTAAAATGTAGTGTCCCTCTTTGTCTCTCACAATTGTTTTACATTTAAAGTCTATTTTGTCTGATATTAATATAGCTACCCCTGCCCTTTTTTGATTATTGTTTGCTTGTAAGATTGTTTTCCAGCCATTCACTTTCAACCTCCTTGAATCCCTGGGTCTAATATGTATTTCTTGCAGACAGCATAGAGAGGGTCATATTTCCTTATCCAGTCTTCCATTCTGAGTCTCTTGACAAGTGAGTTTAATCCATTGACATTCAGTGTTATTTCAAGGAATTACTTATATTAGCCATATTTTCTTTGGATTTGTGTTTGTCATATTCTGTTTGATTTTCTTTTTCTGTTTTTGTCTTTTTAGTTGCTCTTACACTCTCCTCCCACTCTGTCTCTCTTGTTTTTTTCTTTCTTCCTGCAGAACTCCCTTTAGTATTTCTTGAAGGGCAGGATTTTTGTTGGCATACTCTCTTAGTTTCTGTTTATCTGTGAAAATTTTTAACTCTCCATCATTTTTGAATGCTAACTTTGCTGAATAAAGTATTCTTAGTTGGAAATTTTTTTCTTTATTACCTTGACTATGTCATACCACAGTCTTCTTGCCTCCATGGTTTCAGATGAGAAATCAGCACTTAGTCTTATGGAGCCTCTTTTGTAGTGATGGTTCTCTTTTCTCTAGCTGCTTTTAGTATTTTCTCTTTGTCTTGAGCATTGGATAACTTGACAAGTACATGTCTTGGGGTACACCTGTTGGGATTTATGCTGTTTAGGGTGCATTGTGCTTCCTGGACATGTACATCCATCTCCCTCAAAATGTTTGGGAAGCTTTCTGCCATTATTTCCTCCAACACCCCTTGTGTCCCCTTTCCCTTCTCTTCACCTTCTGGGATGCCTATGATACATATGTTTGCACATTTTGCATTGTCATTCAGGTCCCTAAGCTCCTGCTGGATTTTTTCTATCTTTTTATTGGCCAGTTCTACTATCTGTTTGATTTCAGATGTACTGCCTTCCACATCACTTAATCTCTCCTCTGCCTCTTCGAGTCTGTTATTTGCTGAGAGTGTATTTTTGATATCTTGAATTGTGCTGTTTATCACCATCATATCTGTTATATTTTTGTGTATGATTGCAATTCCTTCTATATTCTCTCCAATTGTTTTCTTCATATTCTTAATCTCTTCCTTCACATCATCAAATTGGTCCCTAATATATGTTTTGAGATCTTTAATTACTTGTTCGATGTTCTGCTCCTCTTCCTGATTTTTAGTTTGTTCGTTGGATTGGGGCATGTTTTCCTGATTATTGGTTTGGTTTGTCATTTTTTGTTGCTGTCTGGTCATCATTTTATCTTGACAGGTTTAGTCAGTTGCTCAGCTTCTTTGTCTAGTTTGGAGTTTAATTAGTTATTGTTTTTGCATGCATGTTAAGTCTTCTCTTTGTCACTTTGTTCTTCTTATTCTATTTCCTTGTTGTTGGCTAAGTTCACTTGAAGGAAAATATTAGGGCCAGAGAAAGCAAAAGGAGTAAGAAAAGAACATGAATAATAGTAGTACTGATAGTAAATATTAACAGAGGAACCTTATGAGATATAGGAGAATGGATATTAGACTCATGTAAGGTATGTAGAGTTATACCAGTAAGAAACGTAGAGTACATAAAAATCTGAATATGAGGAGGAATACAGTGTGAATTAAAAGGCCTGTGTGTTCAGGAGAGAGGGAAAGAGAAAAAAGAGGACAATAATATAAAGAGTGAATATAAGGCAGAAAACAGAACAAAGGTATTAGTAATAAAAAGTAAAAAAAAAATAGAGAGGCAAACAAAGAGAGGTGTAATGTAAGAGAAACAGTCAATGATGGAAGATAGAAAGATGTAGAGGAAAGGGAATAGTGTTGGTGGCCAAAATCAATACACACAGAAAAGAGTAAATGGAGAATAAGGAAATACAGCAAATGTGAAGCTCTCCCTGCAGCACCTAATGTAAGAAGAATAAGAAAGCAGAGAAAGAAAGAAAGAGGGAAAAAAAAGGGACAAAAGGGAGTGGGGAAGGAAGCAGGAAAAAGAAAAAAGAAAAAAAAAAAGAAAAAAGGGCCTTGGGGATAAAGAGGAAGGAAAAAGCAACCAAATACTAGGGAAAGTTTCAAGCAAGGAATCCTGTTTGTATTTAAATAAAATGCTTAGGGATCTGACATTCCCCCTTTTCTCCCTTCCTCACTTCCCTCTTTCCCAGGCAGCAGGAAAGCTGCCTGAGAGGTCCGGTAGGAGATTCAATTGGGTCCTTGTTGAATCAGCTCCACACAGAAAACAATGACTCTTAATTTCCAGGGAGAGAGCACCCACACCTCACCAGGAACCCCAAGTATGTTATTGGAGGCTTGGAAAGCACCTCCTACAGTGCTTCTCCTTTAGGTGTGCTATGAGAGGTCTTGTTGATTTTCTGACTCCATCATCTCCCAGGCCAAGTGTCCTATCCCAGGGTATTTAGGTGAATCGGAATTTCTCAGCAGATTCACCAGTCCTCTCTTCCCAGACTCTCCCCAAGCCAGCCAGTATGCTCCTCCAAGTACAAGAAAAGAAAAAAGAAAAAGAAAAAAAGGGGGGGGGGGAACACCAGAAAATCGAACCCACACTATCCAGGCCCCCCTACTGCAACCGCACTGAATCTCTCCCACCCACGGAGTCAGTCCAAAACTGGAGGGCTAAGGCAATCCCGTACCTCCGGGAGCGCTGGACTTGGGAAAGTGAAGTCCGGGACTCTGCAGACTCAGGGCACATAGGTCCGTGGAACGCAGGCTATGGGGGCTCAGGGGACACTGACCTGGGGACCACGCATCTGGGGACCACGGGGCCCAGGAATGCTACCGCACAACCGGCAATGCTCAGAAAATACCGCAGTTGCCAGCCCCAGGGGGAAGGGTTCCACCAGTCCCCAGCTTCTGACCTCTGTACTTATAAGCCACAATTCTACCTTTAGCAAGCACCACCTCTGCCACTCTCTCTCCAAATCGATGTCCACACACCCTCCACCCTGCAAGCCCCCAAGACAGCCCACTCCAGCAAGACTCCAACCCCACTCGGCCGCCTCTTCGCAGGAGAGACTGTAAGGTGCACTCACTCAGATGCCATCTTGCTCTGCCTCCCTCATTTAATCTTAAAGGTTACCCTTTCATTATCCCTGTTACAGATAAGGAAAATAAAACCTTGAGAAGTACAGACAGAAATATTTGCATAAAGTCTCATAGCAATTTTTTACCATCCAGTTTCCCTAATTAAAAAAAAAAAAAAAACTCCTTAATTCCAGATGCTTTTCAAACTTGAAAAAAGGATTTAAAGACAGGGTCTCAAAAGCAGAGAGGAGTCCAGGTAAGAAACCAACTCTAGAGAAGCAATACTTTTATCCATCAGCCAACATTGAGGGACTGTGTGAACAACCATGATGGCATCACTGAGTGGACACAATCTCTAACCTCCTGGAATTCACACTGTAGCTCTGTGAGATAAAGTGTGTAAACATATTAGTCTCCTTGATGCAATGTATATTGAGGGCAGATTGATAGCACCAATAGCAGTGTTAGATGAGGTCAGAGGAGATTAAACTCATCTGGCTAGAATGATAAAGGAAGCTTTTCAGTAGAGAATTGGATCTGAACATACCTTTGGACAACTGAAGGATACAGGATACTGCCATGCAGAGATGGGTGGAAGGCATTCTAACCCAAGCAAACAATGTTGAAGAAAAAGCACAAAATACATCCTGGGGACAATAAGCAGGCCCTTATGGCCAGAGAGATCTTATTGGAACAGAGTGAAAAAGAATAGGACCAGATTTGAGGCAGCCTTGACTATTAGGTTTAATATAATTATAATCATATAATTATAACAACTACCATTTATTAGCACTCATCACATGTAGGCAGCAGACTAGCACTTAGAATATTTAATCCTTCCAACAACTTTATGAAGTAGGCATTATTGCCTAATTTTTACAGATGAAGAAATTGAAATTATGAAAGTTAAGTTACTATTTCAAAGTCACAAGCTAATGAGTGACAAAGCTGGGATTCAAGCTCAGATCTAATTCTTTTTTTTAAAAATATTTATTTATTTATTATTTACTTATTTCTCTCCTGTGCCCCCCCAGTTGTCTGTTCTCTGTGTCTATTTGCTGCATCATCTTCTTTGTCCGCTTCTGTTGTTGTCAGTGGCACAGGAATCTGTGTTTCTTTTTGTTGTGTCATAATATTGTGCCAGCTCTCCATGTGGGTGGCACCATTCTTAGGCAGGTTGCACTTTCTTTCATGCTGGGTGGCTCTCCTTATGGGGCACACTCCTTGCGCGTGGGGCTCCCTTACGCAGGAACACCCCTGCGTGGCATAGCACTCCTTGCGTGCATCAGCACTGCACATGGGCCAGCTCCACACGGGTCAAAGAGGCCCGGGGTTTGAACGGTGGACCTCCCATGTTGTAGACGGATGCCCTAACCACTGGGCCAAGTCTGCTTTCCCCAGATCTAATTCTAAAGTTATGTTTTTAACAACCTTGCTGTTGGAATACTCTGGACTTTATCTTGCAAAGACATTTACTAAAGAGCTTTCAACTTCTCAAACTGTCCAAAGTGTTAATTCTCAGTCATCTCTTTCCTCGATCTATCAAAATTAACCACAATGGATCATTCTGTCCTCCTTGACATACTCCTTTATTTGCCTTCCAGGACACAGCACTGTTTCTTCTGCTTCACCTTCTCTATCCCTTTGCTGGTTGCTCCTCTTTTCCCCAATTTCCCAATGTGGTGTTGTTCCAACATTCCATGTTCTTATCTATACACTCACTCCCATTGGTGATCTCACCCAATCTAATTGGCTTTAAATATCTTCTATAGACTGATGATTCACAAATTAACATCTCTAGCCCAGAACTCTCTCGTGAAGTCTAGACTTATATCCCGCTGGTGTATTTTTACTTGTCCACCTGGTTGTCAGAAATTGAACTCCTGATGTTCCCCACCCAAACCTGATCCACCTGCATTCTTCTACAATTTCATTGATGTCATCTCCCATAGGCCAAAACCATGGCACAGACCTTAACTCTTCATTTGTTTCACACATCAACTCCAATCTGACAAGAAATTTGGATATATTTGAAACATATCCAGGATCTGATCACTTTCCACCACCTGAACTACTATCAACCTGGTCTGTGCCACCATCATCTATCTTGGTGCAAGCCTCCTTCCTATGTTGCTTCTGCCCTTCCTTATTGGTAGTCCACTCGCGGCTCAAAAGAGAGATGATTAATTTTCAAAACATAAGTCAGATCAGTAGATAGTCCAATATATTCTAGTTCCTCCTTTCATTTCAGTCTCACAGGCCTAGTGTTTATTTCTTCTTGTTTGCTTGTGCTGTTTGCCTGCCTATCATATTCAATAATGGCTTGGCTAGTTCTCTTACCTCTAAGTCTTAATTCGAATCTCAAGTTCCCAGTGAGGTCTATACTGATCATCAACAGAAAACTGAAAACTTCCAAGGGGTCTAATGGCCCTTTTCCCTATCTACTTTTAATTTTCTTTTCCATAGGATTTCTAATCTTCTAACTATACCATACAATTACTTATTTATTTAAATGTTTATATGTGTTATCTATTTCCCTCAGTAGAACATAAACTCCTTAGGGGCAGAAATTTTTATCTATTTTTTTTTGTTCTTCACAACTCCCCAAAAGCTAAAAAAGGCTGGAAGATAGAAGATGTTATATAAATTTTTGTGTATATTCATTTGAATGTTGAATAAGTGAAATAAATGAATGTATACCATATGTCTTTTCTGTTTTTTTGCTTTTCCTCTCTCATTGTAGACATGTACTTTTCAGGTGCCCTGGTAATACCATTTATATCATCTAATAAGTGACTACATCACTCCCATATACTTTTTTTTTTTGCATTTTTAATAACATTTTTATTATAAAATTTGTGAACTTACAAAATCATGCACATGTATGGAATTCCCATACAATAACCCTTTACCAACACACCACACTGTTGTGGGACATTTATTTCAGATTGTGAGATAATATAAGCTATTACCACTGAGTATGGTCCATAATGCACATTTGGCATATTCTTTTTCATACCCCACTATAATTAACACAGTACAACTTGGGAATTGATGTAAGAATATTATAGTATTGCTGTTAACTATAGTCCATAGGTTACATTAATTGTATTAATTTTCCCATGCTTCTCCACATTCCCACCACCCTGCAATAGTGACAGACATCCATTCTAGTCCACAGAAGAACATTCTTGCATTTGTACTTAGTCACAAGTTCTCATTCACCTCTGGGTTCACTGTATTATTCAGCTCCTAGATATTTTCTAGCTTTCTTTCAATTGACTTTTACAATCCTAGAGTATCCTGTTCAGTCACACTCCCATTTATAAACAAGCTGCTACTCATTATAATGTGTTACCATCAACTCTATCCATTTCCACACTTTTACAGTCAAGTTGATTAAAACATCTACATAGATTTAGCATCAGTACGCCTTCACAGCTCTCCTATCTTCTAAAAACATATACTCTAGGGTTTTAACTCCATGCATTTATTCTTCATATTTTGTTCATATTAGTGAGATCATGCAATATTTGCCCTTTTATGGCTGGCTTCTTTCACTTAGCATAATGTCTTCAAGATTCATCCATGTCATCAAATTTGTCCCACTTTCATTTGTTCTTACTGCAGCATAATATTCCATCATACATATATACCACATTTTGTTTATCCATTAATTGGTTAATGGATATTTGGGTTGTTTCCATCTTTTGGCAACTGTGAATAATGCTGCTTTGAACATCAGTGTGAAGATGTCCATTCGTGTCATTGTTTTCAGTTCTTCTAGACATATTCTCAGCATAAGAAATGAAGGATCAAATGACAGTCCTATATTTAGCTTCCTGAGGAACTTCCAAACTGTCTTCCACAGAGGCTACTCCATTTTACATCTCACTAACAGTGAAGGAGTGTTGGAGTGTTCTTATTTCTCTACATCCTCTCCAGCACTTATTTTTTGTATTTTTAATAATGGCCATTCTATGCAATGCGAGATATCTCGTTTTGATTTGCATTTCCATAATGGCTAGTGATATTGAAAATTATTTCATGTACTTTTTGGCCATTTGTATTTTTTTTTTTTTTGAGAAATGTCATTTTAAGTCTTTTGCCCATTGCTTAAATTGGATTGCTTGCTTTTTTATTGAGTTGTGTGATTTCATTATATAGAATGAAATCAAACCCTTATCAGATATGTGTTTTCCAAATATTTTCTACCATTGAGAGGGCTGACTTTTCACCTTCTGGATGAAGTTCTTTGAATCACAAAAGTGTTTTGAAGAGGTCTCATTTATCCACGTGTTCTTTCATTGCTCATGCTTTCTGTGTAAGGTTTAAGAATGTACCACCTACCAACAGGACTTGAAAATGTTTTCCTACTTTTCTTTTAAGAGCTTTATGGTTCTAGCTTTTATATTTAGGTCTTTGTTCCATTTTGAGTTAATTTTTGAATAAGGCATGAGATTAGGGTCCTTTTTATCTTTTTTTTGGCTATGAATTTCCAGTTCTCCCAGCACTATTTGTTGAATGGACTATTTTTACTCAGCTGGGTGTGTTTGACAGGCTAGTCAAAAATCACTTGACCACAGATGTGAGGGTCAGTTTCTGAACCATTAATTCAGTTCCATTGGTCTCTGTGTCTATCTTTATGCCAGCACCATGCTGTTTTTATCACTGTAGCTAGGTAATATGATTTAAAATCTGGAAGTGAGAGTCTGCTAACTTTGCTTTTCCTTTTTTAAGATGATTCTGGATATTCGGGGCCCCTTCCCCTTCCAAATAAATGTGAAGAATGTGCTTTCTGTTTGTTTTAAAAATGCTGGGGGAGATTTTATTGGGATTGCATTGAAGCTGTGTTATCAATTTGGATGGAACTGACATCTTAATGATATTTAATTTTCCAGTCCATGAGCATGGAATATTCTTCCAATTACTTAGGTCTTTTAAAATTTCTGTTAACAATGCATTATAGTTGTCTGAATACAATAGCTTTATTTCTGAATACAATAGCTTTACATTCATGGTTAAGTTTATTGCTATATATTTGATTCTTTTACTCACTATTTAAGTGGAATTTTTTTCCTGGCTTCCTCCTCAGATTGTGCATTACTAGTGTATAGAAACACCACTGACTTTTGCATGTTGATCATGTATCCTGACACTACTGAAATGTTTTTTTAGCTCTAGCAGCTTTGTTGTAGAGTTTTCAGGATTTTCTAGGTATAGGATAATATCTGTGAATAGCAAAAGTTTTACTACTTTCCTTCCACATTTGGTGCATTTTATTTCTTCTTGTCTGATTGCTCTAGCTAGAACCTCTAACACTATATTGAACAACAGCGGTAACAGTGCGCATCTTTGTCTTGTTCCAGATTTTAACAGGAAAGCACTCAGTGTTTCACCATTGAGTACAATTTTAGCCAAGGTTTCCTCATATATGGCCTATATTGTGTTGAGAAAATTTCCTTCAATTCCTATCTTTTGTAGGATTTTTATCAAGAAACGATGCTGTATTTTGTTAACTAGAATCATATGTTTATTCTTCCTTGGTTTATTAATATGGTGTATTACACTGATTGATTTTCTTGTGTTAAACCACCCCTGCATGCCTGGTATAAAACCCGCTTGATCATGATTAGTAATTATTTTAAGGTGTTGTTGGATTCAGTTAACAAGTAAATTTTTGAGGATTTTTGTATCCATATTAATTAGGGAAATAGGTCTGTAGGGTTTTTTTCCCCATATCTTTACCCGGCTTTGGTATTAGGGTAAAATTGGCTTCATAGAATGAGTTGGCTAGCATTCCATCTTGTTCAACTTTTTGGAAAAGCTTGAGTAAGATTGGTACTAAGTCTTTTTTAATTGCTTGGTAGAACTCACCTGTGAAACCATCTGGTCCTGCATTTTTCATTTTGGGGATTTGTTTGATGACTATTTCAATCTCTTTACCTGTGATTTGTTTGTTGAGGTCATCTATCTCTTCTAGTGTCAGTGTAGGTTTTTCATATATTCCTAGGAATTTTCCATTTTATCTACATCATCTAGTTTTTTTTTGGCACAGAGTTGTTCATACTCCCCTCTTACGATCTTTTTTATTTCTGTGGGGTCAACAGTAATGTCCTCATTTTCATTTTTTATTTTATTTATTTGCATCTTCTCTTTTGTCAGTCTAATTAGGGTTCGTCAATTTTGTTAATCTTCTGAAGAACCAAGTTTTGGTTTTGTTAATTCTCTGTTGTTTTTTGTTCTCAAATTCCTTTATTTCTGCTCTGATCTTTTTTATTTCACTCCTTCTACTTGCTTTGGGAATCATTTACTGTTCTTTTTCTAGTTCCTCCAGTTGTATTTATGTCATTGATTTTACTTCTTTTCTTTTTTTACTATAAATATTGTGGGCATAAATTTCCTTCTCAGTACTGCCTTCACTACATCCCATAGGTTCTAATATGTTGTGTTCTCCTTTTCATTCATCTCAAGATATTTATTGAGTTCTCTTGCAATTTTTCTTTGACCCACTAATTATTTAAGAGTATATTGTTTAATCTCCATATATTTGTGAATTTTCCCCTTTTCCACCTTTTCTTGATTTCTAACTTTATTCCATTATGGTCAAAGAAAGTGCTTTGCATAATTTTGACCTTAATGAATTTATTGAGATCTGCTTTGTGACCAAAGGTATGTTCTGTTCATCTTGGAGAAAGATCCATGAGCACTTCAGAAGAATGTATATCCTGCTGTCTTGGGGTGCAATGATATGTATATGTCAATTAGGTTTAGTCCATTTATCATATTATGCAAGTGCTCTGTTTCTTTATCAATCCTCTGCCTAGATGTTCTAACAATGCTGAGAGTGATATACTGAGTCTCCAACTATTATTTTAGAGACATCTATTTCTCCCTTCAATTTTACCAGTGTTTGCTTCATGTATCTTGAGGCATACTGGTTAGGTGCATATACATTTATGATTGTTATTTCTTCATGATGAACTATCCCATTTATTAATATATAATATCCTTCTTTGTCTTTAATAAAAGTTTTACTTTTAAAGTGTATTTCACCAGCTTTTTTTGGTTACTGCATGCATGGAATATATTTTTTCAGCCTTTCACTTTCAATCTATTTGTATCCTTGGGTCTAAGGTGAGTTTCTTGCAGATAGCATATCTATGGCTCATATTTTCTTATTCATTCCTCCAGTCTCTGTCTTTTGATTAGGGAGTTTAATCCATTAACATTCTATGTTATTACTAGAAAGGCAGTTCTTATGTCACCAATTTGACCTTTGGGTTTTATCTCTCATACTTTATTTTCACCACTCTTCTTACACTTTTAGTTACTTTTACTGGCATAATCTTCATTTCTTGACACTCTTCCAAGCCTCTTTCACCTATCTTTTTTTTTCAGCCTGTAGCACTCCCTTTAATACTTCCTGTAAAGCTGGTTTCTTGATTACAAACTCTCTCAGTTTCTACTTATCTGTGAATATTCTAAATTTGCCCTCATTTTTGAAAGACAATCTTGATGGATATAAGATTGGCTAGTAGTTTTTCTCTTGCAGCATCTTAAATATATCACATTGCTGCCTTCTTGCTTCCCTGGCTTCTAATGAGAAATCAGCACTTAATCTTATTTGATATCCTTTATATGTTATGTGTTGCTTTTCTCTTGCTGCTCTCAGAATTCTCTTTGTCTTTGTCTTCCAAAAACCTGATTAGTATGAGTCTCAGATTTGGTCCATCCTGATTTATTCAGACGGGAGTGTGTTTTGCTTCTTGGACACAAATGTCTATGTCCTTCAATAGATTTGGGAAATTTTCTACCATCGTTTCTTCAAATATTCCTTCTGCCCCTTTTCCCTTCTATTCTCCTTCTGGTACACCCATGACATGTATGTTTGCCTGTTTCTTGCTATCATTTAGTTTCCTGAAACCCCATTCACTTTTTTCCATGCATTTATTTATCTGTTCTTTTTTGTTTGCTTTCAGAGGCCATGTTTTCATCCTCAGTGATACTTTTTTCTGCCTCCTCATATCTACTGTTATATGCCTCCATAGTTTTAAAAATTCCATTTATTGAGCCTTTCATTCCTGTAAGATTTATTTTTCTATGTATGTTTTCAAGTTCTTCTTAGTGCTCACCCAGTGTCTTCTAAATGTTCTTAATCTCTTTAACCATTTCATTAAATTTATTAAGGAGATTTATTTGAACATCTATGATTAGTTGTGTCATCTGGACACTTCCTTATGTCATCTGGAAGTTTATCTTATTCCTTTAACTGGGTCATATCTTCCTGTTTCTTGGTCTGGATTGTAATTTTTGTGTTGATGTATTGGCATCTGGCTTACTAGAGGTATTTATTCTGGGCTCAGTTTTTCTCTTTAGTTTAGGGCTCTTACCCTTTCCCCCTTTCTAGTTTATGTAGTAGAAGCCAAAGATGTAATTGGTACTGTAAGCTGTGGAGGTTGAAGCTCCCTGTGTTGCCCCAAGGCCCAATGAAGCTTCTGCCACCATTCTTCTCTGCCAGGGATAAGGATAGAGCTACAGCTGTGTGTAATAATCCAAGTGTTGGGCCCAAAAGCTGGGCCTTTGGGGATAACCAGAGATGTAAAAAATAAAACTTGAATGTGAAAGTTAGGCAGAATTTACATTTATTACATCTGCAGAGGCAAGGAGCCAAGGTCAGTCTAAAGCAACTCAGACCTGACTCCCTGTATTGCAGTTTTACTCTTGCTTAAATACCTAAGTTTCTCCCTATCATTTGCTTTGATTAGGCATTAGCTTTTATGCATATGAATGAACACACATAGGTGATTATATAATTGTATGATTAATATATTCAGGAAATCAAGCTTACCCACACATTACATGATTTTAAAAGGGGTGGATAACTCCACTTACTTTCAGGTATTCAGTCACCCTATATCCATCACAAGTTATGTAGGCCAAAACTGTCTGCAATTGCCTGGAGAGACTGAAGAAGCTTCATGCCCCCTCCTCCCTTGCCTGGGATGGGGATGGAGCTGTAGGTGTGGGCAATAATCTATGCCATGTGGGTCCAAAATGAGTCCTCTTTCCCTGCCAGGGGAGGGTATGGACCCTCTGGAAAGTCCAACAATCTATTCCATGTAGGCCAAATGCACTTGCAATTGCCCTGAGAGGCTGAGGGACTACTGTCCCTTTTGCCCTTTAGGGGATGGGGATGGAAAAACAGGCAGCCAACAGTTTAGTTCATGTAGGCCAAAAATGCCTAACATTGCCTGGAGAGGCTGAGGAAACACTAGGCCCCTCCTATCCTATTGTGGGTGAGGGTGGATCCACAGGTACCCATCAGTTAGTCTGTGCAGGCTGAAAGTACCTCCCATTGCCTCAAAAGGCTAAGGAAACACAGCTCCCCTTCTATTCTACTTGGGGGAAGGATAGTGCCACAGGTGTCCAGCTATTCAGTCTTTCTTTGTAGGCTAAAAACACCTGCAGTTATTCAGAGAGGCTAGGGAAACATTGCCCCCTTCTTGTCTTATCCAGGGTAGGGGTAGAACCATATGCACCCAACAGTCAAGTTCATGCAGGCCCAAAGTGCCTGCAGTTGCCCAAAGAGGCTGAGAAAACATCAGCCCCCTCCTATCATATAAAAGGGAGAGCAGGGTTGAGGATGGAATTGGAGGCACTCAACAGAGCAGTTCATGCAGGCTGAAAGACCGCGTAGTTGCCTGGAGAGGGTGAGGAAACACAGTTCCCCTCTTATCCAACTGGTGGGTGGGGATGGAGCTACAGGTGTCTAAGTATCCAGTCTATGTGCATTGAAAGTGCCTGCAGTTGCCCAGAGAGACTGAAGAAACCAGTTCTCTCCTATCCTATGGGGTGGAGGGGTGGAGGGGTAGAGATGGAAGTGAAGGTGCTCAATGAACCAGTTTGTGCAGACCAAAAGAACCTGCTGTTGCCCACAGAGGCCAAAGAAACAAAGGTCCTCTTTTTTTTTTTAATAATTTATTTATTTATGTATTTCTCTCCCCTTTCCTCCCCACCCCAGTTGTCTGTTCTCTGTGTCTATTTGCTGTGTCTTCTTCTTTGCCCATTTCTGTTGTTGTCAGCAGCATGAGAATCTGTGTTTCTTTTTGTTGTATCATCTTGTTGTGTCAGCTCTCCATGTGTGCAGCACCATTCCTGGGCAGGTGCACTTTCTTTCGTGCTGGGCGGCTCTCCTTACGGGGCATACTCCTTGCATGGGGGACACCCCCGCGTGGCACGGTACTCCTTGCCCACGTCAGCACTGCATATGGGCCAGCTGCACACGGGTCAAGGAGGCCCAGGGTTTGAACTGCGGGCCTCCCATGTGGTAGATGGATGCCCTAACCACTGGGCCAAGTCTGCCGCCCTGCAGGTCCTCTTCTATCCTATTGGGGTGTGGGGATGGAGCCCCAGGTATCCAACTATTCAGTCTGCCCCAGCCAAAAGTGCCTGCAGTTACCCAGAGAGGCTGGTGTAGATCCTGCCAGTTCGCCAGTTCCCTCCCTGCCAAAGGTGGGCCTGGAGCCTGGGCTAGGTCTGCATTTTGATCTGGGCGGAAAGAAGTCAATCCCTACCATCACTGTGATTTTAAATCAGCCCACCTTCCCCTCATACCATGGACAGAGTTAAAACGGTGGCTACCAGCCTCTTTCTGACTCGAATGCGTTCAAACTTTGGCTATTCTTAGGATTATATATTAGCCAGGCAAATTTACTAATCAGTAGCTGAAATCAGTGGCCAACTGTCTCTTTCTACCCCATTTTTGGGAAATGGAGCTTCTGACTCCAGCTGTGGAGTAGCTCCCCAAGCAGCTTGTGCCCCCAGGGGAGGATGGGCACCAGCCTCCATCACATGGAATGCTCTACTCATGCAACTTCTTTACATAAGGGTAGTCTCCTATTTCCATTCTTTCAAGGATGTTGCAAGATGGTTTCTGGTCTCCTGGGGCCCCCAGACAGGTTATGTTAGATAGCTCTTGATGATTACAAACTGCCCTGTAGAATGAGCTGTCTCTTGGAGCTCCTTACTCAGCTGCCCTCTTGCCCCAACCCCATGCCTGTATACTTTTTAAAAATCAATGGTGGGGGCAGGCTAAAGTGAGACAAATTGTCCTCAAGATATAATTCAGGACTTTCTATACCCAAACTTACATTGAAAAGATATATCTGACAGATTGCAAGTGCCTTATACTTTTTTTTTAATCCCTCCCCCTCTGTGTCTTGCTTGCTGTCTGCTCTCTATGTCCATTTGCTGCATGTTCTTCTGCATTTTTGCTTGTCTCCCTTTCTGTTGCATCACCTTGCTGAGTCAGCTCTCCACAGCGCTTGCGGGTCGGGGGCACTCCATGGTGCCCGGACCGGTGGCTCTCCACAGCATGCGGGTGAGCCTGCCTTCACAAGGAGGCCTTGGGTTCCTATCCCAGGGCCTCCCATATAGTAGATGGGAGCCCAACTGATTTACACCTGCTTCCCTATAAATAACTTTTGAATGAAATAAGCACCAATATTTCAGTTATTACAATAAGTTGAAGAATAGATAGCCAGGGTTTGACCTGGAAATGTGTTTGGGGAAGGGGTTGAGAAAAACTAAGACAGAGGACAGAGTAGTCTCTTAGGTAGCAAAGTGGTTGTGATCCCAAACAGCAAGATTTCTTCTGTCCATATTCCATGGTAAAGGGGCAGGCTTGGAGAGACATCTTTGAGTAGCTGTACTCTCACCATGCTTTATCTCAAATATGTGATGAAACATCTAGATGTCTTTAACACAAAGCACTATGAAGGAATATTCAGAACTATTAAGGTCAATAAAGCTTAAACAGTCTCCAAGAAAACTGGATGGAGATCACATGGCGAAATCTTGCACATTTGCACATATATGTAAATGCACACACTTATAGCACTGATAATAGACATTAAAATTAGCCACACTATCTTACAGAAGTTAAACGGTACAAGAGATATAATTAGCCTTCCTTTTATATATATTATGTTTTTTATGGTAATGTGTTTTAATGGGAAAATTCAGCCCAGATTAAATACCAATTAAAGTTTGTCCTCTATTGAAAGGCCCTCGCCCCCATTTGCAGAAACAGTCTTTATAGGTGAAACTTGTCACTATAAACCTAGAATTCTGAATGTAGCTTGCTTTCATTTAGATTGAAAATTTGTTTTTGGTACACTAAACTTCGAGTTTATAAAAGTCCATAGAATATTTTTTTCCCTAAAGTGTTTGTATACGTGTGTGTTTGTATGTGTGTGTAATTACCAAATATTGAATTTAATGAAAGAAGGTCACTCTACCTCATGATATCAGTCTCTTTTTCATTTTCTCTACTTCCTTCTTAGCAAAGTAAGTACTGAAATAACAATGATCCTTTTTTGATGTCATTTCTATGGCAGCAGAAAACTAATTTTATTATGTCTTGATATATCAGTATTCATAAAAGTCTTCTATGTTGACTATGGCTTTACTTTTATACAAAGCTTAAAAAGAAAAAAAAACACACATTAAACAACAGTATAACACATTTGTCATTTTTATAGCCCTATTTCCAATCCTTAGATAAGAAAGGTTACTTCTTCCTTGATGGATCCTTCAATGAAATATTCATTTTTATACCCCACAACTTCACAATGTGCTGTTATGGAAATAACCAGAATATCACATATTTATTTCTTGAGTTTCTCCACAGTGTCAATGAGGAAGAGATAAAAGGACAACAATAACAACTACAACAACTACAATTTAAAAAGTCCACAGTTTTAAAAGTCAACAAAAATTAGAAAAAATGTAAGAGAAAAAAATTAAAATGATAAAAGGTAAATGGGCTTAACATCTGCAAAATGGCATGTTTTAAGCATTCTACTCTATAAAAATCTTGCTTTAAAAACAATGTTTCATCAATTCTTCTTGACATTCATAATAATGACATAATATCCTTACACATTTTCATATGTATTATTTCCTAAATGGCATAATAAAAGCTGTCAGTTACTCCCTCTGCATGCTAACAGAAAAGTGAAATCCTTTGTTCTGTGCATGACTGCATTTGCACATTATAGAACTATGAAATATTTACAAAGGGAAGGTTAAATCAATACAGCTCTAAAATTTGTACTTCAGTCTTCAGGGACTTATATCATCTTGATTTAATGAAGTACGAGGAGTGAGAATGTTGACACACAGAAAAAAATATTCCAGTTTCCCCATTATTGTACATATAGAAAGTACTGAAGTAGAATTTGTTGATACCTAACCAGTAACTAATTATTACACATTTTATGCCTCAACTATCAATTGAGAAATCTTATGGTGAAAAACAGAAACCAACCATTAAAAAGATGGTTACATACAACAATAAAGAAATATCTTCATTTAAGTAGCTTGATTGTCAAAATCACTTAAAATATTTTATATTTAAAAATATCACTTAATTACAGTACAGAGATTAAACATTTTATATAAAAATAGCTATATATAACATTATATATATAATACATAAAATATATTTGAATTTCATATTTTGAGTATTTAAGCCTATATATCTCATTATAAAATACAGCTATGAACATAAGTTTCCCTAAACAGTATAAGATTATACCCATCAGATAAAACAGAAACCTCTCTTCCAATCTGTAGAAATGACCAATCTCACATTTTGTTCCAGTAAAGCTTTAATGAAGATGTGTACAAATTGGAGGAGGCAAGCAAAGAGCTTTAAAATAGAAAGTATCTATAACAGCAAGCAAGACAGTTACACTCTTCTGCCCCATGGAATTTGAGCTCTCTCTCTATTGGAACCAGAGTGGACATTACCATCCTCAAATCCTCAAGATTGAAAGTGAACAAGCATGAGGGGGTAATGCAATTATGGACTAGACTTAATATTATTCTAGTAATGGAAGAACTCTTATCATTGATATAAAGGCAGTGGGCACCAGAAGTTCTGAGGGGAGGGAGGGGGAAGAATAGGTATTACATGGGGCATTTTGGGAACATTGGAATTGTTCTGCATGATATTGCAATGACAGATAAGGCCATTATACATTTTATCAAAATCTGAAAATTGTGCAGTGCAAAGTGTAAATCGTAATGTAAACTATAGACCATCATCAATTGTAACAAGTATACTGCACAAATGAAAGATGCTCTTAATGGGGATAAGTGTAGGAGGGGGAGGCAGTATATGGGAGTCCCCTATATTTTCAATGTAACATTTATGTAATCTAAAGCTTCTTTAAAAATAAATTAAAAATGTATTTTTTTAAATAAACAAGTGAAGTATATTGAGAATAATAAGCGTTTATAAAAGTATGGGATGTGTTGAAATGAAAGTCTATGTCTGTATGGAATTGGTTCACTCATTTGAAGTTCACATTGTTACATATTACATATGTACTATAATATATATTAAATAGTATACATATTATATTACGTAAACTAGAGAACTTTTTGACATGTAACATCATTTGAAAGATCTTGGCTATATTAGAGTTGTTTCCAATAGAGACATTCAAAAAAAATTATATTCATTTATAAGACCCAAAGATTGCAAACTCGTGATGTAAAAGAGACCAAAGGATAGAACATTTTGGTAGACTCATGATTTTGATTATGACAATTATACCCTCTGTAACATAAGGGAAGGCATTTTCTCTCTAAACCTCAATTTCTATTCTATAAAAGATAAATAAACCTGCTTCCTTGGTTAACTCACAGAATTATTTTGAAGACCCAAAGAAATGAAAAATTTTGTCCGTAGCTGATTACATAATTCTGAGGAGACACAGAAATCAGTTTTACCTCCATATTATGTATAGCTTAAGTCTCTATTAAAACAACTAAAACATATTTAACAACTATTTATTGGGCACAAATTCCCTGAGCACACACCTGTTAAAAGGCAGAAAACCAAAGTTCCCTTGAATGTTGAGCAGTGGAAAGAGGAAGTAGAAATCAAATTTGAAAAGAAGGCAATTGAACTTCATTGCAGTAAACTAAACATAATTATTTAATATCCATATTCATCTGGAAATGCTTATCTCACACTTTATTAGACTTCACATGGGCCTCCTAATTAAATAATGATGTTATTATGTGTCTTTTCTAGGATTCCCCAGAAAAGAGGATATGAGACATAGTGGTAAGTGCGAATGTGTGATTGTGGACTTCAGTACCACATAGCAGAAGTAGGGGCAAAGGGAGCAAAGTAGGAATAGAGGGGAGTCAACAAAAAGATGGCTTATGAGACAGGTGCCAATAAATACAACTGACTGCTTGACTTCCCAGAGCCTTCCTGTAAGAAGCCCTATAAGTTGCATCTTGAGACCAGACTTTGGGAGCACAGAAGGAGGGAAAAGGAAAATAATTTATTATTATAAACTCTCACCAGTCAAAGTTTTTGCTATTAAGGGAACTAACTGTTGCTTACTTTCAGAATCCTCAGCATCCCATGGCTCTGGGTCAACAGGGAAGCCCAAGAGCAGAGGTGAGAGATATATGGCATGAGGTGAGACAAGGTGATACTGTATCTGTTTGAAGTTAATCAGAGCCCACAGCAGCAGCTGGAACTGCAGACAGGTGAAGCTGAGAGGTTCAGAAATGGAGCATAAAGAGATGGCTGATACAGCACAGAGTATTACTACTTTCCAGTTTCATTCTCACAAATATTAATAGCTTACTAAGCCCATCCTGCTGACAGTCTCTACTTGTCAATATGTTCCAAAATGAATACTAGTCTAAAAATTTCAGGCCACTTGAAGTCTCCCTTTTCCATGCCATATTTCTATCAAATTAAGCACTCTTTAGAACCAGGTATCATAAAAATAAACAGTCCTATTTATTGGTGATGGGTAAAAGAGAAGACTCTGTGACATCTATTATACCATTATCTCACTAATAATTTCCAAACTACAGTACAAAGGTAGAAAATTCTCATGATCTTGATGTTTCCTTCATATATAAGATACTAATTAATTAGCACTCTTAGACCAAGAGTTGGACACTGCTGTGTGCCTGTAAGTCACCTTGCTCTTTCCAAGAAAGTCAAGAGGGAGGGATAGGGAAACAACAGTTGGCAGCCCCAAGGTTTGACTGTGGCTCAACCCCCTTAGAAATAAGTGCCCTTTCTTAATATAGAAACAGAGAGAGAGAGAGAGCATTAAATGCCTATGTTAGAAAATAAGACTAGTTTCAAATCAATCATCTAAGCTGCCTCATCAAGAAAGGAGAAAAGTTAAAGCAAAATAAACCTAAAGCAAGTGGAAAAAATAAGAGTAATAATAGATATTAATGAAATTGAAGCAACGACAATGAAAACCAATAGGGAACATCAGTGAAAATAAAAGCTGGTTTTTTCCTGACATTAAAAGGATAGAAGGTTAGACTAGAGCCACTTTAGGTTTGGTACCACAAACTACCAAAACTCATCCAAATGAAGTAGATAATATTAATAATCCCTGTAACTATTAAATAAATTGAATTGGTACTTAAATCCTCCAAAACAAAATTCCTAGATCCAACTGATTTCATGAGAGAAATTAATTTTATAACACATTGAAAGAAGAATACCAGTCATATGCAGTGTCCTGCAGAAAACAGAAGAGGAGGGAACACTTCTCAAATAATTATATGAGGCCAGCATTTGCCCTGATACCAAAACTAGATGATAACAGTATGGAAGAAAGAGAGAGAAAAAAAGGAAAGAAGCAGAAGAGAATGGAAAGGAAGGGAAAGAAGAATGGTGTCCAAGGGAGGAAGGGAGGGAAGGAGGGAGGGAGGGAGGGAGTAGGAAGGAAAGGAAGGGGGAGGAAGGGAAGAGAGGGAAGAAGGAAGGGGTAAGAGAGAGAGAAAGGGAAGGAGAGAGGGAAGCCAAAGACCAACATGCCTCATAAACATAGAATCAAAGACCTCAATAAAATAACATAAATCAAATCCAACAACATATAAAAAGAAGAGTCTACCATGACCAAATGTAGTTTATCCTAGCAAAGCAAAGTTGATTTAATACTAAAAAAAAAAAAAAAAAAAACCAATGTAGTACAGTATAAAGAAGAAAAGCATAGGATTATCATCAATTGACACAGAAACTACATTTAACAAAAATATCCATTCATGATAAAAATTCTCAGCAAACTAAGAATAGAGGGAATTTGCTCACCTTGATAAAGGGTATATCCAAAAATCCGACAGACAACATGATATTTAATAGTGAAAAACATTTTCCCTAAGATTAGAAACAGGGCAAGGATGTCCATTCTTGCCTCATCTATTCAACACTGCAATGAAAGTCCCAGCTAATGAAATAAGGAAAGAAAAATAAAGGAGATATATAGATTGGAATAAAAAAATAAAACTGTCCCTATTTGTAGACAAGATAATAGTTTATGTAGAATATCCCAACTCTAGACCTAATAATTGAGTAGTAAGGTCACAGGATACTAGGATACAAGGCCTGCATACATAAGTCAACTATATTTCTATGTACTAGCAAAGAACATATGAAAACTGAATTAAAGGTTATATGTTTAACTATATATATTATTTATACATGTAATATGTTATATGTATGCATATATGTATATATATGTAGCTCTAAAAAAAAGTATATATTTAGGTATAAATCTAACAAAATGTATATGATGTTGAAACTATAAAATAGTGATGAAATGAATCAGAGACCAAAACATTTGGGGAGACACTGTGTTCATGACTTGGAAGACTTAACACAGTAAAAATATTAATGCTCGCTATATATATAGATTGATTTAATGCAATTCTAATCAAAATCAGAGGTGAACTTTTTTTTGTAGCTATAGATGAACTGATTCTAAAATGTATATGCAATTGAAAAGAAACTAGAATAGCCATAACAATTCAGAAAATGAAAAAAAATTGGAAAACTCACATTTCCTAATTTTCAGACTTATTATAAAGCATCAATGATTAAAAAATTGTGCTGTTAGGAAGGGGTAGACAAATAGAACAGACTAGAGTGTCTAGCAATAGATTCACAAATATTGCCAATTAATTTTTGACAAAGTTACAAAGGCATTTCAATGGAGAAAGGACAACTTTCACAACAAATGTTGATGAAGCATCAACATGCCATAAAATGCACATGAAAACATGGATGAATCTTGAGGTTATCATGTTGAGTGAAACTAGACAGACACAAAAGGACAAATATTGTATGCTCTCACTGATATGAAATAAATACAATGAGCAAAGTCATGAAATTAATAGCCTGTAAATTGGCCACCAAAAGATAGAATGAGGATAGAGAATGATAAGGCTTCATTTGTGCAGAATTGGTAATAAGGTTGATGGTAAAGGCTTGGAATTGGATAGAAATGATGATAGCACATCATTATGGGATAGTGAATGCCATTAGCAATGCTGATATGGGGGAATGATTGTGGTTGAAAGGGAAAGTTTCAGGTTGTGTACGTCACTAGAAGAAAATCTAAAGGATTAAGCATGAGACTGAGACTGTATAGCATAGTAAACCCTGTTGTAGATAATTAGTCTGGTTAATAGTACAAATGTAAGAAGATTTTTCAACGAAGCAGAATGTTGTACACCAATATTAAAAGATGTTAATAACAGAGTGGTATCTGAGTTAAAATGTACCCAAAACAAACTATGGACTGTACTGAAAAATATATATATATTTTTTCCATCAATTGTGAAAAAAGAGAATTATCATAAGTGACAAAAACCAGAAACAAAGTACTGCATATTGTTTGACTCCATTTATATAAAATGTAAATATAAATTAATTTACAGGGATGAAATTAGATTATGGATATGTTTGTCAGGAGATTGGTAGAGGGATTGAAAGGTAATTGCTTAGAGGCAGGGTCTTTTTGGAATAATGAAAATATTCTAATATTAATTGTGGTGATAAAATGCATACCTCTGTGATTATACCAAAACACATTAAATGTACACTTTGGATGGGTTGTATATGAATACATCTCAGTAAAATTGCTAAAAATATGTACAGTAAAATGGATCTCAACCAAAACCTCATGCCTTTCCCAAAAACTAATTCAAAATGAATCACGGATCTAAAGTAAAATGTTCAACTATAAAACTTTTAGAAGAAAACATAGGAGAAAACCTTCATTATCTGAAATTGTGAAAATAGTTCTTAGATATAGCACTAAAGCATGATTCATGAAAGAAAAAATCAAAATTAAAAAAAAATTTCTCTGTATAAGATACAGATAAGAAAATGTAAAGAGAAGCAAAGAAGCTACAAAGTGGGAGAAAACAATGGTAAGTCAGATATTAAACAAAAGACTTGAATCCAGAATCTATAAAAAACTTCAAAATTCAACAGTAAGAAAAAATTACCCTCTTCAAAACGGGCAAAATAGCTGAAAAGGAACTTCACCAAAGCAGATACAAAGATGGCAAAAAAAGTACATGTGAAAAGTTTCAACATTGTACCTATTAGAAAAATTCAAATTAAAACCTCAGTGCAATATCACTGTTCAAATTAGACTGGCTAAAATAAAAATTATTAACAATACCAAATACTGACAAGTAAGCAGAGCAATTTCAACTCATATCCAATGCAATGACTGTATTACAAAAGGGGAAGTCACTCCTATGAAGTTCAAATACACTTATAATATGATCCAGCAATTCCACCTCCGTGGTATTTACCCTAGAGAAATTAAAACTCACTTTCACACAAAAGCTGTTACAGGGATATGTATAACGGCATTATTCATAATTGCCAAAAACTATAAATAACCCAAATTCTTATCGATGAACGAATGGATAAACTGTGGTACCTCCATACGCTGGAATACTATTTACTGCTCAACAAGTAAAAGGAACATACTATTGATACACACAACTTGGATGGGTCTCAAAGTCCTTAGGCTGAATGAAAGAAGTGAGTCTCAAAAGGCTACATAATTTTGATTTCATTTATAAAACATTCTCAAAAAATGCAAAACTATAGTGATGAAAAACTTATCACTAATTGTCAGGGTAAGGGGAGAGTTGTGACTATGAAAGGACAGCACAAAAGAGGTTTTAGAGGTGATGGGCCTGTTGTACGCCATGATTATGGCTAAGGGTAAAACAAACTTTACGTGTGTTAAAATTCAAAGAACCAGACACCAAAATGTCCATTTTACTCTACGTTAATGAAAAATAAAATAAAATAAATACATTTAGAGGAATAAATTAACTGTACCCTGCAGAGGACAAAGCCCCCAACAGAATCCAATATCAGCTTTACTTTTCTCCTCCCAAGACTTTTAAACTGTATTTGTCCCCCAAATCCCAAAAATCTATTAGTGATGCTTTCTAGGCAGATACATTTTTAGAATGTAAGAATATAATTCATGTTATCAAGTTCTTCTATATTCCAAACTGTTCTTTTTCCCAGTTCATCAGTAAGCATAAATTACATTTGAAAGCCATACTTTAAAAAGTGAACTAACCTTTTAGAAAACTAATTACTACCCAAGGTGTCTGTTTTCTCCTGTCACAAAAGAAATGTTTGTGAAAGATGCTATAGACCCTGGACTCAGTCAAAATCATACTACCTCCTTCTAAGAGCAAATTAAAATACCACTCTGGCACATTTTAAGAAAAAATCACTTCCTCTCTGCTTACATTTGCTACTTACTAATACCCAATATGATATCTGACCTAAGCTCATGAAGCGTGACAGATATTAGATGTAATGGCTTTTTGCATACAACAAAGGCAGTATTTTTCAAACCTATGACCTGAAAGCAAGAGACTTTAAATTCCATTAATGATTTATTGAGACAGTAGCCTCCCCAGTGTGAAGTCCAGGGAAAGGTGTGCATCTGTTGTTAATACATTATCTTAATGTTCTAACCCATCTGCCTAAATAAAAACCAAAATCAAGAAGTACTAAAATAAATGCCCTTTCAGAAAGAAAGATAAATTAGGATCTAAAACACCTGAGCCCTTGCCCAAAATCCAATCACTAGCATTGTAAAATCTTCTCTTCCACTATTGCTATATTTTGGCTTTCTTAAATTACAATGCAGTCCTCTGGACTGAGGACTGCACTTAGAAAAGCTACTGTCATAAGTGGGAAAACAGGGCCTGTGAGCTGTCTTCCTAGATTACGTGTATCAGATAATTGGGTTCAGTAAGCCATGCGACGGCTAACATCCTGCAATTTGCTATTGTGCTTGATGTGTGACCCCACATTTGTAAAGAGAGCTTCATTGAGTCAAACAGCACATCCGATAAGACGTTTGCCATTGTTGACATTACACTCACCTTTCTTAAATAAATAAAGATAAAAGTTTGTACATAATGGTCTAAGCTCCATTTTAGGAGTATATTTTGCATTCCTGAAATCTAGAACAGGTTGGCTTTGTTTTGTTTTGAAATCCCTTGATCAATGTTCTGTTCTTGGAATGTACTGCACTTCCTACAGTGCACTGTTTTGGTGAAGAAAAAAAAAAAGACACATTAAATGATCAAAAACAAGAAAAATTTCAAAATGGGAAAAATATATAAGTTTGATAAACCTATAAAGATATGCAGGAGACTGATTAAAATTAAGTGAAGTGGTTACTTGGATAGGAGAGAGATGAGATTAGATGGGGCAAGCAGGAAGCCGCTGGCAATGTTTTCTTTCTTAAGCTGAGTCATAGGGTGTGTTATCACTTAAACTACACATGCACATTATATATGCTTTCATGTAAGTGATATATTTCATAATATAACATTTTAAAAAATGTTTTTTTAAAGGGGGGAAAGAGATATCCATCAGGGACCAGAAATTTATTATATTAAATATCCAGTTTTTGCCAAACCTTTTTGAGATATTCTCTCACTTAATAACTCACAACAAACCTGTGATTTTGAGATGATAACGGATTTGACTGAGGTTGCACAACTGGCTCAACAGCATATGCTTAGCAAGGGCAAAACTGCTTAAACTGAGCTATGTCAGAGCACATGTGTCTTCCAGTAGAGCAGCCAGCTTTTCTGTCAACCTGTGTCTGCTTTACAATATCCTTCTATGCATTGTCAAAATTGGTACAGCAGAAAGTCAATCCACTTCCTAGGTTTAATAATCCAACGTATTTGCATTAGGCATTATCTGAAATATTCTAGTCACTGCTAATAGTGTCTTGATCTGAATTCCATTTGCCACATAGCTTTCAGGGTTTAGCTTGGATGTAAACCACCATCTGTGCCCATACACTTAAATTGAAGCCCAATCCGTTTTTTCCTTCTGGGCTTGATTCATCAGGAAAACAGAACTCCAGCTGTTATCCTCCAACTGTGCTGTAGTCTTTTTCCGACTTAGACCTCAGGACACGGTCTTATATTTCACATGACTCTAAATGCACCCGATTGGCTTACCTAGCTGATCATCATCTCTGACAAAACTTTAAGCCTTCATCTTCCAGTTTCATCAGCCATATCAAAATGAAATGGAGGAGGTAGAGAGGGCAAACTAGAAGCTAGCTCCAGATTGCAACAAAGGAAGAGGTCAAATGCTAAGACTTCCTCAGAATCAATAGTTTATGAGAATATGGGACTGATGGAAGCGTTTACTTCCTTATCTCTGGTCAAACATTCTTGCTCTTTCTAACTGGGATACTCTCCATACTTCTGTATGACACAGGGGACTCTGAACTCACATATGTCTTTGGGGGACCATTTAATTATAACCTAGTTTCTAGTCTTGACCCATCTATGTTTTCCATATTTCACAGCACAAGTAAGGCTAACAAATGGTAAAGTATGAAATTTGCATCTAGTCTGTACCTGAAATTGTGCCAAGTGCTAGAGAAAATTAACACCTGGCCCCTTTCCTCCTGGTGTTTGTATTAAAATGTAAAAGGACTACACAGAAAACCTGAGATAAAATATAAAGAGAATATAAGCAGATGTTCATAAAGAATGGTGCAGAAGCCCACAAGAATGATTTACTCTTACTTAGGGCAATAAAGAAAATACCTTGCTCCAACACAGAACAGGGAACCAAGTCACGTAGAGAAGTGAGTAAAGGATATTCCAACCAAAATTCCTGATTCCACAAATGTTTCCAGTTAGTTGGCTGCACATATCTTTTTTCAGTGGATTCACTACAGAATAGTATAATCAATATTCATGCCCAAACCATTAATGGCCCTCTAAACCATGTAGAAGTATTGTCATACAAAAATCCTCTTCCTGAAGAAGAAAATTGTCATGGCTGCAATTCTAGAGCTTTTACTGACAGTACTTCCTATTTTTGTACTGGAAGTTTATTATAAATATATTGAATTAACTGCTAATGGGTATTTAGTGCTTACTCAGTGTCAGCCACAGTTATAAGAACTTTATATATAATGTATTTCATTAGTTTTAAGATGTACATTTTAACTTCTGAAATTGGAATATGCCTTGCACATGATGGCATATAATAATTTAATTGACAGCATTTTCTCTTCGTGGTACATAAAATTACACTGAGCCTTTAAATCAATAACATCTTCATATTGATGAAATACAGTAGGAACTCATGCAACACTTACATCAATCCTATGTAGAATCCCAATTTTACAAATCAGTCAAGAAACTTGCCAAGATTCATATAGCAAATAAGCACCCAAGTCAGTATTCTAACACTGGCAGTAGGGATCCCAAGCTTGTGCTCTCAGCCAGTATCCATCACTGACTGCAACCCTGACCCTTCACTCCTCTGATAAGATCACATTTACTATAAAAATATATAAAGTATATTTTTATGTTAATTTATTACTCAAAATATTGCCTGTGGTGTGGTTAGTAAACAGCAATAACCACACAGAAAGAAAACAATATATTTTGTCATAAAGTGACTCAGATGACTACGAAAGATATAGAAACTTCTGAACAATAAATACAAAGTAATAACATGAATCCAAATCTTTCTACATATAGAAGGAAATCTTGCATATGGTAAAGTCCATATTGGATATTACGAAGGATCAAGCGCAGAGTATTTGGCAGAGACACTGAAGAGAGTATGCCAACTATTGAATATATAGTAGACCTAGATACTATTTAAGGCAGAATTTCCCCACTTCATAATTAATGACATTTTGCAACAGATAGGTCTTTGCTGTGGGAACTGTTCTGTTCATTGTAGGATGTTTAGCTGTCCTCTACCTATTAGGTGCCAATAGCACTGGAGGACCATCTGCATATGCTAAATTAATAACAGGAACAAAGGATGGAAGGAAGGGGGAAGGGAGGAATGAAGGGATTCTATTATATGAATTAATGTTCATTGGAAGATGATTTCAGCTCTAAACTGAAAGACCATATAACACTCAATAATCTCCATATCTCGATCATAAGGAACGCAACCCTTAATGCAAAACCAGTAACCCAGTTACTCTTGTGTGTTTTTGAAACCATTTAAATAAAAAAGTCAACCACAGGAATGAAAAAATATCTTTTCTCTTAGGAATGAATGGTAATAGATCAAATCTCTTAAGTATATTATGAATTTATTTAAAACAAAAAAATAAACAGTGTTGTTGACAGACATATGCTCATTTCATTGAGACAAATAATAATTGAATTGATAGGTAATGACCTTTTAAGTCACAAGAATAAAGCTCAAGCAGATCCTTGCATGAACCCCAAGGCAGAATTTACTCTTGTCATATTATTATTGATATGTTGTCATACTGATATTATTAATAGTACTGCAAGATGCTACATCAATAAAGTATTAACCAAGTCCTCATATTTTCTGTTCTTAGGAAAAATTTTTTAAAAACATTATATTTAGAAAATATAATATAAAAGAATAGCTCTATGCTAACAATATAAATTAAAACTATACCAAAAGCATTCACCCATTCAATAAATATTTACTGAGGAACAACCCAGGAATTCTGATCCAATATCAAGTTCCTTCTTGATATAGTTCCATAATAATAAAAACCCAAATCTACAAATTGTTTCAGCTATAAATAATTATACATTCCAGCTTTCTGTGCATTAGTAAAATACATAGTTTAATTTTTTAAAAATGCTTAAAAGGCTCTCCCTCTCGAGATATTTCCATCAGATAAAGATAAATGTCTGCAGGTATGTTATTTTGGAGTTGTAAAACTGCTTTCACTACTAATCTCTACTCCCACCCACCCCCACCCTTCTTTTTCTCAACCACTCCAGTGAGATTGAGTAGGTATTATTACTCTTGGATCCAATTTAAATATGGGGGTAAATGGAATTTTAAAGAAAGTAAATGACTTGTTTCTGGTCTGTACATCTAATTAGTGAGAAACAAACAAGGATTTTTATTCCAAGCACTATTTCTGTTGCCCAATAATGTTTCATTCATGTGTTTCATATATGCAATCCTTCTTGCAATCTTGTTTACAGTGACAGATACTCTTAGAGTAGTGCTTACTGAATGGAATTGGATGCCGGAACCACCTTGATAAGTAAATGTGGGTAGAACCCTGTAATCTGCATGGGCCCAGGCAATTCAGACATAGGTGGTTCAAGGTCCATTCTTTAAGAAATATTGCCTTTAAGAAATTATACATTAATATTTTAATACATTAAAATAAATGAGTCCACTAGATTATATTCCCCAGAAAAAAAAAAAATCTTAGAATGCAGGTAAACAGGGAAAATTTAATAGACAGGACTGAAATGGGGAATGTCTATAAAAAGTAGAGGCAGGTAGTAATACAAACTCCACTATTGATATTTGCTTCAGGCATCCCTACTACTGGGTTATAGTCTTAAGTCTGTATTAATACTCAGCCATACATTTTTAATTAGAAATTCCATTTTCCTCCAATTGCTTTTATGTTGATGCCAAGCATATTACCAAATTTCCATAGACTGATTTTTCTAGCACTTCACCAATGTCAACCTGATCTTAAGTTTATATCATAGTAAGTCTTGAAAACTTAAGAGTGTCCTCTATTCTCTATCTCAGAAGTTTGATCTATACTAATTGGTCATCCTGTAAATGTTTTTGTAATATTTTTTTCAATGCAAGAGATGATACCAAAACAGAAGGCTGAAATCAAAATTTCACTTAGCTATTCAGTGGAAACAGGAAAGAAAGGGAAAAAGTTGTTAAAAGAAACCATTATCCAGAAAATAATAAAATGTTACAGGTATAAAATGCTTTGGAATGCTCCCAAGGTACTTCTACATATATCATTTAATCTGATTTAATCTACAGGCAGCAAGAGCCAGAGTCTCATTGAGCATAGGAAAAAGTCAAAAGCCAATGATGGGAGTGGATGTGGCTCAAGCGGATGAGCTACCACCTCCCACATGGGAGGTCCCGGGTTTGGTTCCCAGTACCTCCTGAGGTAACACAAACAATAAGAAAAACAACAACAAAAAAAAAATTCAAAGAAGCTGATATGGCTCAGTGGTTGAGTGCTGCTTCCCACATACAAGGTCCCAGGTTCAATCTTCAGTCCCTGGTGCCTAAAAAATAAAAAAAAAATTAAAAAGTAATAAAATTTAAGGAAAACATCATTGATGTTCTAGGCCACATACCTAGAAACAGCCAAGTTTGAATTAGAGCACAGAGTACCTGACTCACAAATTGCAAAGCTTTCCAACATAACGTGCATAAAATACTTAAATGGTTATATAGCTCATCATTCTTTTTCTCTGCCTTCTATGACAGTTTCTACTCCTTCCATAGCTACACAAAATCTACAATACCCAGGGCTTTGCCCATGGCCCTCCACTCCTCTTCTTCTGTATTTTGTCCCTGAGTGATTTAATCCAAATATCCTTTATAAAACTAAAATCCTTATTAGTAACACTACCCAAACATATTGCCCCAACTCTATCCACTTATCCATATATCTTACCATCCACTGAATATTTTTCTGTAGAGATCATACAGGTGTGTTTAATTCATGAATGAAACTTAACTCACCTTATAGCCCAATAAAACTGATTCTTCATGATATCACCATGAACTTAGCTGTCCAAAATGAAAGTATGGAAGTCACCCTAGACTCTTCCCACGTGCTGACCACCTACTGCCCACAACCAAATACAGAAGTCATAATTCTGATGGGTTTATCCTGTATAAAATTGTATAACACTTCCTCCTTTTCTCCATCCCCACAGTCACTTCTTTCATTCATCCCTTCATTTTATCTTCCTGGATTGTAATAACAGCTTTTTAGATGGTCTCCTTTAGTTTCTCTAATTCCTATTGTTCATAGATACCAAAGTAAAACCTCTGTAAACAAATCTCGTCATGTTGATTTCATGCCTCTGTGAAGGATTTGCCAGTGCTTTCAAGATCAAGATCAACAATTTGCATAGTTCATATGAACTTTCATTTACCCTTCTGGCTGTTGTCTCTCTGCTGACTGATACTTCTACCCATCCATTTTTTGGTCAAATTCAAACTTCACTCAAGACATACTGAGCTACTAATAATTTCCCAAACATATCATGCTGTTGCTGTCTTCCAAACTGCCTGTAATGTCCTTTATTCCCTAACTCTATTCCTTTTACATAGTTAATTCCCTTTTCCCAAAAAAAGTCAGTTCAGACAATACATTATCATGATATAATTTCTGTACCCATTTAACTACAGTCTATTTTATATGTCCCTCCAAAGTATTCCCATTTATCAAGGATCATAAAACAGTCATAATATTTGAGCCTTTTTTTATACTAAAAAATTTCAAAAGATGGAATGGTTTCAAGACTCAAAAGTCATTTGCACATTCTAGGAAAACACCTGAATTTCCATACTTTCAGCCTCTGTAAGACTTCTATACTCATAACAACTAAAAATTATATATTCTCCTCTAAATTTTGACTTTTGTCCAGCCGAGAGGATGAATGTTTTGAGCTACAGCTTCTTTCCTAAGTAGTCTTTTTTCTCTTCAGCAGTATTTGTACAATTATTTTTAGAAATTATTGACTGTTATAATTATAAATTATTTTTAAATTAGTGGAAAAAATTTAAATTGCTGATACAAATAAAACACATTCATTCTACAAACTTAATAAAATTGCAAAACAGTAATGAAACAGTGAACTTTAGCTTTAGTCCATCACTCACTGTAACTAAACTAGTCAATAGTATTCTTTTGGAAAAAAAAGAAAAAGAAAAGCTTTCTGTGATTTACTTTGGAAACATATTGTCTTAAAAGTATAGTTACAGATTTCATCAATTTTTTTTAGATATAGGGAACGAACTTTCTCATATAACTTGTAAGTATATAGTACAAACTTCATGCATTTCACTTTTTCCAAGAATGCATTGTATTACACTTGTAATAAATTGGAAGCAATCTAAATTTGACTCAATAGAATTGGACAAATTAATTGGTGCCACAATCACTAGATAGAATATTATACAGCCATTAAAAATAACAATGACTTGTGAAGGCTATGTAAGAAACTGAAAGATGTTTCTAATTCAGTATTTACTTAAACGGAACAATTAAAAACTGTATGTGTATAATGAATTCAATCATACAAAAATATTTCTCCCTGAAAAATTATTGGAAGGGAGCATACCAAATTTATAGAAGTTGTTCAATTTCAATGGTAGTGTCATAGGCGATTTCCTTCTATATTCCAAGTTCTTCATAATTGTTATTACTGTTATTTCTAGAATAAATGTTTAAGGAGGCCATTTTGATATGCACAGCCTTGGGAAAGAAACGGATATCACTCATAACTAAAATAAATATAGGGAGTCTTGTAAATCTTCTATTGGGGACAAAGTGTATTTTCAGTTTAAAGGCTTAAGTTGCATGTTAGGCAGAAGCATGGTTTTGTTATTGTCTACATATGAAAATTAAATATGGTTAAAAAAGCTGTGCACAGATGCCAAATTGACAACAGATAAAATGTGCTGATTATGAGTTTGATGACACTGGCAGCAACATATCCCAGAATCCCTTTTCCTGAATGGTTTTGGCTTAGATTTAGCCAAAAGTGAAGATGCATGAAATCTGGGAGGTAGAAATAAAGAAATAACTACATATTCTGAAGACATACACTGTTTAGAGGCAAGAAGAGGCAGACGTGGAGGTTTTAATAGGTTCCAGTTTGGCTTCCTTTCCCACTCAGCAAGCAGCTTTCCTTCCCAACAGGTGGCCATGATAGCCAATAATAAACCCAAGCTCATTTCATCTCTTAGATGTGAAATCACAGAGGCAGTATCCACAAATATCCAATAAACTTCCACAGATTTCTGCAACAGCCTCCTTTGTGGTCCTACTGCAGTAGCTCAATTTGCCTAGCTACCCAACAACCTGAGGCTCACTCCCATAAACTAGTACTGATTAGTGACATTTTTGGGACCCTTTAACCTCTGACCCCCTTTTGGAACTCTGTGGCCACACAATCATGTAAGGCCTAATGACTGTAATTCCTTTTACCATGGTACACTTGCTGGTTATACTTCTGTGATCAAATGCTCACTGAAACACTTATTGGTGCCCTAAGTGGGGTAGTAGTTATAAAACAAAAATCTAAAATATGTAGCCTGGCATTAGGCAGAGTTGGAAGGGTCCCAAGGAAACCGTTAGTGAAGGTTTGAAAGATAGTGAGAAATTGCTACTGGAGGCTGAAGACAAAGGAAGCCAACCAGAATCATTTGCTACTGTTATCCTCGAAAATAAAAAGGGTACTCAGTTAACTCATACATCTGGCTAAGGACTTTTCCAGGCAAAATGGTAAAAGTGCCAAATCATTTCCTCTGCATGTAATAAAATATGAAGAGAGATAATTATACTGAAGAAATAATTTATCAATTTTCAAACATGATTTAAGAGGAAAGATAGTGAAGGAAGACAGACCATTGCACCAGGTCCTTGATATTGATGATTGTATTTATGAACCTTTTCTTGGGAAGTGGAAACTTAGCCTAGTATTTTATACTGCCTAAGAGTTACCTCCTGAAAGCCTCCTTATTGCTCAAATGTGCCCTCTAAGTATATAAATTCACTATCTTCCCCTCCCAGCATGGGACACGAGCCTACCTGGCACCAAGGGATTATTACCAAGTGCCAACTAGCAATGCATCTGGAAAAAGACCTTGATCAAAATGGGGAAATGGTAAATACAAATGGGTTTGTATTTGTATTGAAAGTGAGTAGTGAGGTCATCCCAGAGGTTAAGCTTATGCAAGGCTTAGCAGGATCCCACTGACTGCCACGGCAAATAGTGCCTCATATAGTGGGGCTCCTGAGGGCTCTAGAGACATCCAGAAATTATAATCCAGGGCAGACAGCTCAGGAATTTGGCACCCTGCCAGTGGGCCTTGCTTTGGAATTTATGCTCCCCAGTGTAACAGAGTTAGATTCATGTATAGGTTCACTGTACATGACTCTTCTGCTCCTTTTACTTGAACCTATAATTAGTACTATATTTGATAAAAGTAAGTCCCAGAGACTTAAATCTTTTTGGTCTGTCCAGGTACCAGATAAGCCCTGAATTTCAGCAGAGTTGCAATACTTACTCTCCAGTTCACTGGACTCACCTAACACAACTAACAAGGAGATGGTGTTGGACCATGCCCAGTCCAAGGAAGAGAGAATGTCTGCAACTGCAAGTGAGATAGTTGCATTCATCTGCCCTATGGGATCTAAGTTCCCTCTCAATTAGCAGAGTGGGCATCGTCACCCCAAGGTTCTCAAGAATGGTGAATGAACAATGGACTAGAGTAGGCATTATAATTCTACTCTAGAATATTATGTTAGCAACAGAAGAACTCTTTATCATTGATGTAAAGGCAGTCACCACCAGAGGTTCTAAGGGATGGCAGAGGGAAGAATGGGTGCAATATAGGGGTGTTTTCAGGACACTGGAATTGTCCTGCATGACATTGCAATAATGGAAATAATGGATACAGGCCATTGTATATTTTGTCATTACCTACAAAATTGTGCAGGACAGGGTGTAAATTATAATGTAGACTGTAATCCATAGTCAGTAGTAATGCTTCAATATGTGTTCAGTATAACAAATGTACCACACTAATGAGGGATATTGTTGATGGGGGAAGTGGCAGGGTGGGGGGGTGTGACATATGGGAATCCCTCATATTTATTTTTTATGCAACAGTTATATAATCTAAAGGTTCTTTAAAAATAAAATAATTTTAAAAAAAGAGGAAATGTAGAGGAAATACTATATTCTTTTCAGTTAGCAAAAGTTTCTCAAGGTAAGAAATGGCCTCATGGCAAAGTTAAAATATAGATGGTATCAGTGAAACATGGTTTCCTATTGAGAAAATCTCAGTTGTAAAGCTTTGTTGCAACTGCAGGAAGAGTTAAGGCTGTGCCTCATAGACCCTGTCAGGTTGACAAGAGTCCTAATGGCATGCCTCTGAGACCCGCTCTGCTAAACAGTAAGGGTTATTGGGACAACAAAGAATGTTGTCCCACAGCCTTCTGACTCTCAGTCCAAGGTAGAGAGTGGTCTATGTAATGGAGTAAGTCCCATTGAAACTGATTAAAAACAACAATATTTTTAAAGAAAATGATATTGGAAATAACACTACCAGCATGTACTGAAAAATCAGAGGTGACTAAAAGAAACCCCTGAGGCTCCTAACCTGCAAGGAGAAAACAGATTGAGAAATTTCTCAACTGCGATTGTGGGCTATTTCTTGTGGAAAAGGTTGGGATGTGCAGAGTCAAAAATCCAGGAAGCAGAGCCAAGAACCACAGATAATAACTCTCATGTATCAGAAAGGGGATCTAATTAAGAAAGTGGCAATTTGGGTCCTGTTGCACCCAAAGCTGTATTAGGGTCTAGTGACTACTATGTGCCTCCTTTCCCCACCCTTTTAGAGTGTGTCCATGTGGTTATTCTATTTCTATTTCACCATTGCATATTATGTACATGTGGAAAAAAGTTCTAAAAACTTATATCACAAGTCTTCATATTGAAGAACCCACACCTGAGAAGCCTCAATTACTTCTGAATCTGATTTAGATGATGAAATCAAGCTCCAGTTCTGAGCTTGATGCCAAATTGTATAAGAATCTTGGATATCCTCGAAGAGAAATGATGTATTTTGCATGTGGGAGAAATGTGAATCACTGGGACAAGAAGGCAGGCAGTAGTAAATAGTCTTCAAAGATCTCTTCTCCCCCACAACCACTGAATCATAGTTTTCAATACTCACATTATTCTGTACTACTTTTGAATCTGGGATAGCCCTGTGAATCACTTTGACCAATAAAATATAGGAGAAGTAATGTTGCATGACTTCTAAGTTTAGAATATAAGAAACCTTATTGCTTCCTCCCAAGTCTTTTGAAATGTTTACTGTGGAGAAAGCCAGCTACCTATCAAGAGGCTTTATGTAGAGAGAGATACACATAGATCCCCCAGTTGTTTCAGCCATCCTAGATGACCCATCAGACATGTAAGTAAAGAAGGCAGCTTTGGATGTTCAATCAAGATAAGCCTTGTTTGACTCTTATACTGCTATTTGACAGCAATTACATGAATGAACTATAGGAAAACCACTCAGATGAGCCCAAAGAACTGTAGGTGATAATACTATGTTGTATTAACCCACAAAGTTTGGGGATAGTTTGTGACACAGCAATCTATAATTGAAACACTTTGAAAAGCAATTTTCTCCACCTTGAAGAAAGTCTCATATGTTTATATTATACCCGTTCGGGCATAAACTTTTAACGACTACACTAAGATGCTCCCTCTGGCTTTATTTCATAGTAGTCCAATGATGGCTTTCTAAAATAGAAAAGATCATCTTGTATACTATGGACAGAATGAACCTATTGAATACTGCTGACCTATGGAGAAAAAGATATCTTGGACCAAATATAAGTACAGCTGAGAGAGAAATCCCAATTTCTCCATAACTGTATTGTATGTCTTAGTTTGCCATAGAATTGCCGATGTAAAGTGCCAGAAATGGATTGGCTTTTAAAATGGGACTTTTAATTAGGGTAAAATCATATAATTTTTGGGCCATGAAATTTCCAAATCAAGTCACTGTCAGAGATGATTTCTCACCAAAGTCAGCTACTGGTGATCCTGATGTCCTGCCACTTGGGGAAACAAGATGGCAGGCGATCTCTGCTGACGTCCCTTCCTTCTCCTCTGGGCTCACCATCTCCTGGAGCTTAGCCATGACTGATCAGGCCTCCTCTCTATCGGGGCCTCCCCTCTCACTCTTAGCTGCTCTGATTTCTTTTCCAGTTCAGCTGTGGGCTATAAGGCATATGGCTCTTCTCTTCAACCTTGAGCTGCTCCATGGGCCAAGTCACTTGGGGGCTTTATGCTTAAGCTTTGGCTGCTAGCGATCCTCTAGTCCTCTCTCATAGCAGGATTAAAAATGGCAGCTTCCTTTCTCTGTGTGTCTCTGTGTGTCTGTTTATATAAAGCTCCAATAAGAGGGCTGACACCCAAACTGGGTCATACCTCACTGATGTAGTCCAATCAAAAGGCCCCACACCCACAGGGATAGATTAGTTCAAGAACATAATTTTTGGGGAGATTCGTTAAAGTCGAACTGTGACAGTACGCAATCAGCCAACCTTTATCAAAAGCTTAATTTGTGCTAAAAGATGGAAGAGAATATAAGATATACTTCTTCTCAAGGAAATGAGTTTATTCTGGTAAGGGAGATTTACCAGAAGACCAGAATTTGCATTAGTAAGATGCATGTCATGCGGAAAGCTTGTATGAGGAATAATGGGAACAGAGAGGATGAGAGCTTGATGTGGATCAGTCAAATTTTCAGAGAGGAAACTGTGCTTAAGTCTTGAAAAAGGAGAAATTAGGATAAAAAAAAAAATAGGAACTGAAATTCAAGGCAGAAAAATATGGCATTTGCAAGATGCAGAGCTCTGAATATTCAGAAAAATCTAAGTATCCAGGAAGTACTAAGTTACTTTGGATAGGCTCAGCATGTAAATGCAATGCCTTCCCCCCAGCGTGGGACATGACACCCGGGGATGAGCCTCCCTGGCAACGAGGGACCACTATCAACTACCAACTGATGATGCAACTGGAAAATGACCTTATACGGAAGGTTCAATGCGGATCAGCAGAATATCCATGTCTACATAAAATACCATGACTTTAAAATGCTGTTTGACCTAAAGTAAGGGGGAAATGGAAAGGAGAAATGAGTTTATATGGCTACGAGTTTCTAAAAAAGAGTCTGGAGGCTGGCAGAAGGTTTGCCCTCATGCACAACTGAGCAGAGTCAGAGAGACAGATAAAGCAGATACAACCCCCAGATATTGGTTCCTTTGAGGGCTAAAGAGACCCATGGGAGTTATGGTCATGGCTGATGGGGTTAACTACCAGGGCAGATGGCCCCTCTTTGGAAATGGTGTTTATGTGTGATGAATCTGGACTCAGATGGGATCTCCCTTCATAAGACTTTCATGCTAATGTGCTGGAGGTGCAGTTAATGTTGGGGTTTAAGATATATTTAGGGGATTTGAATCTCTGGACTGACAATGTGATAGCCAGATCCTGAGCCTCAACAGACTCCAGCACCTACAATCTGATTTATTGGACTTACCACACTCAGCTAAGATGGAGGTGAAGAAGGACAACCACCACACCATGGAGCCTAGAGTGATTACAACTGAAAATGGGAGGATTGCATCCAGCATCCAGGTGGAATCTGAGCCTCCTCTTGACATAAAGGTGCAATGGACACAACCAATCCAGTGTCCACATAGAAGAGGTGGCATTGGATTGGGAAAAGTGGACATAATGGACAAAGGGTATGGGGAAAGGCAGGAAGAGATGAGAGGTGGAGGCATCTTCGGGACATGGAGCTGCCCTGGATGGTGCTTCAGAGGTAATCACCGGACATTGTAAATCCTCACAGGGCCTACATGATGGAATAGAGGAGAGTATGGGCCATGATGTGAACCAATGTATATGAGGTGCAGAGGTGCCCAAAGATGTACTTACCAAATCCAATGGATGTGTCATGATGATGGGAACGAGTGTTGTTGGGGGGGGGGAGAGGGGGGGTGGGGGGGTGGGGTTGAATGGGACCTCACATATATATTTTTAATGTAATATTATTACAAAGTCAATAAAAAATAAAAAAATTAAATAAAAAAAAAAAAAAGTTACTTTGGATAGGGATTGAATTTCAGATTAAGAAGTACAAAACAATGAAGTCATCACAAGTCTATTTCAGATGAACAAATCTGGATTTTTAAAAAGTGCATGCACTCTGGAACTAAAGTTTGAGTTAAAAGTTGGCAATCTCTATCATGGTCCTCTCATCAGGTGCTATAACCCTCTGGATTCCCACATTTCCAGAAAGAATAACTGGTTTTTAATTATGTCTACATCTTCATGTCCCAGTTTTCTTATCCATCTTCTGCTCCCAACCATTCCACTGAAACTGCTCTCTAAAGGATCTCTATTTTATAAGTTTCTTATTTGGTCAGTGTTGTTAGACTCCTGACCAATGTTTTCGTATGTGATAACTATGAACTTCAGATTTAGGAATTTTAGACACAACATGGCAAATATTTTCTTGTAAAATTAATTCAAATGAGGTTTTTTATTTTTTTATTTCTCTCCCCTTCACCCCCTCATCTCAGTTGTCTGTTCTGTGTCTATTTGCTGTGTCTTCTTCTTTGTCTGCTTCTGTTGTTGTCAGCGGCACAAGAATCTGTATTTCTTTTTGTTGCATCATCTTGCTGCGTCAGCTCTCCGTGTGGTTGGCACCATTCCTGGGCAGGCTGCACTTTCTTTCGTGCTGGACGGCTCTCTTTACGGGGCGCGCTTCTTGCGCATGGGGCTCCCCTACGCAGGGGACACCCCTGCGTGGCACAGCACTCCTTGTGTGTATCAGCACTGCACATGGGCCAGCTCCACATGGGTCAAGGAGGCCCGGGTTTGAACCACAGACCTCCCATGTGGTTCACGGCCACCCTAACCACTGGGCCCAGTCTGCCACCTGTTGTATCCTAACCTAAAATCTGCCCACTTCCCTAGTAACAGCTAACGACACAAGACCACAAGTCCGCTCACGAGTTTCTGCCAACCCCCAGCCGCCCCGTAACCATCACTCCTCCTGCTCTACCCCCGCCCTCCTCATTCTCTATATAAACCCCTGCACGTCCGTAATAAATTAGACTTGCTCTGCACTCCAGACTGTCTCCGTGGTCTCTCCTTACCACGCGTCCTCCCACGCCTTAGAAGCCCCGCTCTGGCCCACTCCTCGCCTGGGTTTTAGAGCATCATCGTCAGCCGTGCCAGCCCCTCCGTCTACCCCCGCTGACCCCCGACCCCTCAGGGAGCGAGCAGCCCGTCAGCCACCTAAATGAGTTTCTATCTGTATAGAATCTTCATTTACAAATCTTGACAACTGAGATAGGTAGGAAGGTGATAACAATGGAATCCAGAAAATAGCAGATCAACTTGAAATGTTACCACAAATAGGCTACAAATTAAATAATCTACATATAAATAATCTGGAAGAGATGGTAATTCTATTTATCTTTACCATTCTCCCAAAACTTCAAATATGATTATAGATGTATTCTGATTAGAGAAGTGGTCACCCCAAAGGAGCTTGCCAAAATTATAAAAAACCCACCTCATTTCCAGACATTTAGCTTTAGCACCTCAAGAAAAGGGTCCAGAAGCTGCATTTTTAACAAGCAATCAGGAGATTATATTGTCAATGAACTAATCATATAAAAAAAGACAATATAGAGAGATGGTTCTAGTAGAAAAATTAAGCAAAATAACAAGGTCTGTTTGTTGAAAAGAAAATGGAATGCGATCAAACCACATGAATTTGTAAACAAAAATTTTTGATAATGCATTGTTGATGAAGTGCATAAAAATAGGCAACCAAATAGAAATTTGGAAAGATTTAAGTTAAGACATATTCCAACTAAATAGGTATTTTGGCAAGGTACTTGAGTATAATAAGTGAAAGTTGACAAGAAAAAGGAAAAGGAATGCAGCAGGAAGAAAAAATAAGTAGTGGATTATAAATAGGAAAGCCAGAGAGTAATACAGACATTATATTTAGTAAAACTATAGTGCTTTGGTATAACTATATATAAAATATAAAATATCATTTCTGCACATCAAGGGATAAGTCAGACTAGGAGAGAGGCAGAGACTGGAAGAACAGGGCATATATCTGTTACACACATCTATATCTATATATCTAGAGAGATGTATATAGCTTTTGATTCAGTTATCTCTACTAGAGGTCAACATAATTTCTCTGAAGTAAAGGATCTGACGTTGCTATTGCCTTAGAAGCAAAACATAACTCTTGTTAAATCATTTCCTGTGATGATTACAGAAAATTAAAGGTGGTCACAAAAATTCTTTGATGTGTTTCTCAATGAGAAACAGCATCTATTTCAATCCCCTTAAAGCTGTGCCAGCCTTTGTAAATTGCTTGACCAATAAAATACAGCACAAGCAATGTTCTTAGGACTTCTGAGTTTGGGTCGTAAGAAGCCTTACAGTTTCTACCTGAGTCTCTTGGAACACTCACTCTTAGGATGCTTGCTGTCTGAATGGTGCATCTTGCTAGCTGGTGCCTTGCTGGAGGAAGCCTAACTAACATGGAGGAACCCTGTGTAGGTCCTCTGATGAACAGTTCATCTGAGCTCCGCATTGAAGCCAACATCAACTGCCAACCATCTTGAACATCCAGCACAATTCAGCCTACAGTTCCCTGAGGCACTGTGAGCAAGAACCATACCAGTCAACTTACAGCACAAAGAAAGATATTAATAATAATTTAAGCTAGTAAATTTTGGGTTGATCTGTCATACAGCAATAGATAAATGGAATGATGACAAAGCCAAAGAAAATGCCCCAAACAGTACAAGCCGGGAAGTGGCAATTAATCTGTCATTCTTTTTTCTCAGAAGAAACACCAGATAAATTATTATGGACCCAGAGGCCAAAGATTTAGAATTAATTTAGTCTTAATTTTATTTTTAATTTGGTTTGTTACAAGTGAGAATTAAAATATAAACCTGAACACTACCCAAAGGACTTTTTTTTATCATGAATTTCCCTGCTAAAAGATATATAACCTTCAAGACACAACTCACAGAGGAGTGTCTGGTGAAAACTGAATACAAGTAAAATCTGTAGAGGTCAAGAGAATTTTCTATAATAATCCACAAGGATAATGCTATCGTCTAATCAACTTATTTTATAAAGTATCAAAAGCCAGTAGGTACACTTGAGGATTGATTAACATATATTATTTAAATACAGTTCAAAAATAAATTATGGACTGGGAATTATGAATACCAAAACAAGTAAAGTTTGTCTTTCATATGTTTTTTCTAAAAGCAAACCCAATCTATACTACATTTTTTCAGGGAAAAAGCAAAGGTGACGACAGAAGGCATGTTAAATCACAGTTATTTCAGGTAAAATTATAATTAATCACCCTCTAAATTGGAATTTATAACAAAAGTACAGAAGATACGAACTGTGTAGACATTTAACAAAATTTATTGGTACATATTAACAAAGCAGACATCCATCCAAAGTGTACAATCAATGTTATTCAGTGTAAATGCATAGTTGTGCATTTATCACTTCCGTCATTTTTTGAGTATTTTCGTTATTCCAGTAATAATAATATGAAAGAAAACAACCAAACAAGACGCATCACCTCTCAATCTCTCTATACTTTCCCTGCCATACACAGCTGTTTCCTTTTCTCTAGTTTATTTGTATTTATATTTTGTAAAAACAGTCTTTATATGCAATATCGTCCATATTCGTATTTTACATGAGATTTCACCACGTTACATGTTTTAGCTTTCCTTCTATTAATATACATGTCCAGGCTTTTCCCTTTCAACCACTTTCATAACCATATAATAACTCTTCTAGTCAAAAACATCATGATGTGCTCTCTTCACTTCCATTCATTTCCAAAGATTTACAAACAACCTTTTAACCAATTCTGCACAGTTTAACCATCAGCTTTCCGTTCTCTACCCTCATTCTATTTTCTGGTGACCTATATTTTAATTATGAATCCCATGAGTGTACATAATCTATTTAGCTCATAATAGTGCAATCATACAGTATTTGTTCTTCTGTGTCCGGCTTGCTTTACTCAACATAATGTCCTCCTGGTTCACCCATATTGTTACATGCTTCATGACTGCATTTCTCCTTACCACTGCACAATAGTCCATTGTGCATATACATCATAATTTGCTTATCCATTCATCAGTAGATGGACCCCTGGGTTGTTTCCAATGTTTGTCTATTGTGACTAACACTTCTATGAACATCCCTGTGCAGATGTCTGCCTGTGTCACTGTTCTCACTTCCTCTGGATATATACATAGCAATGGTATTGCAGGTCACATGGCAAATCTATATTCCACTTCCTTAGGAACTGCCAAACAGTCCTCCACAGTGGCTGTACCATTCTACATTCCTACCAATAGGAAATAAGCATCCCTTTCTCTCCACATCCTCTCCAACATTTACAGTTTTCTGTCTTTTTAATAGTGGCCAGTCTAATAGGTGTGAAATGATAACTCATTGTAGATTTGATTTGCATTTCCCTAATTGCTAGTGATGTTGAACATTTTTTTCATGTGTTTCTTCATCATTTATATGTCTTCTGTGGACAATTGTCTTTTGCCCATTTTTTATCAGGTAGTTTGTCTTTTTATTGTTGAGTTGTGTGGTCTCTTTATATATCATGGCTATTAAATCCTTATCAGATATTTGAAGGTTAAATATTTTCCCCCTTTGAGTCCACTGCCTTTTCACCCTTTTGACAGAGGCCTTTGAGGTGTGAAAGTGTTTTATTTTGAGGAGGTCCCATTTATCAATTTTTTCTTTTGTTGCTCGTGTTTTGGATGTAAGTTTTAAGAAACTACTGTCTACAACTAGATCTTGAAAATGTTTTCCTACATTTTCTTCCAGAATTTTTGTGATTGTAGCTTTATATTTAGATCTTTCTTCCATTTTGAGCTAAATTTTACATAAGATGTGAGATAGGGGTCTTCTTTCTTTCTTTGGGATATCCAGTTCTCCCAGCACAATTTTTTATTAGACTGTTCTGGACCAGTTTTCAAAAGCTGGACCTTGTCAAAAATCACTTGGCTGTAGACAAGAAGCTCTACTACTGAGTTCTTGATTCATTTCCATTAGTCAATCTGTCTGTCTTCATACCAGTACCATACTATTTTTATCACAGTAGCTAAGTAACATGCTTTAAAGTCAAGGAATCAGAGTTCTCCAACATCAATGTGTTCTTTTTAAAGACATTTTTCACTATTTGGGGCCCCTTACCCTTCCAAATAAATTTGCTTATTGACTTTTCCATTTCTACAAAAAAAAAAAAAGCTATTGGGATTTTTATTGGGATTGTGTTGAATCTGTAAATCAGTTTGGGTAGAATTGAAAGCTTAACAGTATATAGTCTTCCAAGTTATGAACACAAAATTTTCTTCCATTTATTTAAGTCTTCAGTTTCTTTTAAAACTGTTTTGTAGTTCTCTCAATATAGGACTTTTATCCTTGGTAAAGGTTATTCCTAAATATTTGATTGTTTTAGTCACTATTAATGGAATTTTTAAAAAGATTTCTCCTCAGACTGCATATCAGTATTATATAGAAATGCTATTGATTTTTGCATATTAATCTTATATCCCACCACTTTGCTGAACTGGTTCATTCTAGTAACATTGTGGATTTTTCAAGATTTTCTAAATACAGGATCACATCGTCAGCAAATAGTAAAAGTTGTACTTCTTTCCTATGCAGGTGTCTTTTATTTCTTTGCCTAGCTAATTGTTCTAGCTACAACGTCTAGCACAATATTGAACAACAATGGTGACTGGGGACATTCTTGTCTTCTTCCCAAACTGAAAGCAGGAAAGTTTTCAGCCTTTCACCATTGAGTACAATGCTAATTATAGGATTTTCATATATGTACTTTACCATACTGAAATAGTGTACTTCTATTCCTATCTTCTGGAGTATTTTTGGCAAGAAAAAGGTACTGTATTTTGTCAAATGCCTTTTTTGCATCATTGGGAGAATGTGATTTTCCTTCTTCAATTTATCAGTATGTTTTATTATACTAATTGATTTTGTGTTGACCCACCCTTCCATACCGGGGATAAAACCCACTTAATAATGGTGCGTAATTCTTTTAACGTGCTTTTGGATTGAGTTTGCAAGTATTTTGTTGAGGATTTTTACATATATATTCATTAGACATATTGGTCTACAATTCTCTTTTTTAATAGTATCTATCTAGTTTTGGTATTAGGGTGATGTTGGCTTCATAGATTGAGTTTGGTTTCTCTCTTGCCTGCTCAATTTTTCTGGAAGACTTTGAGCAAGATTGGTACCAGATCATCTCTGATTTGTAGAATTCACCTGTTAAGGCATCTGGTCCTGGGCTTTACATCTTTGTGAGGTTTTTGATGACTGTTTTGATCTCTTCACTTGTGATTGGTTGGTTGTTGTCTTCTATTTTTTCTAGGATCAATGTTAGGGGGGTTTTCTGTCTCTAGGAATTTGTCCATCTTTATATTTTCTAGTTGTTGGGTTTTTGGGTTTTTTTTTTTTTTGGCATACAGTTATTCATAGCATTTCTCTTATGATCTCTTAAATTTCTGCAAGGTCACTGGTACTTCACCCCTCTTTTCAGATTTTATTTATTTGCATCTTCTCTCTTTTTTCTTTGTCCATGTAGCTAAGGGTTTGTCTATTTTGTTGCTCTCAAAGAACCAACTTTTGGGTTTTTTATTCTCTCTATTGTTCTTTTCTTGATTTCATTTATTTCTGCTAGGAGATTTACTATTTCTTTCCCTTGGCTTGGCTTGGCATTAATTTGCCGTTCTTTTTCTAGTTCCTCCAGGTGTTCAGTTAGATCTTCAACTTTAGCTCTTTCTTCTTTTTTAATGTAAGCCTTTAGGGCTCTACATTTTCCTCTCAGCACTGCTTTTGTGGTGTCTCATAGGTATTGATATGTTGTGTTATCATTTTCATTCATCTCAAGATATTTGCTGAATTCTCTTCCAATTTTTCCTTTGGCCTACTCATTAAGTGTGTTATTTAGTATTCATATACTTATAACTTTTCCCTTTTTCTGTCCATTATTAATTTCTAGCTTCATTCCATTATGATCAGAGAAAGTGTTTTGTATAAGTTCAATCTTTGTAAATTTATTGAAACTTGTCTTGTGACCCAGTATATCAACATATGGTCTATCTTGGAAAAGGATCCAGGAATACTTGAAAAGAAGGCATATCCTGCTATTTTGGGGTACAATGCTCTATAGATATCTGTTAGATCTAGTTCATTTAACATATTATTCAGGCTGTTTCTTTATCCTCTGTCCAGATGTTCTATCCAATACTGAGAGTGGTATATTGAAGTCTCCAACTACTATTGAAGAGACATCTATTTCTCACTTAAGTTTTGCCATTTGTGCCTCATGTATCTTGGGAACACTCAGGTTAGGTGCATATTTAGTATAGTTATTTCTTCTTGTCGAATTGCCCCTTTTATTAGTATATAATGACTTTCTTTGTGCCTTATAACAGTTTTGCATTTATAATCTATTTGTCCAATATTAGTATCACTACTCCAGCTCCTTTTTGTTTACTATTTGCATGAAAAATCTTTTTCAAGACTTTCACTTTTAACTTCCTTGTGTTCTTGACATCTGAGGTGAGTCTTTTGTAGGCAACATATGGATGGCTTATATTTTTTTATCCATTCTAGCAGTCTATGTCTTTTGATTGAGGAGTTCAAGCCATTAACATTCAATGTTATTTTTGTAAAGGCATTACTTACTTCATTCATTTTGTCCTTTGGCTTTCAGTTGTCATATCATACTATTGTCTATCTTTTTACTCTTTAATTTACCCTTCCTAATGATCTATTTCTACACTCATCTCCAAGTCTTTCTCTCTTGTATTTTTCCTTTCAGGCTGCAGCACTTCCATTAGTATCTCTTATAAGTCTGTTGTTTTAGTAGCTGCTTCTATCAGTTTTTGTTTATGAAAACTTTAAACCCACCCTCATTTTGAAGGACAGTTTTTCTGGATACAGGCTTCTTGGCTGGCAGTTTTTCTCTTAGTACCTCAAATACATCATACCAGTTTCTTCTAGCCTCCATGGTTTCTGATGAGAGGTTGGCCCTTAATCTTATCAAGGTTCCCTTATATGTAATGCTTTGCTTTTCTCTTGCTTGCTTTCATAATCTTCCCTTTATCTCTGATATTTGTCATTCTGAATAGTAGATGTCTTGGAGTAGGTCTGTTCTGATTTATTCTGTTTGGGGTTCATTGTCCTTCTTGGATATTGATACTTATGTCTTTCATAAGGGTTGGGAAGTTTTTGGTCATTATTTTGCAAATATTCTTTCTGCCCCTTTTCCATTCCTTTCTGCCCCCTTCCCAATCTTTGTCCTTCTAGGACATATCAGTAGGTATGGTTGTGTGTTTTGCATTATCATTCAATTCCCCAAGACCCTGTTCCATTTTTTCCATTCTTTCTCTTCTCTTCTATTTTCAGTTCAGATGTTCTGCCTGCAATATCACTAATCCTGTCTTTGAGCAATTCAAATCTGCTCTTATATACCTCTAATGTACTTTTAATCTCATTTGTGTCCTTCATTTCCATAAGGTTTGTTACATTTCTTTATAGGCTTTTAAATTATTCTTTATGCTCACCCAGTGTCTTCTTAATATCCTTTATCTCTTTAGTCATATTTTCCTGTCAATTATTTGAATTGATTTAGGAGAGTTGTGTGATTATCATCGGTTAATTGTCTTAAATCCTTTATCTCTTCAGGATATGTGTTTTGTTCCTTTGGCTGAGTCATCCCTTCCTTTTTCCTAATATAGCTTGTAATTTTTTGCCGATATCTGGGCATCTGAATATGTTGATGAATTTACTCTGATGGCCAATTAATCTCCTGCCTATTGTGTGCCTTTTCTTCTACAGCTCTTCTTTGACATTTGTTTCAACTAAGTCTTTAAAATTGCCCAACTTAACTTATCAAAATCATGCCAGGGACTCACTAAAGGGTACAAATTTTCTCCCAGGAATTATGGTACAGAGAGTATCAAAAGCAGATTTTGTCCATGTGATTTCCAGACCCGCTGGCAGACAGTAATCTTTGACACATCTGTCCACAGATGTGTTTTGGTCTCATTTTCCTGGGTTTTGGATTGGCTACAGCTAAGAAGCAGGTTCTGCTGGCCCAATTCACTGAAGAAATGCTTGACTCTCCCTTCCTTTTCCCTTGCAACAGCTAACATGGAGGAAAATGGCTGTTCCCCACTCAGTCAGCTGCAGTGAGCCAGGGATTTTACCCCAGATTAATAACTTGGGGAGGGGAGCCCTTCATGGCCACCACAGGGGTTTGGTAACTCACATTTGTTGTTTTAGGTTCTTTGTCTCTCTGTCTCACACCCTCCTGGGAGTTGTGAAGTCCTGTCCTGGTCTGCTAACCCCCAAATATGTCTCTCAGATAGCTTTTGACTGTTTCTCCATTGTTTTTGTGAGAGTTGAGCCCTGCCTGCCCAATCTAACATCATCTTCCCACAATTCTCTGTTGATTTTTTGAATGAAAAGAAAACTGGATTTTTCTTTTTGGAAATAGCTTATATTCATCTTTAAGATTCTTTTTTGACTGTATTAAAGTAAGTCTTGGATATATTCTGAAATGTGAATAAAGAATATTGTTTGCAATAATATGACTTGGTGAATGTGGTTAAATATAAATGTCATGACCCACACAGCTCAAACTGGGTAGATTCAAAGACCCAGTTTTAGGAAAGAACAGCAAGTGTTAGCAACACCAGCATACCATTCTTAAGGGGAAGCTCACAACTAATAGAGCCATCTCAACCCTAAAGAGCATTCCTAAAAGAAAAAAAAAAGTAAGATTTTAAAGCCCAGGCTCTTTTGCATGTGCCTTCGTCCCTATGAAGTTAGTTATATGACACAGATTCCAAATCTTAAAACAGGTACAATTTAATTCTACAGGTATTATGGTCCAGCTAAACCCTTTTCTAACATTGACATTAAAAAAAGGAAATTACACTCTCCTTAAGGTATTAACCTCAACATTTTACACAAATGGAGAGATAGTCACATCAGGAGCTTTTCAAAGTCTATGTCAAAAGAAGGATTAAGTACTTTCATGCTATTTCTTTCTCAATATTTGTGAAGATTTTTCATCTATCCATAAGAAATGGGGTTGTACTTTTGCAATTGTATTTCCATAAAGAGGGATTAGACAGAAGAAAAAAATCATTTACTGCCCCCTTACCATCAAATTAATTACATGTGTTAATTACATAATGAATCAGGGAGAACGCCCAAACTCAGTGTATTCTTTTCTTAAATGATGTTAGTTCATCATTTTAAAATCTAAAACACATTATGAATCATAGAAATCCATGCATTGACATTCTAAAGAAAATAATTCTCGGGAAGTTTTAAAGTCTGTATGACAGATGATTAGTTTTTAAAAAGGGGGTCTCTGGTCTGTTATTTTCTGTTACTTTCATCTTGGTATTTCAAAACATTCTGTGCTGAAAGGAATCACATCGTGTAAGAAAGACAAAGTACAGTAATACACCAAAAAAATGTATTTTAAAGCAAAAGAGACTAATGTATTGAAAGCAATTTGATGTTTTACAGCCAGCTCCAATGAGTCCCTGCATCGTTGTTTATTAAACTTTATATAGCATAATGTTGCTTAAACTATTATACTCTAAAAGAGATAAAGCAAAAGACCTTTTACACACAAAACTTGGCAGCAACACAGCTCCCTTTTCCACTCCAATTATGTATGTTAACAGGATAAGGCTAGGTTTTTAAAAATGGAATTACTTTTTTTCTCAAAGACTTGGTCATTTGTCATTAAGGTGACAAGAATTGAATAATATTAAAAAACTAGAGTCCTCTAGAAGGATTGAATTGATTCAGCCATGGACATTTGCCTGTTAGGCACAAAGGACACTAGCAAGGAGCTCTCCAAATCTCCTGAGAACAGTCTCCTTTATAAGACCCATCGTGGACCCTCTACCTGGAAGGAGGTTAGGTCTGCTTGGATTTCAGAGCCAGTGAAATCTTTAAGAGAACTCAATTAAGTCAACGAATTCAGGATTGGAAGTTTAGAGAGCAATCAAAAGGGAACTGAATTGGGTAAACCATTTCTTTTCTCTACCATATGACATTCTTCCTTTAATGTCTACTGTCTACCTGTCTACTTATATCTATCAGTCAGAATCTAATCATTTGCCTGTATCTATCCTCTGCCTGTCTCTCTGAGTTGGCTATGGCTGCTGTAACATAATATCACAGACTAATTAACTTAAAATAACAAAAATGTATTATCTCACAGTTCTGGAGGCTAAAAGTCTGAAATCAAGGGGTCAGCAAATCCACTTCTTTCTAAAACCTGTAAGGGAGAATGCTTCCTTCCCTATTCTAGGTTCTAGCGGCTTGCCAGCAATCCATGGTGATTTCTCTGCCTCAGTCATCACCTGGGACTCTCCTCTCCTCTCTGTCCAATTTGCCCCTTTTTATAAAAACATCAGTAATATTGGATTAGGACCCACCCTTATCCAGTTTAACCTTGTATAAGTCAGGGTTCTCTAGGGAAACAGAACCAGCAGGAGATATCTATAAATAGTATGAGATTTTATAAAATTGTCTCACATGACCATGGTGATGCACAAGTCCAAATTCTATAGGGCAGACAGCAAGCCAGGGACTCCAGTGAAGGTCCTTGATGAGTTTCCCAGAACTGTCGGCAGTAGAGATAGGAATTCTCTGCTGGAATTCTCAAATCACTTCTCCTTTTAATGCCTTCAACTGATTGGATGAGACTTCACTCATTGCTGATGGCAATCTCCTCAGTTGACTGTAGATATAATAAGTCATCTATGCAATCAACTCACTGATGATTAAAGTCCATGAAATGCCGTTGTACTACAATTATACAATCAGCCCAGTGCTTGCTTGACCAAACAACTGGGCACCATTACATGACTAACTTGACACATCAGCCTATCACAGGCCTCATCTTAACTAATCACATCTTCAGGGACCCTATTTCCTAATAAGGTCACATTTTATAGGAGTGGGAGTTAGGATTTAAACATACCTTCTTATAGAGGTCACAATTCAACCCATAACTGTCTGTCTGTCTATCTATCTGTCAATTATGCAGCTAAATAAGGAAAAATGGAATAGGCTGGAGAAATCTTCCAACATGAGGTAAGGCACCTGTGCCCACAGAAGACCAAGCAGTTAACAAGGTGGGGACTTGGGGAAAAGAAAGCAAGTATATCAAAGAGACCAGAGGAGTAGTCTAAGCTAATTTGAGTCAGAGAACCTACAAGTATTTGGGACAAAGCAAGTATCACAGAGGGTGGTTTTCTTGAAAAGTGCTTCTACCCTGAATATCTAATGTAGCAGTGAGTGACTGGTCAGTGTTCAAGGACCACATGGTAACACAACTAACCAAGGAAGGACATGATATATGTATATTTTTAATTTTCAAATATTATGAGAAGTCAATACAGTAGTGGTTCTAGGTCTGCAGTAAACTGGGTCACACTTTTTCAGTTTGAGAGGGGTTAGTATTATGTCAGGACATCAATGCAAAGTCTCATTGGTACCCCCAAAAAATTATTGTCTGCCTAATTTGAGAGTAGTCAATCATGCGACTCAACCCAGAAATGAAAACATTTTTTAAGCTGAAAGCACCTTAACATTACAACTGACTGTGCTTAAAGAAATTAGATTCTTTTGTACATAATACCCTAAATGCTTTCCAGTCAAGTGCATTTAGCTCCATCTTCACCAGGCTTTCTTTTTCTTTTCCTTTCTCCTGTCTTAATGACAGATCTCAGGACCACTAACAGGCACTCACCAAGCATCACCTGGGTTCTGAGAAGCATGAGCAGTGACAACGTAAATGCCTGCAGCCCACTTCTTTCCAACCTCTGATCACTCCATGTGGTGATTGTGGAGTCAGAGGCCTCCTTCCTGTCCTCTAAGCAATCTGAAAGCAAGAACTACATCTTGTTCAACTTTCTTTCCTGGAACCACTTAGCCAGGACTACCGTAAGCATTACCTAAAGTTTTATTTGCTTTTAAAGTTAAACTAATGAAAAAATTCTTCCCCAGAATGACTAAATCATTCTGGCTCAATTGATGCAGTGAAATCAAACTTTTCAATTTGATTCATGATTTAGGTTATGAAATAGAATAAACATCCAAATGACTGCTGATCCAGTAATAAAGATATGTAATATATAAGCATGAGTTTTCTTCTTCTAAACCAACACAAAGTAGCCCTCTAATCCCTTTAAATGACAAGGTGGCAATGGGGCTGTTTATCAGGTAGACTATGACCTCCTCCACTCAGGTACTTCAGGAAAAAAAAACACGGTATATACCAGTTTTGTGTGTGATTCTGAATATATAAAATGTTCACGTTAGCCACAGTATCTTAATCAATGAATACAATACACTTCAACATCAATCCTGATCATTTTTAACATCCATTTTATGAGTTGTGGTGATTTTTATACAAAATATTATGATCTGTGATAGTATCTAGCTCTTCACTATTTATGACACTCTTGCCCTTGAATGCTAAAGAGTTAGTATCAGCTAAATATACTCTTCTGAATAGTGAATGTCTTGGTCAGAGCATCAATTTTACCTTTAGTGTTCCTCATTATTTTGGGTCATTTATGTAGTTCTGTTCCTGAATTAGCCATTTCCATCTAAACCATAAAGCACACATCACACATGCCTACACAAATATTTGTGCGTATGTATGCACAAATCACATAGAAATAGAAGCTACTCTAAAACAAGACAGCCAAGATTCCTTCAGAAATCACATGAATTATTTAAGTTTAGTACCACCCCATACCTTAAAAGCCAAGTAAATCATCTCAATAAACCAAAAAAAAGGTGAAAGTTATGATTTTCTCTCCAATAAAATCAGAACTGCAAGCAACTCTTCATTTATACCTACGTTCATTATAAGGAACTTTCCAAATTTAGAGCCTAGAGAAATTTCACAAAGAACACTCTCAGCTCATATCACTGCACCATGACTCCTGGGCCAAACAAGCACCCTACTTAGCAATAAACTGTAACTTTGGGGGAATTTTTACCAAATTCATCACATGCAGAATTGGTTCCAAGTAGTATAAAAAGGCAAACAGGCTTTGCAACAAAAGGCTCAGTTTAAAAAGAGAAATGTGTAAAGCCTCAAATTTGAGGTTTCCTTCTAAAGGTATTGAAGCCTTCTTTTGAAGCTACGTCATCAAATAAATAATAGCCATTTATATTTGAAAAGCCTTTAAGGGTTATTGAGGGTTTTCCAAACTCTTTTACTTTCCTGCACTTGATTGACACAACTACTTTTAAGGCAGGGCCAGGCTCATCAGGTACTGTCAGCTTCTCATCTACACTGGGGCATCACAGCCATGTGTGTATGTATGTGTGTATTTTAGGTATTGGGGGTCAGAGATTGAACCCAGGACATTACATTTGGGAAGGCAGCACTCAACCCTATGCACACTGGCTTCCCTAAGCTGGTTTCCTCATTTGTTTTGCTTGTTGTTTGTTCCTGTCTCTTCAGGAGGCACTGGGAACCAAACCTGGGACATCCCATGTGGGAGGCAGGCACTCAACTGCTTGAGCCACAACCACTCCCTAGTATCATATATTTTAGTTGCTTTATCAAAATGGCCCAGGTAGTGAGACTTCAAATCAGCACTAGAAGCCAGGATGCCTGCCTTCAGTTCATGGCTTTGCAAAACCTAGTCTTTCTATATAAACAATTTTATGTTTTCTTGCTTAAACTCATTACATGGTATATAGAAATAATATCCTTCTGACATCCCGGGAAGGTGGTGCAGTAGGGACCTCTAGGACTCAGTCCTTCCCCCAAAACAATTATTAAACAGTCAGGAAATGTCTGAAACAACTTTTCTGGAGCTACAAAGGCAAAAACAGCACTGTATAGCATCCTAGAATCAGCAAACTAGAAAAAAAGGCAATCAAATCTTACACACAGAAGGACAGATAGAGAAAAGAATGGAAGAACAGAAGGAAGAGGCTGTTAAGTTATGGCAAAGAATAGCAAGTAGACCTCTCCATGTGGTGACTGCCAATTCCAATATCCCACACTTGTGGTGGGCTACCTTGGGGTCTGGTCCCTGATTAGCTGCTCTGACATTAAGGGACATAAAAATCCTCTTTGCCAAGAATGGGGATGATCATAGACAATCAGTGATCACAGCTTTTAACTATCTTATTCAGATCACTGAGTCCTGGTTCAGAGCTACTATTTCAACCAAAATCAGATAAAGGCAGCAGCCATTATTTCAAACCTGTCCTAGACAGGAGTTGGAACAGTAGAGGTTTAAAGATGAAGTGCCTCCTTAGCTGTGGAAGACGGTTTTGGTGTCCATCCTGATTTCCCCACCCAGGGCACCTTGGAGCCATTCTATGTGCCCTTTATGTGTCCCTAGCCATATTTTGACTGGGAAATACTGAATTAGGAAAGAACTCTTTGGGGTGATCCTTCTCCCAGAATTGCACCTCCAGGCAAAAGCAGGTAGAGTCAAGGAAAGGATATAAAAAACTATAGAGTCAAAAGAAAGCAGAACAGATCAAAATTCCCACAGAAGGAACAGAGAAAAGGAAGCTTTCTTCTGGAAGTGAAACAAAAGCTGCATTCTTAAAAATTATATCACATATCCAGGGTAAGAATTAAATGAAGAGCTGAAAAAATCTGATCATTTAAACATGGGCTGGTCTTAATGTCTATAACAAATTGAAGCAAACATCAAAGAAGAGCCTGAACACAAAGCCAAGCAACAATAAAATCACAGGCAAAAGAAAGAAATTGACCTTGAGAGTAAACTCAAGATAATCAGATGCCTAAATATCAGCAAAAAAGTTATAAGGCATACTAAGAAACAGGAAGATATGGTTAAGATAACAAATTAAAACATCAGAGTAGACAGAAAATTTGGAACAATTAATCAAAGATGTTCAAACAAATTCCCCAAATCAATGCAAGGATATGAAGGAAAATATGTCCAAAAAGATGAAAGATATAAAGAAGACACTGTGCGAGCATTAAGAAGAATTTGAAGTGTAAAAAGATACATAATAGAAATTATGTAAGTGAAAGAGATAACAGAAGAAATAAAAAATTACACTGGAGGCATACAACAGCAGATTTGAATAAGCAGAAGACAGAATCAGCAAACCAGAAGAAAGGAAAATAAAATCTTACAGACAGAAGAACAGATAGAGAATGGAAAAAAAATGAGCAGGGTCTCAGGGATTTGGATGACAGCATGAAGCACACAAACATATGGGTCATGGATATTCCAGAATGAGTAGAGAGGGGAAAGGGGGTGGAAAGAAAAGTTGAGCATATAATGGTTTAAAATTTTCCAACTCTTTTGAAAGACAACATTTCCATGTCCAAGAAGCATGATATACTCCAAACAGAATAAATCACAATAGAGCTACTCTGAGACACATATTAATCAGTGTCAAATTCCAAAGATAGAGCATTCTGAAAGCAGTTAGAGAAAAGAGATTCACCACATACAAAGAATCCACAATAAGTCTAAGAACTGATTTCTCATCAGAAAACATGGAGACAAGAAAGCAGTGATATGATATATTTAAAGTATTCCAAGAAAAAAACTGCCAATCAAAAATTCTTTATCCAACAAAAGTGTTCTTCAAAAATGAGGGGGGAGTTTAAAATATTCATAGCTAAACAGAAACTAAGAATTTGTCAACAAGAGACCTGCCTTACAAGAAATACTACAGGGAGTTCTGCAGGCAGAAAGGAAAAGACAGAAGAGAGGCCTAGAGTTGAGTGAAGAAATGAATATTATCAGTAAGGATGGCTAAAAGGATAAAAAAGAAAACAAAAATAAATATGACATAAAAACCAAAAGAAGAAACAAACAACTGTAGTAAGTAGAGCCTTTACAGTAATAACATTGAATGTTAATAAATTATACTCCCCAATCAAAAGACTGGTAGAATGGGAAAAAAATTATGATCCAACTATTGGCTGTTTAAGAGATATTTATCTTAGACCCACAGACACAAACAAGAAAGAATGACTTTATTTATCACTAAAAGGTACAATCCACCAAGAAGACATAATAATCACAAATACTTATGTACCTAACCAGGGTTCCCCAAAATACATGAGGCAAACAATGGGAGAAATAACTAAAGGGAGCAATAGATGACTCTACAATAATAGCTGGAGTTTTCAATACAATACTCCCATCAATAGAATATCTAGACAGAGGATCAATAAGGAAAGAGAGAACTTGAATAATATGGTAAATGAACTAGACTTGATAGACATATACAGAACACGGCACCCCCAAACAGCAGGGAACAGATTCTTCTCAAGTGGCATGGATCATTCTTCAGGATACACCATATGTTGGGTTATGAACAAAGTCTCAGTAAATTTTAAAAGATTGAAATTACACAAAACACTTTCTCTGATCATAATGGAATGAGGCTAGACATCAATAATATATGAGAACTGGAAAACTCACAAATATATGGAAGTTAAACAACACAATCTTATACAATCAGTGGGTCAAAGAAGAAATTGAAAGAAAATAAATAAATGTCTTGAGATGAAGGAATATGAGAACACAATATATCAAAACTTATGGGATGCAGCAAAGGCAGTACTGAGAGGATAATTTATAGTCCTAAATGCTTACTTTAAAAAGAAGAGAGCTAAAATCAGCTGGAGGAAGTAAAAAAATAACAGAAAACTAATCCCAGATCAAACAGAAGGAACGAAAGATTAGCACAAAAATTAATGAAATTTAGATTTAAAAAACAGAATTAACAAATCCAATATTTGGTTATTTGAGAAAATCAATAAAATTGGCAAGCCCTTGGCTAAACAAACAAAGAAAAAAAGAGAGAGATGGTGCTAATAAATAAAATCAGAAATGAGAGGGATGCATTACAACTGACCCTACAGAAATTAAAGGATCATAAAAGATGAAATGGACAAATTCTTTAAAAGACACAAACTGCTCTGAGACTAAAAGAAAAAGAAGATTTCGGCAGACCAATTACAAGTGAAGAGGTTGAAATAGTTATCAAAACTTCCCAACAAAGAAAAGCCCAGGACCAGATAGATTCACAGGTGAATTCTACCTATCATTCCAAAGAGAATTAATACCAATTCTGTTCCAACTCTTCCAAAAAAATTGAAGAGGTGGGAACACTACCTAACTCTCCTATGAAGCCAATGTCACCCTAATACCAAAGCCAGATACAAATAGTAGAAGAAAAGAAAACTATAGACCAGTTTCTCTTAGGAATATAGAGGCAAAAATCCTCCACAAAATACTGGCAAATAGAATCCAACAGCATATTAAAAGAATAATATACCATAATCAAGTGGGTTTTATCTCAGAATTGAAAGAGTGGTTCAACACAAGAAATCAATTAATGTAACACACCACATTAACAAAACAAAGGGGAAAATCATATTGGTCATTTTGATTGATGTGAAAAAGGCATTTGACAAAAACCATCATCCTTTCTTGATAAAAAGACTTCAAAAGATAAGAATAGTAGGAAACTTCCTCAACGTAAGGGCATGAATGAACAGCCCATGGCTAACATCATACTCAATGGTGAAAGACTGAAAGCTTTCTTTCCTTCTAATTTCTGGAATAAGACAAGTAAACCCACTGTTACCACTGTTATTCAACATTGTGCTGGAATTTCTAGCCAGAGTGTTATGCAAGAAAAATGATATAAAAGGCATACAAATTGGAAAGGAAGAAGTAAAACTTCCACTTCCACTATTTGCACATGACATGATCCTATATATACAAAGTCTCAAAAACTCCACAATAAAGCTCCAAAAGCTAATAAATGAGTTCAGTAAAGGGCTGGGATACAAGATCTACATGCAAAAATCAGTAGTGTTTCTCTCCACTAGGAATGAGCAATCTAAGGAGGAAATCAAGAAAGAAAAAAAACACATTTACAATAGCAATTAAAAGAATCAAATATCTAGGAATAAATTTAACCAATGATGTAAAGGGCTTGTACACAGTAAGCTGAAAAACATTGTTAAAAGAAATCAAAGAAGACCTAAATAAATAGGACATTCTGTATTCATGGATAAGAAGACCAAATATCATTAAGATGTCAGTTCTATCCAAATTGATTTACAGATTCAATGCAATACTGATAAAAATTCCAAAAGAAACTGAAAAGCCAATTCTCAAATTTGTTTGGAGGGATAAGGGACCCTGAATAACCAAAATAATCTTGAAAAAAGACAAAATTGGAGGGCTCACAGTTCATAACTTTAAAGCATATTACAAAGCTATAGTGCTCAAACTAGCACAATACTGGCATAATGACAGACATATTGACCACTGGAATCAAATTGAGATTTCAGAAATAGACCTTCACAGCTATGGCCAAATGATTTTTGATGAGGCTTCCAAGTCCACGCAACTGGGAATGAATAGTCTTTTCAACATATGGTGCTGGGAGAACCGAATATCCATATGTAAAAGAATGAAAGAGGACCCCTATCTCATACCATATACAAAAATTAACTCAAAATATATCAAATATCTAAATATAAGCAAGACTATAAAACTTCTAGAAGTAAAAGTAGGGAAGCATCTTCAAGGTCTCTGGGTAGGTAATGGTTTCTTAGACTTTACACTCAAAGCACAAGAAACAAATTTTTTAAAAATAGGATAAATGGGATGGAATATCCTCAAAATAAAAACTTTTCTCCTTCAAAGGACTTTGACAAGAAAGTAAAAAGACAAGAAACTCAATAGGTGAAAATACTTGGAAATCACATATCTGATAAAGATCTAATATCCAGAATACATAAAGAAACCCTACAACTCAACAATAAGAAGAGAAACAACCCAATTAAGAATTAGGCAAAATTCCTGAATAGACATTTCTCCAAATAAGAAATAAAATGCATAGGAAAAGACGCTCAATATCACTAGCTATTACAGAAACACAAATCAAAACCACAACAAGATAACATTTCACACATACCAAAATGGCTACTACTGAAAAAAGAGAAAATTCCAAGTGTTGGAGAGGATGTGGAGAAATAAGGACACTCATTCCACGGCTAATAGCAATGTAAAATGGTACAGCAGCTGTGGCAGAGTTTTGCAGTTCCTCAGAAAGTGAAGCATAGAATTACCATATGACTCAGCAATCCTAGATTACACAGAATACATACCACAAGGTATATACCCAGAAAACTGAAAGCAGGGACTTGAACAGATATTTGCACACTGATATTCATAGCTGCATTATTCACATCTGCTAAAAGAAGGAAGCAACCCAAGTATCCATCAACTGATGGATGAATAAACAATGTGGTATACACATACAATGAAATATTATTCAGCCATAAAAAGGAACGACATTCTAACATGCGTGACAGCATGGATGAAGCTTGAGGATGTTATGTTGAGTGAAATAGGCCCAACCAAAAAAGGACAAATATTGTATGATTTCATTGTTATGAAACAATTACAATAAGCAAACTCATAGAGTTAGAATATAGAATATGGGTTATCAGGAGATAGATGGGAGAGAATGGGGAGTTAATGCTTAACTTGTAGAGAATTTCTTTTTAGGCTGATGGTAAAATTTGGAAAAGGATGGTGGTCGTAGCACATTATTGAGACTGTCATCAGCAGCACTGAACTGTACAGGTGAATGTTGTTAAAGAAGGAAGCTTTAGGATGAATATATTATCAGAATAAAAGTTAAAAGATAAAACATAGGATGCTGTAACACAGTGAACCCTATTGTAGACAATGGACTGTAGCTAATAGTGCAAGCATAAGAATGTTCCTTCATGAAGTATAATAAAAGTACAATACTAACAAAAGGTGGCAATAATAGGGTAATATATAGGAAAAATGTACCTAACAGAAACAATGGAACATAGAGCTATTTTAATAATCTCTCACCAATTTTAACAAAGCCAACTACTTTTTAAAAATAATACAAGTAAAAAAAGTGCTATCATAAAAAATAAATGTTCCATACCAAGCTAGGTAGTGGTGGTATATAGGAATCCTGTATTTCATGCATGATTGTTTTGTAAACTAACATCTTCTTTAATTAAAAAAAAAAAAGCTTTGATATACATAGTGTCAAAAAATAAAAAAATAAGACCCTCCCAAGTGCCTGAGTCATTCATATTCTTCCCTAAGCACCTAATTTACTTCCAAGAGTGGTGAGGACCCCAGGGAGAGCCTGCTTCACCGGTGTGCAGGACACTGCACGCCTTAAACCACTGGGTTTAATGTTTCATATTTTATGACTCCCAGCCCAGTCCCACCTCTCTGCTGGATTGCAATGTCCTGAAAAAATGTTTATATGTACCCAGGGACTCCAGTAATGGCCCCATAAAAAATTCAATGAAGAAATGTTTTAATCAAAATGCTGTCTAACATCAGAGAGTCACCAGAATTCTCATTTAAAATTGGAGCGCATCGCTGAAAAACGTTGATTGCTGTTGTAACCTCACTGGTTTCTAAATGCATTCTGTTCATGCTCTGCTGTTGATAGAACTGGCTATCGATGTGGATCCTTAGAAGAACCTTTTCATATAATGAATAAAGAATCTCAATATATATAAAAAGGGCCTACCATCTCTCCCAGCAATGTGTGCCAGGGAAACAGACAATGGGCAGCTGCCCCACTTACCTTTGCTGGGTGTGATGATCAAGTGAGCCCCACAAAAAAAGAATAAAACGTCTTTAAAGAGGAAAGAAATGTCCTTCCATTCCCACTGAAAAACTGCCCACAGAAGTTTCTTAAAGCATCTTTTCAGTGTAAGCTGTAGGTCCTTTACCAAGGTGATTAAAATCCCTGGGAAACGCCTGCAAGGAGAGATGTTCTTGAGGCTTTCTTTGGGCATTTGCTGAGCTAGCCAAGTATGCATTCATGCTATAGATCACTTTGGCACCATTAAAGAATTACAGGGCGTCACATGGTCTCGTAGGAATTAATCACTTCTTAACAGTATGTGCTCCGTGTTTATGAAGTCATTTGGAATATCTGCATGTAGGCAGTGGATCAGTGAGTGGAGTCTCTGCAGGTAATGAACCATGGCATTGTGTGATGGCCGACCTAGGGAACATTCCAATTGGCAATCAACAGGGCTAGCAGTGAAATGTGTTTATTTTAGGGAAAGTCTGAATCATAATTTGAAACCTTTTATAAGCCATAGAGAGAGCCTATTTATATCACATTTTGTCAACAGATCTTGACAAAGGATTTCAAGGGGACAGGATAGCATCAAAGAAAAATGCCCTCTAGCATTTTATAGCAAGTAACTCCTTAGAGGCAAGCTCGTATAGAGTTAAGCCTGCATTTTCCTTCCGGGATCCATCAAGAAGTTTAACTGAAGAATATATATTAAATTTCAGTTTCAAATATTTGCCATCAATAAAAAAGAACTGCAGGTTATGGTCAACTAAAGATTTAACTGCCCTAAAGAAAGTTTTGGCAGAAAAGAAAAAGAAAAAGAAATAAAAGGAAATGAAGTGAAGGGCAAAGGCTAGGGGAAGGAGAAAGGGAAGGAGAAATATTGAGATAAATTAAAAATCTTATGTGGTACATATGCAGGTAGCAGCTGTTTAGTGTCTAAGGAATATAGTCAGTGTTAAGACTAAATAAGGGAATTTCAGTCTGAAATTCTCAAAGATTACACAATTTTCCACTTATAAAGCATTTATCTGGCTTGTATAATTCAGATGATACACTCAAGCATCAATTAGCCTCCCCAATAAAAGACAAGCTGCAGAAATGTGAGGATTTATGTAAGGCTGTTGAGTTGTACGCTGTTAATTCATTTCTAGATCAAGTTGTCATTATTGTACCTCATTTTTAAAGTGTTGAAGAAGTTTTATTTTATTTATATGTAACAAGTATCCAGAATGAGTGTACTCCACTTGCAAGAATTCTGGTGTAAGCACTAATCACATTGTTGAGAATTTTATACAGCTGAAGAATTGCTCATTGCTCCCATTTCTGGTACCAAGAGAGGTGAGAAATAGGTAAGAAATAATTAATTCATTTTCCTTTCTCCACTCTTCGACCTCCATGAATTATCACATTTTCAAATAATTAGGATATAATCTCATATGCCCTATTTGATTAATAGCTGAAATCATCACCTTAAAATTAAGCAGGATTCTTTTTTTCCCTTTACCCTAACTAGAACTACTTTGATTGTGCTGGATTAAAGAAATAAATTCAAAATCACCAGTAACTATAAAGATATGATTCACATAGCTATCAAGTTTTCCTGAACCAGGATTTTAGTTTTCAATTGATAAACCTCCCAAGCAGGTCTCCCAGTTCTGAAATACTGGAATCTAAAAATGTTAGTTCACACTTTCATCCATTAATCCATTCTACCATCTTCTTGATATGGCTTCTATGTGCTGGTTGTATCATAAAAAGTTTGGAGGTTAGTGTGGGAAAAGGCAAATAAACTTTTACTGAATACTGGTATATTATCTTTGTAAGAAATAAATATCTAGTTGGAGATGACATTGGCCCTCTCCACAGTTAACCATAGAGACAAAGAGACAGAGGGAGAAAGATACAAGAATGTCAAGATACAGACATTCTCCAGCTCGTCTGGAGGAATGTTCTGACTCATCCAGGCCCTCTTGTGACCCAACATGCCAAGTTCTGTGATAACAATCATATTTCCATAAAAAAACAGAGACACAGCCTTAGACTCCATCACTCTCCTTGAATCAAATCATCTTTATTCTCTCATTCTTTGCTATCCAAATGTAGCCAGTCAACCCTGGAACTCTTCCTTTGCAAGCATAATCAGGTGAAAGTTATTTCCTGGGGCTACTGAGACCTACCACTTGCCAAGAACTTTTGCTGTAAATCAAGGAAGCAACTTCTTAGGTGATCATTTCATGCTTGGGTTCTGCTGAATTCTCTGTGTTCTTTGAACCCTAATTTGGAATTGAAATTCCATTTGCTTGGATTAGGAGTGGTGGGGAGAATCTGGAAATGTGTTTATGTTTCAGTGTGAGTCCTCCATGTTGCTCAGTGCTTTGGTCTTGAGCTTATGAAGAGAGAAAATGAAAATCAAGTTGAATGGCCTGGCTGCCACAGCACAAATCAGTCACTTTCATTCCTTGCCTTCCAGCCTTGACTTGCTCTAATGTAATCTTGTCTGCTGAAGCAAGAGGTGTGACCACTGTGTTATTATCTGCATTTCAGCTCTAAGCCCCTTTGGCCCAACAGTACAGGGGCTTTCTCTCTCCAGTGTACCACTCAATCTGATTACTTCATGCTATAAAAGTGAGTTCTGGCCTCTGTATCTGCCCTTTCTACAGCTCTTCAGTCTGTATACTGAATGTTCTAGCAACCTGCTACTAATGCTACTGCTATGCCACATTTTTCTGCAATGCAAAGGTAAATAAAAGTTATGTGCCTATCAGAAAATCAAGACTTTCAGAGTAAATATAAGTTCTCTCATCATCTCTAATTGTCACTTGCTGTGGATGTCAAACTGACAGAGTAGCAGAATCTAATTTCCTTGTTTGATTCACCATGAAATTAAACTGAACTGACAATTTTTATTTTCACCTGGCAAATTCGTCCAACACTATTTAAATCTAACTAATCAAGTACAGTTATCCGCTACACACACTCATCTCCCTTACCACACCTCTGATTTGCAGTATCCCACTTCCCAGACTCCCTCCGACAGCCATGCATTGGATTACATTTACAGTTTTAGAAGGTGTAAAGGAATGCATGAATGTAGTTAGCCGAGGTGCCAGCAAATGCATCATGTCACAAAATTACTACTGAAAGATGAAAAAAATTGAAACGAGAGTAAAAAACAAAACTCATGGTCTGCAACTCTGTTCAAAATCCCAACCAGTCAGATGATTAAGTAAGGCCCATGCTCAGTAGAGCAGAAAATATAATTCTGATGTTAACTGACATTTAGGGGGGGAAAAAAAGTGCTTAACCTCTGTAGGAAATAAACATCACCAACCAGATATAGCCAATGTTATAGTAGGAAGTGTCAAAAACATATTTGTCTGATGAAATAAGGCCATCTGGTAGAGGGGGAGTGGTCACTGATGGATGAACTTTAATTGGAGCTTTCAAAGATAAGGATGGCTTCTCTGTGACCCATATCCTGGGTCATTATACAATGTCCCAAAGCAGAGATTTATGGTATTAGAGGACACCAAGAATTGTGACTGAAAGAAACTGACATTGAGGAGAAAAAAAATTCTAGAACTCCCTCTGAACCACTGGCAATTACCAGCAACTCTGAAATGGCAGTCTCAAAGATCTTGGCTAAGAGAAAGAACCTGGACTTAGTTCACAGAACAACTGAATGAGTTTGAGGCCTGAATCCCCTGAGGAGTAATATATTAACTGGGCCAAAAGCAAATACATCACATCTACACCTGTGAATGTCTCTTCAGTTCCAGGCTGGGTTCCAGATTTCAACACTGATTTACCATAGGCCTGTGTCTGACCTTTTCTACTCTGAAACTGAAGTGAAGTTCCATGGCTTAATATGAACCCCAAGACATCTTCAAAAATAAGCAGAGACTCAGTGTTGATTCCACACTTTAGATAGAATCTATAATGTCTCTATAGGCTTAAGAACCATGTGAGAATCTTATTAACTATGTGTGTGCAATCCTTAGAAAAATGCATCTAATGCTTAAAATCTGTGTGCAATTTCAGAGGCAACTTATGGACCCCTTGAAGCCTTTACATCTAAACACAAGCATAGCTATAATATATTGAGACTTTGCTATAAATTGGACACGGTGCCAGCACTTTAAAGATACCATTACACCATCTGGCCTGACCTCCTCAGCACTGCTATAGAGAATCGTTCAATTAAAAATCTAGGCCACTCACTCTTGAGGAAGTTACATGAAATCACTTTCATGACAAGCAACTCAAGTGGCAATAAACATCTACAACTTTAATTTAGGGCTTCTATTTTTTTTTTAATTGCCAGTTGTTTTCATTGCTCCCAGAACCTTAATATATATATAACATATTTTCTTTAAAAGGAGGCAACTGGCCAGAATGCTTAATCTCAATAACAGCTGCTCTGAAGAAAAACTGACGGAGTCTTTGTGTGTCCCCCAAGGTTCCCCAAAATGAGTTTTGCATCTACATATAACCGAGGTTTCTTTTGAGTCATGACAAACATCTCCCTCAAGCCATTTTCTTGCAAGAGGAATGGCAGAAACTTAACTTATTTGTATAGTTTGGATCTTATAGCCTGGAAGATAACCTTATGAAAGAAAACATTATCATCCCCACTTGATATAAAGGGAAGCCAAAGCCCAGAGATGATCAGTAACTTGCCCTTATTCACACAGCTGGTAAGTGGACAGGTTTAAAAGACAATTGTGTCTGACTTTGAAGCCTAAGTTCTCAGTTGCTGTTCTCTGTTGCTCTCGACTCAGGGTAAGAACCTCCGCTAAGCAACACTGGTATATTATTAAACTGATGAGCTGCTATCCAACTCTAACTAGAACAGAATAAACAATAGGAAGTTGACCTTAAGCACATCATAAAGCCTCAGGTTAGTTTTGGACAAGAAATAAGTTTAGACATTTCATTGCACAAGTCCCATCCCACTCCCTGACAAGTATATGTCCTTTCCACAAATCGCCACCTAGTCATTCAGTCCCATTTATTGGAGGACTTTGTAGGTACTTATGGCCAAAACCAATAGAAAGGACAGACACAAGGAGAATGTGAGCTCTGGAGTCTTATACATTTTTGTATAGCATCCATGCTACTTTTTAGAATAAGTATGAACTATGAAAATACTTCCAGCTAGCAAACAGGACATTATGGACTACGTGAAAATCTACTTACCTAACCTTGAATAGCATATGTAGAAAAAATCAAGAATTTACACAGAATGAAAATGGACCAGTATAGAGAGAGAAGCAGTTGAGTGATGGAAGATGGGGGAGAACTTGGAGAAAGTTGTTCTGCAGGAACAACAGAAGAGGGGTTGTAAGGATTTCATGAATGAAAGCAAAATGAAAGGGATTTGCAAAAGAATAAAGGGCAAGAAAGGAAGGAAGGAGAGAAAAATCTGTAGACCCTCCTGCTGTTGCTTTATTACTAAGCTATGGGCCACAGGGAGGCAAGCAGAAGCAAGAGAAGGGCTTGAACAGAATGTTTCCGGGGGAGAGGATCACTCCTAGGGAGAAATAAGCAGCCATCTGACTAGAGATGGCTAAAAAGTGAGCCCACGGATGGTCCTTATCTAATAGCTGCCTGCTAAGCTATTAATATTACTTTGTAGTCCACGTTTAGAGGTTGGGCATGGAATTCCACAGAGAACCCTATACCATGGATTCAAGAAGGAAAAAAAAAGAGTTCTGGTTTTTCCATTGGAGATACTGATACCTGAACATGCTTTCTTTTTTTTTCCAAATTAAAGCATTAAGAAAAAGCAACATAATATAAATATACTTAGTAACTTAATTTCCAAGCTGCTATGACAATTTCCACACAGTGAGTTGGCTTAACAACAGGCATTTATTGGCTCACAGTTTCACGAGCTAGAAACTTGCTTCTTCCCATGGTTGGTAGTATTCTGGCTGGCCAGGAATCTTTGGCTTCCTTGGCTTTCCAATCACATGGTGATCATCCTCTCTTCTCTTCTGGTTCCTCCCTTTGGCTTTTTTTTTCCATGTTCAAATTCGTTTGTTTATAAAAGGACTTCAGCCATATTGGACTAAAGCCCATTCCATTTGTATACCCCTTAACTAATAATAACGCATTCAAAGTCCTATTTAAAAATGGGTTCATACACTTACCAGTAGTTAGGACAGGACCATGCATCAATCCCCAACCCTAATCATGTTATTGAAAGTGGTGAACAGGTTTAGGCAAAGTACAAGGAGTAAATGTGAAATTGAATTGTAGCAGGGGAGAGGAATTTGATCATCTACAACATATTTTCAGAGCAGAAAAGAGCTACATCTGGCAAAAGACAACAAAACATTTCCTCCAGTGCAAATTATAGGACAACCTATGACTATTCCATGGGCAGCTTTTGATAAGTAGACTAACCCTGTAAGTTGGAGAGAGATTCAAGGATGTCGAGGAGATATTCCTAGAGACAATATGTAATAACAAAACCATAGGCAATATCTATTTTGAGGAGTCTGGAGAAGAAAGAGATATAAGATTGTTGGAGCTACAAAGATAAGAAAATTAAGGGAATAAAGAGTAGTAGTAAAAGGTGTAGACCAGTGCCACTCAAAGTGCCAGACCTTGATGAGATAAAGCATTTGTGCTAGAATATAAAACATGTTGTTACTTCATTGAGAAAGTCATGCTACTACTGTTACAACTACTACAGCTAAGAACAATTTTAGTCAACTAGCCAAACCAAAGGGTGGGTTGGTGATGTTTATTTACATTCTGGTGAAAGCCCCTTATCTCCTCAGAGACAGACAACAAGATGAACAACAAACATCTCTGAGAAGAGATCCTTCCATAGAAGGATGTTTCAAAAGAAGTAAGGTCATCAAGAGAAAGGCCCAATTAAAAAAAAGAGGTACAGTGGTCCTTATAGTGGTCCCTCTATCCATGTAAGGAGCAAGTGGACGGCACGGAGATTGGGGGTGCTATCGCAGAGAGAGTCTTTGGTTACTACCCCAAGTAGCTAGGGGTAGATAAGCTGGTAAAGGAAAATTTGAGGACAGCTGAGAAGAGTACTATGTAGATTCTTAGAGTAGACCACTGTCACTTTTAAGATGATTAATTTACATTTAAAAATTATTAAAAGCTTTCATTATTGATAAAATTAGAGCTTTTATTAGTTAAGGAGTACCTACATTCTGCAAATGATTCTTGACACAAACAATGATGGGTGATAAAGACTCTACCTGTGGTGAAACCCAGTTTATTAGTCAGGCTTCTCTAGGGAAACAGAATCAACAGGAGATATTTCCAAATAGCATATTTTATAAAATTCTCTCATGTGACCATAGAGATGCACAAGTCCAGGTTTAAACAAGCAGGCTGCAAACTAGGAGCTCTGATGAAAATCCAGTGAAGGTCCTTGATGAGTTTCCAGGAGACATTGGCTGTCCAAAGACAAGTGTGAAATTCTCTCTGAATGTTGAAATCACTTCCTTTTTTAAGTCATTCAACTGATTGGATAAAGCATCACTCATTGCTGACAGCAATCTCCCTGGTTGATGTAGATGTAATCAGCCATCTATACAGTAAACTCACTGATGACTAATGTCCATAAATGTCCTTGTATTATAATTAGCCCAGTGCTTGCTTGACCAAACAACTGGGCACCCTTACTTGGCCAGGTTGACACATTAGCCTAAGCATCACACCCGGTGAACACAGTGCCATGTGCTCCCCACAGGGACTAAGACAGCACATTGCACACAGCAGGGGCTCAGTTAATATTTGTTGGATGGATGGTTTTGAAGTTCTCCATTCTCTTTCAAATGTTCCTTGAGTCAACTGTCAATTTTGCCATACTAATACTGTACATTAAAAACAAGTTTAGAATAGGATCAATATATCCAAATAGAAAAGTAGATTACAGAAGTGAGCAGAAGTCTAGGGTGTTGTGAGCAGCAGCGCTCAGGCTAAATCATCTTATACAGGGCCACATGGTAAATTGTTGGCAAATTTGAGGGAATTGGGCTCTTGTTGCCTTTCCCAAACCATTACTGTGTCCTCTCTCAACACATGGGTACTGCTTTGAGTTTTTTTTTTGGACACCAGAAAATTACATTCTTAAGCTAAGCCACTCCTGTGCCTGCAAACCTATTGTATGTGATAGGACCTTTTGGTTAGATTCAGTTAAGGGATCTTTTGATTACATTGCTTCAATTAAGGGCCTTTGATTAGATTGTGGGTCCTTTGGTTGAATTCAATTGAGGGCCTCTGACTGGAGTACTTCAGTGAGAATATTGTGGCCCTCCTTCCTTTCTTAGATCTTATATAAATAGGAGGAACACGCAGAGAAACACAGAGAAAGAGAGCTACAATTTTTACCCTGTCATGTGAGAGAGGCCTCCAGGATTGCTTACAGCCCCAGAAAGACAGATAAACCCCTGAAAGGTAGAGAGAGAGGCTGGAGGCTGGAATCAGCAGAGTAGCCCAAAGCTGAAGAGATGAAGCCCAGAGGAGAGAGACAAGCCATACACTTGATTGCCTACAGCTTAGCTGGGAAGAAAGTAAGCCTTAGAAGAAGGCAAAGTCGCTGCCATTTTTGCCTTGCCATGTGGCAGGAGTCCAGGATCTGCCAGCAGTCAAGTTTTGGTGCATCTCTGATGATGCTTGGATTTGGACATTTTCACAGCCTCAGAACTGTAAGATTTTACCCTAACAAACTCACATTATAAAATGCAACTGCTTGCAGTTGCAGACTCTCTTGGCAGGGACAGATGCAGGACATTATATATCCTGCCATAACCCACTGAATGGACTGGGAGAGACTGTAAACTACAATGCAAACTATAATCCATGCTGTGCAGCAGTGCTCCAAAATGTAGTCATCAAATGCAATGAATGTGCCACACTGAGGAAAGAAGTTGTAGATGTGGGAGGAGTCGGGGTGGGATGGGGAGTGGGGGTACATGGGAGCCTCAGTTTTTAATGTAACATTTTGTGTGATCTATGTATCTTTAAAAAAAAAAAAAAAAGATAATTAAAACAAAGAAAAAAATCCAACCTGTTTCTGGTATTTTTTATTGGCAGCCTTTAAAGGCAAACTAAAACACTAAAACTAAAATAATCCAGAACACTTTTTAGAAAATTCAGAACTCACAGTCTGTAATTTAGACCTATGGCCATCCAAACCCAATGCTCTTGGCTTCAGCACACCTGAGATATTTGAAGCTGCTTATGTCTTCCTGCCTTCTGAGCACTAAACTGCCGATCTTTTAGATTCAGTAAGATGACATTGTAGGGATATTTCTTCTCCATGCAATTAGTTCTCTTCTGTGGGCAATGATTTTATCCAGGTATCCCAGTCATCAAAAAATGCCCTTTCATTTGCTTTAAGTAGGAGCAAGTGCTTAAGGTGATCCATTTGATGAGGCCCATCAGAACTGGGATATGTCTGCAGAGCTGGTACGCAGGATTTTATTTTACTCCATTCCCTTCGTAAAGAACACCCCAACCTGCTCTGGTTCTTTGCTCATTAACAACATAAATCATGCAAGATGTTAAAAGTCACTATTGCAATGGTATTTGATAGAGAATTTAAATTAGACCACAGAGAAAAATGACAGTACTCCTCTGAGGCTGTGATTCATTTCTTGGTACCAAACCAGAAGCTGATAATGCAATGGAATTTTTAAATGAACAGAAGCATTGCCTCTGGCCCTCTTACAACTCCAAAAATAGTTAGAACAAGACTGACCAAAATCAGGAGGGTCTTCTGCAGAACATTTTCAGATCCTGACTCCATATCCATCCATCCATCCATTTATCCACTACCTACCTACCCACCTCCTCATTCTTACATGCTGACCTCTTTCCGATTCTCCCTGACAACCCCCTCACTCTGACTTATTTTCTTCCCCTCCAATATATCCTCTTTACCTCTGACTTTTCATCTTAAGTTCTCTGTTCTTCTGTGTCTCCTGGTTTTACTTGTTCTGTGTCTCATTCCCTTTCTGTCTCTTTTTTGTGTCTCTTTCTACATGCATCTATCTTATTTTAATGACTATGTCCCCTTCTCTGTGTATCTATTTTTTACTCTCTCTGTGCCTCTCCACCTTCTCATTCTCATATTCTCTCATGGTCACTCTGCCTCCCTCTGTCTCTCTCTCTCTCTTTACTCCTGTCTGTTTTGTTTACTTTGCAATATCTCTAAGTTTCTTTTCATGCCTGAGTATCTCCATTCCCACCACCCCTACACACACACACACACACACACACTGAAGGGGGCTTAGAGCAATTCCATTTTTATATGTTCCTTTTTGATAAAAAAGCTATTCCTCAAGAGGCCTGCAACTGTCCCTGCCTGCTGAGACAAGTGAACTTACTTTCCCTCTTTCCAAGGCTGTCCATGTATTTCATGAATCGCATGGCAGAGGAGATGGGACCACAGTGCTTTCTGTACCTCTTCACCAGGAAAGCTAAAAGTGTGCCCTTCTGTTAGACATATTCATGTTGCCCCTGAGGGAAATCTGCCAGGTGAGTCGGGTCTCCTCCACAGCCAGTTTGTCTGGAGAAATTCTGCTGAAGTCATCCACTGGCTTTGCTATTTTTGCCTTTCTCAGTGACTTTGGGGTTACTTAACATAAAGCCCTCTCCAGCATTTCAGTTTCATGCCTCAATTCTAAACCTCATGATAGAACTCTAAAGGATGCATAGTTTGTCTGGCTGGAGGGAGAGGCATTCTGAAAAGGATTTAGATTCAGACATTTGAATAGCATCAGGGCTTGAAACTGGAATGAGGTAGTTGGGGAACAGAAAACCAAAAAAGAAATCCTTTAGGCAAGTGTATATGTTAGTTAGAAATGTTTTTAATAATTAAGTTAATTGCCCAGTTGTTGGGTAAAAATAAAGCAGCACCATTATCGCATTACCATATAATTACCATTGTTTCCTAAGAAGTTACTCTGTAGTTACTACATTATTACAGAAAAATAAAACATGTTATTTCATGGTAACTAGGCAATTAGCTCATGTCACCACCAAGTGTACATTTATTGAACCAACAAAGAAATAAAATGTTCCATTTTCCCCCCATGCTCATGAGTCATAATACTGTCTCTCTTTTAGAAATGACATAACGAATCAATGTACTAACATAGGAAATATGCAGATTGAGTTCTACTAATCATTTTTTTCTAGTGAGCAAATGAATGCTTTGGAAACTGCAGATGCAAAACAGCACACCAGAAAGGCAGGCAGGCAAAGAGAGTGTATCAAGCACATCTACGGCATTTAGTGGGAGAGGAACAATAAGTCCTTTTGGGCCTGGTTAGGAAGGGTGCCTTGAAGCCAATGCCTCAGTGGCTAGAAGGAATGATGAAAGGATTAAACACAGTTCATTCTACATTGCTCACAGTCTGAAAGCACAGCAAACAAAAATCGAGACCATGTTATCTGTACATTCACAATAGAATTTCAGTTTCTGTAGCACATATTATAAAGGAGAAATCCAGTCTCAATATTTTAATCAGTTCTATAAAAATCAGGCCATTCAGAAAAAGTCTGAATCCACTATTAGAAGTTGGTTCTGGTAGTGAGAGAGAGTTAGATTCAGAAAGAAGGGGCACACAGTAATCTTTCTTCATGCTATCACGTCTTTGTACTTAAAATTTATGTACAATCTTTCTATAAAGCTCATTGCAAGCTGCTTAAGATAATGAGAATGGGTCTGTTTATTGTAACTAACTGATTTCCAATATTTCAAAATTAATTGGGCAGAACAGGTTATGCCAGGCTTTCTTTGAAGCATGCTTTAATGGGCTCAGGATTTAAGAAATGGTTAGATTAGTATAATTTATTTTCACATTTGTTATTTTTCTAGAAATACAGTTTTACAAATTCTCCTGGGAAGACATCCCATTCTTGTCCCTTTTTCAACTCTTTCCCTTTTTTCTACACAACAATCAACTCACATCTCCCTTATTTCTGGTGAGAAAATGTTTCATCTTCTTAGCTATTCTGAACTTAAATTCCAATCATGGAAGTAAAGTGTCCCAGGGGTTATCTGAACTCATCAAAATCTTTAAAAATATACCAGCCACCCTCTTTGATTGGCAAAAAGATATCTATCCTAAATGAGAACTTTTCATATGCACATTATTTATATGTATATGTAAATTCCATAATTTATAGCAGATATGTTATCTTTGGAACATGGAGGCTGAAGTTAATACCAGTTTCCTATCTTCCTACTGGCACACATTTTTAAAGGTTGCTGAAAATGGGAAAGCAAATAAAACCTTCATCAATGAACATGGTATCTAAATTCCTAACGATCTGAGTCAATGATTATTAGTTATTAAAATGTACATTTTTTATTTTTTTATTAAATTGTCTTCTTTTTTTAAAGATACATAGATCACAAAAAAATGTTACATTAAAAAATGTAAGAGGTTCCCACATACCCCACACCCCGACTCCTCCCACATCAATAACCTCTTTCATCATTGTGGCACATTCATTGCATTTGGTTAATACATTTTGGAGCACTGCTGTGCCACATGGATTATAGTTTACATTGTAGTTTACACTCACCCCCAGTACATTCAGTGGGTTATGGCAGGATATATAATGTCCAGCATCTATCCCTGCAATATCATTTAGGACAACTCCAAGTACTGAAAATGCCCCCACATCTCATCTCTTCCATCTCCCTGCCCTCAGCAACTACCATGGACACTTTCTCCAGATCAATGCTACAGTTTCTTCTATTACTAGTCACAATGGTTCTATAGTAGAATACCAGTAAGTTCCCTCTAATCCATATTTTATTCCTCCATCCTGTGGACCCTGGGTTGGTGATGTCCACTCCACCTCTATATCAAGAGGGGTCTTAGATCCCACATGGTTGATGGATTACATGTATCCTTTTAAGGGCAAGGTAATCAAGTGCCTTTATAATAATCTTTTTCATCCAGAAATTTCACAGGGATTCAGTTTCCTTAAAGAGTGATATTAATAGAACTAAATCTAAGTCTACATATGATTAAAGCCGAAATTTTTGTATGCCTCTTCTCTCTCCTAACCCATCTCCCACCCCTATTGGTCCCAAACTTGTGAAGAATGATAGCTTTTTCACCAAAAAAGATAAAATGTACCTCCAAAAGGACTGTAATTTTTCATAGCTTTTATTACACACAAAACACAATCAGCTGAGCATCACTCCTATAGTTTTTCTTGGCCACTGAAGACTCATTTCTTCAAAAAGAAAAGCACAGGTTTGATAGGTAGAAATCTAAGTCAGCCTGCCAGCCCCTAAAATTTCCTGCTTCCTTGGTAAATTATGCATAATCTCCAGAATTGAGAGTACTATGTATTTCACTCCCATGATTAGGTGAGGTTAAGATGGGAAGATTATCTGGGTGGGCTTCACCTAATCACATGAGCCCTTTAAGAGATGATTTTCTCCAGTCGGAAAAGAGGTTAGAGAATTAAGCACCAGTTGGCCTGGAAAAAAGTCAGCATCCAAGTTGTGAATGACTTAAGGGGGCCACATAGCAAGAAATTGCAAACAAGTTCTAGAAGCAGAAAGCAATCCCTAGCCAATGGGTAGAAGGAAAATGGGATCCTACAGCCCTACAACCGCAAGTGAATGAATTCTGCCAAAACCAGTGAGTTTGGAATAAGACTCTGAGTCCAGGTGAGAACAGCTGCCCTGGCGAACTCCTTAACTTTAGTCTGGTGAGACTCCAAGCCACACCATGCCAGAGACCAGACCTACAGAAAATGTGAGATAAGATATTTGGGTTGTGTTAATCCCCTAAAACTGGGGTAATTTGCTATGTATCAATAAAAAATTAATACAATAGGAAAGAAAGTATCTGCCTCCAGAACCTATAGGATTTCTTTTTAAAATCTCTTGCTTTTTAAGTTCCTGACAGTTGGGAGATTGCTGCTAGGGTTTTGGTATCATGTTTTTTTTTCCTAACAAAGACTTAGAAATAAGATTCAATGTTAAATAGACATAACTAGTATTTATAGACTTTATGATAAACTTTCTTTACTAGAACAAGAGTTTCTCCAAAAGTATCCATGTTTTCTAAATGGATGTTCTTCCATGAAAGGAGCTTCGTTTCCTTCAAACCATCAAAATCCTTCTTAAAACAGGCCAATTTTTAAATGATTGTACTCTTGGGTGGTACAATTCACAGACAAAAGTAGGTAGAGAAAAAGGCAGCTTTGTATCAGCCCACATTACATTTGTGAAGGTCAGAAAAGGGATAAAATTTCAACTTACAATAGTTGGTGCTTCTTTGTGTTAAAAGGGATATCCCTGGACCCATCAGATTCCCACACAGACACTCTAAGAGGAGACCTGATATTGGCAAACATGCAGAGAAACACCACACTGTGTTTTGGTTTAATGAAGGTTACTGCATATGAAAACATTACAACAGGCAGTGACATCAGCAAGTTGGCAGAATAAAATGCACCTGGCAAACAATGACCTTCGGAAACAGCAGAAAATAAATAAGATCTGTCTAAATCAATTTTCCCAAAACTCTGGAAATCAAGTGAGGATAGACAAGAACTCAACAAATGCTGAACCAGGAAAAAGGAAAACTAAAAACAGTATATTGAGTTTACTTATCAAGCTCCTCCCCCTCCCACAGAGCCACACATCAGTTTGCACAAACCATGGTGGCAACTTGGCTACCCGCATGCATTCAATTGTGGGTCCCTGAAGCCTGATTATTGGTGCACTTAAATAAAAATATTAGATGCCTTTGTACATTGGTCACAAATGACTCATGGAAGACTGACTCAGGGTATTTGTCTGAGTTGCCTAACCCAGAATTAACCCAGGACACATATGCAGCATGGAAAGGGGGAGTGGGGAAACTGAGCAAAGCCAGTGCAGATAGGTGAAGCAGAGAATTGAAGCAGGACCAGTGCAGAAAGGCAGAGCAGAGTGGAGGAGTGGAGCAGGGGATTTAAGCTGTGATGGAAAGGTATTACAAAGCAATAGCATGGAGCTGAACTCACCACAGCTTCCTGAAACAAAAACCTCTGAGACAAAGAGCATTGTCTCTTGTTTTGAGAGGAGTTATCTAGGGAGAGAAACTTCATTTTTGGAAGGGAAACAGTGGCACATACTGGGGCATCCCTGAAAGCTAACACACATATCCAAAGAAAAACACATCTTAGATAGACCTGAGAAGAACCAAACTGCTCACCACAGGCTGAACTACAGGTTCAGCATAACATGGGAATGCTGAAAAAGAGCCTAACAGAGCCAATCTACACTAAAACCTGAGGTAAGAGAGAAAATCTGATTTCCAGAGTTAGCACATCAAAATATTTAAATGTCCCAGCTTCAACAAATGATTGCAAAACACACAGCAGGAATAGATGACTAATTCAAAGGAGCAAAATAAAATAACAGAGGAAGTCCAGATTTTGGAGCAATTAACAAAGACATTAAGACAACTCTCCTAATAAATTCAATGGGTTAATGGAAAATATTACATAAATCTAAAGGAAATTAGGAGGGCAATGAATGAACAAAAAGAAGAATTATAAAATTTTACATTTTTCAAAGAGGAATTCTGGAGGTTAAAAACACAATAATGGAAATAAAAAATACATTAGAGGGATTCAATAGCAGATTTGAACAGGAAGAAAAGAATCAGTGAACTGGAACATAGGATAACTGAAGTTATTTATTGTGAGGAGCAGAAAATTAATGGGGGGCAAAAAAACAAACAGGAGTAGGGCCCAAGGGACCTGTGGCACAACATAAAACATAACAGCATATGTATTATGAAAGTACCAGAAGGAAACCAGAAAGATAAAAAGACAGAATATTTGATGAAACAATGGTCTCAAACTTCCCAATTTTGATGAAAGACATAATATATATATCCAAGAACCCGACAGACTCCAAATATGATAAACTAAGATATCTACACTGAGATAATTGCAATTAAACTGCTGAAGCAGTTTGTATTACTCAGCCAAAGGAGTGCTGATGCAAAGTACCAGAAATCTGTTGGTTTTTTAAAGGGTATTTATTTGGGATAAAAGCTTACAGTTATAAGGCCCTAAAGAGTTCACCACAAGGTTGGTTTCTCATCCAACATCATTTACCACGTGTTGAAGCAGGATGGCTGGTGATGTCTGCAAGGGTTCAGCCTTCCTCTTTCCTCTTAAGACTCCACTGTCCTAGTTCCTTCCAATCTCAGCTATAGATTGGAGGGCTCATCTCTCTTCCCAGGGCTTCCTCAGTGCTGCAAACTATCAGGTGAATGGCTCATCTCCCTGCCATGTCTATGGAGCTGTCTCTTTCCCCCTATATATCTTTTTCTGTGTATATACTTCTGTGTTCTTGATTGAGCATCTGTTTATATAGCCCACTAAGGGAGCAGGGACTCAACCTAGCATGCCCTAATGACATGGTCAAATCAAAGCCCTAATCTTCATTTAATTAAGTAAACATAAAGCTTTTGAATTTAAGTCAATCAAAGGGCATCATGCCCAGAGTACAGACCAGTTTACAATCAATATCTCTTTTTGGAGTTCACAAACAATATCAAACTGCCACACAGTCTTAGTTTCCTAGATGCTAAAGCAAATACTTTGCAATGGGTTGACTTAACAGAAATTTATTGGCTAACAGTTTCAAGGCTAAAGCCTTCCTTCCTCCCAGGATCAGCACCTTCTGACTGGTCAACGATTTGGGAGTTCCTTGGCTTTTCTGTCACATGGCAATGCACATGGTGGTATCTTCTCCTTTCCCTTCTGACTTTCCTTGACTTCCAGCTTCTGGCTACTCCCTGTGATTTTTCTGTTACCAATTTCCTTTTCTAATAAAGGACTTCAGTCATATTACTTTAAGGCCCACCCTCATTCAATTTGGTCACACCTTAACTAATAACATCTTCAAAGGTTGTGTTTACGGTTGGGTTCACATCAACAGGACCAGGGGCTGGGACCTGAGCATGCCCCAGTTGATATGATTCCATCGCCAACAAAGATCAAAGACAAAGACAGGATCCTAAAAGCAGCAACATACAAGGCATCTTCAATTAGGACAGGGGCCTATTTGTCATTAGAAAGTATGGCAGCAAGAAGACAGCAGGACTGCATATTTAAAGAGCTAAAAGAATAAATTTTCAGCCAAGAATTCTATAGCTGGAAAAACTGCCCTTCAAAACTTAGAGAGTTATTAAAACATTCCCAAATACACAAAAGCTAAGGGGCTTTTTCACCACAAGACCTGCCCAACAAGAAATGCTAATGGGAGTTCCTCAGATTTAAAGGAACAGACAGTAGCTCAGATCCAACAAAGAAATAAAGATCTCCAGTAAAGGTAATTACATGGGTGAAAACAAATGTTAATATTATTGTATTCTCAGAAAGCAGCTCTACTTTTAAATTCTTACAAGATCTAAAATACAAATGCATATAAATAATCATATTTCTATGTTTTTGGGTATACAACAAAGAGGAAATTTATGGCAAGAACAATACAAAGAGTTGGGGCAGGACAAAGGGATACAGGAGAGGAGATTGTGTATGCCAATGAAGTGAAATTGGTATGAATTCCAATTTCTGTTAAAGATTTAGAACATTAAATATAAACCCCATGGCAATCACAAGAAAAATCTAAAAAAAATATACAGAAAAGGAAATAAGAAAAGGATCAAACTATTTCACTATAAAAGATCAATTATATACAAAAGAAGGTAACAAGGGAGGAAATGAGGAGAAAAAAAGACATAAAACATAAAGAAACAAATAACGAAATGGCTACTATAAGTCCTGTCTTATCAGGAGCAACTTTGAATGTAAATTGATTAACTTCTCCAATTAAAAACAATGATTGACAAAATGTCTGAACAAGCATAATCCAACTATATTTGTTGGTCAGAAAAGTCTCATCTTAGACCTGAAGACAAAAATAAACTGAAGTGAAAAGACAGAAAAAGATTATTCCATGCAAATAAAAACCAAAAGAGAACTGGGTAGCAAAATGGACTTTAAGTGACAAGAGAGAAAATGGACACTCTAAATTCATAAAAGGTTCAAATCACCAAGAGACATAAAAATTATAATATATAGGTATCTAATGACAAAGCCCTGAAATACATGAAGCAAAGAACAAAAAACTGAATGGAAAATAGTTCTGCAATACTTGAACTTGAGCATGCCACTTAAAATAATGGATAGAATCTCTAGACAGAAGTTCAATTAAAAAAAAAATTTGAACAAAACTATAAACATAGAACAGAAATACAATGAACACTACACCCAACAACAGCAGGATATACATTTTTCTCAAGTGCAAATGGATTATTCTCTAGAAGAGACCACAAAACAAATCTCAATAAATTTTAAAAGTTTAAAATCATTCAAAGTGTCTTCTCCTACCACAATGTAATTAGGTTAGAACTCAATAACAGAAGGAAAGCTGGAAAATCCACAAATATGTGGAAATTAACAATACACTCTTAAACAACCAATGATTTAAAGAAATAAAATCACAAGGGAAACCAAAAAATTTTCAGATAAATGAAAAGGAAAATACAAACTACAAATATATCCTGTGTTCTTGGATAGAAAATAAAATGTTTTAAAGATGTCAATATTACCCAAAGGCTTTACAGATTCAATGCAATCCCTATCAAAATCCGAGCAGACATTTTTGAAGAAATAAGAAAAATTATAATCAAACCCATATGGGGGAAGCGGACTTGGCCCAATGGATAGGGCGTCTGCCTACCACATGGGAGGTCCATGGTACAAACCCCGGGCCTCCTTGACCCATGTGAAGCCAGCCCATGTGCAGTGCTGATTTGCACAATGAGTGCTGTGCTACACAAAGGTGTCCCCCATGTAGAGGAGCCCCACGCACAAAGAGTGCGCCCTGTAAGGAGAGCCACCCAGTGCGAAAGAAAGTGCAGCCTGCCCAAGAATGGCACTGCACACATGGAGAGCTGACACAAGATGATGCAACAAAAAGAAACACAGATTCCCGGTGCCTCTGATAAGGATAGAAGTAGTCACAGAAGAACACACAGTGAATGGACAGAGAGAGCAGACAACGGGGGTGAGGGGGAAAGGGAGAGAAAAAAAAAATCCATATGGAATCACAAGACGCCTCAAAGAGCCAAATTAATCTTGAAAAAAGAACAAAGCTGTAGTACTCATCCTTTTGACATCTTGAAACTTACTAAAAAGCCACAGTACTCAAAACAGTATTGTATTGTCATAAAGACAGAGAAACCAATGAAACAGAATGCTGAGTTCAAAAATAAACCTATATATTCATGGCCAGCTGATTTTCAGCAAGGATGCCAAGTATATTAATTAGAGAAAGAATGGTCTATTCAACTAATGTTGCTAGGAAAACTGGGTATCTACACGCAAGAGAATGAAGTTGGACGCTTACCTCACACCATATAAAAAATTAACCATGCTTGGATCAAAAACGTAAACATATAAGCTAAAACCATAAAACTCTTAGAAGAAAACATAGGGGACTCCTCCATAACCGTCAATTTGGAAGTGATTTTTTTATATATGACATCAAAAGCACTATGAACAAGAAAAAAATAGACAAAATGGACTTCATAAAAATTAAAAACTTTTGAACAAAGGATATTATCAAGAAAGTGAAAAGACAAATTATAGAATTGGAGAAAATAACTGCTAACCTTATATCTGATATGTTTTCAATGTCCAGATAATATAAAGAATCACTACAACTCACAACAAAAAGACAAGCCAATTAAAAATGAGCAAAGGACTTGAATAGACATTTCTCTAAAGAAGATATATAGATGGTCAAAAAAGCACATGAAAAGATGTTCAATATCAATGATCATCTGGGAAGTGTAAATCAAAACCACAATGATAACATGCCACCTAATATGGTGGCTATTATTGAGTGAGTTGCAACACCTACTCTCCAGTTCATTGGACTCACCCAGGACAACAAACAAGGAAATGATGATGGACAACAAGCATCCCAAGGAACAGAGAGAGTTTACAACTGCAAGCAAGATAGTCCCATCCATCTGCCCAATGGGATCTAAGCCCTCTCTCAATTAGAGGCAGAGTGGGCATCACCATCCCTGAATCCTAAGAACTGGGGAATGAATGATGGAAAAGAATAGACTTACTGTTATTCTACTATAGACATACTGTTTTTCTAGCAATGGAAGAAATTTTATCATTGATTTGGAGGCAGTGGTCACCAGAGGTTCTGAGGGAGGGATAGGGGAAAAATAGATATAATATGGGGGCATTTTTGGGACATTGGAATTTTCCTGAATGATGCTGCAATGACAGATACAGGCCATTATATATTTTGTCATATTTTATAAAATTGTACAGAAGAGAGTTTAAACTATAATGTAAACTGTAATCCACACTTACTGGCAATGCCCCATCAATTGTAACAAATGTACCATACTAATGAACGATGTTGTTAATGTGGGAAAGTGTGGTAGAGGGAGGGACTGGGGCATATGGAAACCCTTGTATTTTTTTATGTAACATTTATGCAATCTAAGTATGTTTAAATAAAAATTTAAAAAGAGACACTAACAAGTGTTGATGAGGATGTAGACAATTGGAACTCTTGTACACTGTTGTTAGGAAGGTAGAATATTATATCCACTGTGGAAATCACTTAGGTGGTTCCTTAGAAAGTAGGACATAGAATTACCACATGACCTGGCAATCCCTCTTCTTGGTATATACCCAAAAGAATCAAAAGTGGGGATTCAAACAAATATTTTTATACCAATGTTCCTAGCAGTATTCACAATAGCTAAATAGCTAATCATCAACAGATTAATGGATTAAAAAATGTGATATATACATATAATGGAATATTATTCAGCCATAAAAATGAGTGAATTTCTCAGGAAGTGGCTGTGGCTCAAGCAATTGAGCTCCCATTTACCTTACAGAGGACCTGGTTTGATCCCTGGGACCTCCTGGTAAAGAAAAACGGCATCCCAGACCTGCATGGATCTGCACAGTTCCCTGTGCATCAAAGCAAGGCACCAAAAAAACAATGACACAACCAGATAGGGGAAAAAAAGTGAATTTCTGATACGTGTTACAATATGGATGAACCTTGAAGACATAACATTGAGTGAAATAAGCCAGTCACAAAAATACAAATATTTTATGATCTCACTTATAATAAAAATCTAGACTAAGTAAATTCATAGAGGCAGAGAGAAGATTATAGATTACCAGAGGTCGGAAGGTGAGGGGAGTGGAAAGTTACTGCTTAATGGGTGCAGAGTTTCTATTTGAGATGATGAAAATAATGGGATGTTAGTGGTGGTAGTCTAATATTGTGATGTAAATGTAACTATGTTTAACATTTTGAGGACCTGCTAAACTGTTTTGCAAACTGGATGCAACATTTTAAAGTCTTATCAGCAATATATGAGAGTTCTAATTTCTCCACCTAATCACACTTGTTATTGCCTGTATTTTATTAATCCAAGAGAATGTAAAGAGGTACCTCGTTGTGGTTTTTACTTGCTTTTCCTTAGAGGCTAATGAAGATGAGCATTTTTTTGTGTGCTTTTGGCCATTTGTATGTCTCCTTTGGAGAAATGCCTATTCCAATCCACTGCCCATTTTTAATTAGGTTACTTTTCTTTTTATTGAGTTGTAAGAATTTTTATATATTCTTGATACAATTACCTAATCAGATATATGATTTGTGAGTACTTTCTCCCTTTCTGTGGGTGTCTTTTTCACTTTCTTCATGATTTTGTTTAAAGCACAAACTTAATTTTAATGATATCCAATTTATTTTTTCTTTTGTTGGTTGTCTTTTTGGTGTCATACCTAAGAAGCCATTGCCTTATCCAAGATTATGAAGATTTATGCCTATATTTCTTCTAACAATTTTGTAGTTTAACTAATATTTAGGTCTATGGTCCATTTGGGGTTAATTTTTGTATACACTGTGAAATAGGGATCTAACTTCATTCTTTTGCATATGAATTTCTACTTTTCCCAGCATCATTTGTCTAAAAAAGACTATTCATTCCCCCAGTGAAATGTCTTGGCAGACTATTGGAAATCAATAGGACGTAAATATATGAGCTTATTTCTGGACTCTGAATTTTATTCCATTGATGAATATATATATACACACACACACACACATACTTATTTTAATACCACCCAACCTTGATTATACTAGCTTTGCATTAAGTTTTAAAATCAAAAAGCAATATTATTTTTCAAGAATATTTTGGCTATTCTGGGTCACCTGGATTTCCATATGAATATTAGGATAAGCTTGTCAATTTCTGCAAAAAGGGCAGCTGAGATTTTTATAGAGATTTAATTAACTGTAGATCAATTTAGAGTTTATTGCCATCTTAACAATGTAAGTCTTCCAATTCATGAACTCAGATGTCTTTCATTTATTAGGTCCTCTTAATTTTGAACAAAAATTTTAAGGATCTTATACTGTCTTCAAGAAGATTTTAATCTGATTAAGATACCAAACAAAGTAACTGGGTGACATTTGCCACACATATAACACTGGCATACATATCGCTTTTTTATTATTAAATTATATTTTCCAGGGACTTAAAAGATAAAAGTCTATGCCAAATCCTGTTAAGATATAGCCCCTGCCTCAAGAGGCCAGCACCTTAGAATGGGAGCTGTACAGTCAAAGAATGATACTGCTAAATGGTACAGGTTAAGTCACAAAAAAGATCCAACCAATTTTGAGGCTGACAGATCACATCTACCTATATTTATAGAGGTGGTAGAATTTCAGCTGAGACTGAGTAAGAAAGACTTGGATAAGTGAGTCATATGAGGTGGGACTAAATTACATTGCATATAACCTCAATTTGTAGACCGGTTTAATCTCCTGTGAGGAGGAAAAGGAAATGAAAGAAGAGGAAGAGGAAGAAAAAGGAATGGGAATAAAAAGATAAGGACAAGAAAAAGCATGCAAAGGAAAAGATGAAAAGCAGGAAAAGAACAGTGAGAAAGGGCTCAACAAAGGAAGACAGGACAACGAAATAATTTTAGTATATTCTGCATGGAGTGTACTGAACTAAACACTCTACTAGCATTGCCCCATTTTCCCTCAAAAAAATTTCTAGGGGGAAGGCATTATTATCGCTAGTTTATATATGAAATAACCTAAAAAGTTTAAGTTACTTACCCAAAACCTTATATTTAGTAAGCTGAAGACAGAAGATTTGATGCCCATGTCTGCCTGAGTACAAAGTCCCTGTTTTTGGAGTGGAAAGATCACTGAGGGATCGAGCTTAAAACAAAAATAAAAATAATCATCCCCAACTTTTGGGCAATCATTACCAATAATATTAGAATCAGGAGCCAATGAATAAGATCCATGAAGCAAAAGCCTTGTCCATTATTTCTTCATTCTTCTACCCCAGTACCTACTACAGTGCCAAATACATCTTAAGGATTTGTTTTTAAAAGCCAATGATAGTTGAAAAATATATATAATTAACAAGTGATTTTAAAAATTCATGAAGTACATCACAGAAACCAAAAAAGCTTTAAAAAAGGTGACAAAGAGTAGCCAGTACCAGAGACCGCAAGAAAAATAAAGGCTCAGCTATTAAAAGTATGTTCATTCTCTTAACAGTGTCAGTACTGGTTTTCTTTTTTTGTTTTCTTTTAATCAATCTTATTGAGGGATAATTTGCATTTAAAGACTGGATCCAGTTATATTTTGATTACTGTTGAGAGTTGTATACCCCTGGGAACCATCACAATTAAAGATACAGAATATTCCATTTAAGATTTTCCTTTATAGTTAGTGGATCTTGTGTTATGTTTAAGAAAACTTTCCATATCCCATATTCATGAAGATATTTTTGCAGATAATTCTTACAAGATTTGTTTTGATTCTCATAGTAATCTACCTGGACTCCAACTGTCCATCATCTATAGAAATTAGATAAAAATAAAACATGTATATCAACTTAAATGCACAAAGTTAAAAGACTGGCCATACCAAATGTTTGTGAGCATGTGGAACAACTGGAACTCTCACACACTGCTGATGGAAATCTAAACCCCCTAAAACTTTGGGAATGTTATCCATACCTTAAAATGTTAATATCTACTATATTAGTTAGCCAAAGGGGTGCTGATACAAAATACCAGAAATCTGTTGGCTTTTATAAAGGGTACTTATTTGGGGAAGAAGCTTACAGTTACCAGGCCATAAGGTATAAGATACTTCCCTCACCAAAGTCTGCTGTCACATGTTGGAGCAAGATGGCTGCTAACATTCTGCAAGGATTCAGGCTTCCTCTTCCTCTTAAGGCTCATGGTCTCAGCTTCTTCCAATATCAGCTGTAGGTTGGGATAAGTCTCATCTCTTTCCTAGGGCTCATTTGTCTCAGGGCTCAACTGCTCTGTTTTCTCCACAAGGTCAGCTATAGACTATAAGGCTCTCTAGACTTTGCCTCTCTCCCAGGGCTCAATTCTTTCCAGACTCGTCTGCTCTGCTCTGCTCTTTCCACACGGCCAGCCGTGAACTATCAGGTGAACAGCTTGTCTCTATTCCCGGGGCCTCTGCCGTGTCTAAGGAGTCATCTCTGTTCCTCTGTGTTCTTCTCCTTGTTCATATTTCCCAGGGTTCCAGCATTCAAAACTCCCAACTTGGTCCTTTGCCCTGTCTTTTATCTGTGAGTCCCCACCCACCAAGGGGCAGGGACTCAAAGCCCTACTGAAGTGGCCCAATCAAAGCCCTTATCATAATTTAATCAAGTAAAAGTGAAATTTCAGACAGACCAGTTTACAAACATAATCCAATATCTATTTTTGGAATTCATAAACAATATCAAACTACTACATGTACCTACAATGTGTCCAAGACAGTCTACTCCTAGATATTTACCAAAGAGAAATAAATGCTCTTGGTATTACAAACACTTATACACGAACATATACAGCAGCTTTATTTATAAAAACCAAAAATTAGAAATGACCCAAATATCCAGTAACACATGAATGGATAAATAATTCTGGTACTCATAGATTGGCAAATTAATTAGTTATAAAAAAGGAATGAAATTTTTTATTAAAGTACTCTTAAAATAATTATGTTGTGATAGAAACCAGATACAAATTGTATGATCTTAGTTAGATAAAATTTCGAACATGTAAACTGTAATAATAGAACACAGATCACAATTACTTGAAATGGGAGAGGGGAGGGCAGAAAAGAAGAATTATAAAGGAACACTAGGAAAATTCTAGGGATGATGTATATGTTCATAATTTTGATTGTCGTGAAAGTTTCACAGTTGAAAACATTTTATATCAATTATGCCATAATAAATGTTAAAAAGAATTAAATTGCATATATACATAGAATGGAACACTAAAGAGCAATGAAAATAAGCAAACTACAGTTCCAAGCAGCAACAAAGATGACCATTACAGTGTTAAGCAAAAGAAGCCAGACCTTAAAAATACACTCAGATTCCATTTATTATGAAGTTCAAGAATAGGTAAAACTAATCCATGGCATTTAAAGTTACAACAGGGGTGTTACCTTTGGGGAGGAAAAAATAAGATAAAGTTTGGGAAGGAGCATGAAGGTGGCCTCTCAGAAGATTACAACATTCTATTTCTTGGCCATAGTGGTGTTGACAGGAGCGGGGTAATAGTTCATTGAGTTGAATGTTTGTCTATTGTGTGCACTTTAATCTATTATACTTCAACCATTTTTTTTTTAAATATGTAAAACAAAACAAAAAAGAGACAATAAATGAGTTGTATTGATACTATTTCAATAGCAAAATGTTGAAAGAAGTCACAATGAAAGGAATGAAGAAAGAGCCAGTTGTAAATAGTAAATGTAGGTGGCAGACTTGGCCCAGTGGTTAGGGCGTCCGTCTACCACATGGGAGGTCCACGGTTCAAACCCCGGGCCTCCTTGTCCGTGTGCAGCTGGCCTATGCGCAGTGCTGATGCGCGCAAGGAGTGCCCTGCCATGCAGGGGTGCCCCCACATAGGGGAGCCCCACGTGCAAGAAGTACACCCCGTAAAGAGAGCTGCCCAGCATGAAAGAAAGTGCAGCGTGCCCAGGAATGGCACCGCTCACACGGAGAACTGACGCGCAAGATGACGCAACAAAAAGAGACACAAATTCCTGTGCCACTGACAACAACAGAAGCGGACAAAGAAGATGCAGAAACAGACACAGAGAACAGACAACTGGGGTGGGGGGGGAAGGGGAGATAAATAAATAAATAAATAAATCTTTTTTTAAAAAGTTTAAAGAAAATTGTAAAAGTAAGTAACTTTTTCAAGAAGTACTCAAAATGAAACAGTAAAAACATGGGATAAAAGGCAAGGATGTAATAGCATTTTAAAAATTAAGCACTGTAGAAAATAAGACAATACAATGTATTATAGTAATTAAGAGTATGTATTTGGGAGTCAGGCAATCTTCTGTTCAAATCCTGGTTCTTCATCTTATGACTTGGCATTTAATTCATTGTTCCTTGAATATAGAATGGGAATAATAACACTTGCATCTCACAACAGTTTTGAGGGTTAAATGAGATAATACAAATACATAGTTTAGCATGGAGTATAACATCTATTCAGCTCATAAAAAGTATCTGTAATTGTTAGATGATGATGAAGACTATTTGTAATTGGAGCAAGAAATCACTGAGATGGGGTTATGGATGTGGATTAGAACTCAGGCCTGGCCTTTACCAGAAAGATGCTGCTGAGAGTCAGAAAAAAACTGCAGAGATGGTATTACTTTGGGGCAAGAGCTACAAAATAAGGACCTTGAAGAGCCTCATATATGGCTGATTTCCCCTCAAAAATATTGTAGGGCAGGAGGCTAAAGAGGTAGGATGAAAACCCCTGAAGGGAAGATCTGAATTTTCAGCTCCTTCTCAGTCTTCAAGGGCCTAGGAAACAAATAGCCATTGGGCTCTCAGTTGAAAGCCCTGTAGAGTCATGTGTTAGAAATAGACTGAGAATAACAATTGGAACCCAACTTGGATCCAGCTTATCCCTTATTAAAGGGATAATCAGCCTGAAATCTTCCTGAAATCTTCCTAACAGAGAAAATATGAATCCTGTGGTAAAAGATAACAACAAATGGATTCTCTATGCTTCTTTTACATATAATGTCTAGAATAAAAATATGAGTAATCATACAAATCATAAATCATACAAATCATAAATGAAGAGAAAATATAGACAATAGAAGCAGACCAAACAGATAATCCAAATTTATAATAATCCAGAAATACTCCAAACTGGCCCACAAGGATTTTTGAATAATTATGACGAATATGTTCATGATAATAGAAAAAATATGGACAAGATAAATTAACAGATAAAAATAACGAAGCTAGGGAAGCAGATATGGTTCAAGCAATTGAACTCCAAGCTACCACATGGAAGGCCCAGGTGCACTTCCCAGTGCCTCTTGGGAGAAGACAAGCAAGACAGTGAGCTGGTACAATGGGCTGGCACAGCAAGCTGATGTAATAAGATGATGCAACAAGGAGACACAAAAGAGGAAACATAATGAGAGACACAACCAAGCAGGATGCAGAGGTGGCTCAAGTGAATGAGTGCCCCTCTCTCCCACATGGGAGGTCCCAAGTTTGCTTCCTGGTGCCTCCTAAAGAGAAGACAAGCAGACACAGAGAGCACACAATGAATGGACACAGAGAACAGACAGTAAGCACAAACAATGAAGGGGTATTTAAGTAAATAAAATAAATCTTTTAAAAAAATGAAGTTCACAAGAGAGCTAAATTAACATATATGAAAAAGCAATAAAGCAAAATGGGGAAATTGAAATGCTCAAGTATACTAACTAAAAGAAAATCTAGGAAAAAAATAATGAAAATTATCAAGAAGTGGTATTTGAAAAGATAAAACAGATTTTTCAATTTAGAGCAAAAAATGTTTAAGATCAAACTCTGAGAAACAAGAAAAATTAATAAATATACTTCCATACCGGATACATTGTATCAACACCATGAAAGCTAAAAAGAAAATATTGAAAGTTGTTAAAAAAAATACATTTCCTATGAAAGACAAATAGGAACCTAAGAGCAAAAACAGATGCCTGAAATCAAGGGAGTAATTACTTCAAAGTGCAAAGGGAAAAAAAAGACAAATTAAAATTCTAGCCCCAAATACACTTTCATCCACAAATGAGGATACAAAAAAACTTTCGGGAAACACAAAGAGTAAGATTTACTATGGAGAAATATAAATAAAAATATATTATTTTCATATTATTCACAACACTGAAAAATTACCAAATACTTGATCATAAAGGATGTTTTAATAAATTTCATAGAATGAAATTTCATACAGAATACGGTTGTCAGTCATAAGACAACATATATAAGAATAAACAATGAAAAGATAGTTGAAGATATCCTATATGTTATGAAACTAAAAAATAGATTTCCAATTTACTTATGGATTAAAGAGAAAATAATGGTGGAAATTTCTAAATATTTATAAATAAACATCAAAGCTTGTGGGCTCCAACTGAAGTGGACCTTAGGTATTAAGTTACAGATGAATGCATCTATTTAAAAAGTAAAAAGATTGAAAACAAATGAGTTGATTGTTAATGCTGTTAGAAAAACAGCTAACAAACTAAATCAAACAATATAAAAAATTAAGAGCAAGGATTAATAAAATAGAAAGCAAACAGAAACAATTCAAACCAAAAGCTACTCCTTTGAAGGTTTTAGTAAATGCAAAAATCCCCATAAACCTTAAAAAAGTAGCCTGATAAAAATCAACTAAATTCAAATTAAACGCTTCTATTTAATAATGCATTATGAACAAAGTTTAAGGTTAGTTATAAACTGGGAGAATATATTTATAAAGAATATAACTGACAAAGGTTTACAATACAGAACAGTAAAAACCTGCATATCAATAAGAAAATGGCTTACTAACAATATTTGAAAAAAGATCAAAATTACTAAGCAACGCATAGATAGGAAACTACAATGGAACAAAAATATATATATGAAAAGGTACTTAATCTCACAAGTAATGTAAGAAATAGACATTAAAACAACTAAGAACTACCATTTCATACATCCAAATGGAAAAAATTTAAAAATCCGATAAAACCCCACTTCACGAGAGCAGGTGAGGTTTATTTGATTTGTTTTGGTTTTTTCCTTGCTGTGCTTCAGAACCTAGAACAATGTCAGCCTGGCTCATGGAAACTACTCAACAGATTGAGTGAATGAAAACTCAGCAGTGGTGAGCAAGACTTCTCATTTGCTCCAGCAGGCCTAAAAAACTGATGCAACTACAGTGGGGAATAATCAAGTAGGAAGGTGTGCATGCCATTCAAACCAGCTCTTCAACTTCTAGTCACACACACTGGAGGTATTCTTCACATATACTGAAGAATAGTCATCGCAACATTGTCTCTAATTGACTATTTGAAAGCAGTTTTAATTTCTATCAGAAAAGAAAACCAAATAACATTTTATAGAATACTCATATAGGATAATATGCCTCGGTGAAAATGAATGAAATAAAGAAATATGTAGTGGGAAGTGGACTTGGCCCAGTGGTTAGGGCGTCCGTCTACCTCATGGGAGGTCCGCGGTTCAAACCCTGGACCTCCTTGACCCGTGTGGAGCTGGCCCATGCGCAGTGCTGATGCGCGCAAGGAGTGCCCTGCCACGCAGGGGTGTCTCCGCATAGGGGAGCCCCACGCGCAAGGAGTGCACCCCATAAGGAGAGCCGCCCAGCGCGAAAGAAAGTGCAGCCTGCCCAGGAATGGCGCCGTCCACACTTCCCATGCCACTGACGACAACAGAAGCGGACAAAAGAAACGACGCAGCAAACAGACACAGAGAACAGACATCCGTGGGAGGCAGGGAATTAAATAAATAAATAAATCTTTAAAAAAAAAAAAAAGAAATATGTAGTAACATGGATTATCATAAATACAAGAAAAAAGTTAACTTACCAAAGTATATATCCAACATTACCACTTAAATAAATGACAATAGTACAAGTATATTGTTTAAGGAAACACATATACCTTTTATTTATATTAAAGCATGCATGGGATATTTTTTGCCATGTTCAGGATCGTAATTATCTTTGTGGAGGGAGATAAGAACACAGAATTGAAGATGAGAACACAGTTCTATTGTACTTGTGGATTTTTTTTTTTTTTCCTGTCTGTTTAAACAAAAGAACTGAGTCAGGTATGACAAAATCCTAAAACTTGTTCAAGCTGGATGGGTGGTAGCTGAATGATTTTTTTGTCTCCACATTTTTGGTATGTTTGAAATACTTTATTTTTAAATTAAGAAATAGAAAAAAATGAAAAAATACCAGAAAGGTAAGTCCCTTGTCTTTGAACCAGGTGGGTACAGTCTTGGTGAGGTGGGAGGCAACATTTGCTAAGCAGAGAGGTGCTTGAGGGGGTGAGGCTAAATGTCTATGGTGCCATAAGGTCCATAGGTCCGGGTGGAAGTGGTTCATAGTATATGAAATATCCTAAGTCATATAGCTCAGTATGTAAAATGCATGCTCATCCCAGGAATGGAGTTAATCGAAAGGGCAATGTATCTGGAAAATGAACTGGGATGCCACATGCAAAAATATGTATGGTCTTCAGGAAAAGGCTATGGGTGATTTTAACATATATCATCTGGCAAATTAAAAGGTTGTCAACATAAGGCTACCCCTGGCATGCTGCTCTCAAAATGAAAGCCAATAAATACTATTACCAGAGATGGGATGATGCCATTAGGACAAACAATTGTTAACTAGCTTAGTGGCTGCACTGAATGGTAAGGACTGAGCTCGGCATAAACATCCATTCCTGTCGAAGCCTTCTCCTCCCCATGGAAGAAAATCTGCATATGTGTGGCCAAATGAAGATTTAAGCTCTGGCTGGCACTGGCTCTGCCCCCATCAAACCAGAGCTCACTGAACTGTTTGATTGTGAGTAGCTCCTTTGGTTTTTAAACTGGTTAAATATGATGAAAAACAGTGCACAAACTTGCAAATGAATCACAGAAAGACAAAGGCCTTTGAAACGGACATTTCAAATGAGCTAAATAGGTGAAGGAGACTGCAAGTAATTGTTCAGATTTCATGGGGACTTGGGCTTTTCACGAATTCATTTCAGTGTCATCTTTCATACATATTACAGTGTCGGCTCATTAAAATTCTTGATGCAGCGCAGAACCTGGTCATACTGAAATGGGGCTGACAAACCTCATGTCTGCCGCACAGATAACCAGGCCTTATGAAGGTGAAATTAGTTTTCAGGAGCTGTACTGCTCACTTGATTGATTCCGTCTTAGAAGTCATATGACTTAATGTTTCCTGCTTGGGCTGCCTCTGTCATGCAAACATGACCCGATAACACATTGTCAGGAGCACTCCAGAGAGCTAACAGCAATCTAACATCTTTCTACCGAGTGTGAAGTTCCATCGGAAATGTGCATATTTGATAAGCAGCTCGTCTTCTCTCTGTCCTTTTCATTTTCAGAAAGTTAATCTTCTCTGCTCTAGTAAGTGCAGTGAGGGGGATGAGATGGGCTGACAGGCCACACGTGGCCCCAAACTCGGGCTCATGGGGGAGCTCACTGTCTAGAGGCCATCGTGTCTGGACAGCACTTCCAAGAGACAGGCAGGGAATGTCAATGTGGGACTGCCATCGTGCTCAGTGGGGACAGCATTTCCAAGGACTCACAGGAAGAAAACGAAATCAGAGAGTTCTGTTACCGACCGTTATTTGTATTTAATTCATTTAACCATCTCTCCACTGTGGGAAAAATCTGCACTGTATGGCCAGTCTAAAATACAAAATGCCTCCCTCTGAATTAGAGGTATTTTTAAATGAAATTTTAAAGCTGGATGACATATAGAATCAGAAGAAATTCCTCCCCTACCCTCCTCTCCCCATTATAGGTTGAGCTGTGTTCCCAAAAAGATCGGTTGAAATTCTAACTGTTGATACCTCAGAATGTGACCTTACTTGGAAATGGGGTTATTGCACATGGAATTAGTTCAAATGAGGCCAAATTAGATTACGGTAAATCCTAAATCCAATATGACTGGTGTCCTTATAAGAACAGGAAAATCTGGACCCACAGATGGACATGGATGGGAGAAGACCATGTGAAGATGGGGGAGGCCAGGATTGAAGTGCTGCATCTACAAGCCAAGGAAGTCCAAGGACTGCAGGCAAAACCCAGAAGCTGGAAGAGTCAAAAAGAGGATTGGTCTTAGATGGAGCATTGCCTCCACCTGATTTTGTACTTCTAGTGCTCTAGAACTATGAGATGATACATTTCTGTAGTGTTAAACCATCCAATTTAAGGTGTTTTATTATGTCAACCCTAGGAAACTAAAACACCCTCCTACATGCCTCTAGTCTATAGATGAGCAAATATAAGCCCAGAGAGGCTAAGTGGCTCATCCAAAATCACATATCTAATTAGAGGTAATGCCAGAACCAGCTCTGAGAGATCCAGCTTCTGTTTAGTTTTCTCGGCTCTCCATTGTACTACCTCTCACGCAGAAGTAGGACTTGAACTCCAAAGAGATTCGAAACAGGTCACATTTGGATCCAGTGCAATAGCCTGTCATTCCTCATCCAGGCTTCTAATTACCTGGCATAATAAGAGTATTTTATATTGAATTTTACAAATTGCAAAATGCAACTAAAGATATTATTCATTGCCCTCGACAAAGAAATTTTATGAAGCAAAACACACCGCACGTTATTCTCACTTCATTGATGGAAAAACCAAGATTCAGAAAATAAGATGAGAGGGATACTAAGTATTTGGAGTTGGATGGAGATAACAAGAGAAGAGGAAGACATAGGAATTGTCACAGTTTGGAATTATTTTATAAATCCCCAAAAGAGAAAGATTATGTTTTAAAACTATTAGTAATCTAATCCTGTGGGTGTGATTGCATTAAATTCAGTTGTGGGTCCTTTGATTACATTGCTTGATAAGATCACTTCAGGGCTCTGAATTGAACTACTTCAATGAGGTGTGAGCCAGCTGGATCTCTACCCTCTGGCAGGGTCTGATGTAAACAAAGACAGAGAGACAGACACAGTCACAGGAAAAGGAAGCCACCATGTTAGACCCTGCCACGTGAGAGAGGATGAGAGGAATGCTTAAGCAAAAAGACCTCAAGAGGCTGGGATCACAGAGCAGCTCAAGAGGAGTTGGGCCCTGCTATATGTCTGGAAAGAGACAAGCCCTATGCTTGGCTGCTCACAGACAAACTCTAGGAGCTGGGCGCCAAGATATGGTGATCCCAGAGGGGAAGACTGAGACCCTGGCAGCAATCAGCGGCCATCTTGCTGCCCAAACGACAGGATCAATGGTAGCTTAACATGGAGAGAAAACACCCCTTATGGTGCCTTGATTTGGACTTTTCATGGCCTTGGAACTGTAAGCGTTTACCCCAAATAAATCCCCTTTATAAAAGCCAGTCCATTTCTGCAACTTTGTATTGGCAGCCCTTTAGCAAATTAAAACAGGAACAAAAGGATCAGAGTATCCAATATTGATGAATGGAGAAGTGTCAGCTCTGGGGCCAGAACAGAGAGTAGCAAGACTGCACAAAAGCAAGAGAACAGAGTCCTCCAGAAAAAAAGTCTCCAGAAAAATAAAAATTGTAATAAATTATCTGATACATTTAAACATTCATAAATATATATATATATCCAAAAAGAGTTGGGAGGTCATCAGAGGGGTTGCACTTATGCACACCTCAGCAGGACCTGAGAAAAAGCCAAAGTAGATACAACCCTAGGTACTGGTTCTCCTGAAGGCTACAGAGAACCACAGGGTATATGGTCATGGCAGGTGGATTTGGAGTTCTGTGCCATGGCAGAGGGCCCTACTTTGGAATTTGTGCTCCTGAGTGTGATGGAGCTGGACTCACATGTGACTTTTCTACACATTCCTCTTCTGTCACTTTTACTGAACCTGTGGTTGGTGGTAGGGATAATCCATACTCAGGACACTTGAATCTCTGGACTGCCCATGTGCCAATTGGGCCCTGAGACTCAGCAGAGTGGCAACTCCTACTCTTTGGTTAGTTGGTCTTACCCAGGTCAGCTAACAGGGAGGAGAAGATGGTCAACCACCACACCAGGGAATCAAGAGCAGAGGAAGTGCATCCATCATCCATCTGGAATCTAAGTCCCGTCTTGATCTAGAGGTGGAGACGACATCACCATCCCAGGGTCCACAGAATGGAGGAATAAAATATGGACTAGAGTGGACTTACTGATATTCTACTATAAAACTATTGTGATGAGTAATAGAAGAAATTTTAGCATCAAGGTAGAAAAAGTGGCCACAGTAGTTGCTGAGGGCAGGGAGAGGGAAGAAGAGATGTGATGTGGGAGCATTTTGGGGATTCTGAGTTGTCCTAAATGATAGGGCAGGGTCAGATTCTGGACTTTATATATCCTGCCATAACCCACTGAATGTCCTGGGGGAGAGTGCGAACTACAGTGTAAACACTGCACTTTATACAGTGCAGCAGTGCCCCAAAATGTGTTCACCAAGTGGGATGAGTGAGCCACAATGATGGGGGAGGTTGTTAGTGTGGGAGGAGTGGGGTGGGGGGTGGGGGTATATGGGAGCCTCATATTTTTTAATGTAACATTTTTTATGTGATGTATATATCTTCGAAAATATATAATTTACAAAAATGATGTGGTGGGGGGGTAGGGAGTGGGTTATATGGGAAAAAATAAAGAAAAAATATATATATATTTACACATTTCTGGATCTAAAGGAGAACTTTTAAAACTGACAGATACATAGAAAACTAAGTAAAATTTTAAAACAAAAATAATTATCCTCAGGTAAAAAATCTAAAAGGAAGCATTGTTATGATTGACTACTTAGCTTTGATGTAAACACTACTTAAAAATCATAACAATTTAATTGCTGACTTAGGATAATCAAGAGTTTTGATATAAATATATTGGGAGGATAGTAAGGAGGTGAATTGGGAACAGAGGTAGGAGTATAAGAGAGCCAAATCCCCATCTACCATAAAAGGCAGCCAGTAGACAGTGTCTAACATTGATAAATCTATCAGTTAGCTTTTGCTGCTTAACAAACCACCACAAATGTTAGTGGCTTAAAATGAGAACCATTTTGTTTGGTCCAGATTCTGGGGGGTAATAATTTAGGCTGGGATAATTTAGATGGGATAACTTAACTCTGCTTCAGAAACTGGGCTTACTCATGAGTTCGCAGTCAGCTGTTGGTAGACGGTTTTCCTTACATACCTGGCAGTTGGCAACTGTTACCTGAGCCAATGGAGGTAAACAGGCTCTGTGTCTCTCCTCCTCCAACAGGCCAGCCCAGGCTTGTTTACAAGAACTGTAATAATGAAGACTCCAATGAACACATGCACTTCAAGTCTGCTTTTGCCATGTTTGCTAAAGACACACTGGCCAAAACAAATCACATGGCCAATTCTAGATTCAGAGAGTGGGAAAATAGACTCTACCTCTTCAGGGAAGAGCTACAGAACTGCATTGCAAAGGAGGATGAATCAGGAATGGAAAGAATTTGTGGCCATCTTTATTTTAACTGTACCACACTCGGAATTAGCAGCATAGGCATTTTACTCAGGAATATAAACTTAAATATAAGAATCAAGCAATGATGTGCAAATCAAAAATGTATACAACAGAGACAAAATGGTGGCCTTAATGTTGCGTAAGTCTATATATGTAGTTAGGATGCATGTTTCAAAGATGATATCTGTCAGGGCTTCAAAAAGTTTTGTATGTAAAACTACTTAGATATCAGGATGAAGCACTCCAGTAAATTGTGTTATGTAACTCAAAAAGTGGCTCTAGAAATGAAAACTGATGATTGCTCAAGTGTTTAACAAAATATGTGCAAAAAAGTAATATTTATGAATTGGCTTGAATTCGTATGTTTTTTAGCATGAGCCTAAAAATGCATCTTTAACTAAAAAATTATGAATTACTATCATTAGAAATTCTATTTTATCACCAAAGGTTTTAATATTCAAGTTGGCCAAAACTTTTATTTCAATCTTCTATTGAAAAAGTGATGATTACCTTATAATATAATTGGTGATGACATATTCCGATCCATATAAGACTGTGTAAAAACAAGTACACAAAAATATTAATACAAAATCACAATGAGATATGACTTCACATCCACCTGGATGGCTGGAATCAGAAAGTTTGATGATAAGTGTTGGAGAGAATGTGGAGAAATCAGAAGCCTCATATAATGCTGGTTGAAATGTAAAATGATATGGCCATTTTGGAAAACAATCTGTCAGTTCTTCAAAAGATTAAACACAGAGTTACCATAACACTCAGCAATTCCACTCATTGGTGAATACCCAAGAGATGAAAACATATGTACACACATACAAGAAAAAAAAAAAAAAAACTTGCCCATAAATGTTTACAACATCATTATTCATATTCAACAAAATGTTGTATATCCAAGTAAAGGAATATTATTCAGTTATGAAAAGGAATAAAGTATTGATACATGCTGCAACATGGATGAACCTTGAAAACATTATTCAAAGTGGGAGAAGTCAGTCACAAAAGACCACATATTACATGATTTGATTTATATGAAATGTCCAGAATAGGAAAATCTATAGAAACAGAAAGTAGGTTAGTGATTGCTCAGGGCTTGAGAAAGGAGGGGAAAATAGAGGAATTGGGGACAATGTTAAAGGGTACAGGATTACTCTTTATGGTGATGAAAACATTTCCTTATAAAATGGACTATGGTGATGGCTGCACAGATCTATGAATACACTAAAAACCATTAAATTGTTCAGTTTGAATGGGTATGGTGTATGGATTATCTCAATAATGCTATCAAAATATTAGTAGTTATTTCTTGGTAGTGGAAATACTTTTTTTTTGGACTTACCAAGTTTTCTAAAGCAACTATACATACATATATATATATATATATTTTAACTTATTTATTTTAAGGATAGTATCCACTCCCTACTGTACCAGCTCAAGGCCCTTGGTTCAAACCCCATGTTTCCAGGCAGGAGAAGACCTCCCAGCTCTCAACTCCACCAAGATTATCACCATCACACCAGATGTTGAGAGGTCCCCTTTAGCATGACAGTTTTCTTAAGAATGGTATAAGATGACAATGAGGTGCTTAAAAGGTGATAGAGCAATGCTTAGTGATTCCAAGGTACCAATTTTCAGAGCGGAAGGAAGAAAGTCCTCCTCACATAAGGCCAAACAATCTAGTGGCTCATGCCCTGGCAAAGTGCAGTTCCCTCTCACATGAACACTGAGTGTATGGTGAGGAGTCTGTTCCTACTTAGTTACTGAGACTCAAACAGTGCCATTTGCAGAGCTTCTCCAAACAGACCACAGAAAAATTATTAGATATACTCCAGAGGTAATGAAACTGTTTGTGTCCTGATAGTGACATGGATCTAAATGTGTGCCCATATCCATAAAACTGAACACATGGGGAGCGGATGTAGCTCAAGTAGGTGAGCACTAGTTTTCCACATCCAGGGTTTGATCCTCAGTACCTCCTAAAAACAAACAAATGAAAAAAAAACAACTCTCACTGGGGAGCAGATGTAACTCAGTGGTTGAGCGCTGGCTTCCCATGTACCAGGTCCTGGCTCCAATCCCTGGTACCTTTAAAAAAACCTGAACACAAATGAAAATCCATTTTCCTATAGGATAATTTTTAAATGAAAAGAACACAGTAGTATGGGATGGAAAAAATTGGTCCACATTCCTCTAGGACAGGAAAGGTTCACAGTCTTAAATAACAATGCAAAATGGGACTGCCTAGTCTTCATTCCCTGGAAAGAATGTTTACATTACAATCCAGGTAAGGTGGCCTTCTGTAGAACAGGCCTAAAAGACACATACAAAAGCCATCATAAAACTAGTGAATGTTCATATAAAAAGAAGTCGAATATCCCTATCTTGGCATATATAAAATAATTTTTAAATTAATTCTATTACTTCCAGTGGAAGTGTTAACTTTCCCTGAGCTATTCCTTTCCTCTAAGTGTTCAACATAGGACCCAACATCTAGCTCATTGTTTGGCAGATAGTAACCATGCAATAAATATTTGTTGAATTAATCATTTATATTTACCCTCCACATAGTATATTCTGATAAAGTCAATACAATTCTGAGATTTCTCTTAGAATCACATAAGAAATTATTTCTCACCAGCATTGTCAATGACACAGCAGAACAAATGTAAGCAAATTAAATCCACAACATGTGCATTTAGTAACCTGTGCCCATTCATCTTTCACATCTTTCAGGGATGGAGTAGTGTCTGGCTCTACAATTCCTCCTACTAGCTTGAGAGAGAAAGGACTTCTGTACCACAGAAAGCAATGCAATATTACAGGCTCTGTTTAAGAATTCTGAACAATTCGTATTTTAATGAACCAATGAAGGTAAAAATCATTTAATTACCAAATACTGCGCTCCTGCCTTTGCTTTCCTCAGGTATTATCAGTCCACTTAAAAGACCAAGCCTACCAAATCTATTTAGCATTACTCAAGGTGCCATGTTTTATGAGAGCACCCTGCCTACTTTCAGAAGGCAAAAATAACAGACCCCTTCTCCAACTGTTGTCACATCCCAGGAGGGTGGAAACCGGAAATGAACATAACCTTTATAACCTAATCCCCGACCACAGTCTGAGCTCAGACTATTACCTTTCTTTGCCTTTCAACTTAGGGAAACTCCTGTTGCTGGCTTAAGGTGAACACTGATGAACGAGTGGGGCTGGTTAGTTCAGAACCTCATCAGTCTTTCCCAGGCAAATTTTTATCTATTTCATACTTTTCCAGAAGCAACTAGGCTGCAGCTGCCAGTCCAGGACTTTTATTATGGGTAAGGCAATCAGCAGTATGGGGTTGAAATCTCCAAACAGTTTTTCCATCTGTGACATCAATTCTGTTTGGGAGCAGAGGTGATAGACCTGCGTGTTTGCCTGTGTGTTTGCTCTGCTTCACAGAGTACGGGCAAGCAAGGAGCATGCCCCACCTCTTCCCCACACACTCTAAGCTTGCTGAGGTTCATGTCATAAAGGCAACTGTAAACCTGGCCACGTTTATTGTGCGTCCCAATTCCCTTTACTTTTTAACAAGAGGAACTGTCCTTTATTGGTCCCTCTTTTCCCAAACATTTGAGAACTCTCCTCCAGGTTTGAAGCGTTCATTTATTTTCCTTCGAATCCACTAGATGCATTTTTCAGATCAGCCACTAGATGCTCAGATGCCAAAATAAAACTCTAGCTGTTTTTACATGGAGCACACAATGGTTTTGTGATTTAACAAAGACTGGTTATTTCAACCATGCTATCAGGAGGCCTGGGCAAGGTTTTCATGTACTCAAGGACCCAAGTATGTAATTATACAAATTAGGGAGGAAGGTTCTTAAACCAAGAATTATGGAAATAAAAAAGTCTTAAAGCTGCCAATACTTCACTGAAAACATAGAGTAGGAAAAAATAGAGCATTTGCTTCAGGACACAGCACCAGAGTTTCAATCTTCATGGCCCTCATGAAAAATTGTCTTACCAGCATCATTCCCCAAACTTACCAATTGGCACACCTATGACATCACAGTCTGAACAGTAGTGGAAATCAAGGAAATAAACAGGGACCTTGATGTATCCCTAATATAAAGTGGAGTAATGAAATAATTTCATTGCAAGTGTCTTTTGTGGTATTTTCTACTTCTGTTCATTTTGAGGATAAATGAGACATGGACCATCTACCGCCATTCTCCAGGTACCAGTTACCTGGGTTGCAAAGGACCTAAAATCACATCTTAGGGGTGGCGGACTTGGCCCAGTAGTTAGGGCATCTGTCTACCACATGGGAGGTCTGCAGTTCAAGCCCCAGGCCTCCTTGACCCGTGTGCAGCTGGCCCGTGCGCAGTGCTAATGCGTGCAAAGAGTGCCGTGCCATGCAAGGGTATCCCCCACATGGGGGAGCCCCACGTGCAAGGAGTGCGCCCCATAGGGAGAGCTGCCCAATGCAAAAGAAGGTGCAGCCTGCCCAGGAGTGGTGCTGCACACACGGAAAGCTGACGCAACAAGATGACGCAACAAAAAAAGAAACACAGATTCCCGTGCCACTGATAAGGACAGAAGCGGTCATAGAAGAACACACAGCGAATGGACACAGAGAACAGACAACCGGGGTGGGGGGGTAAGGGGAGAGAAATAAATAAATAAATAAATCTTTAAAAAAATTCACATCTTGGGATATATTAGTGAAGGAACAGAGTTGGATTTGCCTGAATCAATGTGGCTGTAAAGAAAGGAAGAGAGCATGGGAAAGGTTTACAAATATGTAAAGAACCATAAGATGGAGCTCCAAAATTAGACAATCAGAAGAAACTTTTTTTTACATATATATTTTTAAAGATACTTAAAGATTACATAAAATGTTACATAAAAAAATAAGGGATTCCCATATGCCCCATTCCTCACATCCCCTACTTTTCCCCACATTAACACACCACACCAAGGAACCAAGAAAGTCTACAACTGCAAGGAAGAGAGTCCCATCCATCAACCATATGGGATTGAGGCCTCCCTCTCAATTAGAGGTGGAGTGGGCATCACCATCCCTGAATCCTCAGGATTGGGGAATAAAATATGGACGAGAGTGAACTTACTGGTATTCTACTATAGACTTATTGTGATTTTAGCAATGGAAGAAATTATATCATTGATGTAGAGACAGTGACCACTGGAGGTGCTGAAGGCAGGGAGAGGGAAAAAGAGGTATAATATGGGAGCATTTTCGGGACTAGGAATTGTCCTGAATGACACTGCAATGACAGATACAGGCCATTACATATCCTGCTATAACCTACGGAATTGAGTGGGAGAGAGTATAAACTACAATGTAAACTATAATCCATGCTTAGTGGCAATACTCTAAAATGTGTGTTCATCAATTGCAATGAATATACCACACTAACAGAAGAACTTTTGAGAGCTATTCAGCCACGAGAGACAACAATGTCCTTTCCTCACTTATGTGCATAGCCATAACCCTTTCCTGAGTCTGCAGCATACATAACAGACTGTATATACTTTTCAACAAGGGCTTTCATGATGGTTCAAAACAATGGAAGAAAAATACAGTACCAATCAATGAAAATAACCTGACCAGCCTCACACACACACACACACACACACACACACACACACACACCCATCATAGTCTGAGCATTTGAAAAATAGCCTTAACTTTTAGGTCTTCCACTGTCACCTTACTGCAAGAAAGAGCTTTCTAAGAGTTAGAGCGAGTAACAACAGAATGTGCCAGCTCCAAAACAAGGAGCATCCCATTGATGAAAGGGTTCATGGTGAGGCAGTGTAGTCCCCACCTGCCCAGGCTGTTGGATGAAATGGTTCCTGAACTGGGGCAATGATTAACCTAAAAGACCTCATTTAGTATCTCCTTGCCAATTCCATACTTCTATTATTTTTACAGTCCATATTCTAAAAAATGAAAAGAGCAGGTTCAGCATTTGGGAGCTACATAAAGATATTTTTTCCTACATTTTCAAGGTGCTTGTATGAGGTTATCGAGGTTAATTCTTTCCCTAACCATAAGCATGAAAAATACTTTCTTTAATAAACCTCTATGAAGAATGACTTCAAACTTGCTTTAATAATAATTCCTACACGTAGCAATGTTTTCTATCAAACACTGACACCTAAGTAACCCAGACCATTCTAGAATTCCTTATTTTAAAAAGTAAATCCCCTGACTGTGAAGGAAACTTGAGTTGGGCTTTGTGTTGGCAAATGCTAAATCAAGTATCTGGGAATTCTGACCATGTTAGTCAAGATATTCTGTGTTTTCTGAAAAGGCAACCTATGCATTCTCACACCATCAAGAAACAGCTTCTGGAGTGTCAGCTAGGAGAAAGGAATGTATGAAATTCTGTCAGGCAGCAGAAGCTGGCAAGAAAGACTCTTCTCTGAAACAAGGGACCCAGGTAAAATGCTTGCATTATGGAGTGTGATGTCAAGTGATTAAAAGCATCGATTACACTAAAAAAGGACAATGAGGGCTGTCCATTTGCCAATCTATGTTGTTACATGCCATTAAAGTTCATGGGCATTAAAAAGTTGGCTACCTGGCTGATGTCCACCTACAAGACCATGGCCTGGGAGTGAAGCCATGGTCACCAACACTCATTCAGGCTGAGCCTGGCCACAAACTCCTCTCTCCTAACAGATGGATATTTTCTTTAAAGCAGAAAACTGTGGCCCAGAGACTAAAAATCCTGCCCATTTTCTTGCTTCCCTCATCAGAATCTTACAAAATGAGATGCTACCTCCCTATGCAATTGAATTTGGCTCAATTAAACACCATTAATAACATCCTCCCAAAAGATATACTGAACAGAAGCCCCTTTGAGGCCATCATTTCTCTAAAATATTTTGTTATTCATGAGCGGACATGGAGGAGGTCCTGGAGAATATGATACAAGGGGTGACAGGGCTACCATCTATGTGTTCATTTACTTATTCATTCAGGCATTTGCTCTTGATTTATCAAGCATGAACTATGTGCCTGGCACAATACAGAGGTAAAGTATGAGCTAGACCCATGGCTAGCAAAAAGATTTGTGGATAGTGTCAACCCAGTAAAATGGCATAATGGAGTTATGCACAGGGTGTGGTAGGAAAAGAGGGTGGGGAAAGAAAAGGACTCATCTCAGCCTGAAGAAGGACTTGATAAAAAGGTGCAATTTTCAGCTTAGGAGCTGGGCCGGGAGAAGGAGAGTTAGAAGGAGAAAAATAGAAAGGTATGAGAAAGCCAGTTATGTGGTATGTGGAGTATATGGGGTAGGGAGGAGGGTAGCAGAACATGATGCTAAGAGGTAGGTAGCAGTCAGAAAATAAAGGGCTTGCAGGAATTTTTCTAAAGTTCTGATGAGTCATTGAAGAACTTTAAGAAAGGGGGTGTGTAGCCCGATTAGAGTCATGTTCTAGAATGATCACCCCATGGCAGGGAAAACTGCACTATAATGAGAAAGAGAAGATCAGAATAAAGGAAATCTATTAGGAAGCAATTGTGTGGTCCCAGTAAGGAATATACTACGGCAATGTTGATTAAGAGTAGGAGACTGATTTACAGGGATAATTTGTTAGTTTTAGGTGACCCGCTGGATATGGGAAATTAGGAAAGAGGAGGAATATAGACTGATTTATGGGTATTTGACTTGGTCTAGGACTGTGATCCTCAAAACCTAGTTGCACACTAAAGTCAATTAAGAAGCTTTTAAAAATATCCCTCCTGGGCCCCCTTCCTGCAGAGTTCTTATTAAAAAGCCTGAGGTGGGACCCAGGCAACAGTGTTTTTTCAAAGCTCCCTAAGTGACTGCTCTGTGTAGCAGGGTTGAGGATTTGTCATCTACGGGGCTTAGACAGAAAACATCAGAACATGGTGAAAGGCACGGAGGTCAAAGGAGGCCCCTAATGGTTTCTCTCTGGTCCTGCTGAGGTTGAGAAGGAGGTCAGGTTTCCTGATCAGCACAGATTTCAATGTCTGTGCTATTGTCTCACCATGAGCCAACACACTTGCTTAAACGTGTGTTCTGATGTTTGGTTCCAAAGGCTTCCAAAGGCACTCCCTTAAGTGTTAGAAACATCACTGTGGTGTGAGAAGAGAAAATAACTGCAGGAAGTGTTTCTGCAGGAAAAGGACTTAAAAAGGGTCAAGGATAAAATAGCAGGAATTTGCATCCAAAGCCAAAAAAGATGCCCTTCATGTTATTTCTGGGGAAAAGCTTCCCAACTCAGGAATCCTTTCTTGGGCTAAACTCTTGAGTTAGGGCACGCTGCTGTGCTGAAATCACGCTAGATACCCTGGGGCACTCATGAGATTAATGAATAGTTGTGTAGCTAGCCCAACCCGAGAATCCAATGAATAATCAATGGTACTTGAGGCTCCTCAGGTAATTGAATTGCAAACCTGGTAATAAGGCAACTTGTATCCATAGCAGAATTATACCCCATATCTATTTCTTAATGTAGATATTGATGAAAGGCCACTGCTTCTGTGGTTTATTTACCTTCTCTATTAAAAATTGAGCAAAGTAAATTGGTTGTTTGCTAGTAAGTTTTTTCTACCTATATCTTGTGAATAATGAAGTACAACTTGCAATCAGCTATAAAGGCTCATCACCTTCTACCTACAGAGACTGAAGACAAAAGTCACTGGAACCCTAGCTTCTTCCTGCTTACTTTCAGAACAGAGGCGAAGAACAAATACGTGATAGCTGGGGTAATGCAGGCTTGAGGAATCAAAAGTATCTGTTTCAGAACTCCAAAACTGTACAACTATTCTGAGAGATCTGGTATTTCTCCTGTGGGAAAATTCTAATTATTTCTTTTACTAATTGATAGTGTGAATTCCCAATAGAAAATTGAGCATGACATTTATTTGTAAATGGGACTGCCGATGTCAAAAAAAAAAAAAAAAAAGTCAGACATTTACAGTAATTCTATTTAAAACTACCTTGAATGGAGCTTACCTCTTTTTAACATTCTGTCTTTGGGCAAGTTAATTACTTAACCTCTTTAAGTCTCAGTTTTGTAGCTAGAAAAATGTGCTGACATTTACTCAACTCATAGGATTCAGAGGATTAAAAAAGTCTGATGAAAGCACTTGGAGGAGCGCATAGGACAGAAAGGCCTTCAATAAGTATTAGCAAGTGTTATTATCTATCTAGAGAAAGGTGCTTTCAAAATCCAGGAGGCCTGCATTTCAGACTCAAGGATGACAAAAACCATCTTGATGAGCAAGCCATTTAATATACATATGATCATCATCATCATCAAAACAAAGAACTATTCTAAATAATCCCTAAACTCCTTCTAACCCAAACAGCCTTCTATAATTCTAACCTTTCCCATTGCTTCTCATTTTTTTCCTATTTCAGTGTTTTTTGTTTTGCTTTGTTTTACTTTTTATACTTTTCTGGTTTAAAGAACATGATGATAGTTGCTATGAACTAGAAAATTCTATGCAAAAACTAATAGAGACACCTGTATTCACTTCCAGTTGTTGTTGTAAAAAATTACTACAAATTTAGTGGCTTGAAAAAACACAAATTTATTCTCTTACAGTTCTTCAGGTCAGAGTCCAAAATTGGTCTCACTGGGCCAAAGTCAAGGTATTGGGAGGGTAGATTCCTCCTGGAGGCTCTTAGGCGAGAAACCTTTTTGTTGCCCTTCTCAGCTTCCAGAAGCCACCTCCCTTCCTTAGCTCATGGCCCCCTTCTCTATTTTTAAAGCCA